>NC_091459.1:26276178-26996178 GCF_027789765.1 Dendropsophus ebraccatus
TTAAAGGGGTATTCCAGGTTATTTTGATATTAATTCTACTGATTTCTCTTGTAATATAATTAATATATCTCATTGGTTTCTATAATAAATTTTGTCTCTTTCTCTTTCTCTCTATTTTTATGTAAGTCACGTGTTTCTGTGACGTCACCGAACCGGAAGTGTGGGGACTTCCCCGACTCGGCCGGCCTCTTGGTGTTTATGTAGTTAGAAAGCTAGCAGAGCTTTACAAACGGCCTCCCTGCGCACGGGAGGTCACATGACACCCTGTTCCCGGGCGGCCTGTCAGTGTGAAGGAGGTCACATCCACCTCCTGTATAATCACTAAAACCCTCCACCCCCTGCCAGTATAATCCTCCCGATGTCTCCCCCGGCCCCCTCCATCCTGTGTATACAGTCCTTTTCAAAGATCTCTCACCCCATCCCCCGGTCTCGGCACCTCTTGCACTCAGCTGACAGGCTCTCTCTCTCTCTCTCTCTCTCTCTCTCTCTCTCTCTCTCTCTCTCTCTCTCTCTCTCGCTGTGTGTGAAGCAGGAGAGATTTCTTTCCTGCTCCGTACACAGTTCCTGGCAGCTGAGTTTTATCGGGGCAATTGACAGGCACTGTGTACGGAGCAGGAAAGAAATCTCTCCTGCTTCACACACAGCGAGAGAGAGAGAGAGAGAGAGCCTGTCAGCTGAGTGCAAGAGGTGCCGAGACCGGGGGATGGGGTGAGAGATCTTTGAAAAGGACTGTATACACAGGATGGAGGGGGCCGGGGGAGACATCGGGAGGATTATACTGGCAGGGGGTGGAGGGTTTTAGTGATTATACAGGAGGTGGATGCGACCTCCTTCACACTGACAGGCCGCCCGGGAACAGGGTGTCATGTGACCTCCCGTGCGCAGGGAGGCCGTTTGTAAAGCTCTGCTAGCTTTCTAACTACATAAACACCAAGAGGCCGGCCGAGTCGGGGAAGTCCCCACACTTCCGGTTCGGTGACGTCACAGAAACACGTGACTTACATAAAAATAGAGAGAAAGAGACAAAATTTATTATAGAAACCAATGAGATATATTAATTATATTACAAGAGAAATCAGTAGAATTAATATCAAAATAACCTGGAATACCCCTTTAAGTTAAACACCCACCCCATAATAAAGTGATTGTACAGCCTAGCAACATGCTAGCACTATAACATGCAATGTCTATCTATGCCCTCAATGGTCAAGTAGAGAGTAGGCTTAGGTTACGTTACCTTGGCCATGACCTCCGGATCTGGATCTTCAATTGGGTCTGCCCACTCGACTGTCACAACATTGCCCCATACTTTTACTTTGCCGCTCATTAGCCGACGTCTGGCTTGAGCAGCTGTTTTATGATCCTCATACTCAAGAAAGCAGAAACCTCTATTCTTTTTCTTATCATCTGGCTGATGGTACAATATGACATCAGTAAGACCCTCTGGAAAAAAATATTTAAGTTTAGAAAGAGGGGGGGGGGGGGGGGCGCAAGGATTCAAAACAAAAACCACCACCACATTTTACAATTGTACTGACGGTCATAAGGGCCCTATTCCACGGGACAATTATCGTTTGAATAATAGTTAACGATAAACGATCTCGAACGATACGATCCGAACGATAATCGTCCATTGGAGTAGGGCCATACAAACCAGTGTCAATTGTGTCTGGTCTGTGTAAAGGTGGAGATATAACTACAATGCAGGCCAAAATGTGAAGGCTACTGGGTCAAAGCTTTCCAAAACGATAGGTGTTCCAATATGCAATAATTAGTATCTACCAAAAGCTGTGCCTATACACTTTTACTAACGGACAGACGAACGATCGTCTGCCGCATTAATGCTGGGTTTACACGGAACGATAATTCGCTCAATCGAACGATTAACGATTTGGTTTTTATAACGATCAGCGTTTAGATGGAGAAAATCGTTAGAAGATTAGTAAGAAAAATCGTTATTGCGATCGTTTTTAAGATCGCTTAAGCCCTTTCTTTTACATAGGGTGAATCTTTGAAAGACTGTTTACACGAAGCGATCTGCGAATTTTTAGCGAACGACGATTTGAGAACATGTTGAAAGATCAAAATGAACGATTTTTCGCTCGTCACTTGATCGTTTGCGGTGTTTACACGGAACGATTATCGCTCAAATGCGATCGTTATTGCGAAAATTCGAGCGATAATCGTTCTGTGTAAAGGCAGCATAAGACTAGACCATGAAGCAATTGAACATTGCCTGGTCTGAGGAATCATAATTAACGAGACGCACCAGGATCTACATGAATAGAATTGCGGACCATTTGCATTACAATCTTGCACACAACTGTGTGAGGCTTTAGGACAGTTACAAAAAATTCCCAGATCTAAATACAATCCAGTATCTGTCAGGTGTGCTACATATAACAAATCTGAACGGTAGAGACCCCACCTCACAACTTGCAGGACTTATAGAATCTGCTGCTAATGTTCTGGTGGAAGATGCCGCAGGGCATCATCAGGTCTCTTTAGAGATGCCTTGGAGACATGAGGGACCTACACAATATTAGGCACATGGCTTCAATGTTTTGACTGACTGGTGAATGAATGAATAATAAATAATTACAGAGTATTCGACAACTCTCATGGTTATTTAATTTAAGCACTTACCAGTGACTTTACTAAACTCTTCAACAATTTGTTCCTTTGTTTTACTTTTTGGAATAGAGCCAACAAAAAGTCTATTATTGGCAACAGAGATGCAAACACCAATATGCTTTCCTGCTCGAATTTCATGGTTGTTGTACTGAAAAAAAAAAAAAAAAAAAAAAGATTGAAAACATTTGAAAAGGTTTACAGAGTAAAGGGGTGCTCCGGACAAAACATTTATGACCTATTCAGTGAACAGATAAATATGATGAAAGATTAGTGGGGCCCAACCAGCAAGCAGAATTGGCAACCCTGGATTCCCCTGCCATCAGCTGCTCTATTCAAATTATGGAAGTCACAGAATCAAACAGGTACACCACAAGAGACTTCCTATCATCTAAGGAATAGGTTATGTCTGTGGCCGGCATAGTTATTACAATATTTTCAAATAAGTCAACATTAAGCACTAACCAGCCAATCACAGTACACATGCAAATAGCTGAAATGCAGCAGCCAATAGAAATTCGCAAGCCCTTCACTCAATGCCCAACATCCACGCAGTCACATGTCCCAGGTCCTTACGATTTTGCTTCACGGACATAAATTCAAACTTCTACAAGTTCTACTGTGAAAGTTACAGTTAAAGTGCCGCCATCAAAATTGCTTTAAAAATGGTCAGAATCGCATTCATTCCTTGGGGGCTGGTACTGAATACAGTCTTTAGAGCTGATAGGGGTTTTGCTCCTAAAGAGACTCTTGTGCCGACAATATGCCCCCCACCCCCACCAGTTGTACCATCAGATAGCTGCTTTTAACCCAAGATCTGTCCTGGGGTCTGTTCGGCAGGAGATGCAGTTATTGTACTAAAAAACGACTTTTAGACTTGCAGCCTTGTGTCAAATTGGCATGGCCTAGAGTGTGTGCTCCATCCTCTTCACCATTAGGATTGCCCCAGGCAGGATTTCTCCTATTCATCACTTGTCTGAACAGTGCGCACATGTGTTGGATTGTTAAGGCACATGTGCACTGTTCATATAAGTATTGATTGGGAGAAATCCTGCCTGGGGCATTTGTAATGATGAGGGGGGACAGAGGCAGTGCAGGCCTAGTGCACGGGTACTCTAGGCCACGTCAATCTGACACAGGGCTGCAAGTTTAAAAGTTGCTTTTTTAAGACAATGACTGCCTCACCTGCCAAATGGCCCCCAGGTCTTGGACCAAAAGCAGCTATTCGACGGCAGATTGTAGGTACAGAAGCGTTAAGGGAAGGTGTCAACAATGCTCTTAAAAGGGTCTGTACCAAAGTCACACTAAAAGCCATCACCAAAGTCACTCTGAAAGGGCTGGCACAACGTATTTTACGCTATGTATTTTCTCTTGGAAATGCATATCTGGCATTTTTAGACACCATCTTTGGTTACACCACAGTGATAAAGACTTTGGGGCCAGTCACACGTTCGAGGTATACGGTCATGGCACGGACATGTTAGTACAGTAGCGGAAACGTGAACAGTTTCGGAGCTCCAGGCAACATCATAAATCCAAGGTCCAGTCCGCCGTATACAGTCCTGGTGCATTCTGGAGACCTGCTCTTACCAAAACAATACGAATGCAGTCCAAATCCTTTTACGATATTATAAAAAGTGCAGTATGTAGTCTGTAAGACAGAACACTTACCAACTTAACAGCCTCCTGGGCAGCCTCTTTTGTACAAAACGTCACAAAAGCATAGCCTCTATTTAAACCAGTTAAAGGATCCATCATTAAACGGAGATCCCAAATTGGCCCAGCCTTTTCAAATAGT
The DNA here is from genome assembly GCF_027789765.1 of Dendropsophus ebraccatus. Taxonomy (NCBI): domain Eukaryota; kingdom Metazoa; phylum Chordata; class Amphibia; order Anura; family Hylidae; genus Dendropsophus; species Dendropsophus ebraccatus. The sequence goes on from NC_091459.1 coordinate 26,280,608, forward strand.
GGAACTAGCTCATCTTCAAAGAGATCTCTGGGAATTTTGCCTACAAATATCTAAAAAGAAAAATACTAGTTGAGCAAGGAAAAACAAAATACACACACACACACACAAAGAAAAAAAAAAGTATGAGATTCCTACCTCTGTGCCAACAGAAGGTTGTTGTCCTGAGTGAACTGTGCTTGGGGGTGGACCACCATATTTTCTTTGACCAGTTGTCACATCTAGAGTGTATCCCGTTCTTTCAAGAAGGGCCTAAACAACAAGTATTAAATTATTATAAAGATTAAAAAATTGCCAAGATTAAAAAATAGAGCATTAGATCATTTAAAAATAAATTCTTTTTATTGGCCTTTAATAAAAAAAAAAAAAAATGAATATCACAATTAAAAAGAACAAAACTATACACATGCCTTTATTTTGGACTCGTCTGGGCCTTTACTAGAATCTGCAACTTTGGTCCCTTGTTTCTCTCGCTGCCGGTAGGTCTTCATGACTCCACATAAAAAGGCACTTTTATTCTACAGGATGAATAAAAAGCAAAAAGATAAATCAGTTCAGTCAGAACTTTCACCTCACACAAGAGTAAAAAGCAGAAACAAATGAAATGTGGCTAAAACACGTTTGCCATAAGAAAGGCATTACGTACGGATTATGTACTGGGCACATATCAAGCATTCTTTCTGTTCAGGACTCTGCATTTGTTACAATGACTGCCATCTTTTTAACATGGTCAAAACAAACGGGAATGAGCAGTCATAAGCTGGTCACATCACAGATGAGCATACATGGTTAATTGGTATTTCATCTACCACTACTTACCACCCTATTCACATTAAAGTGACTGTACCACCAGGCCCAGGCTGAAGCACTGGAGGCGGCTGACCCACCCTTAGTGGAAGGAAACCCTAGCCCCTCTATGATGGGGTTCCATTGATTCTAATGGAGTCCAGTCATGGAGGGGCTGGGGTTTCCTCCCACTAATGGTGGGTCGGCCGCCTCCAGTGCTTCAGCCTGGGCCTGGTGGTACAGTCACTTTAAGGGGGTAAACTTGAGTACCGTGCACCCTTGCAGCACTAATAGTCATAATAGTCACTAATAATCCATTCTATGAAGTAACTCTAGACCTCATTCAAGATAGCAGCCCCAACCACCAAACCTACACTTATTGAGTATCCTTTGGATTAGTATAATACTATTGGCTTTTCATGTGGTGGATGTAGTCTTTTAAACCGGTTTTTGCTAATAAAAAAAAAAAAATACCTTTAAGCCATCCACAGGATAGCTCGTCAATCGTGGACTGGCGAGGAGGACAGAAACAGTGCATATGTGCCGATCAGCTGTTCGCCACCTGCACTACTCAATGTAGGGGCCAAAAGCACTTTGTTGCGTTCTATCCATGGGTGGTAGCGCTTTATTGCCGCCCAGTCCTAATTACAGTCGTTTTGGCCCCATTTACTGTTTAATGCAGAAGCCAAAGGGCTGACCAGTGGCGGTGCTGTGAGAGCATCTTGCCAATCAGTGAATAGGTTATCAGTATGTTTTGCCCAGAAAACACCTTAAGGGTGCCCTCACAAGTACCGCATCCGCAGTGGATTTTACGCTGCGAGTTTGCAGCAAAATCTGCCGTGGATCCTGATATAATGAAGGCCTATGGGGTCACATACCCGCAGTGGAAAATATTGTTAAAGAGGCCTTGTCACATCTGCAACGGAAAGAATTTTCCGCTGCGGGTATGTGCCCCATAGGACTTCGTTATACCAAGATCTGCAGCGGATTTCGCTGCAAACTCGCAGTGTGAAATCTGCTGCGGATCCGGTACGTGTGAAGGCACCCTAAAAGTGTTATCTTGTCTTCACCAGTGGTCCCTCCTTTATTTACTGCATAGTGCCATTATGGGACACAGAGACCCTAGACTGGCAAATTACATCTTATAATAAGGGGAATTTTAAACTACTCATCACCCGTCCTATGCGCGTAGGTGTAAGGGTCCAGACGCCCATCATACCCGTAAAGCAGCTGCTGGTAGCATTCAGCCTGTCACCCCGACTCCTAACTTTCAGGCCCACTGCATGTTTTCCTCAAACTGCATTGACTGCGTACATGTGGAGTACAGCAAGCTAGCAGGCGCGCTTTGTGTGTCAGTGACTAAGATTTGCACAAGGGCCCAACAGAAAATAGGAAATGCCATTTGATACTCTCGGATCCCCCAAAAAAAGGAGATTTTAGGGGAATAAAGCCACCAATAGCTTAAACATACAGGACATAGGACACTTTGATCTATCAATATAGGGGACAAGTTTCCACAAAAACTATAAACAAAACAGATTGTACTAATAAAAACTGCAGAAATTCCCCAAATAAACCTAAACTGCTAAAAACTTACCTGTACATGCGAGAGATCACTATCCTTAAACTGTTGTAGCACGGCTAACGCACCCTCTTCATTGAATTCTTTTAAAGCTTCAATAGCCCTTTCATCTAAATCACTATGTGCCACTAATCCTGTAGGGAAAAAAAATATATATATTAGACTATGTTATAGAGCCTATGCATAATATATTTACACACATTACAACTATTACAAAAAATCCCACAGGGGTCTTGAGGTAGTTTTATTTTTGCTTATCACCTGAAGCAGGTCTGCGCTTTCATTATGACAGCACCGCCTGTTTGGATTTGTGTCATTTTGGGGCTGCAAATTACCCTTCACATTAAAGATTCGGGGGGGGGGGGGGGGGGGGGGGAGGAACTTCTGTAACATGCCATGCTAAAAAGCACAAACCACACAAATAATTGGAAGAAAAAAAATCCCTGTGTATGTTTATGTACAAAGTATGATTTGTATGGGCACATAGGTAAAGATTGTTTCTTTATTATCATTGTCTGTTAAAGGGGCACTCCAGGCAAGAGACATTTTTTAACAAATGTCCAGGGATGGGTCGTTCTAAAAAATCAATAACCTCCGTGGTTCCAGTGCCGCAGCGATCCTGCCACTCAGGTCTCGCTGTTTGGCCACTCATGTGTCCTGCCTCAATTGCTGATAAGCTGGAGCGGCCAAACAGCAAGAGAGCGGCAGGATAGCAGGCAGGCACTGGGCAAGGAAGGCAAGTGTGATTTTAAAACAACCTATCCATGTACATGGGTTAAAATATGCCCCTTGCTCAAATTCCCCCATTAAAAAAAAGAAAAAAAAAAAAAAGAAAAAAAACACAGCACAACAACTTTACTTCAGGCCAACCATTCCACTTTTTTTTTTGTCTAATAGCAGTTCTCAAAGTGGACATTAAGACATGGCTTGCCCACTCTAAGATTTGTCCCGGACAAAAAGCAAAATAAGAGTTCCAGCTTTTTTTTTTTTTTTTTTTGGAGGAAGCGTACTATAGACAACCATTTCTCATGAGTGGACAAGATTAATAAATCTTCCTGAACCCAAAACGATCAGGTTTTATACACAGCAACCAATCACAGGCTTCATTACTTAGTTCTCTTGAAAATTGAAAGCTGCCCTGTAAAAGTTTCCTATTGGCATGTTAAAGAACAAAAACAGAACAAACAGGCAGCCCTCTAATGTATTGTGTAAATGTAATTTACAACCTATTACTGAGAAGGACCATACTTACTGATAATGCATAACAGTTACCTGAAGGATGAGGTTGATGGAGTTACAAAAACAGAAAAAAAAAAAAAGTTTACTCACAATCCTTTCAATTATGAGGAGATGGGGGGTGACTTGGCATCATAAAGGCATAGATAAGGAATTTACAACACGCAAATCACACGGTGACATGTAATGCCCCCAGGCTGATTTACAGCCTGCCGGTTACACCTATTCTAAAGCGAACTCCATTGCCTTTCAGTTTTATAAATAAAAAGACTGAATCCTGCTAAACTATTGAACAGGACGTATTAATTAAAATTTTAGGATAAAATAAATACATTTAGAGACAAGCGTCCTCACCTTGTGAATCCCTACAACACAATTCTGCATAGGGCACGATAATGAGCATATTTGATATTAGTTATGAACTTGGGCAAGTTTGATCAAAATATCGACAAATACCTCAAGGCCATTTTTGCTGGATGCAGCCTGACCTAGTGATCCTCGGAGAGAATAGGGTGCACTTATGTAAGGCACGATCAATTGGCTGCTAGTCAGGAGCATTACATTGTAACCGCTCTAGAAATGGTAGTAAGCTCTAGACTAAGTTCACATCTATTTTTTTTTTAATGCACGTCAGACGTTTCTTTTCATTTCCACACACATGATCGAGCATCTTTTATCTTTGAAGTTGTGCCTCACAGTAAGGTCTTTATCTGATATTATCTTACATGGGTTACACTGTTTATGCCTTGTTTTTGTCCAGGTGGGATCGGCAGTGCCGGCTCTGATCCTCTGTGACGTTTACCATCATTTAATTGTGTTACTACATCATTTTTGTGAAGACGCTGCAGTACTGCAATGAACCTTCAACATGTGTGAACACAGCCCTAATTTCACTGCAGACTTTTGCACAATCAGTGAAGTTGCAGCAGCTGCTTCTGGCCGGTCAGAGATGATGAATCACTTAGGGGATTGGAGGATCCAGCCGCGCCTCCTGTGACATCACGCACTATCCGCATCAACCTGTGCTCAGCAAACACAAAATGTGAGACACAGGCATGGAATATTTGTCTCTTAAGGTGGGAGAGCAGTGGGAGCAGGAGACCATGTGGATTGGCACAGGGGCCATTTTTCTTCACTTCCTGGATTTCTATCAGCTACCAGTGTGGCAGAACCGCACAGATCCGGTAATACATTATATAGACACATCTTTTGTAAACTTTGTAAATACGGATGCAAAACGTAGTTTATTTTTTTTTGTAATTGCTGTTTAGGGGTGACATATGCAACAAATATGTCAACAAGTATTTTTACTGGATACGTTGATGTATACTGCCAGTGTATGGTGAAAATGAGATGTGAAGACAGTCCATCAATAAGTTTGATAGTAACTAGTCCCCCCACCCTAGATCTAGGCATGTAACTAGCTGCTCATCAGTATTCACCTATGGCCTTCTTCAGCAACAAGTTGGAAATTTGTTTCCCTCTTTAGGAAACATTATGTTCCCAACAAGGTGAGCACTTTACTAATATACCGTATTTTTTGCTTTATAAGATGCACCCTATGACAAGACGCAGCTATCTCTTAGAGTAGAATAGGAAAAAAAAATTAAGTGAGTGTAATTATATGTTGCTAAGGGCTAGTCCGGCAAAGTCAAGACTGATTAGGGAGGGAAAGCGCAGACTATATTGCGCAATAGCAGTTAGTCTGAATGGTAGAGGCTCACTTTCTAGTCATACTACAGATCAAGTACATGAGTCCCACATGGACAATGTCTGATCATTTTGTAAGTGCACTTACTACTAAGAGCAAGATGGCAGAGCAGAGGCAGTCTGAGCAATGCACTCCCCCCCCCCCCCATAGGAGACACATTCAGAATGGAGAACGCGCACCGACTTGTGGGTGGGGAAATGCATGGTGTTACACCTAGCCCATCATAGAATAGGCATAACCTTAATACATTTCAAAACACTTCTCATCAGTGGTGATCGTGACTTTCAGTCCATTTTACCCTTTCCCTGTTGCCCAACCCCTTGTGATGGTTATCCAGTGCTACAAAAAAATGGCCACTTTCTTTCAAGACAGCACCACTCTTGTCTCTAGTTCAGGTGTGGTTTGCAATAAAGCTCCATTCACTTCAATGGAACCGAACTACAAAACACCACCCAAACTGGAGACAAGAGTGGTGCTGTTTCAGGAAGAAAGTGGCTAAGTTTTCGTAGCGCTGGATAACTCCTTTAAGTTACTTACCACATCTGAAGCTGCAGGGATTTCGGCCATCAAACCCTCTTCCTGCCGGTGTCTAACACTGAGATCCACTCCTCTTGTGCCATTGCCAGAGCTCGAGGGGAGGACCAAGATGCAATGCAGGCACCAACCTTAGTGGCACAAGCACTGAGTTCAGCTAGAGACTGCAACTTCACTGCCTCTGTTTGAATTTGGGTCGTTCCCTTCAGACCCAGCATCACAAGAGGAGTGGATCTCAGCGCTGGATGCTGGGAAGAAGAGGGTTGAACAGCCAAAATCCCTACAGCTTCAGACGTGGTAAGTAACTTAGACTACCCTTTAAAAGACACTTTCCTCACTTCAGGAGAGGAAAAAAAAATGTTGTCTTCTATGGTGAAAAATACAGAAACATGCCAGTCATGCTGACACCATACAGATAGTCTCCTTTGGCTCTGTTCACATGTAAGCCATTGGTACCATGTGTAACAGAAGCCACAATCGTGTTGGACCAGTTGCATGATGGATCGAAACAGTGCCGCATGCAAGCAATAACAGAACTGTCAACAGCAGATGTGAACACTTCTTTATTCCACTATGTTCTAGTGTGTACGGGGGCACGAGGGCAGCCCAGGTTTATTAAATAGTGTAAAACAGACACTAGTGTAAACCACCTACCAGGGCTGTGAAGCAGGTAAGCCGCAGCTTCAACTCCTAAATTTTATCAGACACAGACTATTTATCATACTAGTTTAAAGTAGACCTGGCTTTCGAGTGAATAAGGCAAAGATATAAAGCAGATTCTCCTGTGTGCACAAAGGATGCAGCCAGTCTCCAGCCACCATGTCCTGGAGAACTCAGAACTTGACTAGATGGAAAAGGGGGTTTATTTTCTGCTGACAATTTAAAGTTTCTAACTAAATTTACCATATACAAGAGGAGAACTGCTAACAATGGTAGATACCTGTGATATAGAGGTCTTCCATAGTGATATAGGATTCAGACATAGGCTCAGATTTATCAGCTCTCACCTAGAGGAACTACCCACTCAGCCAGTAAGTGGCTGCAGGTGTGCCCAGTCTCACTAACTGATTGGCTGAGTGGGCATTTCTGAGTGGGGCAATGATATGACAGAATCGAGAGCCAGGCGTGGGACCATGAGCACTCTGCACTGCGGGGCCACTTGGACAGGTAAATAGGACTTATTACGATTCCTCACCAATTTCTCATTGTTGCCTGGAATACTTCTTTAATTCCTGTCTCTTTCACACACACAGCCTGCTGCAGCCATGGCACACTGAGTGTAAACAAAATCTTCTCTCAGAGAGGAACCCCCACATTGAGGTCAGAGGTTACTGCTAAACCACTTATGGCTTCTTTTCCTCCTATTACCACTTATCTGTGCACTCAATATACAAATGGGCGGAGAAGACTCCAACGTCTCTAGGAAATCACTGGAGCAGTGATTGCCTATGGACAGACTCATCACACCAATTTTGCATATTGAGCGTGAAGCCGTATCTCCGCAACGGGACCGGCAGAATAGGTTAAGTATGGGGGCCATATCCAGGGGCAGAGGCAGAATGGGTTGGGGGGGGGGGGGTTCCCAATCAGGGGATGCAGGTTCCCTTTAAAGGGTACTTATTTAAACAAACTTTTGACTTGTCATAGCGACATGCCATAGCGACATGCCAGGGGTTTTTATCGGTCAGGGTCCGGCTGCTGAGACCCCCGCCAATCATTAGAATGAAGGGGCAGATGTGATAAAAGTGCTCTGCGGTGGATGAAATTATAACAAAGCTCTATGAAACTTCTGGTACATCAATTACCGGAAGTTCCATAGGGATCCATTATAATTCCGCCATCTCCTACTTTAGCAGTGAGACGGAGATGAAATAGCAAAGTGCATGCTGCTGCACGTGTCTGCCCCTTCATTTCAATGATCTGCGGGGGTCTCAGCACCCAGACCCCACTGGTACATACTTCTGAGATGTCGCTATGACACGTCAGAAGTTTGTTCAAATGATAGGTACGCTTTAATGAGTAACATTTATAAAATGCGATACCATTTTAAAAGATTGTTTAAAAAGCTGGAGTCAGTAAATTTTTTCTGACTCCAACCAAAACTAGCTGCGACTCCACAGCCTTGCTGCCTACAGCGACCACCGAGATCAGTTTTCAGCTTTGGTAAAATAAAAGCAGAGCTGTGATTGATTGCTGTGAACAGTTTACACCAGCTTTTCTTCTAATTTTTGATAAATTTGGACTTATTAAAACAGAAAATCCCATGAAAATAAAAGCAGTGCCTACATATACCAGTTATGTATATGTATGTATGTTATGCCTCCATAACACATCCCGCCCCAGTCACTGATTGGCTGAGCAGGCCAGAGCACACCACAGGGTTTCTTAAAGGAAACCAATCAGCACTAATGTGCTAATCTGATTCCCAGCAACAGAGTATAGAGCTCATGTGCAGCTTACAGGGCATACCAGTCTGTTCTGCAGCAGTAGCTTTAAAAAGGTGAAAAAGCAGCTTTAGTACCCGTACCAGCTCTATATTGTACAGCAGGGAACCATATCAGCACAATTGTGCCGATTGGTTAATTTCAACTAAATGTAACAATATATTGCAAAAAAAAAAAAAAAAAACCACCAGACAGACGGGTAGAAAAAGGAAAAAAAAAAAGACTTTATTAAGGGGAAACAACACAAAATAGATATTCTCTGATGTAATTGACAGCAGGTTACAACACATACAGGGCATAAGCCTAATCCACATGGTGTGGAAATTCCACATGAAATGGACTCGCACAGCAGGTCAGTGTATGTTGCAGATTTTAACCGCTTTCTACCAACACACAGATTGGCAGAAATCTCCTACATGTGGACCTAAACGTAAAGTTCTTTTATGCTACATATACCATTCCCAGTACTGTTCAGACATTGGGCACAGCATCTGGACACTACCCATAGGTTTGTTGCAACACAGCATATCTAAGAGTAATTATCTTTAATCAGTGCACCTGGCACATATACATATGGGCGGATCCAGTGTGTCATGTAGTAACACTACCTCCGCCCTCCTCCCAACCATTCAGACTTGACAGACACCCTGAGGCAGCGACCACGTGCTCCTGCGGCTTCATCCCTGTGCATACTTGCCAGGCACCAGCATTATGTTAGCAGACTTCCAGGTATGCCAGCCAAACTTTGTGCCCGACATCTAATAGGTATTGAGGAAAGGTTATATAGAATAAGGATTACTTTGTTTTGTTACACACCGACTTCAATGGGTCCACAGAAAAGCCAAAATAGTTGTGGATTATGCGATTTTCTTCAGGTTAAAAGAGCACTACAGTGAAGTGTAAAAATCCAGGACGGGCAGGGGTGGTTGTGAACATAAGTGAGTTACCTGTCCCTGTAGTCCCACCACTTACGATCACCCACCGGTCTCCTGTTCCAGTGACAGAAATGCCCGCTCAGCCAGATAGTAACAGGACAGGTAAGTATTACTTTCTTATTTTAGCACCCATCCCTGCCTTGTATCTTTATATTTTACCAGAGTTTTCCTTTAATAAGTTAAAGACGACACAATACGTTTTATTCAGCCACAGGAAATGTGATAGATGTGAATGTATCCTTATGGATCTCACATTAAGGTCACAGAGTTACTGATTTAAGTGTCAGAAAGCAGTCTAGGGGCTGCAGGAATTTGAAGCAGATTGTATAGACAACTGTGGCAGACATCAGCAAAGTTATCTGTACCTTCCTTTATATATTGGTAAACATGCAGCTTTAGCAGTAATTTCACAAAGTTACATAAATTTCACTCACTTATTCACAGCTGTATGAAAAGTCTACAGCAACTTAAAAGGGGTAATCCTAAAATTGAATGTTATACCCCTCTAGCCACAGGATCACGAGAAGGGTAAATCCTTCTGCATCCCTAAAGCCTACACCAACGTTCAGAAGTCACATACAAACCGAATGACATTCAACATGGGTGCTGCAACTACGGACTTGGGGAACTAACCTGTCTTTCCTCATGATCAGTCGGGGTCAAAGTAGTCGGACACCCTACCAGTTAGGTATCAACTATCTCATGAATAGAACATAACCTAATCTTGGAATAACCCTTTACAGTATACCTATGAAACAGAGGTCTTACTGAGGCAACAATATGACACTCAGCAAATTCAGTGCACAAATTAAAGGGGCTCATGCACAGAGTTAGCTGGGTGCTGTAGGGTGGCCTCAGCTACCTGACCTCCCCAGTGTGAATCTGTATCTCTTCATGTACAATCTAAATAACAGGCAGATCAGCTTTACAGGTACACTTAAAGTATGCACTTTCAATGGCTGATATAGTACTGGCTGTGGCTCCTTTATATAAGAAAACATGTGAGTGCCAAGAGTACCCAGTCATAAAACAACAAAACTTGACTAGTAAAAAGTTTTGAAGGGTGAAGATTAGAAATGAGCCAAAGTGCTCATCAAGTGAAGCAAATCGCGCTCCGCTCATCAAGCCGCCGGGCTTCCCGCACTGCTCCGCTCCCTGCCGCACCACTCCGAGTGCCAGGGAAAAAGCTTGATCCAATCCTGGGAAACTGGGAGAAGTTTACCAGGATAGAATGCAGCTTTTTCCCGCATCCTGGGAGGAGTGGCAGCGAAAGGGAACAGTGCGGGAAGCCCGGCGGCGTGATCAGCAGATCGCCGATCAAATGAAGCTATTCGCTTTGCTTGATGAGCGCTTCGGCTCATCTCTAGTGAAGATCAATTCTCCCAGCTCATTTTGCCTGATCATTGGAGACTTTTACCAAATGGAACTTTTGACATGTCAAGTTTTTTTTTTTTTTTTTTATTATGACAGGCACTCTTAAAGTGTACGGAAACTGGAAGACCCCTGACATGTCATATCCTCCCAAGTCTGCAGATCACAACAAATTGCTAAAATGAATAGGCAGGAGCATACAGCTGAAGCCATTCATATCTGCTTGTCACTGCCCAGAAAGAGAGTCAGTGGCGTTTAAGATTCACAAAGTCTACAGACTCTGTATGAGTGCCACTCTCCAAGCCAAAAAAACAGGCACAGCCTCAGCACCCAGACGCCACTGATTTTTAGGCCTTTTTTTTTTTTCATGGGCCACAATGTTTTAAACTAGGGATGGGGAACCTTCGGCTCTCCCGCTGTTGCAAAACTACAATTCCCATCATGCCTGGAAAGCCAAAGCAAAGCTTCGGCTGTCCAGGCATGATGGAAATTGTAGTTTTGCAACACCGGGAGGGCCAAAGGTACCCCATCCACAATTTAAACTTACATACAAGCTATAATGTGAACCCCTTCACAGATCCCACAATATACTCAACCACATATTAAGACACCTCAAGCAGCACTACTAAAGGAGGGGGGGGGGGGTGGACACAAATTATATCTGCAGTTCCCATGTTTTGGAAACCACAAAAAGTTGCTAATTTAGAAAAAATTCCAATGGGGAAAAAATAAAGCCAAAATAGAAGCACTTTTGCAAGAGCCAAGTCTTACCTGAAATGTAAATTTCATCTAGTTTTTCAGCAACTTTCTGTGGTAAACCAGCATCAAGCAAAGTCTGCAAGTGCTCAGATTGGGCTACTGCAGCATAAGTATCCATGGACTCTTCTGTACCATTGCCATTAACATGTTCAGCGGCCATATCTCCAGATTATCTGTAGTACAAATGCAATAATCAGGGGGTCAGTCATTGGTGGTGACTAGTGGTGCATGCATAAGATGGCACATTTCCACACCTTGCTGAAAAAAAAAAAAGTTTCTAGAAGGTAGAGAGCGGAGCGCTGGGGGGCCTGGCCCCGGGCAGGGCCCTGCTGGCACTTCTCCATGGATTGGGCACTGGGAATGTGTCGCTTCCCGCCCGTCCACACTGTAGACAGGGAACAAAGCGCCTCTTCCTACTCCCCACCCACAGGACGACACTAGGCCGGGCCCGGAGCCTGCTGCAAACACGTGCTCAGCTCCTCCAGCCGCGGCGGCAGCAGCAGGACGCCGCTCAGCACACAATGCCAGCACAGCAGCCCCTCCACATAGACAGGCAGACAATGGGTGGCCCCCAGCAGTGCTGCCCCGGCTATCCTCTACACAGCGGGCGCCCCACGTCTCCCGGGGCCTACTGCCTGCATGGGCGCGGAGCCACAACTCCCGTAGCCCCGTGTCCATTGCTCGCGAGGAGGGAGAAGAGCAGCAGCATGAGCCCCGCACTCACTACAGCCGCATGACTCGCCATGCTGTCTCCATGCAGGCCGGTGATCCTCCGCCCTCACAGCCCGGGCTCCTGCAGGCTGGACACAATGCGGGACTCCCCAACCCTCCCACTCCGCACACTCTCTACCCCGCCGCCAACGTGCTCTCCTCCTGCTGCTGCTGGAATCCATTTTCCAGAGTTGCCGGCTTCGGCCGCAAAAACGAGCGTGACAGGGCGCTGTACGGAGCCCCGAGCGCTTACCTGTCCCGATCCGGGCGGGTACTGGCTGTGTCCGGGCTGCCTATTCTGCTCCTGGGTGTCAGGGTGTCGGACGAGCGCGCCCCTCGTGTGGTTGCAGCAGCACCTTGTCCGGTGGAGTGTGGCTGTTCTAAAATGGCGGCCGAGAGAGCCGAGCTCACGCCGCTGGCAGCCAGTCCCACCCCTCCTCCGTGCCTGCGCACTCGACACGAGACCGCGCGCTGCTTAGCGAAAGGCGGCCATTCATCTCCGGGGTTTCATGAGCTGCCCCTGCCTGCATTTCTGGCCCTCCCATACCGGGGAGGGGCTGTGAGACAACCCTGCGAATCCGGGGAGGAAACCCCAGTGATGCAGCAGCAGCTACTTGACGCCGGCATGGGCGCGTACGCGCTGTGTGGCAGTGCTGCAGGTCCGTGTGAGGGGACGCGGCTCTCCTCACACCATAGCAGTCACTGTATACCCGTACAGCCGTCTGTTACTTACACACAGCGAGTGAGGGACCGCTTCTGGTTCATTACTTCCATATTATCGCATTGTGTGAGAGTTTGACAGGGACCCTGTGACCACCATGAGGGCCTGGAGTGTCTTTTCTGTCAGAATGCCTTTGTATCATGGTGTGTGAGGGAACATGCCACCTTAGGCAGCTTCACAGCCACCAAACACGGCATTATACAATATATAGCGGCTGCCCAGGAGAAGAGGGTGGTGGTGTAGTATGCCAGACCCATTGGTATGAACATAGTCTTAAAGTGGCTGCTATAACACCTGTGATTGTGAGCCGTTTTAAGTGCGGCTTTTGATTTTGAAATGTAGAAGATTGTTGGTAGAAAAAGACCCCCATTTCTCCATCTATTCTGCCCTTTTAGTATTTTCTTTTTACCTTAGGATAGATACATGGTTTGTCCCAGGCATACTTAAAGGGGTTGTCCGGCGATAAAAAATTATTCACAGAATAACACACATTACAAAGTTATACAACTTTGTAATGTATGTTATGTCTGTGAATGGCCCCCTTCCCCGTGTCCCACCACCCCCACCCGTGTACCCGGACGTGTGGTGCGCTATACATTACCTGTCACGTGCCGACCACGGTCTCCGATCCTCAGCAGTGACGTCTTCTTCGGGAGGCCAGCGGATCTTCCCGAGTGCCGGCCGCCCTCTGCAGCGTCATCCGAAGCTCAGCCGCGATTGGCTGAGCATAACTGTGCTCAGCCAATCGCGGCTGAGCAGCTGATGACGTGGCCGCGTCATCAGCCGCGATTGGCTCAGCACAGTTATGCTCAGCCAATCGCGGCTGAGCTTCGGATGACGCTGCAGAGGGCGGCTGGCACTCGGGAAGATCCGCCGGCCTCCCGAAGAAGACGTCACTGCTGACGATCGGAGACCGTGGACGACACGAGATGCGGTGAGTATAATGCACCACACTTCCGGGTCTAGCGTGGGTGGGGGGAAACACGGGGAAGGGGGCCATTCACAGACATAACATACATTACAAAGTTGTATAACTTTGTAATGTGTGTTATTCTGTGAATAATTTTTTATCGCCGGACAACCCCTTTAACCCCTTACATTCCAAACCAATTTTATAGTGTCACTGTTTGTAAAAAAAAAAAATTAAAAACTTTTGACATCAAAAGTTTTGGTCGGCTCAGGTCTGAGTGTTTAGACCCGTAGCGATCGGTAGAAAACACGCTAAGCACAGTCCTTTCCCATCTCTGTGTCACGTGATCAGTCAGGCTCCATCTGATTACCTATGTAAGTCTAAGGAACTCGACTGATATCATGTGACAGGGAGCCCATGGTCTCCCCCAGCTTGTTCTCCCAATCGGTACGGGTCTGAAAACTCGGACCAATCAAAACTTTTGACATGTCAAACATTTTTACAGATGACAGTGCCACTTTAGGTACCAAGCCTTTTTTTTTTTTTTTTTTTTTCTAATCTGACTAGTTTTGTTTTATGTGACAATAATGTCGTGACACTCAAAGGGGAGCTCCGGATAAGAAAGATTTAACCCTGTTCAATCCCTACCCATAATCTTAGCTGGTTTGTATTACATGAAATGGTCCGTTTGTCTGCAAAACATCCTCACTCACATCCTGAAGCTGCTGAAAATCCTCTCCTGGTCCACTATGTGACTCCTCTGTTCCCTCTTTCCCTTCTAAGACAGGTCGCATAATTTTTGTTTCTTGTGTTGCCAGACAAGCTGTAACACCTCAGTAACCCCGCCCAGCACTGACATCATACCTGTCCACAGGCCTCTCCTGAGTGGTATAGGGGAAAGGAGACACTGTTGGTTCATCTGTTTCTAATCTACAGTACAGACACACCTCATTCAAAGAATTTTCTGTATTTTTATGACTGAAAATGTTTGATTCACACTGAAGGCATCAGAACTATGAATTAACACGTGGAATTTACTTAAAGTGTGAAACAATTTAAAATATGTCTTATATTCTAGGTTCTTCAAAGTAGCCACCGTTTGCTTTGATTACTGCTTTGCACACTCTTGGCATTCTCTTGATGAGCTTCATGAGGTAGTCACCGGAAATGGTTTTCACTTCACCGGTGTGCCCTGTCAGGTGTAATAAGTGGGATTTCTTGCCTTATAAATGTGGTTGAGACCATCAGTTGTGTTGTGCAGAAGTCAGGTGGATACACAGCTAATAGTCTGACTGAATAGACTGTTAGAATTTGTATTATGGCAAAAGAAAAGCAGCTAAGTAAAGAAAAACAAGTGGCCATAATTGCTTTAAAAAATGAAGGTCAGTCAGTCTGAAAAATTGGGAAAACTTTGAGTGTGTCAAGTGCAGTTGCTAAAACCATCAAGCGCTATAAAGAAACTGGTTTTTATAAGGACCGCTACAGGAAAGGAAAATCAAGAGTCACCTCTGCTGCGGAGGAGAAGAAGTTCATCCAGCCTCATACATCACAGGTTACCAGCAGCTTAGATTATAGAGACCAGGTCAATGCCACACAGAGGTCTAGCAGCAGACACATCTCTACAACAACTGGTAAGAGGAGACTATGTGCAGCAGGCCTTCATGGTAAAATAGCTGCTAGGAAACCACTGCTAAGGACAGGCAACAAGCAAAAGGAACACAAGGAATGGACATTAGACCAGTGGAAATCTTTGCTTTGGTCTGATGAGTCCACATTTGAGATCCTTCCATTCTTGGTCCCAGCTGAGGCTGACTTAGGGCCCTATTCCACGGGACGATTATCGTTCAGATTATCGTTAAGTTGTTTGAATCTAAGCTATAATCGTTCTGTTGAATAGCAGTTAACGATTAACGACCGAACAAGAAATCTTTGATCGTTATAAGACCTGGACCCATTCTTATCGTTGCTCATTTGCAAATCGTTCGCATTGAATAAGCCATCGTTCGCAGTAGTGAGACGATTATGCGAACGATAATCATCCTGTGGAATAGGGCCCTAAGAAGCCTTTTATAGTAAGTCTATGTAGACTTTTAATGACTACGAGTGGAAATAATTAGAAGTTTCCCAGGGTTTGCACATATTATCTGTCACAATGTGGTTTTACAATTACAGCTTTATGCATTTAGACAGCTGGACAACTTTATCCTCCAATGTTGACACTATGGGAGACGTTTATGGCTGAACACTTGACATAACAATGCTGATTCCCATAGTCTCTAATACAAAGCCATCCCACCTACACAGCCAGCTAAAATATATATATTTATTAACAAATAAAACATTAAAATAATACATTCCTTCATATCACATCAATAAGACACTTTAATTTTCTGAAATAAACCCATATGCATTAATGTTATTTTGTTCTAAGAACTTGTCTTAGCCAGTTTTGAAGCCCTCCACTGTTTTTGTTGTGACCAGATCCTGGGGTAGACTGTTTCACAGATTCACAGTTCTCATGGTAAAGAAGACTTGTCGCCTCTGAAGATTGAACATTTTTTTTCTCCAGGCGGAGGCAGTGCCCCCCCCCCCCCCCCTTGTTTTTTGAGGGAGTTTTACCTGGAGCATCTTTTCCCCATATTTTTTGTAGGGGCCATTTATATATTTAAATAAGTTAATCATATCTCCCCTTAAACGCCTCTTCTCCAGACTAAACAAATGTAATTCTTTAAATCTCTCCTCATAACTAAGATGCTCCATTCCCCTTATTAGTTTAGTTGCCCGTCTTTGTACCCTCTCCAGCTCTAGAACATCCTTTTTATGAATCGGGTTCCAAAACTGGACGGCATACTCCAGATGAGGCCGCACCAAAGCTTTATAAAACGGTAATATTATATCCCTGTCCCGAGAGTCCATGCCTGTTTTAATGCATGACAATATCCTGCTGGCCTTAGAAGCCGCTGACTGACATTGTGTGCTGTTCTGTAGTCTATTATCTACAAGTACACCCAGATCCTTCTCTATCAGTGACTCTCCCAGAGTAACTCCCCCCAGGACATATGATGCATGCGGGTTATTAGTACTCAGGAGCATAACTTTACATTTATCCACATTGAACCTCATTTACCAATTGGACGCCCAAACACTCAATGTGTTAAAGTCAGCCTGTAACATATGCACATCTTCCATAGGCCTTTATTTAACCCCTAGCCGCACCATGCAGTTATAATACGTCATGTTAGAAGGTTAGTTTCAGCACGATGACGTATTATAACTGCGCAGCTTCAGATGCTTGCTGTTTACACAAACAGTGACCGGGAGCTGCAACTAAACTGATAGCTGACAGTCTAGTGTAACTGCCACTGGACCACCAAAAGAGTTCCAGCATCGGCAATTGCCGGCATTGGTGGATCGGTAACGGTAATTGGTGTGGTAAAAAATACATAGGATTACATTGAAATCTCTGCAAAGAAAATGCAAATTTTAACTTTTCACTCATTCCTGTGAAATGCCCAAAGGGTAACAAAAACTGACTGTAGATTTGAATACTTGAAAGGGTGAAGATTTGAAAATGGGGTAAATTATGGGGGTTTCTAGTATACAGGCCTCCAAAATATACTCCAAAACTGAACTGGTGCCTAAAGAATTTCTCAGTTTTAAATTTTCATGAAAAATTTGAAAATTGATACTGAACATTAACGGCCTCTATCATCCTAAAAAGTAAAAGCATGTTCACCAAATGCTGTTATTATAAAGTAGACATGTTCTAGATATGAATTAATAAATAATTTATGTAGTATTACTATTTTCCTTTTTGGCAGAGACTTTCAAATGTAGAGAATTCCTTTTTTTTCAATTTTTCACAACATTTTGGAGTTTTTTCACAAAAAAATTCTAAAGTTATAAACCCAAATTTACCACTAACATAAAGTAGAAAATGTCACAAAAAAAAAAAAACAATCTTGGCATTACAAGGATTGGTTAAAGCATTCCAAAGTTATTGATGCTTAAAGTGACACATGTCATATTTGAAAAATTTGGCCGTGTCATAAACGCCAAAACTGGCTGTGTCCCCTATGGGTTAAAAATAAAAAACATAAAAACAAACCAACATTATAAATAACATAACTGTACAATATATACAAATCCATAAAACCCCATAAATGTATTGGCTGGTCCAGCCTCACACTCATCGAACACACCACTGTATTATCCCCCACACGTGCAAACTAGATTTTCCCAAAAACGCCACCATAAAACTCATAACTTAACTAACAATAACTAACATTACTATACTCTACACTAAACCCCTGGTCCGGTTGCGTTTCACAAAAATAAATGCACAAAAAAAATAAATACATTAATCAATACATACTTAGATCCCTACACCAAAAACCAAAACATTTTTATTATTATTAATTTATTTATTTTTTTTTGGGGGGGGGGTCCCTGAGCTGGTCCCGCATCCCATGCCCCCAGTACATGATAACAGACGTCCATAAACCAAAGTTCCTAGAACCCCCCCTCCCCCCATATAACCCACCACCCTACCTAACACTAAACCCCACCACCAAAATATGCAAACTAGTTATACAAACACACTTATAATATACACAAACATACACAGAAAACCATAGTGGGGCTTCTCGGCCCAACACACAGCCAGAAAGCCCAAGTTCAGTGCCTGAAACCCCTATATTCCTATACAGCTACAGCACACCACCAGGAGAGGAGACACAGGC
The DNA here is from genome assembly GCF_027789765.1 of Dendropsophus ebraccatus. Classification (NCBI taxonomy): domain Eukaryota; kingdom Metazoa; phylum Chordata; class Amphibia; order Anura; family Hylidae; genus Dendropsophus; species Dendropsophus ebraccatus. The sequence continues at coordinate 26,299,047 of NC_091459.1, forward strand.
TAAGGCACTTTAAAGGCAGAAAGCTTGGTGTCATCTGCAAATATAGAAACATTCTTAATTGCATTCTCAGTATCATTAAAGGGGTTATCCAACTGACATCTCTAGCCGAAACAGGAACTCGGTCTCGGTTTTCTATGAATCCCCATTGAAAACCTCTCCTGCTCTGGACAGTTCCTGTCTCGGCCAGAGATGTCAGCAGAGAGCACTGTGTCAATCTGAAAATAAAACAAAATTTCTTGCATGACATACAACAGCTAATAAGTATGGGAAGACTTGAGATTTTTAACCCCTAGACGACCCTGGACGTAGGGTTACGTCATGGAAGTCTGTCCCCATACGACCCATGACGTAACCTTACGTCCTGGGTGTTTTTCCCGCTATGAAGCGCGCTCCGGAGCGGAGCGCGCTTCATAGGAGGTGGGGGCCGGCTGCAGTGAGGCTGCAGCCGGGACCTCACCGGTAATGACACGCTGCAGCGATCGCGCTGCCGCGTGTCATTAACCCCTTAAACGCCGCGTGTCATTAACCCCTTAAACTTAAACGACCGCGGCGTTTAAGTGTAAGTGACAGGGGGAGTCCCCTGTCACTTACCGATCGGGACCCCCGCAGTGTGACTGCGGGGGTCCCGATCGTTGAAACGGACTGCCGGAGGTCTCTCACCTGCCTCCGTGCGATCCGATCGGCGATCTGCTACACTAAGCCTGCACAGGCAGGCTCAATGAGCAGAGCGCCGATAACACTGATCAATGCTATGCCTATGGCATAGCAATGGTCAGTGTAAAAATCAAAGTACTGTATGTAAAAGTCCCCCAAAGGGACTTCAAAAGTGTAAAAAAAAAAAAGTTCAGAACACTAACACACTACCCCAAAACCCCTCCCCCAATAAAAGTCTAAATCACCCCCCTTTCCCATTATATAAATAAAACATATAAAAATGAATAAATAGATAAACATATAATATACCGTAGCGTGCGTAATTGTCCGATCTATTAAAATATAACAAGCGTCATTGTGACCGGTAAACAGCGTACACGAAAAGAGGGGAAAAAGTGCGCAGATTACCGATTTTATGTTATATTATATATAAAAAAAAATCAATAAAAAGTGATCAAAACGTCCGATCTTCACAAATATGGTATTAATAAAAACTAGAGATCATGGCGGAAAAAATTACACCCCATACAGCCCCATAGGGGAAAAAATAAAACCGTTATAAGCGTCACAATAGGCCTATTTTATTAATATTTAATTGCCAAAAAAAGGATTTCATAAAAAAAATACATATATAACATTAGAGAATCTGTGTAACCTGCATATGGTTGTGTTCGGACTGACCTATAGAATAATAGTGTCATGTCGCTGTTACCATATAGTGCATTACGTAGACACAGGAACCCCCCAAACGTTACCATATTGCATTCTTTTTTGCGATTTCACCAATTTATATCTTCATAAATAATATATTTGGAATTCCATCATACATGTTATGGTAAAATGAATGACACCATTACAAAGTACAACTATTCCTGTAACAAACAAGCACTTACATGGCCTGTAGATAGAAAACTGAGAGTGCTAGAGCTCTTAGAAGGGGAGGAGGGAAAAACGAAAGCACTAAGATCAAAATTTGCGCGGTCCACTGGGTCATTTTGGGCCTGGTCCTCAAAGGGTTAAATAGAAGTAAATTACAAATCTATATAACTTTCTGACACCAGTTGATATAAAAGAAAAAGATTTTCGCTGGACAACCCCTTTAATAAACAAGTTAAACAGAAGGGGGCCCAGTACTGACCCTTGGGCTACACCACTTACCGGGGACCATTCAGAGTAGGAATCATTGACCACCACTCTCTGGGTACAGTTATTAAAGGGGTATTCCCCCCAAGAGCTAAAAAAATAAAATGCTCCCAAACCTAGCTGGTCTTACTCACGAAGTCCCCCTGAGAATTTTGAGCTGTCTCCCGTCTTTCTAGCTGCTTCCGTTCCTGAGTTACAAGTTTTTTAGAAAGCCGAACTATATCCAACATGGCTCCAGCCAGAAAACTACATCTCCCATCATGCAGTGCTTACGTCTGATTGGTCCATGATGTAGCAGAGCTGATATCCACAAGATATAACAGAGTTGAGAGCGTAACATAACAGAGTTGAGTGCTTTGCATAGTAGAATTGAGTGCGTTGCATAGCAGGGTTGAGTGTGTTGCATAGCAGAGTTGTGTGCGTTGCATAGCAGAGTTGTGTGCGTTGCATAGCAGAGTTGTGTGCGTTGCATAGCAGAGTTGTGTGCGTTGCATAGCAGAGTTGTGTTATTTGAGTGAGGGGGGCCGCAGGTCAGCCGGTGAGCCGTGGGGGGGGGGTTGGGTGCCGTGGGTTGAGTTGCGAAGTACAATGATCCTATACACTCACCGGCCACTTTATTAGGTACACCATGCTAGTAACGGGTGGTCTTCTGCTGCTGTAGCCCATCTGCCTCAAAGTTCAACGTACTGTGCGTTCAGAGATGCTCTTCTGCCTACCTTGGTTGTAACGGTTGGCTATTTGAGTCACTGTTGCCTTTCTATCAGCTCGAACCAGTCTGCCCATTCTCCTCTGACCTCTGGCATCAACAAGGCATTTCCACCCACAGAACTGCCACTCACTGGATGTTTTTTCTTTTTCGGACCAGTCTCTGTAAACCCTACAGATGGTTGTGCGTGAAAATCCCAGTAGATCAGCAGTTTCTGAAATACTCAGACCAGCCCTTCTGGCACCAACAACCATGCCACGTTCAAAGGCCTCAAATCACCTTTCTTCCCCATACTGATGCTCGGTTTGAACTGCAGGAGATTGTCTTGACCATGTCTACATGCCTAAATGCACTGAGTTGCCGCCATGTGATTGGCTGATTAGAAATTAAGTGGTAACGTGCAGTTGGACAGGTGTACCTAATAAAGTGGCCGGTGAGTGTATATCTATATGGAGGAGGGAGGGAGAGAGGAGGTGAAGATGGAGGAGAGAGGAAGTGATGGGGGAGATGGAGGTGGGAGGGAGAGCGGAGGTGAAGGTGGGGGGGGGGGGGGAGGAGGTGAAGGCTTGGGGGGTGAGACACAGTACAAACTCAGACCCCTGCGCCCCCTCTGTCTCACCCGCAGTATTCCACTATATGTAAGGTGCAACAACACTAAACCACTTATGAACATAAGTTAGAGCAAGCACTACTATGGCTGGAGCTGTCCCTACGTACGTTTCGCCCTACCCAGCTTCTTCCCTGAAGAAGTGACTTCAGAGGAGATAGCCCAATGATGTAGGCCTCATCTCTCTCCACCCCTCCCCTCTCCATAGAGAACCATGAAGACGGAGGAGAGCTTCAAACTGCTTTTTCATGATAAAAATGCATTTTTCGGCTAATAAACCCCATTACAAAGTTTCTTAAAATTGCCTTTTCTATTGATTTCTGCAAAAAAAAAAAAAAAAATGAAACAACAGTGACACTTTAATTTGTGGATGAGCAAACCCTGGAACTAACTATTGCTGAGAAGGGAATGGATAAAACCAATAATGTCCACTTACTAGAGATAAGCGAACCTGCCGAGGTTCGGGTTCGTATGAACCTGAACTCTCGGTGTCTGATTCCCGCTGTCTGCCCGGTCCGTGAAGAGGGTGGATACAGCCGGCGGACCGCCTGGAAAACTGGGATACAGCCATAGGTATTTATCAGTGGATACATTTTCACATTACAGTTTTGATGGCACAAGCAACTGTACATTTTAGTTTTACAACTAATGGCAAAAGTTGCATATTTTGCTCATTTACTCTTTACACCGTTCTTATGACTATGTCCACAGAAGCCTGTTATTTCCATTCATAATACATTAATCCTGCAATTTACGATGGCACAAGACATACAATAGATTCAACTTACAATGGGCTCTAATAGGCCATCGTAAACTTAAAGGGGTTATCCAGCACTACAAAAACTTGGCCACTTTTCCCCCTCTCTTATCTCCAGATTGGGTGGGGTTTGGAACTCAGTTCTAGGGATGGTCCGAACCTGCCGAGGTTCGGGTTCGTATGAACCCGAATGCTCGGCAGCAGATTTCCGCTGTCTGCCCGCTCCGTGGTGATACAGCGGGAGGAACGCCTGGAAAACTGGGATACAGGCTATGGCTGTATCCCAGTTTTCCAGGCGGTCCTCCCGGTGGATCCGCCCGCTCCATGGAGCGGGCAGACAGCGGGAATCATTACCGAGGGTTCAGGTTCATACGAACCCGAACCGAACTCGGTTCGGACCATCCCTACTCAGTTCCATTGAAGTAAATGGAGCTTAAAGGACAACTCCGGCGGGACCCCCCCCCCCCAAAAAAAAAACACAGACACCATACTCACCATCCCTCCGGTGACGATCGCCACTCCATTCGCCCGCCGTCCGCCTCACCGTCTCCGCCGTCCAGCGATGTCTCTGACTTCCGGGTCCTGGGGATGGAAAAGGCTGCCAGTGCGCTTGCGCACCGGCAGCCTTTTCATTGGCTGGAGCGCATCACATGGCTTCCAGCAACCTCAGCCAATCAGGGTTGAGCAAGCTGTAAGCCATGTGATGCGCTCCAGCCAATGAAAAGGCTGCTGGTGCGCATGTGCACCAGCAGCCTTTTCCGTCCCATTCACTCTCCATGAAGACGCCGAGGAGGAAGAAGACCCGGACCGCCCCCCCGGCTCTGACGTCTTCGTCACCAGATGCCACCCAGGAGAAGAGGACCGTGACGACCGTAATAGGTAATGTATACATTCCTTAACTTCCGGGCGGGGGGGTCGGGGGTCCGAAAGTGGGGGAAGGGGGCCAGACCGAGTATTTAACCACATTACAAAGTTATATAACTTTGTAATGTGTGTTAAATAAGCTAAAAAAATGTTTCGCCGGAGTTGTCCTTTAATTGCAAACCACACCTGAACCTGAGATGAGAGGGGGGAAAGTGGCCATGTTTTTGTAGCGCTGGATAACCCCTTTAATATACCATCAACTTATGATGCTTTTGTGTGTCGGGTGCCAAAGCTGCCGACTGCAATTGCAATTAGTCTGCCTGATGACCTGTCAGAATCTGTGCTGCTCCCTCTGTCTGCTGCTGTCCTCTGTGTGCATTTCCTTTTCTTTGCTGCTTTCCTCCATGCGCTGCTCCCATTGTGCGCTCCTGTTTTCTGTGCACTGCACCCACTGTGTGCTCCTGTCCTCTGTGTTGCTCCGACTGTGCGCTCCTGTCTTTTGTGCTCTGCTTCCACTGTGTGTGCTCCTGTCCTCTGTGTGTTGCTCCCACTGTGTGCTCCTGTCCTCCGTGCTCTGCTCCCACTGTGTGCTCCTGTCCTATGTGTGCTGCACCCACTGTGTGCTCCTGTTCTCCGTGTGCTGCACCCACTGTGTGCTCCTGTTCTCCGTGTGCTGCACCCACTGTGTGCTCCTGTCCTATGTGTGCTGCACCCACTGTGTGCTCCTGTCCTCCGTGCTCTGCTCCCACTGTGTGCTCCTGTCCTATGTGTGCTGCACCCACTGTTTGCTCCTGTCCTCCCTGCACTGCACCCACTGTGTGCTCCTGTCCTATGTGTGCTGCACCCACTGTGTGCTCCTGTCCTCCCTGCACTGCACCCACTGTGTGCTCCTGTCCTATGTGTGCTGCACCCACTGTGTGCTCCTGTCCTCCCTGCACTGCACCCACTGTGTGCTCCTGTCCTATGTGTGCTGCACCCACTGTGTGCTCCTGTTCTCCGTGTGCTGCACCCACTGTGTGCTCCTGTCCTATGTGTGCTGCACCCACTGTGTGCTCCTGTCCTCCCTACACTGCACCCACTGTGTGCTCCTGTCCTATGTGTGCTGCACCCACTGTGTGCTCCTGTTCTCCGTGTGCTGCACCCACTGTGTGCTCCTGTCCTATGTGTGCTGCACCCACTGTGTGCTCCTGTCCTCCCTGCACTGCACCCACTGTGTGCTCCTGTCCTATGTGTGCTGCACCCACTGTGTGCTCCTGTTCTCCGTGTGCTGCACCCACTGTGTGCTCTTGTCCTCCGTGCTCTGCTCCCACTGTGTGCTCCTGTCCTATGTGTGCTGCACCCACTGTGTGCTCCTGTCCTATGTGTGCTGCACCCACTGTGTGCTCCTGTCCTATGTGTGCTGCACCCACTGTGTGCTCCTGTTCTCCGTGTTCTGCACCCACTGTGTGCTCCTGTTCTCCGTGTGCTGCACCCACTGTGTGCTCCTGTCCTATGTGTGCTGCACCCACTGTGTGCTCCTGTTCTCCGTGTCCTGCATCCACTGTGTGCTCCTGTTCTCCGTGTGCTGCACCCACTGTGTGCTCCTGTTCTCCGTGCGCTGCTCCTACTGTGTGCTCCTGTCCTATGTGTGCTGCACCCACTGTGTGCTCCTGTCCTATGTGTGCTGCACCCACTGTGTGCTCCTGTTCTCCGTGTTCTGCACCCACTGTGTGCTCCTGTTCTCCGTGTGCTGCACCCACTGTGTGCTCCTGTCCTATGTGTGCTGCACCCACTGTGTGCTCCTGTTCTCCGTGTCCTGCATCCACTGTGTGCTCCTGTTCTCCGTGTGCTGCACCCACTGTGTGCTCCTGTTCTCCGTGCGCTGCTCCTACTGTGTGCTCCCTTCCTCCTTGTGCTGCACCCATTGTATGCTCTTGTCCTCCGTGCGCTGCTCCTACTGTGTGCTCCCTTCCTCCGTGTGCTGCACCCATTGTCTGCTCTTGTCCTCCGTGCGCTGGCAGAGGAGCTTGCTTCAGCTGTTGCCAGGCTCTTTACTAGAACCCCAGACCCCTCAGCTGCTGCTCTTAGAAACGGTTAACCACTCACGCCAATCCTTCCTGTTCCTGCTCTGTGATGTCTCCGGCTCTTGGCAATGGTCCATCACTGCGACCTAGACCCTCCTGTTCCTTCTCTGTAATGTACCATACCTGTACTCTAAATGCCAACATGTCATTATCCTGCACCCCAGTTGTTACCTTGTAAATATTCTGTACCCTAGTTGTCAGTGTTTCATTATCCCCAAGTGTACACTTGCGTGACTGCCTCTCCATTCACTGTCTATGCACTTGGCTTTTGCTATCTGTGCCATACACAGTAAATAGAGAAGTGGTCACACAGAGGAACTAGTGTTTAATTCACAGACCACTGTTCACTTTAAAAACAAGGGTTCTGGTGGTCATACACTCAAGGATCATACCTTTACCACCTATCCTGTTAGTGAAAACCCGTTATGGAGCGTTATGGACTCAACATATAATTGTTACAACATAAATTGGTCGCCTTGGAACCAATTAAAAGGGTACTCCAGCGCTTAGCAATATATCATTAATAAAAAGTTATTACAAAGTTATATAGCTTACAAAGTAAGCAGAGAGTAAGGCCTACAAGAAAATGATGGCCAGTCTGGATGATCCTTCCATTTTGGGTCTCACGTTGTGTCCAGGCATCAAGTTAGGTCACAATGAGGATAGTTCTGATCATAGAGGAAACAGGATGATAAATTATGGATGCGTTACTTATCTTTCATGCATTAAAATACTGACTACGCCCCTATATTTATTACTAAAAGGAATCCCAATGTGTGGGAATGGACACAAATCACTTGTAAATATTGGCATCAAATAAATTTTGTTTGAATCTGTCTACCACTTTTGTCATTTACTTAAACTTCTTTCCCAAATGACATGTCCACATGACATTACACCTGGAGATTGACCCCCATTGATCCCAACTGGAACAGGGAAAAACACAGACAGATTAGAAAAGGCCCCTATCATAGAGGTGGTTACCGCCTAGCTGCCTTTGGCATCTGACTTCACATGCAAGAGTATAGTTGGGACTAGTAGCTTCTTCTCCAAGATGCAACGGCGTGACCCCCTCTGAACCCCCCCAGCGGACACATACTGTACAGGTACAGTATGTGTCCTTATGGGGTTAAGCTGGCCATAAAATCATTGTTAATCATTTGCTAATTGTTCATTGCTTGTACACATTGTTCATTCTTTTACTGGAATCAGAGGGAGTAAATGGTCATAGCAACGATCACAATTATAATCATATCCATAAAGAAAAGAGAAGTTGCACTCATCTGAGATGTCTTCTTAACCTTTATTTTCTATTTAAACAACGACATAGTGTGGTTATATACTGAGCAGACGCTACGTGAACGGAGTGGTGAAAGCCTGTTTCACGCTCTGAGGTTCTTCTACAGACCTCAGTTATTGGATTTATCATGGACTTTTAAGTTAGCACCACCAATGTAATAGATCGGGCAGTCATCCACTATTGGTCGTATTCTCTTGTGTGTTTGTGGTGCCGCTTATCCTCTCTGTGTTTGCGACAATTGTGATCATAACTAACGACTATTGTTCTTTGTGTTATTGTGATCGATTTCAGGTAGTTCCGAAAAGCACTAGTTTGCAATTGTTGATGGTTCATTGGTAGAGATGAGCGAACCTCGAGAATGCTCGAGTCCATCCGAGCACGGTCGTTCGGCATTTGATTAGCAGGGGCTGCTGAAGTTGGATAAAGCTCTAAGTTTGTCTACAAAACATGGATACAGCCAATGACTATATCCATTTTTCCCACATAGCCTTAGGGCTTTGTTGATTAAAGTGACTAAGTACGGCATCATATACCATAAAATGCATCTGCTTTGCTGTCTATTTCTTATGTTATGCACATTATTACCGCTTGATTTTTAGACCAAGTCCGGGAGCATGCGCTGAACTGTTGAAGCCATTGCAGGCTTCCTATGATACGCGCAGGGATACTATCTAGTTGTGAGACTAGTCCAATGTCAGGCGCTATTGTTCCGAGGGACATGCGCAGTGAGAACATTCATGATTCAGGACTAAGTCTGATGTCATGTGCTATAGACTTAGACACTGACATGCGCAAACGGGTGTTCAATGAGCTGGGCATGCGCATTGATGTTTGTTGGAATTCCATTGTCATTGCGATGATAGAGTGGCGCTGATAGGTTACATAAATACAGTAGGCGTTGGTATAGCGGGAAATAACCACTCAGTGTTTATGTGACCCCCGGAACGCCAAGCAATAAACAGGGATTTTATCGGATATGAGCTTTATGGTGTCTAGCGTGGCGTCAGTGGATTGGTTAGCAGGCACACATTCATGAAACTTGGTTAATTGGTTAATTTATAGGAGACTACCATGTGACATGGATCAGAGTGTATAAAAAGGAGCAGGTCATTGGCCGCATGTACATAGGCCTTCCTCCTGATAACGCTCCTACGGGAATGAAACTAGTTGAGGGGCTCTGTGTGGTCTGTGTTTTAGATTACCCTATATCAGTAATAGTATATGGCCATATCTAGTTAGTTGTCTGCAGCTACTCCTATACTGGTAGCACACGCCTTGTAAACAATGCTAGCACCAAATTTCTTTAGTGTGGGGTTTTTAATAAGTATCTACTAGCACTTTATTTTATTTACAAAAAGCATTAAAACATTAACATGTAGGAAGTCACTATAGGGTGTGTTTTGGGGTTTTTGGCCCTTTAGTAGTGTGCTTCTTGGTTTAAACCACCTAGTGACCTTCCGTATGGCACGTTTGTGGTTAAAGTCTTATCGAAGAATGCACAGCTTTCCTGGGAGGCCTCGGGAAGTCTGCTACACCCAGTAGTAAAGGCCTGGGGCCAGTACTAACCAACCTGGCACTCACTGAACTGGTTAGGAAGAAGGTGGTAAGATAGAAAGTATCTAAACGTGAGTATAGGTATTTTTCTCTTTTCGCCCTATGACGGCACCCCTGGAGAGGACCACCTCCTACTCCCATAGGACAGGAAACAGGATACAGGAAATCCCTGGATCATATAAAGAAGTAAACTCCCCTCCATCGCCAGTTTCTGTTTCCTGTCCCCATGGGAGCAGGAGCTGGAAGGGCTTTTTCCCTTCCCTTCCCTGGACGGAAAGAAATGACTGGGGGTTACCGGGTAATATCCTACCGGCTTCCCGGCGGCGTCAGGCTCCGAGTGGGGAGCAGCCTCCAAGTCTGGCCTCCTCCCCCGACACCTCCAGATATGGGTCCCCGGAGCTCCCCTGGCCCTCCTCGGCGTGGTCCGGTGCCCCGATCCGTAGCGCTGCGTTCGCGCGCCCTGCGGCATGGCTGCTGGATGATGCTGGGAGGGGGTTGCTCTGCTGGCCGTGTTCGGCAACTTCCGGGGCCTACGGCCTGCCTCAGGTGGAGCGCCGGGAGGGTGACGTCGTCTCAGCGCGCGGCGAAGGGGGCGGAGCCAGCCGGTCATGTGACTCTCGGCGCCAAATTCAAAAGAGCTGCCGAGAAGGACGCCAGGTGAGTGCTCAGTTCCTGTGTGCTCTAGCGGTATTTTGTTTCTGCTGCCTGGTGTCTTCTCTACTGTTCCTGACAACGGCTGCAGAGAGTCTTTTACACCTCCAAGACCTCAATTGTCCATTATGGAGGCTGAAAGCGCTGAATTATCAGAATCTACTCCAGCCAGGATTCAAGCCCCTGTGGTATGGAGTGGGTAAGAGGGGATTTTCCCCAGCAGAATTTTCTTCTTCCTTTGTCTAAGTTTGCCATGTTTCTCATTTTTAGGAGGGTACTACTAAAAAGAGTCATGCTAAGAGCAGAGATTGCCCCGTTTGTAGGAAAAGATTAAGTAGCTCTTACACTAAAGTGCTGTGCGGTAGCTGTATGAATAGAGTCCTAGAGGAGCAGGGACCCTCTTTTATGCGTAACATGAAGAACATGATAAAGAAGGAAATTAGGGTAGGTAGAATTTTTTCTTTGCCTTTTCGGGAAAAAAAAAAAAAAAATTTTTTCTTTTCTACATTTATTTTTTGGTTTCAGGCCTCCATGCCCTCTCAGACTCCGGCCACTACCACAGCTTCTCCTCCAGAGCTGACGCCAGCACCTGTGTCTCAGTTACCTTTGGCTACCCCAATACCCCCTACTATTGAGGTGGAGCAGTCTGTTCACAGTCAGCCTCCATCTACCTTGGGGGACGATGAGGACCTATCGCTGGGTATAGACGAACCAGAAGCAGGCCCATCTAACGTAGAGAGTCTGGAGGAAGAAGTGGCTACACCATTACCTTCTGCTGACTATATAGAATCACTAATTAAAGCAGTAAGGGAGACTATGGGTATAGTAGAGGTTCCAGAAACTAATACTATACAGGACCGTATGTTTGGAGGGCTAGCACCTAAGAAACGATTGGTCTTTCCCATTCACCAAAACATTAAGGCCTTGATTAAACACGAATGGTCCAATCCGGATAGAAAATTTTTTGTTCCAGCTGCTGTGAGTGTTTTTTTCTGTTTTCTTGGATAAACAGGTAAAGATATAGAAGAGTATATATAACTAAACAACTAATTTTTCAATTATTTTTCAGTTCAAAAGAAAGTACCCCTTTGACCATGAGGAGTCGAACTCCTGGGGCTTTGCTCCAAAGATAGATCCTCCGGTAGCCAAGATTACAAAACTTAATGCGCTACCTTTTGAGGACTGTGCAACTCTTAAAGACCCTATGGACAAACGTGCAGAGATTTATTTAAAGAAGGACTGGGAAGCATCCACTGCCTTGTTTAAACCTCTAGTGGCAGCAACCTCAGTCTCTAGATCTCTAGGGGTATGGATGTCTGAACTTAAAGACATGATTAGTAGGGGGACTCCTGCGGAGGAGCTCCTCAAGCCCTTTGAGACCTTAGAGAATGCTGTCTCATTTATATCAGATGCTTCAGCGGATGCTCTTAGACTCTCCGCTCGTTCAGCAGCACTCTCAAACTCTGCCCGCAGATCCATGTGGCTTAAAGAATGGAAGGGGGACGTCACCTCTAAATCTAAATTATGTGGAGTCCCTTGTGAAGGCAACCTGCTTTTCGGTCCAGCCTTAGATAACATTCTCGAGAAGGCTTCGGATAGAAAGAAGGGGTTCCCTCTGATCCCGCAGCAGTCTAGCCGTCCTTTTAGGGGAAAAGGTAGGAACACACATAGAGCCCCTAACACGAATACTAATCCTAATACAAATAGGAAGGAATGGAGGCCCACCAAGAAATCCAAGGGGTTCCTCTTTAAGGGTTCTGACAATACCAAAAAACCTGCTCAATGACGCCAGGTCCCTGTGGGAGGTCGCCTTTCTCTTTTTTGGTCACAGTGGTGTGGTATTTCCAATAGCTCCTTTGTATTGGATACAATAAAGCACGGTTTAAAAATTTCTTTTGTGTCCTCCCCAGGGGAAAGATTCGTCATTACGGATTTATCATCCGATCCCATAAAGCAGACAGCACTTTCTACGGAAGTACAGTCCTTACTCAGGAAGAAGGTTTTGGTTCCCGTTCCGGAGACAGAGTGTGGTAAGGGTTTTTACTCTACTCTGTTTTTGGTAAGGAAACCCAATGGTTCTTTTAGAACCATTATCAATCTTAAACCTCTTAACAGGGTTTTAGCCTACGAAAGGTTTAGGATGGAGTCAGTTTCTTCAGCCATTTTGAATCTTTCACAGGATTGTTTTATGGCCACCTTAGATTTAAGGGATGCATACTATCACGTCCCCATCCACCAGGACCATCAAAGATTCCTGAGGGTAGCAGTCAAACTTAACGATTCAGTTTGTCATTTCCAGTACCAGGCCTTACCTTTTGGCATTTCACAGGCACCTAGAGTTTTCACTAAAGTGATGTCAGAGGTTATGGCACATATCAGAGAAAAGGATATAATTATCATTCCTTATTTGGATGATTTTTTACTGGTCGGCGACTCAGTAATCTCTCTTCAGAGCCAGATCAAAATAGTAGAAGACATCCTGTCTAAATTAGGTTGGGAGATTAACGAGGAAAAATCCAATAAGATCCCCTCTCAATATTGTCAGTTCCTGGGAATATGTCTGGATTCGAGAGCTAAGAGATCTTTCTTACCAGATAGCAAGATTTCAAATGTTCTTTCCAGAACACAGGAGCTTTTTGATAATCCCATTACTACATTTAGGAAGGCTATGTCGGTGTTGGGTCTATTTACTTCCTGCATTCCAGCGGTTCCCTGGGCACAGTACCACTCTAGGGTGTTACAATCACAGATTCTTGGTGAATGGGACGGTGCCTCTGAGTCTCTTGATTCTTGTTTCACTCTATCTCCACAGACTCTCAGATCTCTCTCTTGGTGGAAGGAAAGGGAGCATCTATCCAAGGGACTTCCTTGGATTCTGGACAACATTTTGACCATCACCACAGATGCCAGTCCCAGGGGGTGGGGAGCCCATACAGACACACAAGTATTCCAGGGCCTGTGGTCCCCAGAGGAGGCCAGGGACCCACAAAACGTGAGAGAATTGAGAGCAATATTCTTCTCCTTGTCCCAGGCTCTTCCGTTAATAAAAGACAGAAACGTGAGAATACTAACAGACAACAGATCGGCAGTGGCGTACATCAACCACCAAGGAGGCACAAGATCAGTACAACTTATGAGAGTTGCCCACTTCATGTTCAGGCTAGTACAGTCACATTGTCTGTCCCTCTCGGCACTTCACCTGAAGGGGGTAGACAATGTGAAGGCAGATTTTCTAAGCAGACACTCCCTAAACCAGGGGGATTGGGAGCTTTGCCAGGAGGTATTTCTACAGATATGCAGAATGTGGGGATCACCGGAGATAGACCTCTTCGCATCGCGGAAGAACAGAAAGACCCAGGAGTTCTTTTCCCTATGTCCTGCAGACAAGCCCAGGGCTCTAGATGCACTAGCCCAGCCTTGGGACAAAGGCCTACTGTACGCATTCCCACCCATCAGACTAATCCCAAGAGTAGTCAGAAAGATCAGGCAGGACAGGGCCCACATAATTCTAATAGCGCCCTTTTGGCCAAGAAGGGTGTGGTTTACTTGGCTCAGGAAGATGTCTCTGACAGACCCATGGATTCTTCCGGACAGGGCAGATCTCCTCGCCCAGGGCCCAGTATTTCACCCTCAGGTTCAAAACCTTCACCTGACGGCATGGCTGTTGAGAGGCAATTGTTGATAGACAGAGGCCTTTCATCCGAAGTAATCACCACGTTGCTAGCCAGTAGAAAGAAAGTTACCTCTACTATATATCTACGTACATGGATAGCATTTTGTAAATTTGTAAATAAACCTGTTAATGTCCTAACTCCTCCTGACATTCCTTTAATCTTACAATTCTTACAAGAGGGTCTAAACAAGCACCTCAGGCCTAGCACCATCAAGGTATAGATCTCCGCCCTCAGTGCACTCTATGACTATAAACTAGCTGAACATCAGTGGATTAAAAGATTTGTAAAAGCAACCTCCAGATTGTGTCCCACGATCAGGTCTAGGGTTCCGCCTTGGGATCTGAACCTTGTCTTGAACGGACTTACTGCTAATCCCTTTGAACCTTTAGCAGACTGCAGTATTAAATTCCTGTCTTATAAACTGGCTTTTCTATTGGCAATAACGTCAGCCCGTAGAGTAAGTGAAATTAGAGCCTTCTCTATACAGACTCCTTACATGACCATTAGAGAGGACCGAGTCGTATTATCTCCTGACCCAGCCTTTCTTCCAAAAGTGGTTACGGACTTCCACAGATCTCAGGAGGTGATACTACCATCATTTTACAACACACCAACTAACGATCAAGAATTAAGTTTGCATAGTCTGGATGTTAGAAGAGTTATCTTACATTATCTAAAGGTCACAGAAAGTTGGAGATTATGTAACAGCTTGCTTATATCCTTTCAGGGTAAGACCAAGGGCAAGTCAGCTTCCACACAAACAATAGCCAGATGGGTTAAACAGGCAGTTGGAGAATGCTATAGAGTCAAGAACATGACACCACCAGTTGGATTCGGGGCACATTCCACTAGAGCTGTGGCAACTTCGTGGGCTGAGAGGGCAGCGGTTTCCATTGATCAGATCTGCAGGGCAGCCACATGGAGTACTCCACATACATTTTTTAGACACTACAGGTTACAACTATCTTCCACCGAAGACTTAACATTTGGACGTAGTGTTTTGCAGGCAGTGGTCCCTCCCTAGGCGGTTATATTCCTATTCTACTCTCCAGGGGTGCCGTCATAGGGCGAAAAGAGAAAATTCTAAATTACTAACCTGGTAATTTCTTTTCTTTGAGCCCATGACGGCACCCCGCCTAAATCCCACCCAAAAAAAAAGAGGGATAATAATAATAGTAGTGATAATTTTATTACATAGATATAGAAAAAGTAAACTTCTTTATAAACACAAAAAAAAAAAAAAAAAAGAGATTTTTTGTATATATTTTTCTTTTTGTGTGTGTCTTGTGAGCTTCGCTCCTAGGTCCTTGGTAAAGACTGGCGATGGAGGGGAGTTTACTTCTTTATATGATCCAGGGATTTCCTGTATCCTGTTTCCTGTCCTATGGGAGTAGGAGGTGGTCCTCTCCAGGGGTGCCGTCATGGGCTCAAAGAAAAGAAATTACCAGGTTAGTAATTTAGAATTTTTTCTACACTCTCCTACACTACAACATTGTTGTACACAACTAATTGGACAAGGCCCCAAAGACAGTCCCTACACCGTCACTAAACTACCTCTACATTCACTTCATTTTTCACCTCTGTCACCTGCACCTGTTGAGTTTACTACTGTCACCTTTTCAAGTAAAGATTATCTTGGTTAACTGCTGGACTCTGTCCTATTTTTGTGTCGCCATACCTGCACATACACTTGGGCTACGTTCCAACACCACTGTGGCCAAGTTACCAAGTATACCCAAGCCCACTTTGCTGTACTACCACTTCACAGCACCTGTAGTGCCCACCCCACTGTTTTATTTTGTACACTTCTCTTAATACAAGTCTTTATAGTAAATTACGTAGATCTTACTGCAAACCACTGCAGCGAATTACACCTCTCTGCAGTAAATAATACTATTCCTACCACAAAGCCCAGTAATGAATTACACAGCTCTAACAATTGGGTACTAACTCTCATTAAGGAGTGTTCATCATAAAAACACATGGAGACTTACACACCATTGTTGCTCCATTGAGAATTCTGGGAAGAAAGGGTATGCAAAACAGCTCTTACAAATCCTCTTGAGCAAAGAAATGTCCGTTCAAGTCTAGTGTTACTCAATCTAGGAGTCTTAGAACATGGACTGAGAATTATATGCCAAGCCAAATAATCACTCCAAAAGGAAATATTTCCCATCTGCAGACAGCTGTTTCAGGGTTGTTGCCCCTCTTCAATGCAGGGCAGGATGTTGGCAGGGTGAGGTCTGTTGACGTAAGTCAAAGGGGTACTAAATCTCATTAAGGAGAGTTCCTCATAAAGACATATGTAGACTTACACACCATTGTTGCTCCATTGAGAATTCTGGGAAGAAAGGGTATGCAAAACAGCTCTTACAAATCCTCTTGAGCAAAGAGATGTCCGTTCAAGTCTAGTGTTACTCAATCTAGGAGTCTTAGAACATGGACTGAGAATTATATGCCAAGCCAAATAATCACTCCAAAAGGAAATATTTCCCATCTGCAAAAGGAAATATTTCCCATCTGCAGACAGCTGTTTCAGGGTTGTTGCCCCTCTTCAATGCAGGGCAGGGTGAGGTCTGTTGACGTAAGTCAAAGGGGTACTAAATCTCATTAAGGAGAGTTCGTCATAAAGACATATGGAGACTTACAGACCATTGCTGTTCCATTGAGAATTCTGGGAAGAAAGGATATGCAAAATAGCTCTCACACCTCTTGAGCAGTCAATGTTTTAGGACTCCTAAATTGAGTGAGATTTGAAGGGACATCTCTTTGCTCAAGAGGTGTGAGTTGCTTATACTGACTTGAGGAGCTCAGATAACATGTCAATCTTACCATAGGGCAATTGGCGTAAACACAATACCCCCCCCAAGATGAAAAAATTGTTGTTTTTTTAAAATAATTTTTTCCCTGTTTCACAGCATGTTTTATGGAATAATTAAGTGTGTTATTGCAAAGTATAATTGGTGTTCATGTGGGTCTGTAGGTAAAAAGATGTAAGAGCTATGGCCTTTTAAACACAAGGAGAAAAAAAAAAAGAAAGCGCAAAAACAAAAATTGGCCTGGTCATCAAAGAGTTTTAAAGACAAACTAGAGGACCTTAAAAACAGAGACCAAAGAAATAATTGTTGCTTCCTAGACATCCCAGAGGCATTGTTTGGCGACGGCTTTATCCAAAGCTTGACCAAAGACCTATTAGAGGCAATACAATTGAGGGAACAAAAACTGGTTATAACCAAATATATGGACTGGACCATCAAAGAAAAGATTGAGCTTACTAGCAAAGTAACTCCCTACATATCAATGAAAGAAAGATCCCCATGTGATTGAAGAAGCTCCTGGCCACACCTGAACTATTTCCTAGGAATTACAGTTCCTTTGCCCTATCACTCCACGTCAATATGCTATGGAACTTTATCTACTCTTTCCGTTTGGTTACCTGCTGTGACTTATCCCAAAGTCAAACTGTTAGATTGCTCATTACTTTTCTGTTTTTATTACAGGAATTTGTACCCTTACCCCTTGGGCACCTGAACGCCTTCTACTCTTTTCATCTCAAGAGTTCTCCACTGGCTGGGATGGAGGTCGCTTCCTACACAGATTCTTACCTGATGACAGATAGGTGTGGAGGCTAGAGTACTCATCCTATCTGGTTGGTGTCAAGAGACTTCAGAACAGCTAACCTCATGGAATGTAGTTGGACTTAGCACCATAGTGAAGCAAAAAATAAATACTCACAAACCTTTATAGACTGGGGCTATGTTCACACTACGTATATTTCAGTCAGTATTGTGGTCCTCATATAGCAACCAAAACCAGGAGTGGATTAAAAACACAGAAAGGATCTGTTCACACAATGGTGAAATTGAGTGGATGGCCGCCATTTAATGGCAAATATTTGCTGTTATTTTAAAACAACGTCTCTCATATTGAAATAATGGCCGTTATTTACTGTTATATGGCGGCCATCCACTCAATTTCACCATTGTGTGGACAGAGCCTTTCTGTGTTTTTAATCCACTCCTGGTTTTGGTTGCAATATGAGGACCACAATACTGACTGAAATATACGTAGTGTGAATCCAGCCCTAGGGTGCGTTCACACCTACAGGATCTGCAGCAGATCTGCAGCAGATTTGATGCCGTGTTCAGTTATTTAAATGAAATCTGCTGCAGAAAATCAGCTGCAGATCCTGTAGGTGTGAACGCACCATTAAACCTTACATAGCTTTCCTTCAGGAAACTCATTAGACTATGGGAAGGTTCTTAAAGAGATATAACATTTTTGGCATTATCATTTTTATAAAAGAGATATGACTTATCTAAGTAAGTTAAAGCACCAGATATTCCAATAATTTTGCATTTATAGTTTTCAGCATGGGGGGGATAATTTAAACCGTATAAAGTGGATAAAGGGTGTCCCAGTTTATTCCCTAAATATGGCAGCCCATTCGAGGTCCATGGAAAAGGGAAACATATTCTTAATTTGTCCACCACTGCATCAGGTAGGCCCAAATCTAAAATCTACGATTTGCTAACATTAACCTAAAACAGCTGGTGACGACATTTCTAGTTGGGATAGTGCTATAAAGACGTCATCATCAGCAAATAAACATATGAACCTGTTTTTTATGCCTATTTTAATTCCTTTTATATTCAGGGAATTCCAAATCATGTGGGCGAAAGCTACATTATTAATACAAAAATCAGTGGGGAAAGAAGGCACCCTTGCCTCTTTCCATTAGATATCCTAAAGGTAGCAGATGTATATCCTGATGTGAAAATCACAGCCAAAGGGCATGTTTATAATGCCATTATAGAATGTAAAGCTGGCCCTACTATGGCACATTTACTAAGGACATTTCTAAGAAAGCCCCAATGTACATTGTCTAATACCGTCTCTGCATCCAAAGAAAGGAGCAGAGAAGGCATATGACTGCACCACACCCATTCAATAATATCTACAAAACTTCTGGTCATGTCTACTGACCCCCTGCCCTTGACAATCCCTACCTGGTCCTGGTCCACAAGGAAGTGAAGAATAGAAGATAATCCATTAGTTATAATGGAAGACTAAAGCTTCTGGTGTGTATTTAGTAGAGAAATAGGATGAAAATTACGTCTCTTAGCTGTGGATTTCCCCAGTTTTAGAATAACTTCTATTAGAGCTTTGAACATCTCAGGAGGAATTGGACCCATATACTTAATATTTAAGATAGTTTGCAACAGAAATGGGGACAAAACAGCGTTTTATTGTAGTCATTGGACAACCAGTCTGGAACTGGAGCCTTTGGGCCCTTTCACACTGAGTAAAACAGGCGGAATTCTGCGGTGGAGCTCTCTGCCGCAGAATCACGTGGAATAGAGAAAACGATCAGCCGATGATCGTGTCATCGGCTGATCGTTTATTTAGGCCCAAACCTAAAATCATCGGTCACCCACCGCGCATCGCTTTGTGAAATAGCGGTGCGCGGCGGGCGACCGATGATTTGAGACACACCATACATTACCTAGCAGGGCTTCTACGCTCCGTCTTCCTCCCCGGGTCCCGCGGCACAGCATCAGCTTCGGTGCGGCCTGACTGAGCTGTCAGACCGCTCAGCCAATCACTGGCCGGGACAGCCGCGGCTAGTGATTGGACGAGCGGTCTGACAGCTCACTCAGTCCGCTCCGGAGTTGATGCTGCGCTGTGGGACCCGGGGAGGAAGATGGAGCGGAGGAGAAGCCCTGCTAGGTAATGTATGCTGCTAGGACATCAGTAACGATGTCCCTGCAGCCCTCGCTAACGATTGTCGGTCCGTGTATTAGGACCCTTAGTGTCACACAGTGCCTCTATGCAATGGCTCATGAGCCATCCCATAGAAACACTGAGGCAGATGAGATTCTGTGGCATAGAGCTCCGGCGCGGAATTCCGCCCTTATTACTCAATTTGAACATACCCTTATGGATCTTAAAGTGTCACAGTCGTTATAACTTTGAGGCTATGTTCACACTGCGTATGAGTCCGGCCGCATTTCGTACGCCGCCGTACATGTGCGGCTGAAACTACCGCTACTACTAGTTATGCTTCCCTAGCTTGTTTTGAAGCGATCTGAAACAGGTCATTTACTTGGAAATCTTCGCCCAGCCCAATAAAACTCACAGAACCTTTTGGATCAAAAAATCAAGTTCAATTTGGTTGCAATAAGTATTCCGTACGGGACCGCATGGAAATCCACGGCCGTGAGTTGGAACATTTCCGTCCTCAAACAATGGTCTTGTTCATTTTTCACGGCGCCGCTTACGATCCGGCCGTAAGCTCATACGTAGTGTGCATTGTGCGAGCGTATATCGTATACTTTCAAGCTAACGCATCAACCTCAAAACTACCTGCGTATATTCGCGGTTCGCACTATGGCCGGACTCATACGCAGTGTGAACATAGCCTTACCCAAATGTAAATTAACAGTAGATGGTGATATTAAGCAAGTTTACAATATACATTTATTATTTTTTAGTTCTTATCATGCTGTAAAACAAAGCTGTACTTACAGGTCCAGTCTCCAGAATGCAGATTGTCTGACTTGTTCTGGTTGAAAAAAACAGAATAAACTGCAAATCCGGTGCGTGTGAAGCTACCCTAAGGATGACTTTAAACCTTCATGGTACTTAGGGGAGTGGAGAATATATTGATTTATTCTCTATGGGGTGGAACAGGGTTTAGTATAGGATTCATTCATACTAACTGTGTTGGGGCGTGGTGAGGACACCAATAGCACAAGTAAATTTAGCAGGACTTGTGCCTGTGGCACGTCGGGCACAGAATTCTACACCTGCTCCAGAGCAGGTTTAGATTTCTGCCATGATTTACGCCTGTTTGCAGACATAAATCAAGGTAAATCAGGAGCTGGAGGAGGCCATGCCTCCTCCCCGCCTTGCAGTGCCCCTCCTGTCCACTCATTAGACAAGTAGCAGTTCACAAATTTTTTTTATTGGCCCCCTCCCCCCCGCTAGGCAATGGCACGTATACTCACCACAGGTGATTGGTGTTCTGCGGCGCCGCTGAAATCCAGTTCGCAATCACGTCATCAGCTCCTGTGACCCCTCTTTTCTCTCCTGTGATTGAACACCAGAAGTCCCAGTTTACAATGCATTCTCTTTGGGAGAGCATTCAATCACAGAAGATAGAAGAGCGGTCACAGGAGCGGATGACGTGGAGACCGGAACGAATCCGTGCTGCGGGACAGCGCCATTGCCTAGCGGGGGACCAATAAAAACATTTTGTGAACTGCTTCTTTAAGCCACAAAAAGGAGTCGATTTTTGCGCAAACCTGTGACAGTGTCTCTTTAACAGTACTTTTTATGCAGATTTTGAAGAATATTTCAGGCAGAAATCCTTGTAAAATCCTATTTCCATTGCTTCTCAAAAGGAAAATAGTTCTTAACAATGCTTTTGAAAAGTGCAAAGTGGTAAAAAAAATTTTTTAAAAAGATGATGTCACTTTTATAGCAAGCAGCTTCTTCAGCAAGTTACCACAACAGGATGAACTCATTAAAGCGTAACTATAAAATATTTTGACCATTCAGTTTTAGTTAGCTTAGGTCATGATAAGACTTTTTGCAATATACATTAATAACCTAAAATGAACAGTTTTTTAAATACATAAAGCCAAAAGTCCCCTCAGAGCTCTGTCTGCCTCTGACTTATTTCTGCAATCCTGCTGTACACTCCCCTCCCAGGAGATCTGTACTTAGAGTACAGACTCTGACAGGAGGATCAGATAACAGCCCTGACACAGAGAGAAACAGAAACAAAACCTCCTCCCCTCACCTCTTAGCAGCACGTTCTCCCCCCTCCCCTCACAGAGATCACATAGCAGAGCTGAGGGTGTTGTGTGTGAGGAGCAGCGCAGGGGAAGAGCTGGATGGAGAGACAAGTGTACCCAGTGCCACCATGACTCCAATGTACTGCATGAGGGAGAGTGGGTGAGTCACTGAGGGGAGGACTACAAGTCCCAGCACAACACAGCTGTAGTCCTTCCATAGTATATATAACATTTACTATCAGAGGTCTGTAGCAGGTGCCGCCACCTCCATGGCTGACATTATCCTACAGTGTAATGAGAGCAGATGACTATATCTAATCCCACTGTGTATGATACCATCTGCTAGGGCTCTGTATCGAATCTTACATTGTGATACAGTAGTCTGGGGCTGTATCTAATCCCACTGTGTGTGATACATCTGCTAAGGTGCTGGTCTGTGAATGGAGGGACCCAGCCAGGGAGATGAGGGATAGGCCACGACCACTTTCTCTCAGCCAGGAGAAAAATTCATTTATTCTTCTGAGCCAAACAACTGGGGATATCTCAGCGAGCGTACACGCTATCAACGCAGTTTATGGCTCTTTTTAAAGGGTAACACATGGGCTTTTTATTTGAGGAATTTCATTTTTTGGCTACTGAAATTATAGTTACGCTTTAAGGTTAGATTCACACATAACGTATCCGCAGCTGATTTCACGCGTCTCCTGTCAGTGTCAATGTGATTACATACTCGCAGCAGGATTGTAATTCTGCTGTAAGTATGTAAGCGCCCCGCCCCATTAACCCTCCTGCTACCGAGAAGATACTTTATCTGCTCCACGCTCCGGATGCATCTCAGGCTCCCTCCGCAGTCACTGATTTACTGCACGGGACCTCCGGGAGCCTCAGATGCAGCTGGAGCGTGGAGCAGCTACAGTAGGCTCTGGCCAGTGGGAGGGTAGATGGGAGCGGCACTTACATACTCGTACTGGTATTGTCATCCCGCTGCGAGTGTGTAATCACATTGACACTGACAGGAGAGTTACCTGCAGCGGATTTCGCTGCAAACTCACAACGTGAAATCCGCTGCAGATACTTTATGTGTGAATCCAGCCTGAATCAGACTATTCTGTGTACAATTTTGTCATTATAGCCCTGCAGTGCTTGAGGAGAGAGCTGTAAGAGGGCACCATCATTGATTTGACAGGCTCCCTTTAAGGCACCATTTTGGTCAATAAATAATGACTGCCTTTTTTTTTACCAATTCTTGTATACAGATCAGACAGATTATAATAAGACATATTACTTGCTTCAACATTTTCTGAATTAAAAAATCAGCTTCATATGCTATAAATAAGATATGCAGCATGTGTTAAGTAGGCTGAAGTGCTAGAAGGAGGGGGGTAATATATTTCTGAATCATTCACTCCTAGGTATGTCCAGTAAAACAAGCATGTTTGTAAGACATGAGATTTCTTAAAACATATTTTCATAAAACATTACCTCCATATTATGTGGATTCAAATCACCCAATATATGACATTTCACACAAATGCACAGTTGTTGGCCTCTTTTCAAGCTATTTTGAATGTTTTATGCACTTGACAAGGTCTTGATTACTAATCCTGACCGTCATTGCAAAGAAATGCTGTATATTGTCATCAGATTCTCCCAATAATGTGGCCAGAGGCTTTAGACTTCTAACTGCACTCACTAGAATCTTACAATGTACAATGTTTACTTAAAAAGCTTTCCCACCTTTAACCCCTTAACGATGGATGACGTACATTTACACCATCTCGTCGTTAAGGGAGTTCAGAGGGGGGCAGCACCGTGACCCCGCTCTGAACTGCCCCAATCCCGGGTGCTATCGATTGGCCGCTCCCGCCAATTAAGACCGTTAAATGGTATGTGCTCTGTATATAGTAATAATGTTCCCCTGAAATGTCCCCCATATAGTTATATTGTCCCCCATATAGTAATAATGTCCCCCTGCAATGTCCCCCATATATTAATAATGTTCCCCTGCAATGTCCCCTAATAGTTATATTGTCCCCCTGCAATGTCCCCCATATAGTTATATTGTCCCCCTGCAATGTCCCCCATATAGTTATATTGCCCCCCTGCAATGTCCCCCATATAGTTATATTGCCCCCCTGCAATGTCCCCACATAATTATATTGTCCCCCTGCAATGTCCCCCATATAGTTATAATGTCCCACTGCAATGTCCCCATATAGTTATATTGTCCCCCTGCATTGTCCCTATATAGTTATATTGTCCCCCATATAGTTATATTGTCCCCCTGTAATGTCCCCCATATACTTATATTGTCCCCCTGCAATGTTTCCCATATAGCTATAATGTCCCACTGCAATGTCCCCATATAGTTATATTGTCCCCCAGCAATGTCCCCCATATAGTTATAATGTCCCACTGCAATGTCCTACATATAGTTATATTGTCCCCCTGCAATGTCCCCCATATAGTTATATTGTCCCCCTGCAATGTTTCCCATATAGTTATATTGTCCCCCTGCAATGTTTCCCATATAGTTATATTGTCCCCCTGCAATGTCCCCCATATAGTTATAATGTCCCACTTCATTGCTACAAAAAATAATAATAATTATACTCACCTAATACTGTCTTAATCTCTCCTGGCCTCTTCTCTACTCTTCAGCCGGTCAGTCGCCAGAGGGATCCCCCAGCAGGTGCAGCGATGTCATCACTGTCCCTGCTGTCATCACTGTCATCACTGTTCCAGCTTACATCCAGGGTGTGGGGGTCGGTGGTCCGTGCGGCGCCGGGAAGGCAGGCTGCTGGGCAGACATCTCACACTGCTCCGGGATCTGCGTTCCGTTGCACACCTCCCTCCAGAGGGCGGTGCAACGGACCGCAGATCCCAGAGCAGTGTGAGATGTCTGCCTTGCAGCCTGCCTCCTCGGTGCCGCACGGACCACCGACCCCCCCGCCATGGATGTAACCTGAAAATGATCTCTGAGGGATCCTCCGGCAGGGACAGTGAGGACGTCGCTGCACCTGCTGGGGGATCCCTCCAGCGACTGACCGGAGGGGTTCCAAGAGTGTGAGGGGCCCGGCCCGCCCGGGGATGACGGCGGCGGGGCAAGGGCAGGGATAGGCAGCGGTGTGGAAGTGTGGCAGGGGCCGGATAAAAAGCCTTGGGGGGGGGGGGGCGCATGCGGCCCGCAGGCCGTAGTTTGGGCACCCCTGATCTAGGCTGTGTTCACATATTTCAGTTTCATTGTGTTACTGAATTATTTGCAGTATTTAATCATTTCATTGTTGTTCCACACCACACAGCACACTGTATTCTCTACCTGTAACACCACACAGCACTGTATTCTCTACCTGTAACACCACACAGCACACTGTATTCTCTACCTGTAACACCACACAGCATGCTGTATTCTCTACCTGTAACACCACACAGCACACTGTATTCTCTACCTGTAACACCACACAGCACGCTGTATTCTCTACCTGTAACACCACACAGCACACTGTATTCTCTACCTGTAACGCTGATATTGTAATAAAGTAAAGAACTTTTAGATTTTTTTTTTCTTTTCATTGTCACGCACATATTATGATCAAGCATCTTTTATCTTTGAAGTTGAGCCCCACAATAAGGCTCTGATCCTCTCTGCCGTTTAGCACCATTTACTTGTGTTACTGCATCATTTTTGTGAATACGCTGCAGTACTGCAATGACACTCCAACATGTGTGAACACAGCCCTAATTTCACTGCACAATTCTGCACAATTAGCAACACCTGCTTCTGGCCTGTCAGAGATGGTGAATCACTCAGCCAGCCAAGCCTCCTGTGACATCTCGCTCTGCCCCCCTGTCTGCATCATCAGCCTGTGCTCAGCAGACACAATGTGAGGCAGGCATGGAAGATTTGTCTCCTAAGGGGGGAGAGCAGAAGGAGCAGGAGACAATGTGGATTGGCACTGAGGCCATTTTTCTTCACTTCCTGGATTTCTATCAGCTACCAGTGTGGCAGAACCGTTCAGATATGGTAATACATTGTTTACACATCTATATAACTTTTAATAGAAAACAAGTTTTCCTTATCCGGAGTTCCCCTTTAAATCAGTCCTTCCAGCTCCACTCAGAGGTCATGCTTTCCCTTCTATGGTGGCTGCTGCCACAGAATCTATCCATGGGGATCCACTGGTCTCACAGGAAAAGAGTCAGAGTAACTACAGATGCCATTCCTGGGGGCTGGGGAGCCTTTTAGCAGCTGGCACCTCAAATATCATCAGGGGATGTGTTGATCTACTCAGACAACAATACAGCAGTAGCATTTTTATACAAATGAAGTGCAAGGTCTCAAACCCTCCTGCAGCTAGCATCTCAGATCTTCCTATTTGCAGAAAACCACCTTTTTTTCTTAGAAGCTTTACGGGACACATAGACCAATGTGCACTTTTTTTGCGCAGCACTAATTTAAAAATCCCCTGGTTTAGTGCCGCTGTATTTACCAAGAGGGGCACGCCTCTTGGTATATCCAGTGTAGCAGTGGCTGCTGCTTAACAGGCTAAAAATGTACAATTTTCTATTACTAATCCAGGCACAAATATAGGGAAAACAGCTCCTGGCCAAAGCGTGTTGGCTCCGATGTCAGGGACAGTGAGGGAGCAAGAGAGCTAAGAGAGGGGATCCTATAAAGAATACCCTAAGATGCAGACACAGCATAGACGTTCTATAGGGGTGAGATCAGTTACTCACTAAAATATAATATAGTCTCTCTCCATAGTCGGCTTCTGTATTTCTCCAGCCACTACCTCTTTTTAATGGCTCTTTTGGGGCTTTTAAAAATAAAATTGTCAGTCCCTGCCACAGTCTCGTTTTTAGATGATATGTCATGTAAAGAAACTAGGGCTATGGAACAGTCAGTGTAAGAGCGGTGGGTCATATAAAAGTTGAGAATATTATTGTTTTTTCTTAGAAATCACATAAGTGAACGGAAAATTTCCATTAATGACACCAGGTGGCAGTATTGTCTCATTTCTTCTAAAGTCGCTATGTAATTTATGTAATTTTATACTGTATTAGGTGTTTGTCAAGGACAAATGATTGGCAAACAACAATTATTGTTATGTTCTCCCCCATTTTTTCAATGCCACTAAATTTCTGTTACATAAAATATTTAACATGTTTTTTAATTTTTTTCACATAGCTTATGGTTTATGCAGTTTTCAAAAGAGCCGTTCTATTTTGTACGGTTGCATGCTAATGGTATTTTACAGCATAAAATCTGCACCAAATCATGTCAGTTTTGTTGCAGGTTTTCTGCTGCAGAACGTACAGTTGAACTGCCGTGGATTTTGTGTGGGGTTTCTCTGCAACTTTGGAATACTATTTTTTACATTTTTAATCCTGCATTGCCATGTTGCTGTGGATTTTCCATATTGCAAACACACCAGGTGTGAGCTGACCTAAGTGGACTAAGGGATTCTTTATATCCCTATACCTAAGCATTTGATACTCAATGAGATTATCTCTACCTGTAATGTTAAATTACTGGAAGTGAGTGTTTTGTTTTTTTTTTAACAGAAATTTTAAAAACTTTACTTATAAATTTCAAATAATACAGTACAGTGGTGCCTTGGATTACGAGCATAATTAGTTCCGGGGCTGCGCTTGTAATCCAAATCCACTCTTAATCCAAAGTAAATTTTCCCATAAGAAATCATAGAAATGCAGACAATTGGTTCCACACCCCATAAATAATGATTTATTATTCTAAAAACATGTAGGACAGATTAAACAAACATTCAGAGACAGCAGAATCTGTGATATTATAAATTACTGTACAGTAATGGAGAGGATGGGAATCACAATGGCGGACAGAGACTGCAGGGAGCATGAAGGAATGAGCTGGGCAGATGTGGGCACATACATGCAGCACTCACTGTCCGGGGAGAGAGGGGTTACAGCTATGGAGAGATTACCTCCACAGTCCTGTCCCCTGATGTGAGCCCCAGCCTGAAGTGGATCTGCTATGATTTAGAAGGTGAGGGAGACTTCCTGGGTCAGAGTACAGTGCTGTAGACCACACTATGCAGGCCATGCCCTTCCCCCACTCGCCCTCCCACCCAGTACAGGGAGCTCTTAAACCAAAGCAATGCTCTTAAACCAAGTCGCAATTTTGAAAAACTGTGAGCTCTTAAACCAAAACGCTCTTAAACCAAGGTACCACTATATTATTAAAAAGATATGATACAGAAATAACATTAGAATGGTATCCCCCTAACCCTCTTTCCTACCCAACTTTGGACTGGATTAAAAAAAAAAAAAAATTAATAATAATAATTTGGGGGTATTCCTATAATGCTTAGTCTTATTAACTAACTCTTTCCATGCAGCTGCTAAAGGGGAAACACTTGACCTTTAATTCCTGACAATATCGGAACTTATTTTAAGTCTGCAACTTATCTCAATATTGCCACCAAGAACGAAAAACTCTTTCCCTTTAGAAAAATCTTTCCAAAGACCACCGCCCATTACTCCTGGATTTTAATGTATGACCGCAAAATATGTAAAAAGCCAAGCTTTTAATTTTTATTACTCAATACTTTGTTGTGCTGTTGTTGGCTCTCTGCCAGTTAGCACACCCTGCAGGGATGGTTAATGGGCAAATTGGCGTAACCAACTTTAGCTGATATGCTTTTGTCTTTTATTATAGTTTATTTCCAATATGTTCTCTTATATAGTCTAATATATTCTTTATCTCATCTCCTTGGAGCTTTCTGCATAACAGGAATAGCTTCAATAATCCTCATTTCTTTTTCTGTGAAGATGATTTCACATACAAAATGGTTCTTTTAGATAAACATTATATTCTTTTACTTTTTATGTAAAAAAAAAATCTTACATTGAATTGTAAATTATTATAATAATTTTATGAATATGCCGAATTCTATTCACTGTTATGTATATACACATAAGCTGCAGCATTCAAAAGCGGTTACCATAGAAACACCGACTCACAACAAAAGCAAGTGGTCAAGGTAACATTGCTTATCACTAAAAAACAAAGTATTTTAGAAAAAAAAACCTATATAACAAATTAATTGTTATTATGGTCATATTAAATAGAGTATGTCAGCTTGACATGCTGATAACAGGTACAGGTCCGAACTACTAGTAGCGGAAACCCAAAAATGTGTTGTTTGTGAAAGTACACTATGCTTGGTCTTTTAGGCCATGTTCACATGGCGTAAGACACTGGCCATTCCGTGACCCAGCAGGATGATCTTGACTACTGCTGAATTCGGATGCGGGCGCATCAGTGTGCGCCCGCATCGGAATTCCCCACTGCACACAATGGAGTGTGCAGCCTGAGCCGCACGCTCCATTGTATAAATGAATAGCGGCTGCAGAAAACTGACATTTCACTCCGGCCAGGATTCAGCACAAAGTAAGTTTCATATTAATCACAACCATTGCTGCAAATCGGCAACAACAGCCGTGATTAATATGACACGTTGTGTAAACATAGCCCTAAAGTGTATAGGTGTGGGTATGATGAAAGTAGATTGTATCCATATCTATGTATAGTGGCATATGCAAGCAGGCAGTTTTGTGATTTTGATCACATCTTTGCACCCTTTTGGTAGTATTGACACGCTCAGAACACCCATACCCTTGAATACTATGATGGAGCAGGAAGCCAGCACCTATCTGTCATACTTTATCATAGCTAATTTATTTTTAACCTTTTATTTTTAAAGAAACAAAACTATACAGCACACCACAGCATGTGCGGTGTCCAAGTTTTGCTGTCCTCCATGTGATTTTGCATTATATGACACCGTGTAGCTGGACACAGACTACCATGCACTGAACATGAATTTTGAAACGCATCTATTTCATGATAAAATAAAGAAATGTTTGTTTACGGAGCTGGAGAATTCCTGGAGTTTTTTCTACAGGTTTGGCACTGTAGAGTCCGGGCTATATTTCCCACATGCAAAAAATCTCTGCAATAACAACTCATAAATTTCATAAATAAATTTATTTTATTCAGACAAAAAAATCAGCCCTCCCATAAAAACATATACACATTAGACATGTTAAAAACCAATGGGAGAAATCTCGTACATGAAAAAATAATTGGATATAGGGGGACTACAGGTCACCTGTTTCCACGCAGATGTAGATTTGGATTATGATTTATGCCTGCGAGCAGGCATAAATCATGATAAATGAGGCATGGGAGGAGGCCACGCCTCCTCTCCATCTCTTCACTCCCCCCCCGCCCCCTAAACTCCCCCAGCCCGCCTGTTGGGCAAACGGGGCGGGAGAAGGGGCAAATCTGCACATTCTTCCTGGCATACGCCTCGGGTGGACGCTTTTTAAATGTCCCTGTCAGGAATGTGCAGTAGCCTGGTGTGAACTGGGCCTGGTGTTTGCTTTTGTGTGCCACCCCGATTGCTTCTCAGCTTCCGGCAATGCAGGAGTTAAGCTGAGAAGCTTCTGGACTTGATTTTGCACCTGTGTTGTCACTGTGATTGACGGGTTTCTCTGCCTGTCTGTAACTTGGAAGATCAGAGCGCCGGTCCAATGGGGATCCGAACCGGGCTCTTGGTCAGCATAAAACAAAGCTGAGGCAGAGTCCCAGCACTGGCTATTTAGGTTAATACCCTTGTCCCAGCTCCCCCTTGTGTATTCCTGCGATCCCCATCCTAACTCCCTCTGCTTTCTTGTCTGTGTTACCTGACCTCTGGCTTTGACTTTGGACTATCCAAATGTTACTTGCTTTGCAGTAAGATACAATACTTGCCCCCCCCCTCTAATCCCTATCCTGCTTGACTGACAGTAAGCTGGAAGCTAATTCCCAAGCATAGATAAGTATGGGAGGGTGTGAGGAGACATTGCAGATCTTAGCAGTTCAGAAGCTTGGGAAAGCTTTTTTAACTTTGCACTGGAGAACAGTAGCATTTTTCTATGTTCTGGAAGCACAGATGGATATATGAAAGCTACCATATGCCTAACAGCTATCTAACAGTGTCAGTCTGAATTACAGCTCCCTTTAAGAACCAACTCGGGGTCCATTTACACAGAAAGATTATCTGAAAGATTATCTGCCAACGATTTGAAGTCAAAGCCAGAAATGGATTTGAAAAGCGGAGAAATCTCAGGCTTTTCTTTATGACCTGATCCCTGTTTATAGTCTGTTTCTGGCTTTGGCTTCAAATCTTTGGCAGATAATTTGTCAGATAATCTTTCTGTGTAAATGGACCCTAAGTGTCCTACTAGACAAAGCAAGTAACGATAAACAATTGCAAACAAGAGCTTTTGAAATCATTCACCAGAACAAACAGAATGATAGTTATTAGTTACAATTGTTACTACGAACGTTTACTCTTTCTCATCCCAGCAAAAGAAAAAATGATGTGGTACATTTAGCGAACACACGACACACAAATGATTTTTTCAATCATTGCCTGCATACACAAAGAATGATTATCATTTAAATTCAAATAATATAACAATATTCTGCACGAATCGTCCCACGTAATAGGGCCGTAAACAAAAGAGTAAGGTAATGTTATCATAGTTTAAAATGTATGTTCATTTTGCAATTGCCAGGGTCATAAATATACTTCATAATGTAATTAGGAACATTTATATGAATTCAATTAAATTAAACCAATTACAAAAATAAAATATCCAAATTTTTACAATTCCTAAAATGAAGAAAAATTATAAATCACAGATGCACCACCTCGTATGGGCGTGCAATAACCACAGTCCAAATACGTGTAAATTATATTTAATTTCCCAGAATCACGTATAAGATCTAACTTTTATTAGATATGCATTAAAAGTGTAGAACACTTGTTTTAATACATTTTTTACTTTTAATGCATATCTAATAAAAGTTAGATTTTATACGTGATTCTGTGAAATTGAAGAAAAAATAACACAATTATATTTAGAATTTGATGGACAATAAACTACATCAATTTTGTCTGATGCTGACCTACATTCTTTGATGTATAACATTTTAATCTTCACAATCAAAATAAATGTTTAACAAATAACTTTCATTTAGATTGAAATGGTGGTGATGATATCCAGTTTGTTTGTTATACTATTTTTTTTATTTTATTATTATTTAAAAATATATTATTAGAATCTGTCACACTGCATTTTTGTCAGATTCATTCCAGCCCAGCTGAATGCTTGAGGCTTTTCAGCATCACATTTTCTAGCAGGCAAGCTGCCTTAATTAGACAGCATGGATGGAGACATCTTCACTATTTTCTTACTATTTTACTTTGGTGGAAATAATTATTAAATTTAAATTAAATTAAATGGTTTGCACTATTGTCCCACAAATTTGGGTAATTGTATTTTTCCTTAAATTTTGCCCAACAAATTATTTTACCATATAATGTATTACAAAGCCAAATAAAATTAAGAGTACTAGTGTCCCTTAATACGCAGGTAAAGGTAAAAAATTTGGGGAAGCAAGGATCAATCAGTTCCCTATCTCAACTAAGGGGGTAAGGGGGTACAAAATTGCATCTAACAGCAATTGCTTCTCACCAAGAAATCTAGGACTCATGCCCCACATGTTGTGACATTAAAGGGGACAGATTGCCTGCTGGCACACACTATTTCTTGTAGGATATATGCTGTTTCATGCTAAGGAAAGAGGCACCAAAGAAGCTACTATTAGTAGGGAGTTTTTACCTTCTCAGGAGTCTTGACATGACTGGTATTGCCATACTCCATATGCTTTTCATCTCATGCTGCCTAATCCTGTGTGTCCTAATAGTTCTCACCAAAGCTGTTGAAAGAGGCAACTCCAACTATGTATGCTGATTTCCCCTACTAAGATGATCAAGAAGAATCTAAAAGCCTGAAGCCAATGAACAAAGAAGAAGCAAGGCCACCTCCATATGTTCTATATTAGGCAGGAATAGGCTATGTTCACAAATTGTATTTGATCTGTATTTGTAACCAAAGAATTGGAACTGACAGGGCAAAATTATAATGGAAAGTTTTGCACAGTTTCTGTGTTTTTCACCCACTCCTGGTTTGGGTTAAAAAAGACTGAGGGAAATACTATTTGTGAGCATAGCCATGGACTGGGATCTGACTTTTGGCTTTTCATTGTGTAAGTCCACAAAAAGTTTGTTTTCAAAGTGGTGAAGACCTCAACACACAGTGGAAATGTTTTTGTTTTTTTTTTAGCCTAAGGATAAATGTCAGTTAAAAATGGCTTTGGGGGAACGACTGTTAAGGATGTTGTGATGATATTTTTTGAAGCCATTATTTAAATGCATTCACAGTTTACATTCCTTAACCCCTTAATGACCAAGGGCGTAAATGTACACCCTTGCGTCCTTAAGGGCGTTCAGAGGGAGGCCGTGCGCTCTGAATCGCCGCGATCCCGGGTGCTATCTGCCAGGTGCCAATTAGCTAATTAGCCTTTTAAAGTTGACAGCTGCATTTAAAAGGCTCCCTTTCCCCATAGTTGGGGATTGCGGAGGAGCGGGTTCGGACCATCCCTAGTCCTGGCAGGGGTCTGCGCCATAATGGCGCTGATCCCAGCTTGGCATTTTATTGCTCTCGGCTTAGATTACAATGAGTCCCAGGGGGACTTCTAGTATGTATGTAAAAAATTTTTTTTTTTATTAATAAAAAATCCCCTCCCCTAATAAAAGTCTGAATCACCCCCCTTTCCCCATTTTATAAAAAAATAAATAAACATATTTGCTATTGCTGCGTACGTAGTCGACCAAACTATTAATTTATTTCATTCCTGATTTCACATGGTAAACGGTGTAAGGGCAAAAAAAATTGCATCAAATCCCAAAAAATTGTAATAGAAAGTGATCAAAAAGTCATATATGCGCAAACAAGGTACCGATAGAAAGTACAGATCATGTCACACAAAAATTACACCTCGTACAGCTCCATAGACCAAAGGATAAAAGCGCTATAAGCATGGTAAGGGCCAGTTCATACTGAGTAAACATGGCGTAATTCCGCGGCGGAGAGGTCCCATCATGAATCCCATCATGCTCAGTGTGCTGCTGTAAGTGAATGAGAGGGTGAATGTTACTCCTTCGAGCGGAGAGCGGTGGCAGCGGACGAGCGCGCGCCCTCCCATTCACTTACAGTAGCACACTGAGCACGGCGGAACTTGCCCTTATAGAGCAATTTTAAAGAACATTTATTTTTTAAAAAAAAAGGTTTTAATTTTTAAAAGCCATCAAATAAAATAAAATTTACACCAGTTACAAATCCTTGTAATCGTACTAACTTGAGGAACATGTATAACAAGTCAGTTTTACCCTAGGGCGAATGGCGTAAACACAAAAACCTCCCCAAATTTTTTTTTTTATTTCACCACACATTTAATTTATTTCTGGTCTTGCAGCAAAATTTAGCCTGTCATTGCAAAGTAAAATTAGTGGTGCAAAAAAGTAAGGGCTCATGTGGGTCTCTAGGTGAAGAAATGCAAGCGCTATGGCCTGTTAAGCACAAGGAGGAAAAAACAAAAGTGCAAAAATAGAAATTGGCCCGCCCCTTAAGGGGTAAAAACTTATGCAAATAACTCTTTTTGTACCCCAACCAATGAAAAAATGACATGAGCCTTAGTGGAAGAAAGCCTGCACTGAAGATGGATTTGTTTTTACTGATAAGAGCCAGATATTGGAACTTTATTTTATCATTTTATTTTTAGTACATTCTTATGGGGGCTACCATCTTGCCTTAGCTGCTTTTAACAGAATTTAGTGACTTGGCTTATGGCAATCCTCATGGACATAGATACAATTAACATCTCTAGACCCTATGGGACACACTTGAAAGCAAGCTCAGTAACTTATGTGACCTGTGCAAAGGTCATTCCACTGGGAGGGGAAGCAGAGCTGTCTGCTTAGTTTAAATCCTAAAAAAAAAAAACCTGCTACATTTCAGTAAAATGAAAAATTTGAAAAAAATATGTTTAACATAAAAAAAAAATTACCATAAAAACTTGATTTAAACAATAGGTCTTTTTCTAATGACACTTTACCTTTAATTTCTGAGAAATACCTAAAGGGTTAATACATTAAAGAGACTCTGTCAGGTTTATGCAGCCCTATCTCAGGGTAGCATAAACTAGTGACAGAGAAACTGAACAGAATGATGTATCACTTACATTGTTCTGTGAAGCTGATTCGGAAATATCCTCCTGAATAGCATGCAGAATAGTAGTCCTCTCCATCATGAGTCCAGTAGTTATGGATATTCTTGAGAAGCAGCATGAGAACCCCGCCCACCAGCTGCTGATTGGCAGTTATCTATCCATGCTGTTTATAGGCAGTCAACTGTCAATCAGCAGCTGGAGAGTGGCGGGAGGGGGTGTGGCAAGAATTCTATTCTCCTGCATGTAAGGAGAACGGCTGAACAAAATGATGTAAGTATTTCATCGATCTGTACAGCATTTCTGTCACCAGTTTATGCTGCCCTCATTTAAGGCAGCATAAACCTCATGACAGATTCCCTTTAAATACTATAAGAAGTGTTTTTTTAGTGAATTTCGTACTTAGATACCCCTCAAATTTATTTAAGAACTGAATTGGTCCCTAAAAAAACCCATTTTTTTAAATTGTAAAATTGCTGTTAAACTTTTGAGCTTTTTAACATTAAAAAATTACATAGCAAAAGATACCAACATAAGTAGACATGTTGTAAATATAAGTTAATAAATAATGTATGTGGCATCAGCATCCTCCTTACAAGCAGAGAATTTCAAATTTAGAAAAATTATTTTACCAATGTTTCAGAAAATGTTTACGTTTTTCCACAGAAAACATTGGATGAATCAACCAAACTTTACCGCTGACTTAAAGTACAATGTGTCACAGAAATAAACAACAACTCGGAAACAATTGGATAAGTAAAACCATCCCAAAGTTACCATATAAGATGACATGTCAGATTTGTAAAATAGACCTTGTCCATCTATGCCAAAATCCGACCTGTCTTGAAAGGGATAAATGACAGTTACGTTTTAGGTGACATTACAGAGTAATTTACGGAGGTAAGACCTTTTTACATTATATATCTCTTAAGCTTTTCTGTCAAATAAGATTTCTTCTGAGCTCAGGCTATTCACACATTATCTTATAGCACTTATAGCTATCTGCATGGTGGTGTTCATTTTAACCTGCTATAACCTTTCCACATTATACTAGGTCATGTGTAAAATGATGAATAGTGACAGATACTGGGCATACCAGATCTGTCTGGAGGCCTACAGATGACTTTTTACTCAATTGTCCTCTTTTTTTATGGTTAGATAAACAAGAAACAATACATGTTAATTAGGCTGCGTTCACACTACGTATATTTCAGTCAGTATATGTCAGTCAGTATTGCAACCAAAACCAGGAGTGGATTAAAAACACAGAAAGGATCTGTTCACACAATGTTGAAATTGAGTGGATGGCCGCCATATAACAGTAAATAACGGCCATTATTTCAATATAACAGCCGTTGTTCTAAAATAACAGCAAATATTTGCCATTAAATGGCGGCCATCCACTCAATTTCACCATTGTGTGAACAGATCCTTTCTGTGTTTTTAATCTACTTCTGGTTTTGGTTGCAATACTGACTGAAATATACATATACTGACTGAAATATACGTAGTGTGAACGCAGCCTAAGCATATATATTATTATGGGGAAAAATGTTTGTTTATTATGGGTGAAAATTTTCAGTTTTGAGTTTTGCTTTTTTTGTCTCCTCACTTTTCGATTTACAGAACCATTTTAGGGCTTTTTGTCTGTACGGCCCGTTCACACTAAGGCCTCATTCACACGTTCAGTAATTTTTCTGGACCGCAAAACCTCTTGCTATTTTTACTCCGCGGTCCGTATAAATTCATCCGTATTTGCATCCGTTTCTGTCAAATTTGAATAGTACTAGTTTGCATAGATTTGATCTTTTTTTTTTTTACTGACGTCACAGATGTGACATCCGTAACGTCTGTTAAAAATACGGATTCCATAGAGTTCTATTGGTAATCCGTACCGCAATCACAATCCCCACTAGACCATGTCCCTTTTTTTTACAGAACGGAATACGGATCAAAATTAAAATGTGTAAATAGCCCAATAGAAATCAATGTGCTCTAAGTTGATTACGGATCCGCAATTACGGACAACTTTACTGAACGTGTGAATAAGGCCTAAGGAAAAGAGGCAGAAATTCCGAGTGGAACTCGCGGCGAGTACTCTACTCGGAATCCTGCCGGTCTCATTGTCTCAATGTGATGTCTCTTGCGCCTCGTAATACTATTATATTTACGGTTTGTGGAAACTTTCACCAGGTTATCATTATTTTAATATGTCATCATGGTAAGAGACAACCCATTTAGCAAAATTTTATGCATATTTTTTCTTGTTTTATTTGTAGCTTCCTGCTAGGCCAAAATAGTTAGGAATAATTAGGATTTGGAGTACCTTAATATGTTGTTATATATTAGGAAATGTTGGAGTTTTATACACGGTAACCTAAAATGTTTTATACAGACATTGCAATGGCTGAACAGATTTTCCATTAATTGATGCTGTAGATCTTTCTGGTAGGGAGGGGGAGCTTTGTGCTAGCTGAGCCCTCGTTTAACAGGTTAGTAAGTGAATTAAGTGAACATCAGTGTAGAGTGAGGAGAACTGGTGTGTTGCCTTTGAAGACAGACATTCATGCGCTTATGATGAGAAATGTGTGGTTAGGAGGACCTTATAGCTCTAGGCTAGGCCTCTGGTTTAACATTGCAATACTGTGCTTGTGCACCCTGCAATTGGGAGTTGCACTGGATAAGACTGGTAGGTGGGGGATTGCATATAATTTTTTTGTCTGCCTGTATCTGATTAACCTTAATATTGAAGTTTGGAGAAAAGCAGAAAGTTGGAATACCCGAGAAGCACATTCCCACCTCAGCAAACCTGATTGACACTTTGTTCATATAGACTTAGTACCTACATTTTGTGGATGTGTTCAACTATTTGCAGCCCTGTAAAGACAACCATAACTTTTATTGTTCCGACCTATAATTTGCACCTCACCATCAAGGCACCCCAGTTTATGCAATCCAGGAGTTAACCTTTTCTTTTCTTCTTCATCTGGCCTGAGACATCATGAAGACTTCTAGCTAGTCCAACACTATTCTCTTGCCTGTACCTGACTATGCCACTCTGATGCTGTGATGAGTATGCAGAGCAGCACATCCAGGAGTACTTGGCACCAGCATGTTAGTTGATAGGAGCTGATCTTTGACGTTTTCCAGAAAAGGGCTTGGCGATACCAGAGGGGCATTTCGGCAAGATGCAGTTTCTCCAACCTCTGATGTGATCCTGTAGTATTTCTGAAGATTGAAGACATAGATGAATGATCACCTCAGCGTGGACAGGTTGAATTTTTCTGGTGGTAGTTGCACTTTGGGTGGTTTAGCAATCCATGCTTAGCAGGCAGGAACACATGAACTGGAACAAACAGCAGTCCATATACCTCCACTACACTCTGACTAGGCTAATCCGAACACATGGCCATTTCCTCACCTTCTTATAGACCCAAGGGGCTTGCTTTCTATTGGTAGAGAGGAGCCTGAGGTAACTCGACAGGATATTGGTGGAGAGTGGAGGTGCTCTAGCCATCCCATAGAAACACAGAAGCAGACGGGATACCGTAATGGGGGGCTCTGCTGCAGAATTCCACCTGTTTTTCTCAGGACCAACATACCCTAAGGCTTTGTTCACACTGAATAAGACAGGCGGAATTCCGCACGGAGACTCCCGCTGTGGACTCCACTCGGAATCCCGTCTGCCTCGGTGTGTCAATGCGATGCCTTGCGTGCCTCCGCTTTCTGCTCAAAGAATTGACATGTCAATGCGATGTCTTACGCGCAAAGGAATAACATGAATTCCTGTCTGTTTTACTCAGTGTGAAGAAACCCTAAGGCTGTGATAGGTCTAGAGACAAGGGGGGAAAATTACAGACCAACCTAAAGCAGGTGGCAGGCAAGAAATGTGCAGTCATGTGCACATTTAACCCCTAGTTGTCCTTAAGCATATGCTTGCTGTCAGTGAATGCAACACAGTGAAAAACTATGGGGGGGCAAAGGTTAACCGGAAACACATTGTCTCAGCTTTTATTGCTACCCCATAAATGATCTAATAGAGGCTTCCCTAGCAATTGTTCGAATTTGGATTATTTCAGCTTCCTGGCACAGTACAGGATCAACTGTTGATCTTGCTGATAGCACTATGTGTGGGATTACTCAGAGACCAGATGTGCAGATTCTTAATCTGGTTGTAATCTGGAGCTGGTCCTGATAGTTTTAATTCAATTTCAGATCCGAGAATAATGGACCTAGTTACTTGTCCTGTGTAACTGAGGTCCTGCATGACTAGACGTAGCAATAAAGAAAATTCATGTTTATCGGTTTTGCATTCTCTGAAATGCGTTATGGATGATGTTATTTAAATGACAGATGCATAAAACATAAATGACAAGCTGTCTCTAGATATAAACTAACCATATAGGAAGTTGTTAGATTTATGTAAATTGTTAAGAAATATCTCAAGGTCTTGGCATCTTTATTGTACAGTTTGAGGCTGGGTTCACACTACGTATATTTCAGTCAGTATTGTGGTTCTCATATTGCAACCAAAACCAGGAGTGGATTAAAAACACAGAAAGGCTCTGTTCACACACTGTTGAAATTGAGTGGATGGCCGCCATATAACAGTAAATAGCTGCCATTATTTCAATATAACAGCCGTTGTTTTAAAATAACATTATATGGCGGCCATCCACTCAATTTCAACATTGTGTGAACAGAGCCTTTCTGTGTTTTTAATCCACTCCTGGTTTTGGTTGCAATATGAGGACCACAAAACTGACTGAAATATACGTAGTGTGAACCCAGCCTAAAGGCTCCTTGTGTGTTGTCATGATTTACTTAAATTTAGATAGCATATATTCCTATTATTTGCATGAAAACATTTTCTTTAAGGAACTCTACACTTATTGAACCACATAAAATGAAACTTTAAAGCCTTATTAACTATTGAACTGGAAGATCATTCAAACCTGCTTATGTTAAGCATCAAGCGTACATAATTTTAAAAGCAAACACAATTACTCAATTACCTTCTTTTTCGAAAGCGCCTATGCAACCCGCTCTTTTAACCCTATTGTTGCCAAAGGTTTGTAAACAATTTTGATATAGAGTATAGACTGGAAAAATATAGTCAACATAGCATCAAGCACTTTACAAAGAGTGCTCATATAAAGGTAGATACCAGCTGTACACAGGCCTTGGAGGTCATGTAAGTGATTAAAGTGCAGTTAGATCCAGTAACTATTTTTCTCAATCCACTCCAGGCCATAATGAAGATTTCTTGTGGCAATGACTCTTCTCCATAAAATCTTCCTGACAAACATTTTAGGTTCCTTGCTACAGCAACATCCTGACCTCCCCCCTTGCTATTTTCCTA
This sequence comes from Dendropsophus ebraccatus, assembly GCF_027789765.1. Lineage (NCBI taxonomy): Eukaryota > Metazoa > Chordata > Amphibia > Anura > Hylidae > Dendropsophus > Dendropsophus ebraccatus. The sequence continues at coordinate 26,339,346 of NC_091459.1, forward strand.
CAAACTCCCTATCCCTTGATGTACTAGTTAGGCCCACCATTGTACCACCATATACTACTAGGCCTCTTTGTGTTCTAATATAGTATTAGGAACCCCTTTGTGCCCCCATGCATTAGTAAGGCCCCCTCTATGCCCCTATATAATAGTTAAGCCTACCTCTGTGCTGCTATATAATATTAGGCCCACGTCCTTTCCTCATACAGTGTTAGTACCCATATAGTAGTAGGACCGCTATGAGCCCCCAAATAGTAGTTAGGTTCTCTTTGTGTGCCATTTAATGTGCCATCATATAGGCCTGCTGCCATCATATAGGCCTGCTCTGATCCGCACATATAATAGTTAAGCCCCTCTGTGCCTTACCTATATAGTAATTAGGCCTCCTCTTAAGACTGTGTTCCCACTACATACAAACAATGGCTGTTTTGTTGTGATCATGAACATTAATTCCGTCCTTAGGTAGCATTAAACAAAGGCCATTCACGGCTGAATGGCTGTTGTTTGTACATAGTGGGAACATAGCTTTAAGATGTACACACAGTTGAAAATTATGCTTGCCCATTTTTGCAACAATACATGTCTTGGATTCCAAAAGCAGAGAGTGTTAGGGCCCACAATGTTAGCCTGAATGTAGGAAACCACGTTCAATGCTGTCTGTAACAGCATCCTTGTTGTTGCTGACAGCATTAAGTATAGTAGGCTCCCAGGACACAAGTACTAAGCAGTAAAAAAACCTCTATGCTCATAAGAATGAGTGGTGATTGGTACATATATTGTACAGAGAAGTGAATCTGGTGGTAAACAATATGCACTTGCCCTGACACCCTACACCAGTAGTGAGGCACGCTATTAAATTTACATAGAGGAGCCGGTACTCCAGTGCTGTCCGAACTTCTTTCTCTTATACTCATAGTCATCTTCAGCTGGACCTTTGACTCCTGGCATCTGGAGAAATTCTATGCCGCCCTAGGGAGTCCTGAAAAACATGAATACAGTAATAGGCGTAAGACACCGGGCGTTCCATGACCTGGCCCGGTCACGGAATGGGCCGTGTCAGAGAAGATGATCCGGCCGGTACTACAGCAGATCTTCGTTTCTGCTGAATTTGGATGCGGGCGCATCCGAATTCCCCGCCTCACACAATGGAACATGCGGCCGGAGCCGCACGCTCCATTGTGTGAACTGACAGGTTCTCTGCAGCCGCTATTCAATGGCAGTTTTTTGCAGTGCCGCTAGGTTATACACTCCGGCCGGGATTCCCTCAGCTACAGCACAATGTAGGTAAAGTATTAATCACGGCCGTGTTGCAAATCGGCAATACTTTACTTACGTTGTGGGAACATAGCCATCGGCTGTATCCATGCTTTCCCGGTAGCCCTAAATGTAAACACCAAATTAGATTTAGAAGCAAAACATATGTTATAACAAAATTATTAAAGCCATAGTCTAACCTAACTTATTCCCTATTCAAAGAATAAAGAATAAGTCTGAGATTGTGGGAGTAAACATGCTACCATTCCATTAATTTTCTATTGGATTTGCTAGAGGTAACAGAGCTCTGTACGCTGCTTCTCTCTGGCAGTTCCATAGAAAATGAATAGAGCTTCTTTGAATAGGGGCCCTGTTTGAGATATTGTAGGTGATGTGTAAAATTAAGTTGGGATACTCCTTTAAGGTTTGACTGTCTGCATTACAGGATTTAATGCACCTCAATCTATCACTGAGCAGGATCCATACAGCTCACAAGACCAGTTAACTGAAAAGGAATTAGATAGCATATTTTCTTATTAGTTACGTCAAAACATTTTCTTTAAGGAACAATGCCCCAGTCATTGAACCACATAAAATGAAACTTAAAGCCTTATTAACTAAAGAACTAGAAAATTATTCAAACCTGCTTATGTTAAGCATGCATAATTTTAAAAGCAAACACAATTACTCAATTACCTTCTTTTTCATATGCGTATATGCAACCAGCTCTTTTAACCCTATTGTTGGCAGAAATTTCTGGATAATTTTGATACTCTATACAAATAAAACCTGATTTCCTGAAAGTAGACACTGGGAAAATATAGTCAAAATACCATCTAGCATTTTACACTGCCCTGTGACAATTTTATTTTTTGTTGCATGTAAATTAATACAGCCAGAAGAAGGCTTATACAAATTGAGTCATATACCCGCAAAACCTCTTAATTTATCAGCTATTTAACTTTTTTTTTTACATTTATTTCTATTAAAGTGACTCTGTACCCACAATCTGACCCCCCCAAACCACTTGTACCTTCGGATAGCTGCTTTTAATCCAAGATCTGTCCTGGGGTCCATTCGGCAGGTGATGCAGTTATTGTCCTAAAAAACAACTTTTAAACTTGCAGATCCCGTGCCCAACAGCCGGGGCTTAGAGAATCTGTGCCCTAACTTTGCACCACCCCTCCGTCCCTCCTCCCTGCCCTCTTCATCATTAGGAATGCTACTGGAACATTTTCTCCTGTCTGAACATTGAAGGTACAAGCAGTTTGGTGGGGGTCAGATTGTGGGTACAGAGTCGCTTTAAATAGTCATAGGGCAGCCATCTTACCTTAGCTGATGTTCGCAGCATTTAGAAATATGCTTTACAGCAGGTACATGGGCACCTAAGGGCTTTATATCCCCCCTTACCCCCGCTATCATCTTCATGGGCTGGTAGGAGGACCACTATACGTATTCTTTAGATAACCCTTATGTGAAGGACATTTTCTGATGTGGTCAGTACATAGATGACCTCTTACATAGATGACAGGAGGTCCTATACCGACCATACTGGAATTTGCCTGTTAATCATAATAACCAGAATTGAATAATTACTTTTCATTTTAATTCTGAGATTAACCCCTATTTCAGTCATTTAAAGGGGGTTTTAGCCAAAATAGACTGATGAACTATCTACAGGATCAGTTACTAGCACCCAGCACTCCCACCGATCATCTGTTCATTACCTGCACAACACAGTGAGCGGAGCCAGAAGCAGTTTGTCTCCATTCACTGTGTAGCAGGGACGAGCTGTAACTTAACCTTAGCACCCATTCATGTGAACAGGAGCTGCAGTTACAGGTCACTACTGCTAAACAGTGGAGACAATCTTTACTCACTGTGTAGTGCAGGCGCTGAACAGCTGATCGGTGTGGGTGTTATTATTTACAAACCACACACCTGGCCTCTCCACATTTATAACAGCCTCTTGTTGCCGACCAAATGTCTGCTTGCTGCCCAGGTGTCTCAGTTTGTAGCCTAGGTGACAGCAAGCCTGCTAGGATCGATAATCCTGGCAACCCAAGACACAATGCATTTTATCTTACTGTATTCTATAGTGTCTGCAGTAATAAAAACTGCGTTACCATGAGAATGGGACCTACACCTTTTTGGTTTCAAGCAATTCCACACACATCTGAATTTCTAATTGCAGATCTGTTTTATTTGCAATGATACATGCAATGTAAATCTATAGAATTATAAAGATGTTTTCCAAATAAGTGTCTTAGTGTACCTAATTACTGCTCCTGATCGTGTACCTGATTGTCGTCACTGTTAGTGTACGTGACTGTTGCTCCTGTTACTATACATAGTCATTGCTCCTGTTAGCATACCCAATTGCCGCCATCGTAAAAGGGCTTTTACCTAATAATGCTGACATAGAGTACACGTATTGTAAATGTGAAGTACTATGTTATTTATGTTGTGTGACCTACGATCTTTTTCCCTTTTTTTTTTACCAAAGAAGAGGTAACTGTATAAAACAGCTGACACTGTTAGATAGCTGTTAGGTCAAAGAGACACATGGTACCTTTTATATATCTGTCTGTGATATCAGAATATAGAAAATGCTTTCATTATATAGTAAGAAGAGTCAAAGATACAAGGCAATTTATTATAGCTGTACATGCAAAACTTACAATATATACACTTCTAATTTTTATTGTCCAAATAATCAAATTAGAGTAAAATGTTCCTTAACCTCTGTCTCTGACTAAATGGATGGAGTCACCAAAACGCATTTTGGTTTAAGGGATGAAATAGCAAGTTTGCTTGTGGTAAAGTTTATTGTCTTTTTATGTTGCCTAGTATTGTTAAGTATAGATTTCTGGAGGCTATAGTATTATGAAAGAGTAAGGCTTTGTCTAACTGACAGTATGACAAGATGATTGCTGCTCTTAAAGTATCAATTTTGGCCTTTAAGAGAAAATCCACTGTTTATTCTATCATATTCTGCAAAAAAAAAAAAAAAAATAGAACCTTGATCAATTTAGGGTTTGAACTGAAAATTGCTTTTTGATAGAAAATAAAATTTTTATGTGTAAATATAATATAGACAATCAGTTTATTGATTATAAGTAAAATAATAAAAGTGATAAATTGTATTGCAAAACTATATATTATGGTATGTTCTTACATTCAGGGGTATTCTCATCACAATAACTATATCTGAAACAGAAGATCGTTAAAAGTTAAAGCAAATGTATACCTGCTTTAAGATATTTATATCAATAGACTGGCGCCAGCCCATGGATGAACCGTGGCCCAGTTCCTGCGCTCGGCATCAGTCTACTCCTGGGCACCGGCCCGGCCTGAAGCACTGAAGGCGGGCCTGCCCGCCCCCAGTATGACAAAACCCCTCCCCTCTGCTATGCAGAGTGCAGGGAAGAGAGGACAAAATTACTCTATATTTCAACGGCCCTTTGCTGTTCATGTGAGATTTCGATAGGGCTGTGAATAAAGTTATGAAGGAGATATTTTGGTTATATTCTGGATTTAATTACATTAATTACAGTTGAGTGCGGATAGTGAAGAATGTCTAGTAGAAGATGTAAATATCTTAGTATACAGATCAAGGCAGACCCAAGGGACTTGGGGTTAAACATCTTCCCGTATTGGATAAACTAGTAAACCGGTAAAGATTTTTAATAAACTACGCCTGAGTAAGGAAGATAAGATAGGAATTGTATAGATGATAATCTTTCCTCAGGTGATAAGGAAAATAAAAAAGATGGACAAACAAATAAATGGCCTAATATGAAAAATTGGCTAAACAGGAAAAGTTTGTTATTTAGATCAAGAACTTCACAATGTCCTGGGGAAAAGTGGGATTGGCATTTCCAAATATGTTTTATTTCTTGGCCGCTGGATTATCATGGCTGGAAAAATGGAGGGAGTCCAAATTTCTACTGTCTTGGGTAGAAGATAAGGGGACTGGCAGAAAACATTTATGAAGTGCAAAAGATGAAAGAATTTGCTAAGGTCTGGCGTGAGACTTTGGAGGGACTCTAAGGGTACTATCACACTGAACGATAATCGGCTGAATTGGCCCTATCCGGCCGATTATTGTTCCGTGTAATCGGCTGATCGTTGATATAGGTTTAGACCTATAATTGTCGGGCACCGACCATGCATCACCCCGTGTAATAGCGGTGCGCGGCCGGCGGCTGATGATATGCAAAGAAGAATACATTAATTATCCATGCTGCAGGGCTCCCCTTGCGGTCCGCTTTTCCCCGGGTCCCTCGCACTCCAGCTTCAGAGAGTCTTGTCTGAGCTGACAGGCCGGGACCGCCGCGGTCAGTCATTGGCTGAGCGGCCTGTCAGCTGAGACAGGCCGCTGTGAAGCTGAAGCGCGCGGGAAACGGGGAGAAGCGGACCGCAAGGGGGGAGCCCTGCAGCATGGACAGGTAATGTATTCTTTTTTGCATACAGTTTAAACAAGGGCTTCAAGGACATCGGTAACATTGTCCCTGCAGCCCTTGTTAAACGATTATGGGGCCATGTAATAGGCCCAGTAAACGAGCGCCGATCTAGCAGATCGGCGCTCGTTTACAGTTTCTATTGGGCCGCCATCGGCCCGTATAATAGTACCCTGAGTGCAGGCCCGTATTAACAGCTGCTGCTGCCCTAGGCACTAAGCCTGAAGACGCCCCATCTTAGGGAACGTGGGGGAGAGTGGTTTCGGCCACATGCCTTTCTCTACATGTTGAAACAAAATTTCCACATTAATGGTGCGTTCACACCTACAGGATCTGCAGCTGATTTTCTGCAGCAGATTTCATTTAAATAACTGAACACAGCATCAAATCTGCTGCAGATCTGCTGCAGATCCTGTAGGTGTGAACGCACCCTGAATCAATATTGTCTACATATTGTCTGAGGGAATTCTCACCACAGGATTGGTACGTAATAGCACCAGACCTTAACAATTCCACCACTAACACCCCCCCCCCCTTTAAAAAGACACCAGATTTACTGGCAAGTCTGAATTGGAGGTGGGAGAAGTAAAAAGTAAAAAAAAAATGTTTGCTTCCCCCTGCTTCCTGTTGCTGCTCCCCTGCAAGGTGCTGCCCTAGGCAATGGACCGCGGGTGCCTAGTGGCAAATACGGCCCTGCCTAAGTGAAAAAGTGTAAGAAGTGTACACCACTGTTGGGGAATAGTAATTGAAGGATGTAGAATATTGGAAAAACAGGGTAGTATGAGAACAATTCAAGAATTATGATTACATAGGGAGAGGGAGATAATGTGGTTCAGATACCGGCTACTCAGGAGTGCGGTGGAGGTATCATAATGTGCAGTTGGTCAAAGAAAAATTTCATGCCAGAGGTGGGGGTAAAGCCAGATATACACACATAATTTTACAATGAAATGCCCCAAAAGCACATTGACATTGGTAGTTTGGCTGTGGGTTTTGCAGACCATCTCAATTAAAGTCAATAAATCTGAATTGCAATACCACAAGCCCAACCTAGGAACGGGTGTGGTGCTGTTTTCACAAGAAATACATGTGGTTTTTTCCAATCCCGGATAATTCCTTTCATATCATTATTATAAGTCAAGCTTTATGAAGGGCTATAATTAAGGTTGTTGTTTTAGTTTTTTTTTACCCCAAGGGTCTTTGTATATTGGATATTTTATTAGCTGATGACAATGCAGTTTCCCTAGACAGTAAACCCCTTTAAAAGCTCTAAAGGCATTAGGATAACATGGACCAATGGGCGCCATACTATTTACAAATTGTTGTACTATTTATGGGGAATATTTTTAAAATGTATTTTAGGATACCACTGTGGTTGAAATAGGAATAACGTTTTTGTTGTGGTAGAGGAAAAAATAAAAAGGGTGAATATAGTAGAGCATTCCTAAGAACCTCTAAACCAACATTCAATGCAAGCTAATATTGAGGAAATTATCTTCAGGGCAATTCATGATTTTCTTGGTAATTCAACATATTCTTGGTAATTCCTATTACTGTAGATGTCTTTGATCCTCACAGACATTTGTTGGCGAATTGATAGAAGTTAGGGCCCTATTAGACAAAGCGATCTTTAACGATTAGCGATTAATGATAAACGATCTCCAACGATCGTTTATCGTTAACATGAAATCATTCACCATATTACACAGAACGTAAGTCGTTAGTTACGATCGTTAATCTGATCGTTTACTCCATCTGACTCCAGCAAAAGAAGGAAAGATTTGGATTTACAGTGAACGATTAGCGAAAGATTAACGTTGATTTTAGGGTCAGATCTAAATGAACGATCAACGACACATGAACGATTTTTTGATCGGTTGCTGCATTTACACAGATTGATTATCGTTTAAATTGGAACGATTTTCCGCACGATAATCGTCTCATGTAATAGGGCCCCTTAGGTAATATGGCCACAAATTTGCTTGGACAAAAACATCCTTGGGGGCTAACTTTTTTTTTATCCTCCTATACATGTTCTTGCACAAGTGTGAAGGGAATAGCCTGTAATATTTATTATCTTTTTACTAGTGAATCACTTCATACTAGGTTATTCAATGGGTAACTATACAATAACTACTGTATATGACTAAGCAATTCCAGGAAGTGTGCAGGCATTGTAGGACAGGAAATTTTTATATGCCCTATTTTCTATTTCAACTAAGTCATTTTCTGCAATATGGAAATGGTAATAAACATCTCCATAAATACGGCTTATAATATAATATTACAAATACCATACTGTAAGTAGTAATTCCGTATAATTAGCCGATTTTCTTGTAACCCTATTTACATCTGTTAGTAATTATCCATTCAAGAACAGATGTCTAATTGTAAGTCAATAAGTGATTTTGTCGGTAATATGTCTGTAATAAATGTACATTAAGGTGATTTAACATGATTGCCTTTTATCAGATATATGTCATGTCAGCTTTCAAATGTCAAAGTGGGCTAATCTAATCTTACAGGCATTGATTTTGAAATGAGCTTAATATTATGCTTGCCTGGCTTTCCTAAATGTAATGTTTGTTTATGGATCCTTTATTACTTATTGGAGTAAATGTCAGTGGTAAACATGGACATAGATTAATGATGAAGTAGGAATGGCTTCTATGTTTTTATTAGTGCACATAGATGCCTAATGGCCCATACAGCACAGCATATAACAGAATGGAATCTGTTTTTTATGTACATTCTTATGAAACATTTTCAAATTTACAAGATAAACAACCCCCCACCCTCCGCCACACACAGGACCATCCCCATCCCCTTCCTCCAAAAGCACAATTTTCACACTACGTTTGTAGTGTGAACAGGGTGGTATTACCACACTACAGGGTGTATTACACAGGACGATTAACGACCGCTATGACGAACTATCTTAATTGTTCACCCTATTACACAGGATGATGATCTTAACTTGCGGTCGTTCTTGCGCTCGTCCTTTCCTGACTGATAGATTAGGGAACGACAGAATGACAAGTTATTACACCGAACGATGTTCGAACAATTTTTGAACGATTAACGATAAAAATAGGTCCAGATTCTATCAAACGTTGATCGCTGGTTGGTCGTTCAATCGTTGCCTGTTATTACACGTAATGATTACTGTTCAAATCAGAACGATCTAACGATTTTTTGAATGATAACCTTCCTGTGTAATAAGGTACTTAAACTGCCGGCCGCCGGGCTGCATTTAGAACGTTCCCGCAGCCGATACCTCTATATCGGTTGCAGGAACGTTTGTTTTTTACTATTGATTTGCAGGCACCGTCGGGTGTGCCCGCAAATTAATTAGCCATTCATGTTAATGTAATGTGCGACCGCCGCTGCACATTGTATTGGTAAACAGCTATTATTTCCAGACGCTGTTCATTGAACAGCATCTGGAAATAATCGGCAGGTACATTATTTTAACGCGCGTTCTTTGCTTAAATATTACGTTGCGTGAACATAGCCAGATACATAGTTATCATATATTTATCCCCTTTCAATGTCAAACTGAAAACTAGACAAAAAGTATCAACCTATCTGGCAAGTCAAGGTAGCCAGAAATCCTAAAGTGGAGAATAATATGGTATACCCTAGGGAAGCAGGCATCTAGAAACATATGAGGAAGGATCCAGTGTGGTCAGTCAATATTATCAAGTGTTAGCAGTCAATACTATACATATGGGCCATCACAATTTTACCATGCTCTTCTTTTCATAAACACACAAATTGTATATATATTTCCAGGAAAGAAGTGGTGGCGACTGTGGCGGCACTTTGCAGGTGGTGTGGCCAGGGGGGCTATGTCTGGCAGCATTGGGGCTGCTAGGCAACTGGGCTGCTCCTTCCCATGGTGAAGCTGTTGTTGTGGTGGTGGTCGCCGTGTGGATCTAAGCCATTTTTAAGTTAGAGACCCACACTTATCAGGAACCTTGCTGTGGTGTGTGGGCTTATGCCTTTTGATCAAAATGTAACTAACTCCTGATGTTAGAAGTTAATGATGCTTAGAAGCAGATGGTCAGTCCTGAGCATTGTGGACGTGCGGCATGTCTATTTTTTCTCTCCAATGAGTTAATAAAGGGTGTCACTGACAAAAAAATTTGATCCAGGGCCCAGAATCTATAAATATAAGAAGATTGCAGCACTCCAGGCAAGTCCAATATAAAATTGAGTTTATTTATTTATGTCAGCACGATGTTTTAGCTTATTCACAGCTTGAAGGCTCAGAGAGAGCTGACCCATCAAATAAGCCACAACTTTAGAAAGGGAAAAAAAATAAGTTAAAGATAAAATTAAATTGAAGATCATGCCCCCTCTATAACATGAACTTTGATTCCTCCCCCCCCCCTAGTGATGGCAACAGCTTCATTCTCTCCGCGTTGCAGGGAGTAGGCAGGGTGAGACACAGCCACTAACAGAAAGCTCCATGTCATCGGAGTAAGGTAGCCTGCTGCGGGGTGGTGACTATTGCCCCCTTTGCCCTTACCATTCACAAGCTTTAAGGGAATCTGTCTAGGTTTATTCCACCTTAAATGAGGGCAATATAAACTAGTGACAGAAATGCTCAACAGATCGGTGTGTTACCTATATCATTTAGTTCAGCCGTTCTCTTGATATGCAGGAGAATAGGATTCTTGCCACACCCTTCCCCTGCTGATTGACAGTTGACTGCCTATACAGAACATGGATAGATAACTAGATAGATAGCAGCCAGTAGGCAGAGTTTTCTGCTTTATTTGAATATTGAGGACTACTGGGCTCATGCACATAATGGATTCAGGAATATTCCATGTTATTCAGGAGGATATCTCTGGATCAGCTGCAGAGAACAATGTAAGTGATACATCATTCTGTTCAGCTTCTATGTCACTAGATTATGCTACCCTGAGATAGGACAGCCTAAAACTACTGACATAGTCTCTTTAACTTACAAACCTTGTCGTCTGTGCAGGTTTTCTTGGTGAGATACAGGTTATGGCTGCCCAAGGAGGAGGAGGTGGGTGCACAAGGATTGCCCTTAGCGCTGGCCTTTACCACTTTCGCCTTGGCAAGTCAATGAGGAAGCAGGGGGAAATAATTCTCACCTCACCATCATCTTCACTTTTTCTACTATATTAATAAACAGAACGTATGTTGTGTATTCTTGGAAATGTAAGTTACAGTAAAATCATAACTAGCAGGATACTCAAATTGGAATACATGGTGTAAAAAGCCCTAACAGAAATAGAGAAGAGTCGGCCCTGAAAAGCTTTCTCGATGAAGAGGTTTTCTCCAATTTGAAAATTTTAAAGTCTTCTTGATCTTAGTTATTCTGAGAGACAAATAACAATGGCATACAGTCAGGCACTGTGACAAATTTGATATTTACTGAAAAGTAAAGTCTGGTTCAGCACTGCATATCACAACAAATGCAAGACATCAAAAAGTACCACTATACGGAGTCAGATTGTTAGGAGCCATTTAATCATAGATGAAAAAAAGCACGAGAACAAAATATCCAGACAACAAAATAATGGTCAGGTTCATCACTGTGTATGACAGCCAGTAGAGGGAGATGAACACAGTAATGAATCAACATTACGGGAATTTATTGTCTGAGCATCTTACAGCTATCAAAATAGTACAACTATAGGGAGTCAGATTGTTAGAGGACATTTCGTCTAAGAAAAAAAAAATTAGAGAACAAAATATAAAACAAAATGCAAAAATATAAAACAAAAGCTGCTCCCCATGTGGACTCTGCCACTTTCGGGGTCACTAACAAGATATTTGAGTGCTTTTAATCTACTCCTGGGATATCCTATATTTACTGTCATTGAAAACCGGCTCAGTCATATGTTTATATCCAAGAATATTGTCTTCTTAATTTATTTTGATGAAGGTAAATGCTTTATTATCCCCTTAAGGACAGAGCCTGAAATGGCCTTAATGACAGAGACAAATTTTATGAATATGACCAGTGTCACTTTAGTCATTAATACCTTCGGGATGCTTTTACCTATCCGGCTGATTCTGAGATTGTTTTCTCGTGACATATTGTACTTTACATTTCTGGTAAATTGGAGTCGATACTCATAACAAATCTTTATGAAAAAAACCCAAATAATGTGAAAAAATGTGAAAAAATGCATTTTTCCAACTTTGAAACTTTTTTGCGTATACAGAAAGTGGTTATACCACATAAATTATATATTAAATAGCATTAGCAACATGTCTACTTTATGTTGGCGGCATTTATTAAACTATTTTTCATTTTTTTTACACAATAGGGAGCTTAAAACATTAGCAGCAAATTTCCAAATTTTCAGTAAAATTTCAAAATCAGATATTTTTAGGGACCTGTTCAGGTTCAAAGTGTATTTGAGGGGCCTGTATGTTAGAAAGCCCCACAAAGCACCCCATTTCAGAAACTGCACCCCCCAAACTCTGCAAAAGCACATCCAGAAAGTGTTTTAACCCTTTAGGGGAGTCACAGAAATAAAAGCTAAGTGTGTAAGGAATTTGAAAATTTTAATTTTCTGTGCAGAGATTTTATTGTAATCCAATATTTTTCATAATTATAAACCTATTACCAGAGAAATGCACCCCAATAATTATTGCTCCGTTTCTGCAGTTTATAGAAATACCCCATATGTGACCCTATTGCGCTATTTGATGCAACCACAAGCCTCAGATATAAGGGAGCGCCTAGTGAATTTCAACGCCTCCGTTATATTTGGTCATTTTTGACTGTACCACTTCAGGTTGGCAGAGGCTCTGGGGTGTCAAAACCTAAAAAACACCCCTAAAGGGACACCATTTAGAAAACTACACCCCTCAAGGAATGTAACAAGGGGTGCGGTGAGCATCTGGACCCCACAGGTGCTTCACAGATTTTCCCAACAATATGGCGTGAAAAAAGAAAAATTTATTTTTTACACTAAAACGTTGTTCTAGCCTTCAATTTTTCATTTTCTTAAAGGGATAAGAGGCAAAAAAAGACAAAAAATGTGTAGCGCAGTTTCTCCCGAGTACAGAAATACCGCACATGTGGACATAAAGTGCCAAGGGGGCGCAGGAAGAGCCTCCAAAGGGAAGGAGCGCCAATTGGCTTTTGGAAGCTGAATTTCACTGAAAAGGATTTCAAGGGCCATGTCGCATTTACAGAGCCCTCGTGCTGCCAAGACACTGGAAACCCCCCACAAGTGATTCCATACTGGAAACTACACCCCTCAAGGAATCTAACAAGGGGGGCAGTGAGCATATGGACCCCACTGGTGACGGGCACAAATGTGGAACAATGTGACGTGAAAGGGAAAAATTTCATTTTTTAACTTTCATGGCACAAATGTGCCCGTCATCAAGGGGTCCATATCCTCTTTTCCCCCCCTGTTAGATTCCTTGAGGGGTGCAGTTTCCAGAATGGGGTCACTTGTGGGGGGTTTCCAGTGTTTTGGCAGCACGAGGGCTCTGTAAATGCGACATGGCGTTCATCATCCATTCTAGCCAAATCCAACCTCCAAAATCAAAATGGCGCTCCTTCCCTTCGGAGGCTTGCCCTGCGCCCACATGGCGCTTTATGTCCACATGTGGGGTATTTACGGACTCGGGGGAAATTGCTCTACACATATTGCGTGTTTTTTTCTCTTTTAACCCCTTGTGAAAATGATAAATTCAAGGCTAAACCAACATTATAGTGTAAAAAATGTAATATTTCATTTTCACGCCACATTGTTCCACATTTGTGCCCGTCACCAGTGGGGTCCATATGCTCACTACACCCCTTGTTACATTCCTTGAGGGGTGCAGTTTCCATAATGGGGTCACTTGTGGGGGGTTTCAACTGTCTTGGCAACACAGAGGCCTTTTGAATGCAACATGGCCCCTCAAAATCCATTCCATCCAAATCCAGCCTTCAAAAACGAAATGGTGCTCCTTCCCTTCGGAGGCTTACCCTGCACCCGCATGGCGCTTTATGTCCACATGTGGGGTATTTACGGACTCGGAGGAAATTGCGCTACACATTTTGTTTTTTTTCTCCTCTTTTAACCCCTTGTGAAAATGATATATTCAAGGCTAAACCAACATTATAGTGTAAAAAATGTAATATTTCATTTTCACGCCACATTGTTCCACATTTGTGTCCGTCACCAGTGGGGTCCATATGCTCACTACACCCCTTGTTACATTCCTTGAGGGGTGCAGTTTCCATAATGGGGTCACTTGTGGGGGGTTTCAACTGTCTTGGCAACACAGGGGCCTTTTGAATGCAACATGGCCCCTCGAAATCCATTCCATCCAAATCCAGCCTTCAAAAACCAAATGGCGCTTCTTCCCTTCGGAGGCTTACCCTGCACCCGCATGGCGCTTTATGTCCACATGTGGGGTATTTCCGTACTCAGGGGAAATTGCTCTACACATTAAATGTTTTTTTTTATCTTTTAACCCCTTGTGAAAATGAAAAAACATGACAAGATTAATAATTTAGAGTAAAAATTTTACAAAAATTACACTAAATGTTGGTCTAGCCTTGATTTTTTTCCATTTCCACAAGGGGTTAAAAAAGAAAATGAACACAAAACGTGTAGGGTAGTGTCCCCTGAGTACGAAAATACCCCACATGTGGGCATAATGTGCCATATGGGCACAGGGCAAGTCACCAAAGGGACAGAGCGCCATTTAGAGGCTGGAATGGAGGATGGAGGCCATGTCGCAATTACAAAGCTCCTGTGCTGCCAGGACAGTAGAAACCCCCGACAAGTGACCCCATTCTGGAAACTACACCCCATAAGGAATCTAACAAGCGGTGCAGTGAGCATATGGACCCCACTGGTGACGGGCACTTACGTAGAACATGTGCCGAGAAAATAAAAAATACAATTTTTTTCATTTTCACGTCCCAAATGTGGCCGTCACCAGGGGGCCATATCCCAGCTGCCCCCCTTCTTAGATTCCTTATGGGGTGTAGTTTCCAGAATGGGGTCACTTGTGGGGGGTTTCTACTGTCCTGGCCGCACAGAGGCTTTGTAATTGCATCATGGCATCCTCTAATGGGAATGGCGGCCATACCTACTTAGCTGGGAAAAAGGGACAATTCTAATTTATTTGGGGGTATTAGGCCAATTATTAGTTTATAAGGTTGGAAATGACAGGTGTCCATCAAATTCAATCTGTGTTGATCCAGAGGAAGGCAAAAACCCCTCGTGAGGCAGACGACAGTAGCCTCATCACAGGGGAAAAATTCCTTCCCGACTCCATAATGGCGATCAGAATAATCCCTGGATCAACGTGACCCCTGAAATAGGAATAAGGGACAGAATTTAGATAATGTAGAACCCCAGTGACGTGTGGTGCGCCTTGAAGCGATCCAGTATGCAGAGGCCGGGGGGATCAGGACAGGTGTCACACTGGAAAATGGTGTCCTTCCTGATCCCCCTGTTACGCCACACTCTGCACTTCTTCTGGGGTCTCCTGTTCTCCAGTGTGGGGGACGTCACCTGGAAAATGTTGTCCTGGTGCGATACGGGGTCCTTCATATCCAGAAGTGCTGGGTCCGCTCCATGGCTGCTAAATATTAGGGCGCTATTACTACTGATATGTTTGGATCGTGCCGCAAGCTACAGGGCAGCGAGGGACCAGAAGAGGGGGGTGCTGGTATAAAAGTTATCCCCGTACAGGTGGTGACCTTTATCCAGCAGTGGGAAGATCAGTTCCCGGACGTCCTTCCCACTAACTCCAAGGATGGGGGGGAGGGGGCATCTGGGGGCTGGATTCGGGTGTCCCTTCCTACATACACTCTAAGGGTACATGCACACTGCGGAATCGCGACAGATAACCCTTCGTGCATTCCGCAGTTGGCACCCGCCGGCGGACTGATGCAGGCGCACGTCTCCACACGTGTCATAGACTCCATTCTATGCACGGGCGGATTCCGCTCTCCGTCCAACGTGTTCATTCTTTGGATGGACGACGGATTCCGCCCGTGCATAGAATGGAGTCTATGACACGGGTAGAGACATGCGCCTCCATCAGTCCGCCGGTGGGTGCCAGCTGCGGAATGCACAAAGGGTTATCCTTCGCCATTCCGCAGTGTGCACGTACCCGAAATCTGTAAGTGTACCCTGAGGTACGCTCACAGAGTTAGTAGAATTTCACACCATACCGTGATCTCTTATTGGGACGGTACTGGCGGAAAAGACGTGTCTGGGGGGCAGCGTACGCTACGTTACCCCCAGACACGTCACTGGAGGATGAGGATGAATGGAGGAAAGAAGGATCCCCCCCATTCATCCTCACTGGCTGTTTCGGTGTCGGAGGCAATAATAACGTATCCCTCTGACGCTGAAAACACCCTGGGGGCCATTTGTATACGGGGATTGGTATATGGGGTATGTAGTGGTGTAGTGTCAAACTTTATTCAATGTAGTGTGGTGTAATGTAGTGTTTTTTTACGTGTTTTTTTACAGTAAGTATAAAAAAAACCTACGCCAACAAAGGAGTTGCTGATAAATGTCGCACTTATGTGCGGCACTTATAAGCAGACCGTGGCAGTAGGATATAGAAAAAAAACACCCTACGCCAAAAAGGAGGAGTTGCTGATTAGCAGCGCACTTTCGTGCGATGCTGATCAACACTCAGCGGCGATAGGGTGCGGAAAATAGAAAAAAAAAATTTGGAAAAAAAAAAAAAAAACTTTTTCTACATTCTGAATATCCCTGTAGCTGCTGATAAGTGTATTACACATATCAGCCGCTAGGGGGCAGCAGAGCGCAAAATCCGGAAAATGACGAGGCTGGAGCCGAAAATAGCCGAGAGAAGACGACGGGGACCGCCGGAAAGACCCGAAGACCGAACGGAATGACGGAGGACGCCGCGAACCCGGAAGACGCCGATCAGGAGCCCGGGACAGGTGAGTAATGTACAAATACCTGCTCTGGACCCCTCGGCTACCTAGCTGAGGGGTCCAGGGCAGGTATTTACTATATTGTGGGACTCTGATCGCCGTGCCACCGGCCCGATCGCCGTGAACGGCCGGCCGGCCGTTCACGGCGATCGGGCCGGTGGCACGGCGATCAACATTACTTTTTACAGTAATGGCGGTCGGTGCCGTCCTCGGACAGCACCGACCACCATTTTTTTCCGGGTCATCGGGTCACCGATGACCCGGAAAGGTTCCGATCGCCGCTATTGGCTGATCTGAATTGATCAGCCTATAGCGGCGATCGTAAGCACGGGGGGTGTTAACCACCCCCCGTGCCGTGAAGCTAAGATGGCCTGCTATGATTTATAGCAGGCCATCTTCCCCGACCGCTGTGTGTGAACACGCAGCGATCGGGGAAACATCGGGCGTACCCATACGCCCGTTTGCGTTAAAGCCCAGGCAACGGGGGCGTATGGGTACGCCCGATGTCGTTAAGGGGTTAATTTATGTGTTGTCTTCAAGGTGTGATCAGTATTTTTTGTTTGTTATGTATGTTTTCCCTAAGCTATCTATTGTATAATGCAACCCCCTTTATAAATACAGCAAAGAGGACACCGTACTGCATCACACAGTCCCACTTTTTACCAAATGCTGTATTTTGAGGCTTATTTTTTTCTCCATTGAACAGAAGTAGTAAGTTAAAGCTACTTGACCCTCTGTGCAGTATTTACTCAGTGTACTGCTTAGTGCATGCTGCTTGTGGGTATAGAAAGGAACTGGCTCATTGTTTTACCTTGTGTGTGGTTCTTAGGTATTTACTGCTATCCACATTTAAAGACGAATCTAACCTGCTGATAGCTCCCTAGCTGAGGATGAAGGCTTACCTTCATCCTCGGCAACATTCCCATGCAGTTGTTAATGTAAAAGTGCCTCTGGTAAGGCTGTTAGAAGGACTGGGGGCCGAGCCATTACCCCCAGAGCACCTATCCGGCCCACCCCATGTCAGCCGGCAGGGGGAAAATTGACAGTGCAGTGGCCTTACATTACGATTGCATTAACAACTGTACTGGAACAGCGCCGAGGAGGAAGGTAAGAGACATTCTTTCATCCTCAGCGCCCCATGCACAGTAAGGAGATATCAGCAGGTTAGATTTGTTTAACATGCTCATAGTTCCCCTTTAACTTTCCAAATATATCTGCTCATTAAGATTTTTTGACCTATATCTGTATCTGAATATTACTGTCCCTAACCTGCTAGCCTATAAGTATCCCCAATGTGCCATTCACCAAGTCTTGCCCAACAACCCCTGCTGCAGGTGGGGACACCATAACCTCGGTGTCTTTTATCAGTTCTGTAACACATGATATGATACTATGTGCACTGTACAGAGTCCAGATGGAAAAAAAAAGCCTGGATACTTTATTCCCTTACTTTTTTGATCCTTCATGAAGTGGCCTCTAACAATCTCTCTATAGTGTACTCTTTTAGTAGCTGCAAAATGTTCTTTCACTCAAATGGTCTCCCAAACCTTGGTCAGATAAAATTCTCTAATGTCAGTTCATTATTGCAGTCATCTTGCTCAAGGGATTGTAATATGCATTATTTTTAGTTGTGAAAATTGTCCCTTCAGAATTCCAAAAAGTCCAAACAGAAATAGAAGAGAATTTTTGGTGACTTTTCTTTTTTCTAATTTTCCATTTTTCTATCTATATTATAAAATAATGATAAATCTTGCAGTTTTCATTCTCACCACTGGGGTTAAAACTAAGCTGAGACTTCTTGCTCTGTCTGTGGTGATAAGAGGAGGCGGCTGTAAAGTGATTTGTACAGCATTGCAGCAACATGTAACACCAGTAGATAGCATTAATATGTCTTGGGAGTAGCAGTGGAATGACCTCTTTAAAGATCACATAGTACACTCAGTAATGTTTCACATTCATCTCAAAGGGACAGTCTCTGTCTATTGTCATCTATGTCCATGAGGCTTATTGTCTTTGTCCATGAAGCATGTCACTAAATGCTGTTAAGTTATCACCTAGTGGCAGACTATACAATGACTACAGCATTTAGAGGCATAATATAGCATTACATTCTGTGACTCAAAGGTGATGTCTACTGTTATTGGACTCATTCTTCTTCATCAGCTTCTCCATCTGGATAAGATGGCAAAAAGGACTTTTAAGGACATGAATGTCACTGCAAAGTTTGGTGCCCAGATGCCTTTGGGCCTTCACACTCTATACTTTCTTTGACCACTGCCATACACTGTGCCACTGATTATGATACTGCCCCACACTGTGCCCCCACCTCCACTCGACACACTGTCTATAAAATTATAGATGAGTAGCTAGCTACCTCTTCAGGGTTTACCACAATGCGTAATTGCTGTAGAAATACCCAAACATGTAAGAATGTATTAATAATACTGTTTATTTTGTGGATATTTTTAGAATAACACACCAAACACACTGGGACAAATTTATAAACCCCTTAAGTAATTTATTCAGCTGGCATTTGTGGATGGAAGCTCAGGGAATGTGCCAGTAAAGAACAGGTGCTGGATGGATATAAAATGAGCACAGTCTGTAAAAAGGAAATTTATTTAATTTATTTAAGTCACTCTTGCCCAGAAACATAATGATTTGAATGTGAGAGAACCTTTTTGTAATTAATTTGTATGTTATTCTCTTATCTATATGTACAGTATCTGATTATATTTTTTTCTTACATCCATGGCTATGTTAACATGATGTATTTTTTATTTCAGTTTTTTAATTCTTTTAAAATTATGGCTGTCATTTTTTTAGTTCAAAATGACGTGAGTGATTGAGTTTTTGCCGCCTGTCACTACAATGACGGCTGTTGGTACATTATTCTAGCTTGGGTGGACTAATTGGTCTTTGGGTCCACAAATAATTGTCATGATCATTATGTTGACGTCTGCGCAAACAGCGTCCGTTATTTAATACACTGTGTAAAATGGGCAGCTGTCATTCCATTGACTTCAATTAAGGATGGTCCGAACCTGCCGAGGTTCGGGTTCGTATAAACCCGAACGTTCGGCATCAGATTTACGCTGTCTGGCCGCTCCGTGCAGCGGGTGGATACAGCGGGAGGAACGCCTGGAAAACTGGGATACAGCCTATGGCTATGGCTGTATCCCAGTTTTCCAGGCGTTCCTCCCGCTGTATCCACCCTCTCAACGGAGCGGGCAGACAGCGGGAATCATTGCCGGGAGTTCGGGTTCGTACGAACCCGAACCTCGGCAGGTTCGGACTATCCCTAACTTCAATGCATTTCATTTAGGTCAATTTGTTTTTTTACTTGGCATGAACATAGCCTTTAATGTAAATGTTTTGTGGGAAATACTACTGTATTGTAAAATCATTGAAGTCAGAAGTGGATCTAGCATCCAGGAGAGCTGGATGCTAGATCTAGTCCTTCCAGTCCTTCTTTAATAGTTCTTATTCTCTTTGAATCCACCAATGACTTTGCTTCAAATGCTGCACCCAGGGCCACATCTCGCCTCAGGTGACTGATTGCACAGGCCTTAAATGCCCAAAATGGCCTTAAGGACTGGTACAATTTTCAATTTAGCGTTTTAGTTTTTTCCTCCTTGTCTTCTAAGACCCGTAAGTCTTATAATTTATAGGGTGAAATTGGGGGAAAAATGCAATTCTGCAAAAGTAGGGGTAGGGGTGGGGGTGTTTCCCTGTTTACGTAATGCACTTTACGATCAAACTGACATTTTATCTTTATTCTATAGGTCAGTCTGAATACAGCGATATGCAGTTTATAAAGCTTTTCTAAAGTTTTACTATTTTTATTAACGGTAAAACTTTTTTTTTGCAAATAGGTGTGATTACAATGGCCCTTTTTTTACTCTTATATCGTTTCTATTTTTTCACGTACATGGCTGTATGGGGTGTAATTTTTTTTGCGCCTTGATCTCTAGTTTGTATTAATACCATATTTGTGTAGATGAGACGTATTGATCAATTTTTATGATATTTATTTTAAATAAAATGTAATAAAAATAATCAATCTTGGCGCTTTTTAACCGCTTTTTGTTTATGCCATTCACCATGCGGGAACAATATTGATTTATTTTATTAGATTGGACGTTTATGCACGCTATGGTTTATTATGTTTATTTATTTATTTTTGTGTTTTATTTATAAAATGGGGAAGGAGGGTGATTTAAACTTTAATTGTGGGAGGGGCTATGGTGTGTTTTGTGTTTTTTAAAACTTTTAACATTTTTTTTCACACTTTTTATGTCCTCTTAGGGGACTCTAACATTTTTAACATTGGATTTCTTACACTGATCATTGCTATGCCATAGCATAGCATTGATCAGTGTTATCTGCGTGTCACAGCACTGCAGGGGATAATGGCGGCCGTAGCGCAATTGCGACAGCCTGTCATTAACAGTGAGGACCTGGCTGCATATAGCAGCCGGTCCCCACGTGCTTTATAGTGAGCTCAGTGACAGGATTTTATGACGTACCCATATGTCATGGGTCCTAAAGAGGTTAAAGGAGTGCCGTTGGCTGATGCTGCCTAATAAATGACAATGCATACATCTGTAATTATGGCTACTTATTACAGCACAGGAGCAGGGAGTCTAGTGATAGTTCCTGTTCCTGTATGTATATTTTGTGGCCACAGACCACTTGGGGGCACAGAAGGAGCATTAATACTACTGGTGGGCATTTTTCCTACTTGGGGGTACAGAATGGGCCATTATTACTTCTTGGGGGGGATCAGAAGGAGATGTTAATACTATGTGGTACAGAAAGAGCATTAAAAGAGCCGGGAGGAGGTGGCTAAACATAACAACATGCACAACTTCCCTAGCTCCAGCGCTGAGGTCTACTATCCTCTGCTCAGGTTCCCGGTCCCCTGGCCACTTCCTGGTCTGAGCAGGGACCTGGGTTGTGACGTTTGAGGCCCGATCAGCCAGTCAGCGGCCGTAGCGGGGTATATGTCAAAGTAACATCCACATGACTGCTAGGACCCAAAGCTTCCAAGCAGAACATATCTAAGAACATCAATCACACTTCCTCCACTGGATTTACTTCTTCCTTTTGTGCATCCTGGCACCCTGTTTTCCCTTGGTAAGGGATGCACATACACTGACAATCGATATTATGTCAAAGAAAAGATGAAAAATTAGACCAGGCCACCTTTTTTCACCTCAAAAAGATACACAGCCACAAGTTTGGACCACATTTACATACTCACATTGGATCGTGCTTTAAAATGGCGCAAATGCAAAGATGGTCATAAATTTGTCAAGGACGAGTGGCCCCACCATTTCATCAATGGAAATGGCGCAGCCATTCGTCCGTGCCAAATTTAGGACCATTTTGATAAATTTGGCGCAGGAAAAAGTTCTAAAAAGGCATAATATAGACCACGTTCCATTTGGAACAATTTTGATGAATCCCCCCCCCCCCACATGTGTTTGCTGTTAGGCTAGTTAGGTCACCTCAGGCAACAGATCCTGCTCTTGAGCTCTCATCTCAGAAGCAAGAATGCCTGGGGACCGGATGCTGCCAAATGGGAGTTGCAAGGGACCAGTGGGGGTTTGGGGTCAAGTAGGTATAAATATTTTTTGTATTTCCCTCTTGCCCCAGCATCATCCTTTTTTTTTTTTAACCTTAGGATTGGAATGCCCCCATTATATTTATACTAAATATACTAAAGAATCAATTAATTGCTTGTTTTAAACCAGTTTCTGCCTTATCAATAAATTTAATACCATGTGAAAAAGAAAAAAAAGAAATTTATAATGTTGTAAAATGTTGGAATTGTATAAAATTTTCATCAGATAGTATATGTAATAATTAATGAATGCTTGCCATGTATAAGGAATCCTAACAATTTGTTCTTTTATTTTTTTTAGCAAGTGAACTGCTGTGAGGATGACAAGGTACACTGGAGCTTAGAATGAGACAAATTAATGAACTGATTACGATGTTGTAAAAGAAGAGAGGAATCAATGAAACCTGCTGTTTTCATCTGCTTGAATTATTCACACCACTAAGTAGAGACGAGAGGATAATATCCGACCTCAAAATAGAAAGAAATCACTTTTTTTTTAGTATTAATTTAAAATATTGAAATACAAACATTAGACATAATTTATGTTCTGTGGTCAAACAGCGACACCTTTTATGATGGAATATTCTGGATACATAGTATCTTAGTATACACGTGGGCCCAGATTTATCATTCTGTCTCAGGCAAAAATCAGATACATTTTTGTTTTAGACAAGCAGCAACCAATCACAGCTCTGCATTCTTTGCGTGGGCTTCGATTGGTTGCCATACAAAAAATCCGGGCAGTCGTGTAAATAACGTGTAATAAAGGTAATGTGTCATCAAAATAATCTCTTTTGTTTAAATAAAACAATTTTTTGGAATTTTCTAAAATTTCCTCCTAGAGATAGAAAAAATGATAGTACAGAAAGAAAGACAAGCAATATACAATACTCACGTAGCGTCTAGATATACAGAGAATGGTCCATACAGAAAGCCGATGTGTATTACCTAGCCTTGGATAGAGCACGAGAGTACATGCATTATCCATTCAGAACAAATAATAATAACAACATCTTTTTAAAGTGTCACTTTCGTTATAACTTTCAAAATCTAAATCAACAGTAGATGTGAAATACAGCAACTTTGCAATTTATATTTATTATTTTGTTGTTATCATACTGTAAAACAAAGCTGTACTTACCAGAAATCCAGGTCCAGTCTCCTGAAGGCAGATATTCTAACTTGTGCTGGTTGAAATCCGGCCAGTACAGAGAGTCAGGGCTCAATGTGTCCATGAATTATATGTCTGCCTTCTCTCTGTGAGCGCTCAGATGGCCTGGATACACAGGACTTCCTGTTTTCTGACTGTTTCCTGTTTTTTTGAGAAAAAAACAAAACAGGCCGTGTTTTCTATAATAACTAAAAAAAAAAAAAAACATTGTAAATTGCAAACTTACTTTATAACACATCTACTGTTGATTTAGATTTTGAAAGTTAGAACGACAGTGACACTTTAGGATTTTTTGGGTGATATTTTTACTAATTTTCAATTTTACTGTTGATATTTTAAAGTAATTCTAATTTTGCATTCTGGCCACTATATTTGAATAAACGCCCATTAGTAGCCTCTCAATCATCCAAGTCAATACAGTAAACCACTACGCTGCAGAACAGCAGACTTTCTGCTTTACTTAGAATTTTTTCTTTCAACAGTAGAACAATTCCATAAATGTATAACCATTGAACACGTGCACATGCTGCCCTGCCACTCAATTCAAAACAAAGTAGTTAGGGGCCCCGTTCTGGAGAAACCAGCATTCGAGCAGTGAATATTTTTTAGATGCAATTTTTTAAATCTGTTTTGAGTATTCACCCAAAAATTCGTATAATTCGTATAATCCAGGATTTGCACCCAAATTATCATTTGCACATTTTTTAAAAAAAAAGGCTTTCTTCTGGTCAGTACCAGGTGAATATGTTTTTTTTGCATTTTTTTGCAATTATTCTGCAGTTATTTTTATTCATAAATCTATAAATATTTTGGCTGTGTAAAAAACAGACGAATACGATGTAGAAAAATCGCACGTTTTAGACTTAATAGTAAATGTTTCCCATTGTTTCTGGTATCAGAAGAGATGTTACTGGTACATGGTACGTACATCAAATATGGAGAAACAATTTCACATGGGTTTTCTTTGATGTTGTTCTCTCTACTCTACAGTTGCACGCCACACCATATTACTATGATGCTTTATCCTTTATTTAAATCAGTATAGTCAATAGGGGACATTTATTAAGCCCGGCGTTTTTTACGCCGGACTTATAAATGTCCCCGCATCTCCGGCGCTACGGGGATTTATGTAGAGGCGGACTGCCTCTACATAAATCCCGTGCGCTCTGGTGCGCACCACCGAAAACCTACGCCAGCTGAGGACTGGAGTAGGTTTTCGGCGTATCTTTTTGCGGAACAGATGGTGAATCGCGCGGACTCTGAGTCCGCGCCCTTCACCCTCCCTCCCCACCCCCGGCGTACCCGTCGGAAAGTGACGATTTGCAAATATTTTATTCGCAAATCAGCCATTTGCTAATAAAATATTGCGCAAATCAGCAGTTTCCGCTGAAAACCCCCGGACCACACGATGATACATGTCCCCCATAATGACCAGAATCCTAAGGAACTAATTAAACAAGTCACATGGCTTATGAACCATAATTATTTTTCCTTTGATGAAAATATTTATTTTCAGTTACGTGGTGTGTCTATGGACACTAAATATTCTCCATCATTGACCAGCAAAATATGTATTTACACTTTTATATAAAAACAACATATAACCCATAACAGTATCCACATAGTTTACGTTATAAAATGTGTGAAATGTGATTTTCTCTACGTTGGATGTGTCACCAGGGAATTAAAAGTGATGGTGCTGGAACATCTAAATAACATTACGCATGGGAAGGTTAGCAATATAGCCATTGTAAAGTAATTGTAAGCTGTGTGGATTTTAACACTCCATATGTCTGCCCTCTATACTATGAATTTGAAATGTGAGTTGCTTTATTATTATTACTTTTATTAGAGTTCATTATCTATTTGTTTCCATCTGTTTTATGGATTCCTTGAACCAATAGGGACTAATAATATTGTTTAAATATCTGGTGCATTTGGCTTGGAAGCGCAGGGGAAAAAGTTCCGATCACCAGGGGAAAGCACTGCCCAAATATTATCCAGTGTATGGTTTCAAGGGACACGAGCGTTTAGTAAAATAATACAAAAGACATTATTAGAACAAAAAAGGGCCAGAAGAAGTGGATTTGCCGTGAAACAGCCACTACCTATCTGCATCTCTACTGTTTTGCTTGATTTATGGAATAAAGTTTTTGTACATATATCCTGGACAGTGAGTGCCGCTGCTTTTCATTTTCACTATTGGCATAGCTGAAGGTGATAAGGTGATCCTACTGTCAATCATTCAGTGTTGAGGTGGGGGAGGGTGGCCTGGAGACTGAGCAGTGGCAGCGTTTCCCAACCGGGGTTCCAGGAGAACCCGCCAGGGGTGCCACGGGATCCCGATGAGAAATGTGCACTGTCTCTTTAAGCATCCCTAGAAGTGGCGGCCGCGCAGCTTCTCGGGATGTACCGATCACTTTGATGTTACGCCCGCAATGTGAGCGGGCAGAACATTAAAGTGAGCAGAATGTTGGAGCAGGACCTGTCAGCGTCCTGCTCCTACATTCACTCCCATAGGCCGCCGGAACTTTATACCTGCGGCCTATGGTATGCTGGGACGTGACCTCTTCACGCCTTCCGGAGGTCCCGTCTCCACGGCTCACAAGATGGAGCCAGAAGAGGAGAGCTGCTCCCTGCAGCCACACAGCCCGGATTAGGTGAATAGGATGTTTTTTTTTTTTAGGGGCAGAGCAGGGGGCATTATTGTTCCATTTTATTATTTCATGGGGGCACATCTGGGAGCATTATTGCATGGGGCAAATATGGGGGCATTATTATTACATGGGGGCATATTTGGGGCATTATTATTGTATGGGGGCACATATGGGGGCATTATTGTATAGGGGCACATTTGGGGGCATTAATATTGTATGTAGGTACACAGCAAAGGGCATTATTAGTATATGGGCACAGCAGGGGATCCTACATACAGGGGGCATCCCACATTCCTACTTGCTTTACCAAACAGCGCAGTTACTATGGGAGCCTACAGGAGGGAGAAAGGAAAGGAAGTTGCTAGAAATGTGCGGAGCCTAAATTGTTTGTCTCACAGGTTCTGAAGAGATGAAAGATATCTGGAAGGAATCATCATGGAGGACTGGGCCGGATGGAGACGAAAAGGGAAAGTGACGCCTCAGATCAAAGAAGATGTCACCTGTGAGTCCCTGTATGACAGTTTTCTTATTTTGTACATGCAAAGAAAAAAACACAAACGGCGCTGCATGTGCAGGTCAAAACACACTTTGGAGAAACATGCATATGTGTGCAAATGCACGCTCACCTGAGTGGGTCGTACACAATTAGGCACAACTCTAATAAGCGCTCTGGATCAACGGGGGATGCTGCCTTCCACCTTCCGATTCTCCAAAGTGGATCCTCGGTGTCAATCTCAATAGTGGTAAAAGGAAGAGGTTGGTGGGATTTGTCTGGCGCAACCACCCCTATTGGAACACCGGCCACGTTCCCCTGTACCTTCTCTGAATGAAGAGAACTCCTGGCACTGGTGTGAAGTCAAATTCAGGCTTTTATTTGATGCAACGCGTTTCGAGGGTGCAATCCCCTCTTCATCAGGCATAATACAGGTAACAAACAACAATCTTTTATAGTAAAACAGTAATGGATGACCCGGAAGTGCTTTCTGCTCTCTGGTGACCTCTGACATCATCATCCCACATTACACTGATACTAACAAACATTTGGCTAATAACACATATCTTTCAACCGGAGATTGAGTAAAATAAAATAAAAATACACATCCTTATAAAAAGCATTCTTTACATTTAGTGGAAATGCTTCTCTGCTGTTTTCCAGACTTATAAGATCACTATCTCTATCCCATATGGCTTTATAGTGCTGGACATAGATCATTACCAATATCAACTGCAGGAGGCAGAATGTCTGCCTCCTGCAGTTGATATAGTGTGAACTGTGCGGTTGATATAGTGTGAACTGTGCAGCTGTAGATCCTATACTTTCCATTGTACGCAAACTACGTAAATCTCCGGCCGCTTATTCACGGAGCGCGCTACGGCCGGAAACTTACGTAGTGTGAACCTAGCCTAAAGAATTAAATGTTAACTGTCAGCACATATAAATGCATATATGTGCTGTCAGTTTCCCCTGTCAGTTTTTGCTGTCAGTTTTTGCATAAAGAGTTAGTATATTACATTTTTTGTGTGGACGTTTTTGCTGGATTGGTTAACCAGAAAATTGCGCACTGAAAAGATTTTACTAGATTCAATAAAAATTAGGTTTTAAAAGGCCCCTTTTGTAAATGGATTTCAAGCTGTTTTGGTGATACAAATGGGACACACACAATATTAGGTCAGGTAGCTTGATTCATGTACATAATAATGCAATGTTTGACAACATAACAGAAGACGAATCAAGGATTTTTAATTCTAGGTCACTTTTTATTTTATGGATAATGCTGTTTAATGGCTGCATTATGAAAATTAATTGAAACCTGCGAGGATGTTACAAAGTAGGGAAACTATCATGAGAGTGCTCTTGTGTGATAGCATAAGAGTGTTTTTCCTTTAGCATAATGTCACTGGCTAGAAATAAATTCAATTAGCCAAACGCTTCCATAAAACAGTCCTTCAGGAGATAATGTGATGAAATTTCAGAGAGTACAGGGTAAGGAGAATATAGTTAAGGACAATATATGAATAGTACTGCCAGGTAAAAAAGCTAATAAAAGCTTTTGGGAACAGGGGTAAACAGGTGCATCTGATACTGAAGGATAAATAAATGAAAACCTGAACATTTCTTACAAAGAAAAAGCGAAGAAAGAAATAGT
Organism: Dendropsophus ebraccatus; assembly: GCF_027789765.1. Classification (NCBI taxonomy): domain Eukaryota; kingdom Metazoa; phylum Chordata; class Amphibia; order Anura; family Hylidae; genus Dendropsophus; species Dendropsophus ebraccatus. The sequence goes on from NC_091459.1 coordinate 26,367,591, forward strand.
GAAAAATAAAGATTCTGTACAGTTGTGGTCAACATTATAGGCACACCAAGTAAAAATTGTAGGCACTATACATTCAACATTATCCCCTCGCTATTGACCAGTATATGTGGTCTTATTTTTGTGTAAAGCCCTGAAGAAGTCCTAACGGGAAAGAAATGCGTCGGGTGGAGCCACCATTTTATAGGGTTTACCAGGTTAACCAGGAATTTTATTGGAATATCCCATCCCGCTACTCAGCAGTGGAACTATATTCTTGCAAGAAATACCCAAGGATGAAGGCTATGGATACTCCACACTCCCCCCTTAGAATGTTTCCTCATTATTAACCAGTGAGGGGTAAGATTTTACGTCCGTTTTTTTCCACTCCTAGTTTTTTCTTTTTGCTATTTTATTGAGGCATTCATTAAAAGTTGTACAGTGGTACCTTGGTTTAAGAGTAACTTGGATTAAGAGCGTTTTACAAGAAGAGCTCACAGTTTTTCAGAATTGTAACTTGGTTTAACCCTTAGAGGACCCGGCCAATTTAAATTTTTGCATTTTCGTTTTTTCCTCCTTGTGTTTAAAAGGCCATAGCACTTGCATTTTTCCACCTAGAAACCCACATGAGCCCTTATTTTTTGCGTCACTAATTGTACTTTGCAATAACAGGCTGAATTTCTGCATAAAGTACACTGCAAAACCAGGAAAAAATTCAAGGTGTGGTGAAATTGAAATTAAAAAACGCATTTCTTTTATTTGGGGGGTATGTGTTTTTACGCCATTCGCCTTGGGGTAAAACTGACTTGTTATATATGTTCCTCAAGTTGTTACGATTAAAACGATATATAACATGTATAACTTTTCTTGTATCGGATGGCCTGTAAACAATTCAAACCATTGTTAACAAATATACGTCACTTAAAATCGCTCCATTCCCAGGCTTATAGCGCTTTTATCCTTTGGTCTATGGGGCTGTGTCAGGTGTCATTTTTTGCGCCATGATGTGTTCTTTCTATCGGTACCTTGATTGCGCATATACGACTTTTTGATCGCTTTTTATTACAATTTTTCTGGATTTGATGCGACCAAAAATGCGCAATTTTGCACTTTGGGATTTTTTTGCCGCTGACGTCGTTTACCGTGCGAGATCAGGAATGTGATTAATTAATAGTTCGGGCGATTACGCACGCGGCGATAGCAAACATGTTTGTTTATTTATTTATTTGTTTACTTTTATTTAAAACCTGGGAAAAGGGGGGTGATTCAGACTTTTATTAGGGGAGGGGGCTTTTTACTATTAACAACACTTTTTTTTTTTTTTACACATATACTAGAAGCCCCCCTGGGGGACTTCTAGTATATACACTGTGATCTCTCATTGAGATCTCTGCAGCATAGATATGCTGCAGAGATCCATGAGATCGGCACTCGTTTGCTTTCGGCTGCTGCAGCCGGAAACAAACGAGTGCCGAGCCGGGGACAGCGCCATCTTGGAGCGGTCCCCGGCCGGCTTCAGTATCGGAGATCGCTCCTCCGGGACAACGTCCCGGAGGAGCGATCTCCCCACTATACCACCACCGATCATATGCAGCCGGTAATCGGAGGCAGCTGTCATCTTTGATGATTACCTGATTAGCGGGCACGTCGATTGGACCGTGCCCGCTAATAGCCGCAATCCCGGGCTACATGAGGCACACGGGATCGCGGCGGTTCAGAGCGCGGCAGCCGCGCGGCCCCGCTCTGAACGCGGGGAGGCGGCCCTGGACGTAAGGGTACGTCCAGGGTCGCCTAAGGGTTAAGTGCATTGCGTTGGTTTAAGAGCTCCCTGTACTGGGTGGGAGAGGGAGTGGGGGAGGGGCATGGTCTGCAAAGCGGGGTCTACAGCACTGTACTCTGACCCAGGAAGTCTCCCTCACCTTCCAAATCATAGCATATCCACTTCAGGCTAAGGCTTGCATAAGGGGACAGGACTGTGAAGGTAATCTCACCATAGCTGTAACCCCTCTATGTACCCACATATGCCCTGCTCATTCCTTCATGCTATCTGCAGTCTCTGTAAGCCCATGTGTTTCTCATCCTCTGCATTCTTGCTACAATGGGCCTGCACTTACACTCAGCTACAGTGTATACACACTGCTGCTATACTGTGCCTGCCCTCACACTCAGCCATTCACAGTGCTGTATAGAAAAGTTTCTGTCACTGTCCTCCTGCACAGCTCTGTGAGTCTCAATGCCTGATTGGCCCATGCTGAACACACACCCCTTCCCCATTGCTGCCATGTGATCACACAGGCCTCTGACAGCAGCCCTGCTTCTCTATTCTAGCCTGTTGTACTACGCTACTGCATCATGGAAATCTGTAGTTCTACAATCCGCTGCTGTGTTTTTCAGGTTTATGCACTTACTATACATTATACACCACATGCTGATTGCTATATTGTACAGTAACTTGTAATATCACATATCAAGCTGTTTCGGAATGTTTGTCATTCGTCTTACATGTTATTTAGAATAAAAAATCATTATTTTGGGGGTGTGGAACCAGTTGTCCGAATTTAAATGATTTCTTATGGGAAAATTTGCTTTGGTTTAAGAGTGATTTGGATTACAAGTACAGTGCCGGAATGAATTATTCTCGTAATCAAAGACACCACTGTATTTTAATAATCTATTATTGAATATATGTATATGTAGTGAGAGTATATAGTTGTATTTTGTATATATATATATATATATATATATATATATATATATATATATATATAGATATTTTATATATGAAAGGTACCAAGTGTCTTTGTCTTAACGCCCACAAAGCTCACCAACAGTGCTGCATCTCCCAACACCTCCTCCCTTGGTTCTGTCTATATGTACATGTAGAACATGTTTAAATGCTCTTCTGATATTCTAAGTAGAGATGAGCGAAGCAGGCAGGAATTTGTTTTGCGAGCTTTGCCAATTTTTCCAGTCAAACTTGTTCAGATTCAGGAATTGAATCCTAACTAATTTCATAAAAACAGCCCAAACTATAGTAGCTACAATACTGGGACTATTACAGAAGGGTGAATTTGTTAAAGCATGTTGTTGTAAAAGTGTCAATAATCGTAATATCACAATTCATAAAAAATGTCAATCAGCCAGTCAATTTCCCCCATTCCTCTCCTCTCTGTCCCTATATCACTCTGTTAGTCTCTCCCTGCTCTGCTGTAACTGCCTGCTGCCATCCTGCTCTCTCCTCCACACACAGCCAACTGGCCACCTACGTTACCGAACCGCCTTATATAGAGGAGGAGGTGCTGACATCTCAGAGGGGCCTGCAGCTGATTGGACGGGTGCTAGGGATTATGGTTAATCCCTTCCTCCCGCCCAGTGACGCTCCAGACAGCAAGTGCGGCTGATATTTAGTTTTTTTAACAAATGATTGAACCATTGTACATATAAGGGCTCGTTCACACGATCCTCCTCCGGATCACGGCACAGATCCCCTAGCTGGAGCCCATCTGCCTCCCGGCACAGATCATGATGTGCTTGTGTCATCGCATTTACTACTCACCTATTCCCCTGTGCAGACCAGCTAGACACGCTCACCAGACGTGGCGGGGACTACGCTTCCGGGAGAAGAAAGCAGTGTGGTCTAGGCCACTTCTGGTGAACATGTACGCCGGTCAGCACAGGGGAGTAGGTGAGTAGTAGCACTAGGACATGTCCTATTTTTTTGTGGTGCGGGTTGCGTCACGGATCATGTGAATGGCCACTTTGACTTCAATGGTCCCTAAAATTGTCCGTGGTTGCGGATGTGTGACCACTACAATTTAACGGGACGTGTGAAAGCAGCCTAAAGTCATTTGTCTCCATCCTCATAGATTGTAAGCTCTTTTTGTTTGGCACAAAACCATTAATACGTTTTCCAAATGTGTTTCTCCATGGAAACATTTTTTTAGGAACATTTCCTAACCGCAAACAAGACATTTTGAACAAAATGTGAGAATGCATGTTTCCTGCACCATATGTGCTCCAAAATATTGTCAGCTTTTTTTATTTTTTATTTTTTACAAATGTCTATTACTAAAAGAAAAATCTGCCGAAATGTTCATGTCCTAAAACTATAAAACACTATTTTACGCTCTCCTTATTTTTAGAATCCCAAACGGATGGCTTAATAGACGCACGCACTTAATTTAGAAGTTGTGTTACTTGTTAAATTGAATAGAAATGCCATTAACACCAAAGTCTAATCTTAAACATATTAATTGCAAATAAGAGAGAAATGGATTCAGAATCCATCCACTTATAGATTTCCTACCATCTGGCAGTCAGATGGTCTTATCTGATCCTTGCATCTGTGGTGTAATTAAAATGACACACAGTGTTTTCAGCCTCATTCATATGTCTGCTGTACTAGACAATGAGGGGTTGTTTTTTTTTCTCAATAACCAAGAAATTACATGAAGCAATGCTGATCATGTGTATAATTTAACTCCATCTTTTTTCATGAAATTTTAATGCCTCAATTACTATTATTTTAATTGCATTTTGGTAAAAATAAATAAATAAGCTTTTATTTTATAATGTCGGTTGTTGACCTAAAGATCTGTGTGAATACATTGTAGCTTTTATCCCCCCACTTGTCTTTCAAAGAAAATTATAAAATGAGAGACAGACTGTCAGGAGCCAGGACGCGCACTTGGCTCCCGGTGCTGCCGAAGCGTGCGGCCGCCCCCTTGCTGATGCCGGTGGCGTCCCTGGCCGCCGGCCCAGCTGGGTGCAGGGATTGCACCGTGGGCGTCCTTAGCTGCTAGCCGGGTTGCTAAGGAAACAACAGCATTCTTTGATTCTGCCATGACCGGGGCTTCACCACCCCCCCACGGCCGATCGGCACAGCTGGCTATAGTTCGTATTACTGACTTGCGGCCGGCACCGCCAGTCAGCCTGTAGTATTGGGTCTGGGTCTGGAGTCTCAGCCTCAATCATGCTCTGGGGCTGGGACCCCAGGTCCCATAAGTATCCTGCTAGTAGACTGCTAGTTGCCGACCTGAACCCCTGCCCTTGCTATTGATATTCATGTGTATTGTTTGTCTGTCCGTGTTCTGTGTCACACCTATACAGGCTAGGGACTGTCGACCAGTTGTGCGCTGCCGCCTAGGGCAGTCGAGGCAAGTAGGCAGGGACAGCGGGGCGGGTGTCAGTGCCAGGGCATCACCTGTCTCGTGTCGTCTAGTTCCCTAGACCTGACACAGACACTCTTTCAGGTGCATGCAATGTTTGTTTTGTTCTGTTTTTTTTATTATATATCTCAGTTTCAAACTGTCTTTCTACCTTGTTGGCAGGCTTGTAAAGTTGTTCTGATACAACATTCTTACAAAGCATCAGTAGATTGTTGGGGGGGGGGGATTTATAAAGGACTTTTCGCCTTTTTAACGTGAATAATTGAATTTTGCACCCATTTTTGGTCTAAGTTCTGTTTATGAACCAGTATTCGACTGGTGAATATATTTTAGATGGCAACTCTTTTTTTTTTAAATCTACTTGTTTTGAGTATTCACTCAAAAGTTTGCATAATACAGAATTAGCGCCCAATTTATCATTTGCAACTTTTTAAAAAGTCACACAAAGTCCTGAGGCCGGTCCCGCCGCTTACCGTGGGCACGGGGAGAGGTAAGTTAGGACTTCTTATTACATTCCCCCCTGCCCCTGGCATTTTTTGAAATTGCCATTTTTTAATATTGTTGGCTACAAAGCAGATCTTTGAGGGTTATACTTATTTTAGGAGATTTCTTTTAGGCCATATAATAAAGTTAGAACCTCCTCTCATTGAGGTTTCCTATTCAATACGTTAGGATTAGTGAATTGTAGTTTTTGGATACTCTAAAATGGATATAATGTGAACCTTTAGGCATTGGTGTCAAACCTGCAGCCCTCCAGGGTCACAGAACTTTGCCACTCTCAATCTCTAGTAACCAGTGTCAGACTTGTCAGTCACTCTATACAAACAGCATAGTGCGCCACTTAAGTTTCTTGAAAGGAGAAGTCCCATTAAACCAACATCTCAGGCAGGCAGAGGGGTGCTGGTAAATAATAAAGAAAGTATACTTACCAGTACATGTGGCCCTGTATCGCTTCCTTAATAATATCCGACAGCCAGCAGCCTCCTGCAGCCCCTCCAGCTGTAACGTCACATACTGGGCTGTTGGATTGCGTGCTCAGCCAATCAGTGACCAGGGAGAGACACTGTTGCATTCACTGACTGGCTGAGCGGGCATTGCAGCTGGAGAAGCATGGGAACCCTGCTGCTGCCTGTCACCCCAGTCACTCCTGCCTCTATATAATAAAATGGGACCCCAGGTTATTATATAGAGAGAGGGAGTGACAGGCATGTGAAGCAGTGCTGAAGGATTATATATCATCCTGGAACTGCTTAACAGAGAGACCCACCTTCTGCTCAGGGGCCCACCAACTGGTAGGGCCCTCTGGGGGATTCCTCTGCTCCCCGGTGGGCCAGTCTGTCTGGACATGGGCAATGATTACATACAGCAACAGGGGGCAGGGGTGACAGTAAGGGGTTAATTTGTCTTTACTCTTTTTTTTTTTTTTTTAGAGCTTAAAGAGTTGTGAAAAGCCAGCCCCTTCTGTCATTTTACACTGTGATGGGTCCATCTGTAATGACAGATCTCAGAATAAACCTGAGTATGCTTTTGTTTCTGTATAATAATCACAGAAGGCAAAACGTACATTCCTTTACAAAGCAGACAACATAGTGTGAGAAACAATTTGGTTCAAACATACAATTACTATGTACAATTTTGTACACTTTCAGTATGTTAGAATATGCTTTCCATTGCCTAGAATAATAGATCACCACTGGTTACAAATTATATAGCTACCAAAAATAGCATGTACACCAGCTTTGTTATATAGTTAGAACATTAATTGTATTCAAATGATGTACAAGGTATTTATAACAAAGTTTCAGCCAACCTTTACTACCACTTAATACAGTAGCAATGTTCAAATAGAGTAATAAATACTAAGAAATTAAGTGAATTTTTATTTCATTTATTAAAAGTTTTAAATAAGATCAGAAACCATAGTAGTGGGTGTTATACTTAATAATATCTAAATCATTATGTGTTATTGATGCTTCTTATACCTTATCATATTACGTCTAGTTATAATTAAAAAAAAAATCCCAAGACTCCTGGTTAGGGTTTTGACTGGACGTTAGGTTACCTAGCTAACTTTTCCCTACTGAATACTGGGTATTAAAGGAGAAGTCCTGCAGATTATGAAATCCTGCAGCCAGCAGGGGGAAATTGATTACAAGTACTAACTTACCTCCCCCCATGCCCGCGGTGAGCGGCGGACCCCGCCAGGCTACGGGATCTCCGAAGCTGACTTGTAACGACTCGCCTGATGGACTGGCCGCTCAGCCAGTCGGGGACTGGGGTGGGACGCTACTCCAGTCACTGATTGGCCTAGTGGCCAGTCCATCAGCCGGGACAGGCATTTTCCCCAAAGTCGTGACGTCATTAAAATGGGAGAAAATAAAGTCAACGGGGGGAAAAAGCCTTAGGGCAGGGGTCTCGCAGCGGGCCCCACCGCATGGGGAGAGTTAGGTTAGAACTTGTAATCAATTTCCCCCCTGCCCCTGACGACTATATAATTTTCTAATCTGCCGCACTTAAAATCCTCAATGGGACACTAGCCACTAACCTCTTCCCTCCTGGCTATTACGCTTACCTAACCTTCCCATTGAACATAAAACACACTAGAAATAAAGGACATTTCACTTAGGTTACAACAGAAATGAAAACAACTAAACCACTGAAAGTAATGGACACATGGCCCAGAATAATCTCTGAGCTGTAATTAGTTCTATTGTCTGATTTTTGTATAAAACAGATTGATAAACGTATTAGTTGTCTACCTTCAGAAAATATATATATGGGAATAAGAAAAAACTTTTTTTTATTTTATTTTACACTTAAGCTTTCATTTGTCCCTGTCAAATTAGTTCACAAATATTTATGTGATGCCCACGGAGAAGGCTATTGATGTTGTAATCGAAAGGCCAACTCATACTTGTCGTCTCCAAGCAGAGATGTTAGGGTAACAGCAGCTGGGAACTGATGGCTGGATCCCAAGCATCTTCTTCAGAAATATAACAATCTTGTCAAGTGGGTAGGGGGTCTGTTTTGTGCTACAGTTCCTTATTGCAGGGTATAGGGCGGTAAACTTACTCCAGCTGGTGACTCACTTAGAGACCTGTAGTTGCAGGAGGGCACTTGCTCCTTTCTTTTCCCATTCTGGCTTTAATCAATTGTCTCTTGAAGGGGCAGGCAAAATTTACGCCTGTCCCCTCAGTGTGGACCGGAGTTTCCTGGCGTTGTAGTGCTTCACATAATGCCCTGAAGATTTCAGGATGTATATGCTAGTCTACCTTCTCTTTCCTAAAGGTACAGTCATGGCCAAAAGTTTTGAGAATGATACAAATATTAATTTTTACAAAGTCTACTGCTTCAGTTTTAAAAATGGCAATTTGCATATACTCCAGAATGTTATAAAGAGTGATCATTTTAACAGCAATTACTTGCAAAGTCAATGTTTGCCTAGAAAATGAACTTTATCCCCCAAAACACATTTCAACATCATTGCAGCCCTGCCTTAAAAGGACCAGCTAACATTGTTTCAGTGATTGCTCCATTAACACAGGTGTGGGTGTCGATGAGGACAGGGCTGGAGATCAATCTGTCATGATTAAGTAAGAATGACACCACTGGACACCTTAAAAGGAGGCTGGTGCTTGGCATCATTGTTTCTCTTCTGTTAACCATGGTTATCTCTAAAGAACCGTGCAGTCATCATTGCACTACACAAAAATGGCGTAACAGGGAAGAGTATCACAGCTAGAAACAGTGCACCTCAGTCAACAATCTATCGCATCATCGAGAACTTCAAGGAGAGAGGTTCCATTATTGCCAAAAAGGCTCCAGGGCGCCTAAGAAAGACCAATAAGCGCCAGGACCGTCTCTTAAGTGTTTCAGCTGCGGGATCGGGCTACCAGCAGTGCAGAGCTTGCTCAGGAATGGCAGCAGGCAGGTGTGAGTGCATCTGCACGCACTATAAGGCGGAGACTCTTGGAGCAAAGCCTGGTCTCAAGGAGGGCAGCAAAAAAGCCACTTCTCTCCAGAAAAAACATCAGGAACAGACTGATATTCTGCAAAAGGTCCAGGGAGTGGAATGCTGATGACTGGGGTAAAGTCATTTTCTCTGATGAATCCCCTTTCCGATTGTTTGGGACATCTGGAAAACAGCTTATTCGGAGAAGACGAGGTTAGCGCTACCACCAGTCTTGTCTCATGCCAACTGTAATGCATCCTAAAACCATTCATGTGGGGGGTTGCTTCTCAGCCAAAGGAATTGGCTCTCTCACAGTCTTGCCTAAAAACACAGCCATGAATAAAGAATGGTACCAGAATGTCCTCCAAGAGCAACTTCTCCCAACCGTTCCAAGAGCAGTTTGGCGATCAACAATGCCTTTTCCACCATGATGGAGCACCTTGCCATAAAGCAAAGGTGATAACTAAATGTTTCAGGGAACAAAACAGAGATTTTGGGTCCATGGCCTGGAAACTCCCCAGATCTTAATCCCATTGAGAACTTGTGGTCAGTCATCAAGAGACGGGTGTACAAAAACCAACAAATTCTGACAAAATTCAAGCATTGATTGTACAAGAATGGACTGCTATCAGTCAGGATTTGGTCCAGAAGTTGATTGAGAGCATGCCAGGAAAAATTGCAGAGGTCCTAAAGAAGAAGGGTCAACACTGCAAATATTGACTCATTAACTCATTCTAACTGTCAGTATAAGCTTTTGTTACTTATAATATGATTGCAATTATATTTCTGTATGTGATAAAAACATCTGACAAACACACATAAAAACCAGAGGGCAGCAGATCATGTGAAAATATAATATTTGTGTCATTCTCAAAACTTTTGCCCATGACTGTAGATGAAGATTAAACTGGAGTACCAGCTTGAGGTGGAGATATGGAGCAAGAATCGGGACTAACTAAGCTTTGCTTTCACTATAGCAGGGCTAGGCTCTTCTATTTCCTCTCCCTTCTTTAGCTTAGTCAGAGCTAACTGGTTTGTCCACACCCCTTAGATAGAGACTCCTGGACTTGGAAGCTCTCCCCACAAGTTTTAAGAGGCTTCTGAACTTTGAAACAGCATTAAGTTGTCTGGTATAAAACAATTGTTGATCAGAAACAGTTGACTCCATTCCTTGTGTAGCGGATAGGCTATCAAATGTTTTATCACACACAAACTCTTTGATCAGAACTGCTCACAGACGCACAAGTCCATATATACCTGATGTTTTGGTCAAGCAGCTGGTATGACTGACATAACCATTGTTTAAAGTCCTGGTCTTCACTGCAGGTTCGCAGGGGGGTGGGACCTTATTTTTAGGTGCCCGGAACTCCCTGCATGGAAAGCATTCCTGGCACCTCTTTTCAGTTATGACTGATAGCTTTAGAGGGTCTCCCGATTATATCCTCCAACTATCAGTCAGATGCGAGGAGGGACCAGAAACACTCCCGATAAAAAGGGCTCTGGGCACCTAGAAAGAAGGCCCCACATAGGCACTTGTGGATTCCCCTTCTCACCTCTGTATTGAGCCATCAGAAATTGCAACAATGGCCGTGATTTATACAAAACATACGTTATATGTGCTTAAATGGAACCCCGTCCAGAGTGTATACACACAGTATACGCTCCGTCCGAGATTCTAACTAGCCGCATGAAAAACTTAATAGTGGCCGCACAGAATGCGCTCCATTGTGTGCAGTGGTAAATTGGGATGCAGGCGCACACGGTGTGCCCGCATCCCAATTCATCAGAAAAGAAGACCATGCAGACAATACAGTACTGGTCGGGATGATTTTCTGTAACACCAGCCGTTCAGTGACCTGGCTGGGTGAGAGAAGGGCCGGTGTTATACGCAGTGGGAACATGGCCTTAAGCTGCACTACGATCAGAACCCACAGCTATACTAATGAATGTCACTGCAGCTCTCTCTTTGAAGCCAGAACATTACATGAGACAGAAAAGCGGGGAACAAACACAAGGGGCACTCCCTAGCTCTATTCACACTATTCACTCATATCACTCTGTGCACTTAGTCTGCTGTAGGGATCGTCACCCAGTTGCGGCCAGTTATTTAGGGCAGATTGTCAGTTGCTTGGATAAAGGCTGCACTGATCCCTACTAGAGATGAGCAAATACGATTAGATCAAGTAGGTATTCGATCGAATATTGCGGTATTCAAAAGTTTCGAATACAATCGAGTAGTGTGACGAATACGCGGCAAACATTCAAAAGCCCTCCCATCGCACTTGGCGCTTTTCTTAATCCAATCACTATGCAGGGAGGCCGTGAGGGACCCTGGGAGTACGCACACAGCGGGAAAACGGCGTCTACCCTCATTGGATGGCTGAACCACATGACCTCGAATCTTAAATACAAGCCTCCCGCCTCTCGACCGCAGATGAGCTTTCAACTTAGTCAGGGAGAGTTCCTTGAGCAGGGAAAGATAGGTTTTAGTAGCGTTTTGGTTAGGCAGGCTTACTACTGAACCCAAAAGTCCTTTTCAGGGCTAATATCCAGCGAAAAAGTCATCTCTGCATCCAAAGCTTCTCAGTGCTAAGACATAGATTGCAGCAGCGTCAGCAGCTGTATTCATTCCAGTACCCTATATGTACAATTGACTTATAGTGTCCCTGGTTTAGCCCACTGAGGGCACGTTAACATTATACCTAGTGTGCCAGGTACCTAGTAAAAGGCACGTGATACCCAGTGTGCCAATCTCTGCTCTGCTGCGGCCTAGCGTTTGTACAGCGCAATTCGTGATACGTGCGAATCACATGACGCTCTACGGACGCACATTGGAATCATGTATGTAACGCTGCGCAAGAAATGCAAAGGAAATGTGTAAACATTGCCATAAACGTTCGTAAAGCGTTCACAAATATTTACAAACATTATACTGCGATTTTGGGGTGTTGGATGCACCCAGGCATGCTCCCCCTGATGTCACAGTCTCATTCCGGAGGTGTTGGCATTGTTTAGGGAGGTTTCATGGGGGACTTGGTGACCTCCAAGTGGTTGAATTTGGATTTCCAAGTGCCGAGAATTTTTTTCCCATAGACTATAATGGGATCGAATATTCATTCGAATAGTCGAATCTCGGTGCCTATTCAATACGCAAAGCAGTGGTGTTTTTGAGACAACCAGAACAATCCCATTGAAGTCTATGGGGGGAAAAAACGCCACAGTTTGCTGAAAACCCCCCACACCCTCAGCATGCTGCATTTTGGAAAGAATGCCACAGAGCCTCAAAAATGCCCAAAAGGAGAGTAAAACACCCCCTCCCATAAAAATACTGTGTGTCAGGCAGATCATAAACTTCCATTGACTTCCAGCTAACATCTGGCTCCTTGCATTTTTGCAAAAAAACAAACACACGCCATGGTGTTTTTCTTGTCGTTTTTCCGAGATTTTAAGCCAGCCTAAAAGGTATTAATTACCAAACTCATTTTTTATTTTTATTACTTCTATCCACTGACTAACACAGTATCAAAAGTTTTTTCTTTCAACTACAGCATATTCACTTGCCTCTGTGTAAGTGCTCCGGCCCAACCTAGTATTTGAGTATACTTACCCTAATGTTCTGAACACACCACGGCCCTAATGATTGGCTGCAGCTTGTTCGAAACATCATCAGAAGAGCAGAGAGAGAGCATTATTAGGGAAAGTAAATATAGCCACACAGCCATTGCTATTTCTCCTGTCGGATATGATGATTCGTGATGGAAGCTCAAAAGGGTAGCCTACTACACAAATGTGAACAGAATCTAAAAACTTACTGTGGCAAAACTAATGAAGACTAGCACAGTTTGGTATACATTTAAATCCCATAGAAATTACAAAAATCTATAAAATCATTTTTTTTTTAACCCCAGCACCACCCCTTAAAGGAAAAGTCCAGCGGATTATAAAATTCGAGAGCTGACTTGGGAAAATTGATAACAAGTACGGACTTAACTCTCCCTGTGCTCGCAGTGAGCGATGGGACCATCTGCGGGCCCCCCGCGGGAAGGCATTTTCCCATGAGTTGTGATGATGTCATGACTCGGGGAAAAAGGCTTGTCCTGGCTGATGGACTGGCCGCTCAGCCAATCAGTTTCCCCAGTTACTGACTTCATCTGCCTATGATAAAGGGGTTGTCCAGCGAAAATCTTTTTCTTTCAAATAAACTGGTGTCAGAAAGTTATATAGATTTGTAATTTACTTCTATTAAAAAATCTCAAGTCTTCCCATACTCATCGGCTGCTGTATGTCCTGCAGAAATTTTTTTTATTTTTAGTCTGACACAGTGCTCTCTGCTGACATCTCTGGCCAAGATAGGAACTTTGTCTCGGTTTTCTATGAATCCCCATAGAAAACCTCTCCTGCTCTGGACAGTTCCTGTCTCGGCTAGAGATGTCAGCATAGAGAACTGTGTCGGACTGAAAATAAAATAACATTTCTTGTAGGACATATGGCAGCTAATACGTATAGGAAGACTTGAGATTTTTTAATAGAAGTAAATTACAAATCTATATAACTTTCCGACACCAGTAGATTTGAAAGAAAAAGTTTTTCGCTGGACAACCCCTTTAAATGGTTGAGCAGTGACTGAGGGGAGATAACAATAAGGTCATTGACACTCCTGAGGAACCTTCCATCATCCATTTTGGCTGAGCAAATCATTTAGCACAATATGTTAAAATGGCTCCATACCAGTCAAAGTTATAAAAGAAAAACAAATAAAAAGTGGGAGACTGGCTATAAAATTACACTGTCAGTTTTTCATCTAAAAACCTGTTCTTTTACCTTTACCATGGACTGGCAACTTGTATTTTAACTATGTAACAGTGCAAACATTCTGCAGGCACTTTATTTTGCCAATTAGAAAATGACAGTATTCACATATAAAGACTTGGAACACTAGTGTAAATAATTCCCTGGTATGGCCACCTTTAATGGTCACTGCTTTTTTAGACAAACACTTAAAAACAATTTTCTGCAGCCAAAAACGTTTTGGTGATGAATTATATCTGTCGTTCTTTTCTGTTATTGTGCTGTATTAAGTATTATTAACACACCATGTAATTACATGGTAAAATGAATAAACTGTGATATTATTATTGCAGGGCCACATTCTATTAGTAATCTAATAAGTTTGAACAAGCATTTCCATATAATATGTATTACTTTTCTATTATTGTCATTTAAAATTATTTTATTATTATTATTATTATTATTATTATTATTGTAAGTTAAAAATGTGTTCTTTTTTGTTTTAAAGTAACACTTTTGTATAGTTATTTTTTTTAATAAATGTTAAATTATGATCTGATTCAAATTTCAATGGCTTGCTATCCAGCAAATACAGTACAATACATGTCACCTACCTTATTTGCCATGTATAACTGACAGACATTTAGAGTATTGTGGTATTTTTTTCACACTCTAATTAGAATTGGTAACATATCCAGCTCATACGCTGGTCCCAGTTTTTTTTTTTAAGTGACCTGTATGCATTTTAGAAAAAATTGTTAGCACATTGCGTTTTTGCAGTCCATTTAATGTATCCGTTTTTAAATGGTTACTTTTAACATTCGGAAAAATTTACTTTTTTGTGTAAACTAAAAACATCCATTTTGATCTTTTTTTTTTTTTTTTTTTATAATGGAAGTCAATGGAGAAACAGATCCAAACGAATTGCAGACAATAGCATCAGTTTTCCCCCCATAAAACATATATGTTAAACGGACTACAAAAACGCAGTGTGAACCCAGCATTAGAATGCTGAATTTCCCTTTTTTTTCCCTATTAGGGCTGCGTTCACACTACGTATATTTCAGTCAGTATTGCAACCAAAACCAGGAGTGGATTAAAAACACAGAAAGGATCTGTTCACACAATAATGAAATTAAGTGGATGGCCGCCATAAAACAGTAAATAACGACCATTATTTCAATATAACAGCCATTGTTCTAAAATATCCACTACAGTGACGTCACTCAAACGTGGACCCCTTTGAACTCACTCCACTGCGCCGGGTGTTAGGTAGCAGCAGAGCCGCCGGCCGGGGCTCGCTCCCAACCCCGATAGCAAGAACTTTCCTTTCTACACTTTACAAGATGGACTCTACAGCAAGATTACCATAGAAGGAGAACATAGTGAATAACAGGTAGGACACTGCCGCAACATTAAACCTACCAGGACATTTGTGCATTGCTACGTGCAATACCAGTATATCCGTTATTACCGTTATCAAGACAATACCATATTTATATACTAAGCATCCATCTGGCTTTGCTAGCCCCACACTATTTCCCTTCTCTCGTAGGACGCATATATATATATATATATATATATATATATATATATATATATATATATATATATATATATATTGTTCTGGAATATAATACCCTCGTACTAGTGTGTTAACATAGCCTTTCTGTGTTTTCAAGCCACTCCTAGTTTTGGTTACAACATATTAAGCAAAATACTGAGCAAAAATACTGTATGGGAACATAGTCTTAGAATAAAAGCATATTTCTACACAATGGAAGTGCAAATGCATATCTGAAAGGTACAGTGTTTCTCCTTGCTCTAACAACTACCTAACAGTGTCAGCAGTTATTTTTTTATTGCAAATTTATAGCCCCCCAGGGGACTCCTATGAGCAATGAACTGATTACTCATAATGATCAATGCAGTACATTTGTACTGCATTGATCGATGTTATCTATGCTTGATTGATTAAGGCTGCTGCAGACAGCCTGAAACAATTGCTGAGCCATGGACAGTCAGAAGAACTTTATGATGCCCACACTGTGGGGAGGCTGTTATGGCGGGAGCAGTAGGGACTTAGTTTCTCCATAACATACTTTCTCTTCTATTTAATTGTTCAGTGTTTCAAATATTTTTCTCAAGTGTGACTGTAACTTGTTTGGACATATGTGAAAAAGTAGGAGAATTGATGAAAAGTGAGTGATGTGGAAGATAATCCTTATGACAGCTGCACCCAGAATTTGGATAGGGTCCAACAAACAGAGCAACAAACAGAAGACAAAAGCCTCGCAGACCATTTAAACACATGCTCTAGATAAACATTACACAAAAAGAACACATTATTAAGGTAGAAAATGAAAAGTAACATATCTGGTATATTTCCTGTTTGTTGTTCTCCCACTGGCATTCCCAGAATTTGTAATTTGCACACAAAATAAAAAAAATGCACAGTTGTCTATATCCCCCATTAGGACATACTAATATTAATATTAATTTGAATTGGAGACATACAGTATTACAAAACTGCCTAGTCCTGGATGTGTATTGTCCTGGTACGGGTGGTCAAGTAAGTTTTGTGTTCTCCAAGTAAAGATAGCTCTGTCATGTTTCACATTAGGGGATGTAAGATGCCTTTTTGCTCTTTCACCACTTGGTGTCTCACTCTCCCTGTTTGTAGGAGCACACCTGAAGTTATGCTAAAGGTTAACTATATGGTTTATGTTCACTATTCTGACCAGCTACAGGTGCAGATGCCTCAAACAGCACACAGCCAACTACACTGTTTCCCTCTCTTTTTCTTTACACAACCCCACCAATAGGAGTTTAGACCCGGTCGTCCCTATTTAAGGACCGCTAGTTCCTGGTGGAAGGTCTTAGTTAGTTGGTCTGAAAGTTGGAGAGAGACAAAGACAGAGCTGCTGTTTCTTCTAGTAAGGATGTAGTGCTAAACCCACAGGAGGGGTAACCATCCTCTAGGGAAACCTTGTCTACACCAGGGGTTCTTTCTCCACCTAGCCAGGACAGTCTACAAGAGTCAAGAGAGTGATCCCCAGTAGGACTAAGCTGACGTATCCTACTGATTACAAATACAACAAGATCCAAGGCAAAGGCATTACAGTGACAGTAGGTACAGAGAAAACAGGTAAATGATACAAAGGCAGAAAGGATATCATAAGCTTAAAAAAAAAATAATAATTCAGCTATCTGTATGGAATGATCTCTGCTTAGGTCGGTGTTGATTGTACAGCCTAACCACAGTAGGGAGGAAAGATCTCCGATAGCACTCCTTCTCGCATTTTGGATGAAGCAGTCGGTAATTGACAGTACTGCCCAGTGCAATCACGGTCTCGATCATGGTAAGGGAGTTATTGTCAAGCATGAAGCTCACCATGGACAATATCCTTCTGTCACCCACCGCCTGCACTGGGTCGAGGGGGCTCCCCAGGACAGACTTGTCCCTTCTAATAAGTACAGATTCATGCTCGACTACATTGGGAAGGCTTTAAGAGTTAGCTACATACAGTTGTAAAGGCCTGGGGCTCATACTACCCAACCTTGCACTCTCTGATCTGGTTGGGCAAAAGGTGTTCTTCTAAATGTGGTGCTTACAACCGTGAGTACAAGTATTCTTAACAAGTACCCAACTTTGTTCCTCCACCCTATCCTGGCAGAGTATGTGCTACATTAGACAAGGTCCCCCTGCACTTAGTTCCACTCAAAGTACACCTTTCTGAAGTCTTACTGGACTACTTCTGTCAATATTCAGTTACAGGAATAGCCAGATATCCCTCCAAAGAAGGAAAGCCTGTTGCCAATGGGTGCCCACCCTGATACATAGTCCCACTCGGTTGCGAGTATTGGAACATAAAAAGGGAAATACCAGGGTGGCCCCTTTTGCATCAAAGTCTAACTCTGTGGGGAGTATTGCGACATGACAAGGGTTACCAAGGCCAAGTATCCATCCACAGACAGCTGTTTCGGGCTATTTGCCCCTTGTCAGTGTAGAGCAGGATTCTGGCTACCAGGGGAAATGAAAAATCGACCAACAAAATACAGCAATCACTGAGCACAAGGAGATCAGTGACAAAAAATCCAATGGAGTAACTACTATAAATATAAATTTAAATATGCAAAAAAGGGTCCGTGGAGCCTCAGTTACGAGTCTCAAAACACGGGAATAGCCGGATATCGCTCCAGAGAAGGAAAGCCTGTTGCCAAGGGGGTGCCTCCCAGTGGGGAGTTCACCAAATCACCCTGATACATAGCCCTTTAAGTCCCACTCGGTTGCGAGTATTGGAACATAAATAGGGAATTCCAGGGTGGACCCTTTTGCGTCAAAATCTAACTCTGTGGAGAGTATTGCGTACTACTATTTCTGTCAACTAGCTTCTTAAGACACTACCTCAGAACTGTTTTATTTTGTATTGCACTGAAGATTACAGGGAAGTCTCTGGTTAAGTATCAGACTCTGTTCTTATTTCTTCTCTGCACCTGCACCCTCACATTGTGCTATCCCTTCAAGTACCAGTGCCCGTGTGTCCTGGGGTGGGTAACACCACTTCTGCCCACCATGATAAGTGAACCAGCCACAAAACGCCCAACTACTCAGCACCCCAGTTCACGGCAGATGGCTTATACCAATTAGGATAACCACATTCAGTACAGTTTGAATTATAATACCTTAGGTTTCTTAATAAATTTACTTAAAGGACAACTCCGGCCAAAATGTATTTTTTATATGTTATTACATAAGAAAAGTTAGACAAATTCCTAATATACACTAATTATGGGAAATGCACATAAAGTGCTATTTTCCTCAAATTAGTAGATTAAGTACAGTTCAATTTCGCTAGAAAAAACTGTGATGTCACGAATCAGGTGTAATTCCTGCAGGGGGCGCACTATATGTAGAAGTCAATGTGTAATGTAGTGTCTATGTAGTGTAGTCTATGTAGCTGAGCCTGCATCTATTCACAATAGGGAGAGGGGTGTAAGATGTACACAGGCTCCGACAGATCTCTAGGAAATGCAGCCCTCCCACTCTTGTACAACTACAATCCTCAGCAGGCGCTCCTGGCTGCTGCTCAGCCCGCACGGCAACGGGCAGCAGGGGAAAGAGATGCATATAATTATCTTCCCCCCCCTCCCTCCCTGTGCTACCCTAAGCAGACTGAGCAGCAGCCAGGAGCGCCTGTTGAGGATTGTAGTTCTACCAGAGTGGGAAAGTGGCTTCAGATGCCCCCACACTGCCCCATACATAGGATGCCCCCCTCCTACCCCCTACATACCCCAGATGCTGTAGGGGCTGAGCAGCAATCTCCCCATGCCACGCTATTCAGACCCCAGACATAGGATGCGCTCATCCTACCCCAGATGCTTTGCGGGCTAGAGGGCATGCTGAGAGTTCCCTCCTCCAGCTCCAGGTGACAGGACGCTGCTGTTGTACGGGCTGGAGGGCATGCAGAGAGTTCCCTCCTCCCCATCCAGATGACAGGACACTGCTGCTGTACAGGGGAGAGCAACAGTGAGGTTAGCATGCTGACAGTTCCAGCTTCCCCTCCTTACTTCTGCTCTTCCTGTGCAGCAGCAGCGTCCTGTCACCTGGAGCTGGAGGGGGAGGAGGGAACTCTCAGCATGCCCTCCAGCCCGCACAGCATCTAGGGTAGGAAGGGGGCATCCTATGTATGGGGCAGTGTGAGGGCATCTGATGCCACTCTCCCATTCTTGTAGAACTATAATCCTCAGCAGGCGCTCCTGGCTGCTGCTCAGCCCGCACAGGGTAGGGAGGGGGGAAGATAATTAGATGCATCTCTTTCCCCTACTGCTCGTTGCTGAGAATTGTAGTTCTACAAGAGTGGGAGAGCTCTATTTCCTAGAGATCTGTCGGAGCCTGTGTACATCTTACACCCCTCTCCCTATCGTGAATACATGCAGGCTCAGCTACAGTACATAGACTACACTACATGGACACTACATTACACATTGACTTCTACATATAGTGTGCCCCCTGCTGGACACTCCATAGGAATTACACCTGATTCGTGACATCACAGTTTTTTGTAGAGAAATTGAACTGTGCTTTATCTACTAAATTGAGAAAAATTGCACTTTATGTGCATTTCCCATAATTAGTGTATATTAGGAATTTCTCTAACTTATCTTATGTAATAACATATTAAAAAATACATTTCCGTGATGATGACACTGAAAATTGTTTATTTTATATTGTTTACTGTCCCGCCTGTTCTACGGGAATGATTGTATTTTTGTGCAATAAAAGATATATTTACCAAAAAAAAAAACTTTTTAGCCAGAATTCTCCTTTAATAAGACTACATTTCAAGTGGAAAGGGTAATAACCCTATGGGGTTTCTAGGAGTGAAAACTCTAATCTGCTGCCCTGTAGGGCCCACCAGTATTATAGTGGTGTAATTTACTGCAATAAGCAGAAAATTAACTAGTATGCAATTATCTATAACCAATTTCCTACATCAGAACATATTATATCACAAGCAATGCTCAGTTCATATATTATGATCTAAATAAATATACATCCTAGTAATCGCATTGGTGCGATAACCATACAAGATGATGGTTGGGACAGCTTCATGTCTGCTTTGTCAGCCTTCTTGGTAAATTCTTGAAAATAAGAAGAAAGCTATGTGCTTTTTGGATTATGCTCTATACCTCAGATTTTTCATGCAATAATGCAACAACTTTTAGAAGGAGTTGAAGCCCATCCAGATGGCATTTTGATTTTGAGCACTGCAGAAGACAAGTAAGATGAAAGAATAAAATTAACTTCGAAGATTGCAAAAAAAATCCACTGAACAATCCAGGGATTAAGTCCAATTTTACTAGCTTCTTTATCAGCTCTTTTTGGGGAACTGTGTTAAAAGGCTTTGCTGAAGTCTAGATAGGCGCTATCCACGGCACCACCTTCATCCAGCACTTAATCAATAAGATTAGTCTGACATGATCGGCCTGCAGTAAAGCTGTGCTGGTTTGGATCCATCAAATTGTTGATTTTTAGTTGATCCATTATCTTTCCTTTTAGAAGTGTTTCCAATATTTTTACTACTACAGGCCAACTGGCCTGTAGTTACTGGGCTCTTCTCTACTACCCTTTTTTTTAATATATATTTTTATTAGTACCATGACAATATAGGATACCAACCATTTTAGCGTCACAGCGCTTATTTTACATTATTTCCATCGGTATAACATGCAAAACAATATCCATGGCAGGTATCACAAACAATTCCAGCAACAGCTTCATGTCTGCTTTGTCAGCCAAGATTTGAGAGTCATTCTTGGTAAATTCTTGAAAATAAGCAGAAAGTTATGTGCTTTTTGGATTATGCTCTATTCCTCAGATTTTTTAAAATCTCTTGTGGCCAGAGACAGGATCCTGGCTGCAGCTACAAAAGTGACTTGCAGAGCAAGGAGCCAATGGCCCATTAGGAGCCCTTATGGTTAAATACATAGATGAAGGAGCCAACTACCTTCTGCTTTGCCCCTTATATACTGCAGTGGGTAAGTGACCCAAAGTTCATTAACATGGTGCAACATAAGAATTAGATAGGAAGACAAGGAGATCTCTGCTTCACTGCTCCCGCATTGATAACCCCCTTAGCACTGGCACATTTTTCTACTTGATTGCAGCAGCCGGAGAACTGGGTCACTTACACACTGCAGTACATAAGGGGTTAAGCAGAGGGACACAGGAGACTCTTATCTTCCCTGGTCATCCCCGGGCACCCTTCCCCCATGGGCCCCATAGCAGCTGCCTACCCTGCCTCTATGGTAGCTACGCCACTGCTTACAGGAGAACTTAACTGTTACTATAATCAAATGCTCTGAGTATACAGAACAGACAAAAGAAACAAAACGCATGCTTGATAAAACCCGATGACAACCGCGATGACATCTCTACTAAAACTAAACAAGATGAAGATGATAACACAGCTTCAGCCTTCACAATGAATTTAGAAAATTCAATAGGGAGCTTTCAGGAAAGCAGACAGCCTCAGACTGTACAGACACACTATGGATGGATGCTCGAAAGAGCAAGACACATTAAACAGTGTTAAATGTCTTATAATGATGACAAGCTCTTTGACTAGTTACTGTTGTATCACTTGGCTATTATTATACTTTCTTTCTTTTACTTATAAAGGGGAAGGGAGTGTTGATAATTGACAGACAAACCAAAGATCGATGCAAGGATAGATTCAATAAGTAGAGAGAGAAGCCATGTTCACTGCAGGGGCAGATTTATGAAGATATCTAAAACAAATACTTTGTTGTCCATTGCAACCGATGAAAGAATAATTTTCATTTGTTAAAAGCACACCAAGAAGTAAAAGCTAAGCTCTGATTTAAGCGACTCTGTACCCACAACCTGACCCCCCCCCCCCCCAAAAAAAAAAACGCTTGTACCTTCAGATAGCTGCTTTTAAACCAAGATCTGTCCTGCGGTCCGTTCGGCAGGTGATGCAGTTATTGTCCTAAAAAGCAACTTTTACACTGGCAGCCCCGTGCCCAACGGCCATGGTCTAGATTGTGTATGCATTAGGCTGGCACAACCTCTCCGCCCCTCCTCCCCGCCCTCCTCATTTTTAGGAATGCTCCAGGCAGATTGTTTCCTATTCATCAGCTGTGTGAATACTGAACATGGGCTGGATCATTAACCACCTGTGCAATGTTAAGGGGGGTAAATGTTTCAGTGGCATTTCTAATGATGAAGAGGGTGGGGAGGAGGGACGGAGGGGTGGTGCAAAGTTAGGGCACAGATACTCCCGTTTGGCACGGGGCTGCAAGTTTGAAAGTTGTTTTTTAGAACAATAAATGCACCATCTGACTAATGGACCCCAGGACAGATCTTGGATTAAAAGCAGCTATCTGAAGGTACAAGTGGTTGGGGGGGGGGGGGTCCGATTGTGGGTACAGAGTCGCTTTAATTGTTATGGGCAACAAACAGTCTTTTGTTGACTGGAAAATCAGAGGGTCATCACTTCCCTGGGTATTTTTGTACTCTTATCTGTTATGGGTGTTTCGGACCACCGCCACTGCTGCTCTGCTCCTCCTCTGTCTTGCAGTGGACAGCAAAGCCCACGTGCTGGGGTCCAGCGTCACTGCCACTTTGGCCCATCTAAGCGCCTTACCTCTCTGCGCTCCTGCTCCCTGCTGTCCCAGTCAACGCACACAACCCCGCCTCCTAGGGCGCACACGCCGACTGTCACAGATTTAAAGGGGCAGTGGGCCCCTAATTGGCTAGTGCACCAATCACCTGCCCCTATAAATAAAGCACCTGTCCTGACATTCCCTGATGGAGCCTCTGCATGCTTCCCTTAGTGTGTGGTCCCAGCTCTCCATATTCCTGCCCATTGTTCCTGTCTATGGTTCTTTCCGTGTTCCTGCTTCTTGTGGTTCCAGCCGTGAGTCCTACTGCATTCCTGCTGTCAGCCTACGTGTCTCCAGAAGCACCTCGCCTGCCCAGCGGCTCCTTAGACTCCGCTCCCTGGTGTGGCTAACGCCATCGCTAGCAGTGGTACAACAGATCCACCACTCCAGTCGTTACATTATCCAACTGGACAGAAGGGAACAGCCCCCCAATGAATGACCACCAGATTGTGAGTCAACCGCCAAAGCTTTCTTCCTCTAAAGCTGCTGGGCTGGAATTGTCTTCACTCTCTAGAGCCATCACACTCACCTCCTGGTTCAATTTGCTAACAGACCTCACTGGAACACAACTCTCTAACTAGATAGGTGTCTATTTATTGGAAACTGCAACATGGAGCCCCATCTCTTTCCTGGTTAACAGGTGGATGGAGTTTGACTCCTTTCCACCTTAACAGGGGGCTGGATTAGGATTTTCTAGCAAATTCTACATTGAATGGAGTAATATCTTTGCTACTGTTAATGTACCTAATCGTCGTTCCTGTTAGTGTACCTGACTGTCGTCACTGTTAATGTATGTTATCTTTGCTCCTGTTACTGTACATAAAATTTTAAGACATTTTCTGCTAAACTTCTAAGCCCTACAACTCCGTAAAAGACTTTTACCAAATAAGGCCGACATAGAGTAGACATCAATGTAAATTTTTATCTAATTTGTGTTGCATAACTATGTTTCTCAGAATCACTTGGATAACTTTAACCCCTTAAGGTCAAAGCCAATTTTCGTTTTTGCTCTTTTGCTTTTGCTTTTTCCATTTTATGTTCCTTAAAATCGCTCCATTCCCAGGCTTATAGCGTTTTTATCCTGTGGTCTATGGGGCTGTTTGAGGTGTCATTTGCGCCATGATGTGTTCTTTCTATCGGTATCTTGATTGCGCATATACAACTTTTTGATCACTTTTTATTACATTTTTTCTGGATTTAATGCGACCAAAAATGCGCAATTTTGCACTTTAGAATTTTTGGGGCGCTGACGCCATTTACCGTAATGTCATAATGTGATAATTTAATAGTTCGGGCGATTACGTGCGCGGTGATACCAAATATGTTTATTTATTTGTTTATTTATTAATTTATATTTGTAAAATGGGAAAAGGGGGGTGATTTGGACTTTTATTAGGGGAGGGGAGTTTTTATTAATAAAAACACTTTTTTACTTTTTTTTCACATAAACTAGAAGTCCCCTGGGGGACTTGTATATACATAGCACTGATCTCTCATAGAGATCAATGCTGTGTATATACACAGCAAATATCGATTAGATCGGTGATAGATTGCTTTGGCCTGCTGCAGGCCACAGCAATTTATTGCCGAGCCGGGATCAGCGCCATTGCGACGCTGAGGCCCGGCATGGGCAGAAGAACGGATCTCCCCCCTGCAATGAGATCCGTCCCACTAGACACCAGGGATGTGAGGTCTGAAGCACTTCAATGCAGCTGTCAGGTTTGACAGCTGCATTGAAGTGCTTAATTAGCCGGCGCGGCAACGAGACCCCGCTCTGAACACCCCCCGCGGCACCATGACGTACCAGATACGTCATGGGTCGCTAAGGGCTTAAAGAGGAACTCTGGTTAAGAAAGCTTTAACCCCTTAGCTGAAAATCCCCACTGCCATCACAGGTTTACAAACTACATTAGGTAGCTTCTGGTTTTAGAGCCAAAAACAAAACACTGTGCAAGCCTGAACTCATCCATCCACTTTTTTTTCCTATTGTGGTGGTGTTTTGTTAATTTATATATTATGGGCCAGTTCACATAGAGCACTAGCGGCAGAATCCCGCCTGCCTCAGTGTCATACAGTCTGCCTATCGGTGGGCTTTCGCGCCTCCTCTCTCCATGTCTATTCTTTGAGCAGAGAAGCGCAGAGAGCTCCCATAGACAGACTCTATTGAGGCACACAGGATTCTACGGCAGAGAGTTCCGTCACGGAATTCTGCCGCTTTTAGGCTCCGTTCACACAAACTAAAACTGGCAGAATTTCACCCCGGAGAGAGGAGGCGCGCGAGCCTCCCATAGTCTATCATTAAGACACGGAGGCTGGCGGAATTCCACCAGTTATACTCCGTGTGAACTGGCCCTGGGTATTGTTTATATTTAGGCAAAAATATTTATTCTAACTATAATAATAAAAATATTATCAAATAAATATTTAAGTAAAGACTTAAGGTGTTTTTATAGTTAGTTTTCTAGATATCCCCCCCCCCCCCAAAAAAAAAAAAACATATAGCACGGGATAAACTAATACATAATGTAAATCAATGTCTTAATTCACACTTAGGGCACTTAGTAACAAGCTGAACTGTTCTTGTACAGACGGTTCTATGCTGGGGATCTTGGAAGCTATTGATTTAACCCTGTAATGTGGAGTTAATTCTTCTGTACTGGAGATACAATTCTTTACCATTGTCCATAGATTTGGACAGTTTACAGGTTGGGAATGACCCTTTTACATCACTTACAGAGATGGCATGGTATTCCTGGCTTCTGCATCTCGGAGTATTATGGCTATAAAACATTTTATTATCCTGATAACAGCAAAGTACTTGATTTTTCCACGCTGTGTCCTGCGCTCTACTGTTGCACTTGTCTTCAGGACAATGAAGGAATCAATGACATTCTGTAGACTAGGACAGGATGAAATACATCATTGCTTGTGCCAGCAATCCTGCTGACACCCTGCCCTTCTCACACCAATTCTATCCTTGACAGTTACAGCTTTCCAGCCCCCTAGTGGCTATTTCCAGCTTAATTTTTGCTAATGTATCACTCAGCTGCCTTTGGTCTTGCTTCAGTTGTGCTCCAGCTTTTGTTCACTGAACCCTGCGCTGCTGCCGTCGCCGCTTCTGCTGCAGCTACTAATAGCTGATGTCACATTTGCTATTATCATCTGTTCCTTTGGATGGCAAAACATATCAAGCCTTAATATGTTTCTCTTCTCCTTTATGGATTACCGGTAAGAAGATGGATATATTAGCTTAACAATTGGCAGCAAATAATCAAGCAGTGGCAGAACATTCATTCTACAAGTCAGACAGAGTCCTTCAAGATGTGAAATATTTCATTCTGTGGATCACTCAGCGGGGTCCTGGGATCAGTAATGACCGCGCAGGAGGGCGCTGTCTGCAGGTGCTGCACATCCCTAGGTAACAGACTTTTGTATGTTTGTGGCTGAATGTTTCCATTCTAGGACATATCATTCGCATTGCTTAATCCAGCTCTATTGTTGAGTTTTTTTGTGCGTTACTTTTAAATAGTTTTTTTTTTTTTTGCATTGATAACTTGTTATTTCTTTTGTGTGTAATATATTATTTATGTTCTATGCAATACGCAACATGCTGTGTAACAGTATACCCATAGCACTGAGGAATTCTTTATATGAAATAACTCATACACAATCTATTTTTAAACACAGGACTGTATCTAAACCTTTTAACCTTATGTATCTTAACATGAGGAATTATTACAAAGCACAAACAAGGCAGCTCTGAAAGTTGAATAACAAATGGTCAACATATGCTCTTTATTTTGATGGGTCTCACACTGACATATACTGTAAGTGCACTAGACCAGTGATTTTCAACCCTTTTTGAGCCACGGCACACTTTTTATACTTAAAAAATCCCGGGGCACACCACCAACCAAAATGGCACAAAATGACACTGAAACAGTACATATTATACATATAGTTAATAATATAGATTCTAAATGTATTTATACTCACTCAGTGTGAAACCTGGGCCTGTTTTCTTCTCTCTCCTGTGCTTCTCTCCACCATTCTTCTCCCCCCTGCTTCTCTCCTGTGCTTCTCTCCACCATACTTCTCCCCCCTGCTTCTCTCCACCATGCTTCTCTCCCCCATGCTTCTCTCCCCCGTGCTTCTCTCCACCATGCTTCTCTCCCCCGTGCTTCTCTCCTGTGCTTCTCTCCCCCGTGCTTCTCTCCACCATACTTCTCTCCCCCCCTGCTTCTCTACACCAAACTTCTCTCCCCCCCTGCTTCTCTCCGCTCTTTCTCTCCCCCATCCCCATGTTTCTCTCCCCCCTGCTTCTCTACACCAAACTTCTCTTCCCCCTGCTTCTCTCCCCTGTTTCTCCCCCATCCCCAGGTTTCTCTCCCCCATTGTTTTCTCCTGTTTCACAGGGGCACCATAGTTTGGGGAACTTTCCCCGCAGCACACCCGACCATGTGGCACGGCACACTGGTTGAAAATCACTGCACTAGACGTACAAAATGTAAGAACGGATATCAATTTGTTGTTCTGAGAACAGGTGTCAAACCAGATATAAAAAAAACAATCCTCAGCTGGTAGTTCAGGAACTACAACGGCACAAACAAAACTTTTTGTGAACCTTAATGCATCATAATACTTGTTATTATGCATATATTTTCTTATATATGTTTAATATAAAATATATTTTTTTATTAGGCATTTTTGGCATGCAAGTTCTGTACCATGTCGTATTGTATATTATGTTGTATTTGTGCTTTTAACGTAAGCTTAGTGATAGTGATTGAGTCATGAGTTTAGTATTACAAAATACTGACTGACTTGAATGACTTGCTGATTTGGCCTCAGGCTATGTTCCCGCTATGACCTTTTAGATAAAATATTGGACGTTGTTTTTAAACTAACGGCTGTTATTTTGTAATTCCGGCTGTAAATAATGATCGTGATCGTTATTAACGGCCGTCACTATTAAACATGGGCTGTTTTTTCGTCTAAAGACGTTGTGGGAACATAGTGGGATGTTTACAAGAGATACCATAAAGGCTTTGTCATCCAAACAAACGCTCAAGGTCAGCTCACCCACTTGGTTTCTCCTTTGTGGTGCATGAAAAGCCTAGATTAGGGCTTCACCGTGGTACAAACAAAAGTATTCTGGCAGCTCCATTGGGATAAAATGATAAACTTTATATATATGCTTTGTAGTTTGTGGGTCCCACATCAGCAAACTGGCTGCTGCACTCTCTATACAGTATAATAGAAATATACTGAAAGAGCTGAGCAACTGCTTCTGTGGATATGCAATCAATTCATAAATTAAGGCTACCTCTTAATTTTATGACCTTGTATGACCTTTTCATTTCCTTAAAAGTCATAAATGTATAAGTGGGGATCCAACTTTTCCTATCCTCATTATTTTAAAAATTAGTTTGAAGATAAACTGTTTTGTATGATTAACCCCCTCCCTCCCCTGCACTGTAAATTAATGTTGCTGCAGCCTATGCCTGGGGCTACAGCGAGGTTAATTTACGATCCCTCATGACACAGGCACAGAAGCTGCGCCTGTGTCATCCACGACGGTTTCTGGCTGTGATAGCCAGGGATTCGCCAAAACTTCGCTCCTGTACTGAGAGTTAACCCTATAGATACTATGGTCAGCATGACAGCAGCATCTATAGGGCTTCAGACCGAGAATTCTCCACCTACAGATATGATAGCAGAGCCCCGATGGTAGCCATGGAAACAGAAAGCTTGGGGCTTTCTAGCTACAGAGGCCGCCAGGGAAGTGAGGGAGGTAAGGCCGGCGCACCGCCATGCAGCCGTGAACTCTGCCCCCTCCCCTCTCTCCCCTGCCGCTGTTACAAGATTCTAACAGTGGCAGGGGACAGAGGAGAGGGGACAGAGCTCTGAACATCAGCTTATGGGATCATTATGATCCCATACGCTGACATCCAAAAATGACCTGGGCACTGAGGAATCAATGACCCATGGTCGTGAAAGGGTTAAATATGCTGTATGATTAAAACTTGTGTAATATGTTCATATAGTGATCTATATGTTGTCAGAGTCCAGGGTCTAGACCTACGCTCAGGCTGGAAATTGTGGCCATAATATAGACATAAAATTGTACCTGGGTAAAAAAGCATTATGCTGGTTTCACACATGGCAGCTTTTTGGAAAACTGCAGTCAGGAGTGAGTCCGGCAGGTAGGAGACATATAAGTGCTGAAGTTGCAGAGGAACTTGCCTGGTTAAAGTTGAATAAGGCGATGGGTCCAGATGGTGTCCACCCCAGGGTTCTTAATGAACTCAGATCTGTGATTGCTGTCCCCCTGAACGATCTGTATAAACAATCCCTCCTAAGAGGAGATGTCCCTGATGATTGGAGAAAGGCCAATGTTATACCTATCCACAAGATGAGGAGCCCAGTAACTACAGGCCAGTTAGCCTAACACCTGTAATAGTAAAAATGATGGAAACTCTTCTAAAAAAGAAAATAATGGATCACCTAAGAATCAACAATTTGATGGATCCAAACCAGCATGGCTTTACTGAGGGCCGATCATGTCAGACTAATCTCATTGATTTCTTTGATTATGTCACAAAAGTGCTGGATGAAGGTGATGCTGTGGATATTGCCTATCTGGACTTCAGCAAAGCTTTTGATACAGTTCCCCATAAAGAGCTGATAGAGAAGTTGG
The DNA here is from genome assembly GCF_027789765.1 of Dendropsophus ebraccatus. Taxonomy (NCBI): domain Eukaryota; kingdom Metazoa; phylum Chordata; class Amphibia; order Anura; family Hylidae; genus Dendropsophus; species Dendropsophus ebraccatus. The sequence goes on from NC_091459.1 coordinate 26,397,367, forward strand.
AGAAAATTGGACTTAATCCCTGGATAGTTCTGTGGATCTGTGGTTGGCTGAAGGATAGATATCAGAGGGTTGTTGTTAATGGTGTATATTCCGAGCAGAGACTGGTTACAAGGGGTGTGCCACAAGGGTCCGTTCTGGGTCCGTTCTGGGTCCTATTCTTTTTAATATGTTTATCTATAGAAACTTTTAGAAGGTTTACATACTAGTAGGTCTAGGTATTGATAAAGTAGAAAGGGTCCAAAGACGGTGGATTAAGATTAAGTATCAAACATATACAGAAGGATTTAGGGCTAGTGATTTTTGACAGTCCTAAAATAAGTACAGTTAGGAAGAAGAGAAAGCTAATCGAATGCTGGGCTTTATAGATAGAGGTATGGTGGATGGTGTAAATTAGAAAAACTTAATCTGTTTAGTCTGGAGAAAAAAAAGGGGGGGGGGGGGGCATATCCAAAACCTTTAAAATTGTTACAGGTCTAAATTAAGTTTAGGGGGGGGGGGGGGGGGGGGGAGTTTTTTTTAATGAAAAACTAAACATGAAAACAAGGGGCACCAATCTGAATAGAGGCCACAGAGAAACTGGCAGAGCACACAATGGAGCATGCAGCTTTGGCCGCACGCTCCATTGTGTGCAGAGGGGAATTAAGATGAGGGCGTACACTGATGCACCCGCATCCGAATTTAGCGGCAGTGAAGATCATCCGGATAATCTTCTCTGACACTGTCGTTCCGTGATCCGGCCGGCGTCTTACGCCATGTGAACATGGCCTTATAGTGCGCATGCTAAGGGTGTGGCATCTTTTCTGGCATTTTCCCATAGGCATCCATGGGTAGCTTCATACACAGCTTTTGTGTGGCGTCCTTCTGGCCTCCCAAAAAAAATGCCAGAAAAACCAACAGATTATTTTGGTGTTTTTTTTTTCTGGCATTTTTGACCATAGGTGTGAATGGCTTTTTTTTCCCTTTGGCATTTTTATTTGCTTTTTTGAAAACTTTGAAAACAAGAAATTCCCTTGAAGTCTATGGGAGAGAAACGCCACCGTTTGCAGGGGAAACAAATACCACACCCTCAGCATGCTGCGTTTTGGAGACAGAAAAATGCCACAGGAAAAAAAAACAAAAAAACGCCAAGTAGGTATGGCATTTCAAAAAATTTCGTTGACTTACAGCTAACATCTGGCCGTGGGTGTTTTTGCTCAAATGAAGGCCATGGTGTTTTTTTGTTGGCTTTTTCAGGATTGTGATATTATATTTTTCAAGAAAAGCATCAAGGTCTCCCTTGAACTTATTTAATGAATCAGCCATGACAACATCATGTGGCAGAGAGTTCCATAGTCTCTCTGCTTTTACAGTAAAGAATCTGCGTCTGTGCTGGTGGTGAAACCTTCTTTTCTCTAGATGTAGAGGATGCGCCCTTGTCATGGTTACTGACCTAGGAGTAAAAAGACCACTACAAAGATCTCTGCAAATTTGTCTTTCTTTTTCTAAATTATATAACCCCAAGCTTACTGTACTATAAGGGTACTGTAACCCACCCATGCCCAAAATGACCTTTGTTGCCCTCCTCTGCACCCGATCCAGGTCAGCCATATCGTTTTTATATACAGGTGCCCAAAACTGTACACAGTATTTCATATGTGGTCTGACCAGTGATTTATAAAGAGGCAAAACTATGTTCTCATCCTTAGCACTAAAGTGGAGTTTACTGTCCACCACTACCCCCAGGTCCTTTTCAGAAGCAGTGTTGGGCTATGTTCACACAACTTATGTTTTGTATAAATCACAGCCATTGTTGCAATTTGCAACAATGGCCGTGATTTATGCAAAACATATATTGTATTGGAATGAATGGAATCCCATCCGGAGCATATACATATAATATACGCTCCGGATCGGATTCCATCAGGCTGCACGAAAGACTTGCATGTCAGTTTTCTGCGGCCGCTATTCATTGAATAGCGGCCGCACAGAACAAATCAGTTTACACAATGGAGCAGCGAAGAATTGGGATGCGGACCCACACGGATGCACCAGAAATGAAGATTATCCAGCCAGTGATGCAGTACTGGCCGGAATGATCTTCGGTAACACCAGCCATTCTGTGACCCGGCCGGGTCACAGAAAGGCTGGTGTTATACGTAGTGTGAACCCGGCCTTACCCAGTGTTTTATTATTTAGCACATATGTCAGGATTGTACCTGCGGCAAAATTTACATGCTCGCTAGTCATTCTCGTGTCTGTATTTCACTAGTGTGAACATGTTTCTGCTTTGGCTTAATTGATTTAGGTAAGGGTGCCTTTACACAGAGATTTATCTGGCAGATTTTTGAAGCCAAAGCCAGGAATGGACTATAAACAGAGAACAGGTCATAAAGGAAAGACTGAGATTTATCATTTTTTCAAATCCATTTCTGTCTTTGGCTTCAAAAATCTGTCTGATAAATGTCTCTGTGTAAACTCACCAATACTCCCATTCATTCTCTAGGAAGATTTCTTCCAGCAAGTGTATAGTTAACACGCTGCCTTGCATTGTGACTAACAGCCTGTTCCTCCTCTCTGGCTTCTTGTTTCTCTGCTCCAGTCACCTCTGGGACCAGGACCTTGTATCATTTAAAACTCGGCCATTTCCTATGCCTAACACCTGCTATAGGATTTATTTTGCTGTGCCTATACCTCGCTTTGTATTCCTGCTAGACCTGAACTCCTGTTATACCTGACCTCAACTTGTTTCTGATTACTCTTTGGGTCTGTGATTTGGTCTTTATTTTGATTCTCCTGGTCCTGACCTGTTTGTTGCCGACTATCCTTCATTGTGTTTGTTCGTCTTTGTCCTGTCTTTTTGTCTCATCTTCTGTGCCACCTTATTCCAGCGCAGGGAACGTCTCCAAGTTGTCCGCCATCATTTAAGGTGGTCTTGAAACAAGTAAGCAGGAACAGTGGGTGTGGGACGGTGTCAGGGCTTCACCTGTCTGTGTGCATTCCCTTTGTTTGTGCTGACCCATTCTGACAACATAACTGAACTTATTATTTCTATGGCTCAAGTGTATCACCTTACTTTTATCCACATTAAACTTAGTTTGCCATTTCTTTGCCCAAGCCTCCAGCTTCTCCAAATCCCTCTGTAATATTATTCTATCCTACTCTGTGGTTATTACTTTACCCAGTTTAATGTGATCTGCAAATATGGAGATTCTACTCTGTAGCCCCTCTACAGGGTCATTAAAAAACATATTAAAAAGGAGTGGACACCAGGGCCACTTTAACTATAGGGCAGATAGTGCATTTGTATCGAGCCCCCTTGCTTCAGGTCAAATAACAGGGCCCCCTTCCAGAAGTAAACCTCTCTGCGGCTAATTGCTGACGGATGGAGGTTTACTTCACACAGCACTGAGCAGCTACAACGTGAGCTCACAGTGCTTCATTAAGAGCCCCCTCCTCCAGTGCCGCCTTAACAAATTTCTCACCAAACCTTTGCCCTCAGCTCACAAGGCACTGTAGCTTCAGTCAAAACGAAGGGGTGTGGGAGGGTTAATAGCTGTCATAGGACTGTGTGATATGCAATGTTATGTATGTATGGTGTACTATGTGTGTGTGCTATGTATTTATGATATGCTGTGTTATGTACTATGTATATGCTATGTATGTGTGATACACAATGTCCACAGCCTCCCCCAGGTACAGTCTGACCTAACTGACCTCCTCATAGAAGCTGATCAGATTAGTCTGACAGGACCAATTCCTTATGCTGGTGCTGTGCCATAAGATTATTTTCATTAAAGGTGTACTTCAGCGAAAAGTTTTTCCAAGTAGTTGAAACACATTACAAAGTTATATAACTTTGCAATATGCTTCAATCACCTATCTGCCCCCCTTCCCTAGCGTTTCCCCCCTCAACCCCCCCACCAGGAAGTGATGTAAAGTGCTCTGTGGCAGCCATTTTGTGACAATGACGTCATCAAGAGGGAGGCGGTTCTAAGTCTTGTTAAGCCCTGATTGGCTGAACAAGCTGTAAGCCATCTAACAGTTTACAGAGTCAGTTAAGCATCACAGGAGACAAAGTGCATCATGGGTAACCCCAAGCCAGGGAGTAAAGAAAAAATGAAGCCACCAACTGGAGCTTCAGAGACGCGCAAACGGCTGGAAATTCCAACGGAGACAAACTCAGGAGGGATGGTAAATGTAAAAACTATGTTTGATTGATTGATTTTTTTTTTTATCAGCGCCGGAGTACCCCTTTAAGATACTCCAGTATAGCATCCCTAAGAAAACCCTCAAATACATTACCCACAATAGAAGTTAGACTTACAGGCCTATAGTTTACAGGGTACAGGCCTATAGTTTTGACTCCTTCCTGAATATTGGTACCACATTGGCTATGTGCCAGTCCTGTGGGCCAGTCCCTGTCATTATAGACTCTTTAAATATTAGGAATGAAGGTTTATCTAACACTGTACTTAATTTCTACAAAAACTCTGGGATGGGTGCCATCTCGGTCCAGTGATTTGTGTATTTTAATGCTTTTATGGCGAAGTCACTGCACTTCTTGTTGGGTTAGACAGGTGAGATTTATTGGAGGATTTACATCACCCCTAGTCATGTAATCTGTTAAAGGTTTCTCCTCTGTGAATATAATCTTTGAGGGGACCAACATTTTCAGTTTTATCTTTTTTATTATTTTTGTAGGTGAAGAACATTTTGGGATTCTTTTTACTTTTTGTGACAATCTTTTTTTGTGTTTTTTTGTGCTTCCTTTGTTTTTTTTTGTACAATTTATTCTTCTGCCTATATTTATTCAATGCTTCTCTACTATCTTCTTGTTTCTATAGACTGAATGCGTTTTTTTTTAATCATTCATTGCCCCCCCTAATAGCTGTAGTTAACCACATTGGTTTTCTCCTATTTCTATTATGTTTATTCCCATAGGGCATGTGTTGTTCACAAGACCTACCCAGAATGCTCTTAGAAAATGTCCCATTTCTCTGCTATACAATTATTTTTTAGGGCATTGTCCCAATCTATATCACTAAGGTTCTCTCTCATTTGACGGAAATTAGCCTTCCTGAAGGGGTTATCCAACGCTACAAAAACATTGCCACTTTTTCCCCTCTCTTGTCTCCAGATTGGGTGGGGTCTGGAACTCAGTTGCATTGAAGTAAATGTAGGGTTACGTCATGGAAGTCTGTCCCCAGACGACCCATGACGTAACTGTACGTCCTGGGTGTTTCTCCCGCTATGAAGCGTGCTCCGGAGCGGAGCGCGCTTCATAGGAGGTGGGGGCCGGCTGCAGTGAGCAGCCGGGACCTCACCGGTAATGACACGCTGCAGCGATTGCGCTGCCGCGTGTCATTAACCCCTTAAACGCCGCGGCGCGACCGTGGCGTTTAAGTGTAAGTGACGGGGGAGTCCCCTGTCACTTACCGATCGGGACCCCCGCAGTCCCGGAGGTCTCTCACCTGCCTCCGTGCGGTCCGATCGGCGATCTGCTACACTGAGCCTGCACAGGCAGACTCAATGAGCAGAGCGCCGATAACACTGATCAATGCTATGCCTATGGCATAACAATGGTCAGTGTAGAAATCCAAGTACTGGATGTAAAAGTCCCCCAAAGGGACTTCAAATGTGTAAAAAAAAAAGTTCAAAACACTATTACACTACCCCAAAACCCCTCCCCCAATAAAAGTTGAAATCACCCCCCTTTCCCATTATATAAATAAAACATATAAAAATAAATAAAGAGATAAACATATAACATACCTTAGCGTGCGTAATTGTCCAATCTATTAAAATATAACAAGCGTCATTGTGATTGGTAAACAGCGTACACGAAAAGAGGGAAAAAATTGCGCAGATTACCGATTTTATGTTACATTATATATTTAAAAAAATCAGTAAAAAGTGATCAAAACGTCCGATCTTAACAAATATGGTATTAATAAAAACTAGAGATCATGGCGGAAAAAATGACACCCCATACAGCCCCGTAGGTGAAAAAATAAAACCGTTATAAGCGTCACAATAGGCCCATTTTATTAATATTTAATTGCCAAAAAAAAGGATTTCATAAAAAAAATACATATATAACATTAGAGAATCTGTGTAACCTGCATATGGTTGTGTTCAGACTGACCAATAGAATAATAGTATCATGTCGCTGTTACCATATAGTGTATTACGTAGACACAGGAACCCCCCAAACGTTACCATATTGCATTCTTTTTTACGATTTCACCTATTTATATCTTCATAAATAATATATTTGGAATTCCATCATACATGTTATGGTAAAATGAAAGACGCCATTACACAGTACAACTATTCCTGTAAAAAACAAGCACTTACATGGCCTGTAGATAGAAAACTGAAAGTGCTGGAGCTCTTAGAAGGGGAGGAGGGAAAAACGAAAACACTAAGATCAAAATTTACGCGGTCCACTGGGTCATTTTGGGCCTGGTCCTCAAAGGGTTAATGTTTTCGTAGACACATACACACACACCTATTAAAGAATAAATGAAAACTTATTATGTTGTGGTCACTATTACCTAGTTGACTCTCAATCTCTACCTTTTATATTCTGTCTGGCCTAATAGTTGAAATTAGGCCCAGAAGTGCCCCCCCCCCCCTTCCCCCAATTTCTTCCTGCACTAGTTGGGAAAGGGAATTGTCTTTTATTATTTGCTTCTGTCGCTGGAGCTGCATTCTGCTTTTCAGCTTATATTTTGAAAATGTCCTGCAAAATAGAGACAAAACACATCATTAATGCCAAATAAGCGACATGTGTGAGCACAGCCTCAAAGGGTGGTATTTATGAAGACCAACTTTTTATTGACATGCACTGGGTGTGGTGAGGATAAATCCCTCCATAGTGTCTACAATATGATTCACATAACAATACCCCACTGCAGCTAAAACATTAAGATATAAACAGCCAGATTCATTCAAAAACTTCTCCTGGTTGGTGAATACAAGTGGGCATGCCCCAGTCTGTAGCAGTCTTATGTCGGATGTTATCCACGAAAATTCCTCAGTGTGCACATACCCTTAGGCCCCGTTAACAATGAGCAAAATCTACGGAATTCCGCGGCGGAATCCTGCCATGCTCGGTCTCCTGCAGTAAGTGAACGGTAGGGCGCGCGTGCCAGCCCCTATTCACTCAAGTGTGGAGAGGGGCGGGAGCGGACACACACGCCCTCCCGTTCCCTTACTGCAGGACACCGAGCATGGTGGGATTCCGCTGCGGAGAGCTCCGCCGTTTTTGCTCAGTGTGAACGGGGCCTTACACTAGCACTGCAGATTTTGCGCCAAAGCCAGAAGTGGATTTGAATAGAATGGAAAATATTAAGAGAGTACTTGTACTTTTCTTTCCTGTTTGATCCACTTCTAGTTTTAGCACAAAAACTGCAGTGGTAGTTTTCTTTAAAAAAAAAAACTGCTATGTGTGACAGCAGCATGCTAGCTGTTTTTTCTGAGTAGCAATGGGATAGAATGTGACCAAAATCAGCAATTCTAGAATTGTTTTTTTTTTGTTTTTGTTTACCATGCGTTCTCCATGGGGGATCAATAATCAACATTTTAAAAGTCAGGACATTTTCATGTGTAGTGATAACAATTAAGCTTTTTTGGTGGGGATTACATTTTTATTTTACTTGAAAACTGGGAAAAGGAAGTTGGGTGATTCTTTCGGGACGGCAGTCATTTTAGTTGGTTTAGACGGTCGTCTATCGACAATGATGGCCGCAAACACTATTTGCGGCCATCTTTATCAATAGACGGACGTCTTTTGGCGCTAAAAGACGGCCATCATTATAACATTTTGGGAACATAGCCTTGGGGTTACCTGAAATCTGAAATCAAGGAAAATCTGCCATAATTAAATGGTGATTCACAGAGCTGTCAATTACATGGTAATGAATTCAGTAATAGTCCAGCACTATTGGAGGAAAACACCATCATACTGGGAATGAGACGTCTAAACCACAGATTGTTACATTACATGTGCTAAAACAGTAGTTAGACTGTTATCAAAATATTTATTTTTACATGAATTTATTTATCACAGATTAAACCTGAATTGGATATTTATGAAGTAAACATTTGTCAGTTATTTCTTTCCCTTTAATACGGCCTTTCTAGAAATACTTTCTACATCAACATTTCCAAGGAAATTTTATGAAAACACTTTGGGGGAGATTTATCAAACTGGTGTAAAATGAAACTAACCCAGTTGTCCCTAGCAACCAATCAGATTCCACTTGTCATTCCTCACAGATTCTTTAAAAAATGAAAGGTGGAATCTGATTGGTTGCTAGGGGCAACTGAGCCAGTTTCACTTTACACCAGTATGATAAATCTCGCTCTTTGTGCTTTCCCTTTTAAGTATTCCAAGAATGCACAAAATTAAGATGAGCGAATCACTCGGACATTTGTTTTGCATGCAAACACATTTTTAATGAAACAGGCAAACATAGTGGGACTATTACAGAGAAGCAATTTTTTTTTCAACAGCTGTTGCTGTGACAGTGTCAAAATTGGAAAATGTCAATAAAAAAAAATGTCAATCAGCCCGTCAATCATTTAATTTCCGCCATGGACAGTAATGGACGTTGATGGATCAGTGGTGTAATATCAATGTTCTCCCAGGACAGCAGTGGACACGAGCACCAAGTGAGCTATTAAGATGGACACTGTGATCATTGTGACTTCCTATAATGAACACCCAGCACCCAGTGACTTCCTATAATGCACACCCAGCACCCAGTGACTTCCTATAATGCACAGCCAGCACCCAGTGACTTGGTATAATGCACACCCAGCACCCAGTGACTTCCTATAATGCACACCCAGCACCCAGTTACTTCCTATAATGCACACCCAGCACCCAGTTACTTCCTATAATGCACACCCAGCACCCAGTGACTTCCTATAATGCACACCCAGCACCCAGTGACTTCCTATAATGCACACCCAGCACCCAGTGACTTCCTATAATGCACACCCAGCACCCAGTGACTTCCTATAATGCACACCCAGCACCCAGTGACTTCCTATAATGCACACCCAGCACCCAGTTACTTCCTATAATGCACACCCAGCACCCAGTTACTTCCTATAATGCACACCCAGCACCCAGTTACTTCCTATAATGCACACCCAGCACCCAGTGACTTGGTATAATGCACATCCAGCACCCAGTGACTTCCTATAATGCACATCCAGCACCCAGTGACTTCCTATAATCGCATCCAGTGACTTCCTATAATGCACACCCAGCACCCAGTGACTTCCTATAATGCACACCCAGCACCCAGTGACTTGGTATACTGGACAATGGCTTCACTGCTCCCACAGAAAACCACCCACAATCCTCCCTCCTCTCCTCTCTGTCCCTATCTCTCTGTATTTCTCTCTCTGCTCTAACTCCCTGCTGCACCTTCTCTCCACTATACACAGCCGACTGGCCGCCTCCAGGAAGCCAATCATGTTAGGGTCTGTTCACACTGGGGAAAACAGGACAGAGATTTTGAGTGGAACCCCTGCCTGTGGACTCTGCTTTCTGTTTGAATGGGATGCCTTGCGCGCATCCGCTCTCCACTCCTCTCCATGTCAATTCTTTGTGCAAAGATAGCAGAGGCGCAGGGGGCTTTCCACTGAAACAGATAGCAGACGGGATTCCAATCGGAGTCCACAGGCGGGGGTTCTGCTCGGAATCTGTCTGATTTCCGTAGTGTGAACAGGCCCTTATATAGAGGGGGGGGGGTGCTGACATCACAGTGGGGTTTGTAGCTGATTGGATGGGTACAAGGGACTATGCATAATCCCTTGCTCCTGCCAAAAGACAGTTCTGAAGGCTAACATATGCGGCCGTCATGTTTAGTAAATTTGCAAAGCGAATCTGGCAAATTTGTGAATCGCTATGAAGCGAATTTTATTCCCAATATGCTGCAAATTCGTCATCTCTATACAAAATGGTTCTTTGACGTAACTAACAAACTAACTACTATAAACTAATAATGGACCAGGTGCGGTGGGTACAGTATAGTCAGTTTTTTAGTTAAATCAGTGAATCCCTTTCAATCCAATATGTGGCAGACTGGCTGTTTTTATACTTGGGTTGACTATGAGCCATTTTGTTAGGATCCATCTGTTGCTGTAAGATATACGGATTGACCAGCATGGTGGCAGCTTGAATATAACTCCTGGGAGAAAGGTAATGGGAACAAACTTTTTTTTAAAATGTGTTCAAAAGAATGAAGGAGATATAAAAAAACGATACGGTGAAAGTAAAAACACCAGTGTCCATAGTAACAAATCAGATTACAGGTTGTAACATGAATATGATTGGTTGCCATGGAAACACCTCCATTTTTTTCCTTGACTCTCGTTCTTATTAATCCCTTCCATGTTACACAAAATACTATGTGATAAATACATGTAAAGGGAACCTGTCTGCTGCAATTCATGTTCCAAACCGCTGACACAATGAGATAGCGGTAAGATCAGGGAGACATACGGCACTTTCTATATTTCTGTCTGTGACTATTCTTCTGTGCAAAGTGTCAAAGAGGAATCCCGAAGCCGTTACACTGCTGCAGGCTGGAATGCTTCCTCACTTCCCATACCTGACCCTACTTGGGGCTAAGTGTTAAAGGACAACTCCCACAAAAAAAATTTTTGGCTTATTTAACACACATTACAAAGTTATATAACTTTGTAATGTGGTTAAATACCCGGTCTGGCCCCCTTCCCCCACTTTCCGTGTGCTATGAGAGTTCTGATGCGGGCGCGTGTTGATGTGCCCACATCAGAACGCTGCGGCCGGAAAGATCATACTGCAGTACCGGCCGGGATGATCTTTTTAGAGACCGGCCGGGTCACAGAACGGCTGGTCTCATACGACGTGTGAACATAGCCTAAACCGGTATATGGTTGTGTTCGGGCTGACCTATAGAATTATGGTAGCATGTCACTTTGACCGTATAGTGCATTACGTGAACACAGGAACCCCCCAAAAGCTACCCTATTGCATTCTTTTTTACAATTTCACCTATTTATATCTTCATAAATAATTTATTTGGGATTCCATCATACATGTTATAGTAGAATGAAAGACAGCATTACAAAGTACAACTACTCCTGAAAACAACAAGCCCTTACATGGCCCTGTAGATAGAAAAATGAAAGTGCTGGAGCTCTTAAAAGCGGATGGAAAAAAAAACCAAAATGCAAAAATTAAAATTGCCGCGGTCTACTGGGTCATTTTGGGCTTGATCCTCAAAGGGTTAAACTTTTATTAGGGGAGGGGATTTTTTATTAATAAAAAAAACTTTCTTTTTTTTTTTACACCACACTTAAACTTTTTGTCCCCCCTGGGGGACTTTTATTATTATTGCAGTTATTTCCCGTAGAGATCAGTGCAGTTTACTTAATACAGCACTAATCGATTAGATCAGTGCTGTATTACTAAGGGCTGCTGCAGCCCAGGTCTATAAATTTCCAAGCCAGGATCACAGTAATTCCGACACTGAGCCCCGGCCTGGTAGGAAGAAGGGATCTCCCTTCCGCGATCGCATTGACAGCTGCATCTAAATGGCTAATTAGCTGGGATCGCCGTGCAGCCCCCCCTCTGAGCTCCCCTACCTGCAGAAAGTCTGGGTTCACACTACATTTTTGCAATCCATTTTTTTCCATCCGTTTTTACAAAAAAACGGATTGAAAAATAGATACATTTGTGTACATTTGTGTGTCTGTAAAACTTTCTGGGTAAGAGATGGCACCAGGATGCACTATGGGAAGAAGGCAAGCCAGTGGAGATGAATTGGTGGGGCGAATTCCGCCATCCGCCAAAAGAATTGACATGTCAATTCTTTCGGCAGACGGCGTAATTGACCCAGCCATAGAATGGTGTCTATGGCACGGGGCGGAGATGCGCGCTGTGAGCGGGTACGAGTGACGGAATCCTTAATGTGAACCCACCCTTAAAGGGAATCTGTCAGCTTTAATTCACATTCCAAACCGCTGACACTGTTAGATGCTGTTAGGTCAGGGAGACATGTGCTACCTTTCATATATCTGTCTGTGCTTCCAGAATGTAGAAAAATGCTTTTTTTTCCCTCTGGAACAAGGAGTCAAGGAGGCTTTCCCAAGCTCCTGAAGAGCTGCAAGCTGAAAAGTCTCCTCTCTTCCACCTACAGGTATGGGGTTAAGGAAGTGTTACAGCTTGTTGCACTTCAGGAGCTCAGGAAAGCCTCTTTGACTCTTCTTACTATATAATAAAAGCATTTTCTACATTCTGGAATTACAAAAAGATATATAAAAAAGGTACTAGGAGTCTCCCTGACATAACAGCTCCTTAATAGTGTTTGCAGTTTGGAACATGAATTGCAGCTGACAGATTCACTGTAACCCACCTATCAAAACATTATTGCAGACCATGTACACTAATAGTGTTCCCTAACGGCAGTGACATCTTTCAGCGTGATAATGTGTCCTGCAGCACAGCAAGAATCGGTTTAGGAATCGTGTGAGAAATATGATAAAGAGTTCAAGGAGATGTTTAGTTCAACAAATTCCCCAGATCTCAGTCCAGTCTTTTCTTTTCTCTTTAACTCTTTTAAGGCCACGTTCACACGCTGTTCTCGTTGGTAAAACAACGGTCGTTGTTGCCGCTTGATGTTCTCACGTGTGTGTGCACATGGCCTAAGACTGAATTATTTTTTTTTTGTTTCTTTTTGCTCTTCGGGTTCCAATATTATAAAATTATTTTTCTCTTTCTATAAACAGCCATGTGAGGACTTATTTTATTATGGGACCAAACTCACTTTGCATTGACACTTTATTTTAACATAAAATATTGTTGAACTTATTTTAGTGTAAAATAATAAAAATAAAAAATAATAAAAAAACTAGCATATTTTGTGGGGTTTTGTTTTTACGCAGTACAATTCATGATAAAACTGACGTGTTATCTGTATTGGTGTCCGGTCTACAACAGAACCCCCAGTGCCTTTTTTCTGTTGTTATGCTTCAGTGATGGGAGAGAACAATGAAAGAGTGACAACCTGGGATGTGCAGTATGGGTATCTGTGCTGCCAGAGCTCAGAAAGGAGGAAAAGGTAGAGGTAAAAAAAAATAAACCTGCTGCAGAAGCAAATAGCATTGCTTACCTATGTAATCCAGCTTTATAACTACAAAAAATCCATGTTTTGGGGGGTTATGTTCTATATTGTGTGGCTGTACTTACTGGTTGAGCAGTTGTAAAGTATTACAAGTTCCAGAATGCATTGCTTTCCCTCAGCTGTTCATCACAGCCCTCCACCTGCCCATTTCCTGCCCAAAACCGTCGTAGAACATCTAGGCTGTGTTCACACATTACAGTTTCATTGTGTTACTGAATTATTTGCAGTACTTTATCATTTCATTGTGTTCCCACCCACACAGCACGCTGTATTGTCTACCTATAACACCACATAGCACTGTATTCTCTAACTGTAACACCACACAGCATGCTGTATTCTCTACCTGTAACACCACACAGCACTGTATTCTCTACCTGTAACACCACACAGCACACTGTATTCTCTACCTGTAACACCAAACAGCACGCTGTATTCTCTACCTGTAACACCACACAGCACACTGTATTCTGTACCTGTAACACCACACAGCACACTGTATTCTCTACCTGTAACACCACACAGCACACTGTATTCTCTACCTGTAACACCACACAGCACGCTGTATTCTCTACTTGTAACACCACACAGCACGCTGTATTCTCTACCTGTAACACCACACAGCACGCTGTATTCTCTACCTGTAACACCACACAGCACACTGTATTCTCTACCTGTAACACCACACAGCACACTGTATTCTCTACCTGTAACACCACACAGCACACTGTATTCTCTACCTGTAACACCATACAGCACACTGTCACTACCTGTAACACCACACAGCGCTGTATTCTCTACCTGTAACACCACACAGCACGCTGTATTCTCTACCTGTAACACCACACAGCACACTGTATTCTCTACCTGTAACAGCACACAGCACACTGTATTCTCTACCTGTAACACCACACAGCACACTGTATTCTCTACCTGTAACACCACACAGCACGCTGTATTCTCTACCTGTAACACCTGTAACACCACACAGCATGCTGTATTCTCTACCTGTAACACCACACAGCACACTGTATTCTCTACCTGTAACACCGCACAGCACTGTATTCTCTACCTGTAACACCACACACCACACTGTATTCTCTACCTGTAACACCGCACAGCACTGTATTCTCTACCTGTAACACCACACAGCACGCTGTATTCTCTACCTGTAACACCACACAGCACACTGTCACTACCTGTAACACCACACAGCACTGTATTCTGTACCTGTAACACCACACAGCACTGTATACTCTACCTATAACACCACACAGCACGCTGTATTCTCTACCTGTAACACCACACAGCACGCTGTATTCTCTACCTGTAACACCACACAGCACGCTGTATTCTCTACCTGTAACACCACACAGCATGCTGTATTCTCTACCTGTAACACCACACAGCACGCTGTATTCTATACCTGTAAAACCACACAGCACGCTGTATTCTCTACTTGTAACACCACACAGTACGCTGTATTCTATACCTGTAACACCACACAGCACTCTGTATTCTCTACCTGTAACACCACACAGCACGCTGTATTCTCTACCTGTAACACCACACTGTCACTACCTGTAACACCAAACAGCACTGTATTCTCTACCTGTAACACCACACAGCACTGTATACTCTACCTGTAACACCACACAGCACGCTGTATTCTCTACCTGTAACACCACACAGCACGCTGTATTCTCTACCTGTAACACCACACAGCACACTGTCACTACCTGTAACACCACATAGCACTGTATTCTCTTCGTGTAACACCACACAGCACTGTATACTCTACCTGTAACACCACACACGCATGTATTATGATCAAGCATCTTTTGTCTTTGACCTTGAGCCCCACAATAAGGACTGGAGCCTATGGGAGCTGCAAAGATGCGCGTGGCCACCAGCGTCCGCCAGCGGGTATGAGCTGCGGAATCCGCGACGGGTGTTCTGTTGGTATTCCATAATGTGCACATACCCTCACTGCAGCATTAGATCAAAAGTTTCCTGTCCCAAAGTTGAAGCAACTCTTTAGGGTGGTCTGAAACAAAGTTCCTGTCTCAACATTGGTCCTGGCTCTTCTTTCTTCTTTGCCCAACAGCTCTTTTTCTTTATATTGACCTTGCTCACCAGGAAGTCGGTGCTTGGAAAGCTTGCTTCTATTATAGCAAGGGCAGAATGATTTTAAAGCCCAGACTTCAATACTACCCCACTAGGGTAAAATAGATGATAGTCATGTAGTTGATACATGGAGTAGGACTAAGCATTAGTAAGGGGGATGGTTGGTTTTAGGGTAGATGCATTGGGTTTGTTTGTTTTTCAAGTGTTGGGAGAAGAGTTTGTCTTAGAAAACTATTCTAGAGACAGAACTAAAGGTTTCATGTCCTAATGTCAGTGCTGCATATCTGTACACGACTTCGCCAATAACCGTGAATTTAAGTAAAGCGATAAATATGTCTTTTTGGTACATAAAATACAAACAAAAGAGTCTAGTCACCTTCCTGCATTGTGAAACCTATCTGCTGTATGCTTAGTTACTATAGTAACCTTCCCATTATTTGTCTGGAAAGGATATTGCAGCAATATCTTTAACAAAGAGTGTATAGAAAAACATATATATATATATATATATATATATATATACACACACACACACACACACACACGATTGCTTTCTTTAAAATGTAACTAGCATACTTAAAGGGTAACCCAAATCTTCCTATATGACATACAGTATGGCAAGTGTAACAACTGAGATTTCTGTTATAGAAAATTTTACAAAAATTCAGCTGTTGATTTGAATGGACCTTATTGCACCAGGTTTCTAGTGTAAGGCTATATTCACACAATGTTTTTTCCACTCCGTTTAAAATTACGTCCGTCATTTTGAGTCTAAAATGACGGACGTCATTTAGCTGTCAGGCTGGCCGTCAGTACAATGACGGCTGCTGGTACAGTATTCTAGTTTGGGTTACTAATTGCCCTTTGGACAGGTCTTTAATTGAAGTTCATAGAATTTAATAGTAAAAAAAAAACAAAAACGTCCGCTGTTTGCAATAGACGTCCAAAAATAATTGACATGATCCATCCGTTATTTTATACACTGTGGGGGAGATTTATCAAACATGGTGTAAAGTGAAACTGGCTCAGTTGCCCCTAGCAACCAATCAGATTCCACTTTTCATTCCTCACAGACTCTTTGGAAACTGAAACATGGAATCTGATTGGTTGCTAGGGGCAACTGAGCCAGTTTCACTTTACACCATGGTTGATAACTCTCCCCCTGTGATAATTGGATGTCAGTCATCCAGTTGATTTCAATGCATTGCACTCGTCACTTAAATCGCTGCAAAAATTGATGTCTTTTCTCTTTTTTGACATTGTGTATACATAGCCTAAGGAAGATCTGAGGAGTTGCAAAGGCCCGGCTAATTATTTGCACTAATCACAGATCTTATGTTGTTGACCTAATTACAGAAACTTCTACCCCAATTCTTAAACTCACATTGAAGATCTATAAGAAGCATTTCCGGCTTGGGCTATATTCACACAGTGTATTCTTTCTTGACAAGAACGTTCGTTGTTGCCGATTATACCAACAGCCGTTCTTGTAAAAAAATAATACACTCTGTAGAATTCTATGGGAAACAGCACACAATGTATTGCACAAGGGCTGCTGTTCCCCTATAGCCGTGGAAATAATTGACTGGCAGGCAGACTGTGAACAACGGCCATTGTTCACAGTCTGTGTTCACAATTATGGCCGTTCTCACTACTGCACATTGTACTGAGGTCAATGTTTAATTGGAGTGCAGTCACACCCAAATATGCCAGCAATAAAATGATGTTCAGCCAGAAACACTGCAGTATCTGCCAGGTGAACATGTAAGACAGTGGCTGTTTTTTGACACGGCCGTGTCAAACAACAGACATTTTTCTTACAAAGTGTAAGCCTCGATCTGGATAAAACATGTGCGGCTGTATCTTCTCCAGTGATTGTTTCACTTTGGAATATTAAGTTTATCAGTCAAAGGCTATGTTCACACAACCTATCTTTTCATAAACGTACGACCGTTGTTGCAACAACGGCTGGACTTTTCACGAAAAGATACCTTGCCAGAGTGTATACACATAGCATACGCTCCGTCTTTCACGGCACTGTAGAAAACTGACGTCAGTTTTCTGTGGCCGCAGAAACCCCTGTCAGTGCACACTATGGAGCGAGCGGCTCCGCCACTTGCTCCATAGTGTCCTGTGGGGAGTTCTAATGCGGGCACGCATGGATGCGCCCGCATCAGAACTCTGCGGCTGCAAAGATCTCTTTTCAGAGACCGGGCGTTCCGTGACCCGGCCGGTCTAATACATAGTCTGCACATAGCTTAATACAGTATGTGGTGTGACACCATGGTGAAAAAACAGTTTAAACATGCCCCTAAAATATTCATTACATAGTAACATAGTTAATAAGATTGAAAGAAGACAAGAGTCCATCAGGTTCAACCTAGGGAAGCCTTACTGTGTTGATCCAGAGGAAGGCGAAAATCCCTAAAACCCCTAAAAATACTAGCTTCTTCAGATATGGACTGTCCTTAGGGACTCTTTGGTGGCCCTGGGTTTTGACGTAACTATAGTGGACTAACACAGCAGATTAATGAAGATAAAGCCAGCTCACGCTTGCATTCCTTCTGGTGCTTTGATCCACATTTGGCCAATGTTCAACAATCCAGTAAAACTTGGCACTTTATTTAGGTTTCTATTTAAAATTCAGGCATTACACCATAGTGGCAGAAGAAGTCAACCATACTTGGGGTTCATTATGGAGCAAATTAATTCTAACTAGGGTCTATTTTTATGGGTTGATTTAGAAATAACGGATGATGACCATATTCTTAACATGTACTTTGTAAAGTCTACAATACAAGTAAAAGTGAATGTGCTCATATTCCATAATAATAGCTCGTGGGCCCCTTAAAATACTTTCCTCCAATGGGCCCAAGGAAGCCTAGCCCATTGTAGTGTCTCAGTACCAGCATTCCAGCTACCGTCAAGTCTGTGTATACTTGTATACAGCCTCTGTGACTAGATGACCAGCGTAGAGATGAGCTTTGTTCCTACCGGCATTCTGCTCATAAGTCTGACATCATGAAAACCCAATGGCGACCTGAGCAACGTGAGGCGCTGGGTCAACGGATGGGAGTTTTGGAATCCTGTTGCTGTTCTGCAGGATTCTGTGTGACTGGTAGATCTCCCTGTCAGTTCGATCAGTTTTTGTACATGTGTTTGTTGTGAGGATCAGGGGGGCGGTCCAATGACCCCTGACCTCCTATATAACTCCCTCTTGGTCCCATAATCCTTGTTGGCTATTAGACTACTAGCATGCTCAATGTTTTCTGTATCCGCATCTGGCTTTCCTGACCTTGTCTCTTGTTACCTGACTACTCTTTGGATTCGGATTTTGTACTTTGCTGCCCGTCTGGTTTGACCCGACTTGTCCACTACCCCTCATCTTTAAAGGGATACTCCAACGTAAAGCTTTTCCCCAGTAATTGAAACACATTACAAAGTTATATAACTTTGTAATATGCTTTAATCACCTATCTACCCCCCCCCCTTCCCTATCTTTCCCCCCCTTAACCCCACACCAGGAAGTGAAGTAAACTCATTCTTACCTAATGACTGTTGACCCCAGGAAGCCATTTTGTGACAATGACATTATCAAGAGGGAGACGGGTCTAAGCTCTGTTAAGCCAGCCTGCCTTTGTCAGATGACTCAGGTTGCTCAGCTCTGACTGGCTGAACAAAATGTAAGCCATCTAACAGTTTTACAGAGTCAGTTAGACATCACAGGAGACAAATTGCATCATGGGAAAGCCCAAACCAGGAAGTAAAGAAAAAATGAAGACACCAACTGGAGCTTCAGGGACCTGTAAACAGCGGGAAATTCAAACGGAGACAGACTCTGGAGGGGTGGTAAATGTAAAAACAATGTTTATAATTTTTTTTATCAGCGCCAGAGTACCCCTTTAAGTTAGACTTGTCCATGTCTTGTGTTCATGTTTCATGTATTGCAAGTCAGAAACTGCCGCCCAGTTGCCCACAATGAGTTCAGGGTTTACTGTCTGAGTTCACCCTATCCCCTCCCCGATTGTGCTCTACCTGCGGTATTGTAACAGTCTAAAATAAAAAAAAAATTACAGTTCTAAAGTAACAAAATACACTTCTTGCTAAATCAAGCAGAGCATTTGAAAAAGTGTCTAATAGTTGTAAATGTAAACAATTAAAACAATGCATTAATTTTTTTTTAATTGATTCACATTTAAATTACCTAATTAACCTGGCTCAGTTGCTGTAAAACTCCTTTAAGTAAAATAATTTACAAGAATAAGGCACGTTTCTGATCTGTTATATCCTAAAGGCCTTGTCTCACCAATACTAGTAATTAATTGGTTGGAGCCACTTAGTTATTATGTCTGTAAAATTTAATATCTTAATTAGTGTTCGGCGCTATTTTGGAGAAAACATAATTATAACAAAGTGTATATTGCATAATACAACTGGATATGCCGAACAATAGAAATTGAACAAATTAATAGAAAATAAACCTTAAAGGACAACTCCGGCGGGACCCCCCCCCCAAAAAAAAAACACAGACACACACAGACACCATACTCACCATCCCTCCGGTGACGATCGCCACTCCATTCGCCCGCCGTCCGCCTCACCGTCACCTGCGTCCGCCGTCCAGCGATGTCTCCTTCTTCCGGGTGCATGAGAGAGAAAAGGCTGCCAGCGCGCTTGCGCACCGGCAGCCTTTTCATTGGCTGGAGCGCATCACATGGCTTCCAGCAAGCTCAGCCAATCAGGGCTGAGCAAGCTGGAAGCCATGTGATGCGCTCCAGCCAATGAAAAGGCTGCTAGTGCGCATGTGCACCAGCAGCCTTTTCTCTCCCATTCACTCTCAATGAAGACGCCGAGGAGGAAGAAGACCCGGACCGCCCCCAGCTCTGACATCACCCGACACCAGAGAAGAGGACCGTGACGACCGTAATAGGTAATGTATATATTCTTTAACTTCCGGGGTGGGGGGGGTGGTCGGAAAGTGGGGGAAGGGGGCCAGACCGGGTATTTAACCACATTACAAAGTTATATAACTTTGTAATGTGTGTTAAATAAGCCAAAAAAAACTTTTCGCCGGAGTTGTCCTTTAATGACTAAAACAACAATAAAATGTGTCAAACAGGTATTTTTTTGAATATTGAAAACAAAAAGTTAAGGGTGGTTTCTTTATATAACATAAAGCAAGTGTCAGGACGGGGAGGTAGAAAAAAGATAAGACAATGGACCCTAAAGCTGAACCCACCCACTGTCCCTATCTACTTGCCTCAGTTGGCTCTAGGCGGCCATGGACAACCACAAAGACGTTCCTTATACTTAATAAGTATAACACCGAACAAGACAGACAAACAAACACAACAAAGGAGAGTCAACAAGCCAGGTCAGAACCAAACGGACAATGCAGTACAAAATCAGGGATCAAACGGATGGTCAAAAGGTCTAGCGGGAGGTCAGGTAATGAGTGAAGCAAACAGAGGAATTAGGAACGGGGATCGCAGGAGTAGATATGGGAGAGCTGGGATAAGGGTATGAACCTTAATTGCCAGCAGGGAATAACTGGCTCTGCTTTCATTTATGAGGATCAAGAGCCCGCTCCGGATCCCAATCGGTGCTTTGGTCCTCAAGGTTCCGGACAGGTAGAGGCATTTGTCAATCAAAAACACTGCTCAGCTGCAGCGATCAAGGCTAGCAGTGAACAGTGTAACTCCTGCATTGCCAGGAGGCTGAAAGGAAGGTGGGTGTGTCAGACAAAAGGTAAAAACAGGCCCAGTTCACACCAGGCTCACTGATTTCTGACAGCAAGCATATCTAACATGGTGACAGCTGATTGGTCAGCCTTTGAACTATGCTCTGTTTACATACTGTATGTAGGTACAGTACTATAGAGGTCTTGTAAACTTCTATGGGACAGGTGTCAAACTGAGGCCCTCCAGCTGTTGCAAAATTGCAATTTCCATCATGCCTGGACAGCCAAAGCTTTGGCTGTCCAGGCATGATGGGAATTGTAGTTTTGCAACAGCTGTAGGGCCGTGGGTTTGACACCCCTGCCTATTATGCTTTGTATAAAACAGACAAAACATATTATGGCAATTTGCACAAACACTAAAGGAATAATCGCTTTCATTGGTAATTGATCTCTGCACTATTTAATGCACTACAAATACTTACCGGGAAAAAATAAAAATAAAAATCAATTGTTATAATGCATCTAAAACAAATAGGAGAACAAATAGAAAGGACTTGGGATAGTGGTATATTTTTACAATAATGTCTACACTCTGATATTTATAACACATCCCACAAGATCCTGCTGGATGTTTTAGTCTGACTGAGGTCAGAGTTTATAAAATTCTAAAGAGACTGAAAGAAATATAATTGACATCTATGGGAGATCCAGGTAAAGGTGGCAGTTACTGCCATGTGCAACTTCAATATCTGGGTGACATTGGATGACCTTCACGACTTTTAGATAATATGCTGTAGAAAGATGAATGGTAGTTGTGGACAACACAGGCAACAATTTCATACTGCATTCCACCGTAAGGAATCATATCAACTGGTAGACATGACAATGGTAATGTGATGTGTGGATTATTTGCTGCCTTACAAAAACATGGCCACTTTCCCCCTACTGTTGTCTCCAGATTGGGTGTGGTTTTGAAACTCAGTTCGGACCTATTTTTATAGTTTGATCGTTCGCAAATCATTCGTTGTTATAAGTAGTCATAGCTGAAACGTACGCAATAGCGACGACAAAACGACCGCAAGAACGATCATAAGTAACGATCATCATTCCGTGTATTTTGGCGAATGATTTCGGGTCGTTTGCCATAGTGGTCGTTTGAGATCGTTTATCGTTAATTGTTAGTCCTCAAAAAATCGCTTGGTGTAATAGTACCCTTACACTTATCCCTATCCCATGGATAGGAAAAAGTTTAATAAAGTTGGAATACCCCTTTAAATAGATAAACATCAGATGGCTGAATGTAATTTAACAATCATCAGTCGTTTATTTAGTTTACCAGCTTGAATAAGTGAACCCTACTGTCCCCAGAACAGAATGTCCTAGCAGTGACACACATATGCAGTATACTGATCAATATATCTTTTTGTACTGTTTGAGTTCACAAGCACTGTGGGAGCTGTAATGGACGCCATAGTGGTGTTAACAACAAAAAGGCAGAATAGAATTTTTAACAGCTTGACCCTCTGTTTTTACCATTTTTTGTTTTTAAATTTCATTTTAGAGAAAATGTTATTTTGCTACAATCAGGAATGGATTAAGAATACCATGGACCCCGGGCTGGTCAAATAGAAACTCAATTGAAAGATGTTTGCGCCAAATCTATGGACTTTATGCCTCAATTAAAATGGAATTACAAATATAATTATTGGAATGTTATTGGGAAATTGTGCCTAGGAAATTTTGTGTTGGTTACATGATTATGGTCTATGATTCCTAGAACATGCTTATGTAGCCTTAAAGTGTCACTGTTGTTATAACTTTCAAAATCTAAATCAGCAGTAGATGTGAAATAAAGCAACATTGCAATTAACATTCATTATTTTTGTTGTTATCATGCTGTAAAAAAAAAGCTATACTTACCAAAAATCCAGGTCCAGTCTCCTGAAGGCAGATTTCCTGACTTGTGCGGGTTGAAATAAACAGACAAATCACAGGAATTCCAGCCAGTATAGAGTCATGGCTCAATGTATCCATCAATCACATGACTGCCTTCTCTCTGTGAGCGTTCAGATGACCTGAGATACACAGGACTTTTCTGACTGTTTCCTGTTTTTTGAAAAAAAAAAGAGTCAAAAAACAGGAAGTGCTGTGTTCTCCATGATAACTAAAAATTAAAACAATGAATGTAAATTGCAAACTTGTTTTATATCACATGTACTACTGATTTAGATTTTGAAAGTTATAACGACACTATAACTTTAACCCCTAGACGACCCAGGACGTACAGTTACGTCATGGAAGTCTGTCACCAGACGACCCTGGACGTAACTGTACGTCCTGGGTGTTTCTCCCGGTATGAAGCGCGCTCCGGAGCGGAGCGCGCTTCATAGCAGGTGGGGGCCGGCTGCAATCAGCAGCCGGCACCTCACCGTTCATGACACGCCGCAGCGATCGCGCTGCAGCGTGTCATTAACTCCTTAAACGCCGCGAGCGCGGCACGGCCGCGGCGTTTAAGTGTAAGTGACACGGCCGCGGCGTTTAAGTGTAAGTGGGGGTCCCCGATCGTTGAAACGGACTGCCGGAGGTCTCTCACCTGCCTCCGTGCGGTCCGATCGGCGATCTGCTTCACTAAGCCTGCACAGGCAGGCTCAATGAGCAGATCGCCGATAACACTGATCAATGCTATGCCTATGGCATAGCAATGGTCAGTGTAGAAATCACACTAGTGTATGTAAAAGTCCCCCAAAGGGACTTCAAATGTGTGTAAAAAAAAAAAAAAGTTAAAAACACTATAACACTACCCCAAAGCCCCTCCCCCAATAAAAGCTTAAATCACCCCCCCATCCCATTATATAAATAAAACATATAAAAATAAAGAAACATATAATATACCATAGCGTGCGTAAGTGTCCGATCTATTGAAATATAACAAGCGTCATTGTGAACAGCGAACGGCGTAGACGAAAAGAGGGAAAGAAGTGCGCGGATTACCAATTTAATGTTACATTATATATATAAAAAAAAATTATAAAAAATTATCAAAACGTCATATCTTCACAAATATGGTATTAAAAAAAACTAGAGATCATGGCAGAAAAAATGACACCCCATACAGCCTCATAGGTGAAAAAATAAAAGCGCTATAAGTGTCACAATAGGCCCATTTTATTAATAATTAATTGCCAAAAAAAAGGATTTCATTAAAAAAAATATATATAACATTAGAGAATCTGTGTAACCTGCATATAGTTGTGTTCGGACTGACCTATAGAATAATAGTATCATGTCGTTGTTACCATATACTGCATTACGTAGACACAGGAACCCCCCAAACATTACCATATTGCATTCTTTTTTACGATTTCACCTATTTATATCTTCATAAATAATATATTTGGAATTCCGTCATACATGTTATGGTAAAATGAAAGACGCCATTACAAAGTACAACTATTCCTGTAAAAAACAAGTACTTACATGGCTTGTAGATAGAAAACTGAGAGTGCTAGAGCTCTTAAAAGGGGAGGAGGGAAAAACGAAAACACTAAGATCAAAATTTGCGCGGTCCACTGGGTCATTTTGGGCCTGGTCCTCAAAGGGTTAAAGTGTCACTGTCGTTATAACTTTCAGAATCTAAATCAGCAGTAGATGTGATATAAAACAACTTTGCAATTTACATTCATTTTTTTTTTTTTTTACTTATCATGGAAAACACGGCACTTCCTGTGTTTAGACTCTACTGTTGATTTAGATTTTGAAAGGTATTATAACAGTGACACTTTAAGGAGGTAGTCCAGCAATTTTTGGACCTTAGTTGCAATCTGTCCTTTTGCCTTCGTGTTTTCTCCAACTTTTTTTTTATTATTGTTACTGAGGCTGCATAGAGGAGGCTTATACAAAATGGGGCAGGCCTGCACAGAGGGGGCCTATACTATAGTGTGTGTGTGGGGGAGCTGCATAGAGGAGGCCTATACTATAAGAGGGAACCTGCACAAAGGAAACCTATATTATGGAGGGGAGAGGCTGCTCAGAGGAGGGGCCTATACTATATGGGGACCTTACTACTATTATTTCTAAGGGCTCAAAGCATTCCTAACTATTATGTGAGGGCATGGGGAGGCTTAAAACTAGTGGCACACAGGGGCTTAACTGCCATATGTGCTGGAGCAAGGAGTGTAAAATGTTTCTCTGGTAGATTCTGTAGAGAGGATTAATGGCCAGGGGATGTTTTCAAGACGACCCCGCCTAGTTGAAAAGGAAAAGTAAACAACTCTGATCAGAGAAGACATCTCATGTGAGTCACTGGATGTAACTGCCTTGTAATCACTTAAAGATGCTGATCCGATGCTGTTTAAACCAATATAACAAAATTTCTAAATATTGCATCAGATCTGCAACAGATGTATGTTTTCTAACTGTTCCATTATATTTAATTTGCTATTCTACATTAGCTTTTAGACTAAGGTACTGACGTTCGTGTGTGTGTGTGTGTGTGTGTGTGTGTGTGTGTGTGTGTGTTTTTATGGGAGAAAAACCTATAGACCTTAGCAGTGCCACTAAGGTCCATATGCCAATACCCTATCAGCAGTGAAAACAGATAAGACGTCAGTCAGATGCTCACGTGACCAGCTACAGATCTGATTTTCCTATCCAGGCAAAAAAGGCGATGTCAGGAATGAGTGCTCACTGATGGAACAAATGGGGTTATGGCACGTAGCATGAGGCACATTTGTCTTATCTGCCTGAGGCGCCAACATACCAGATCCTGTTCACTGGCAGAAATTTCTGCAACAAATAAACCATGTTTGAATATATCCTAAGTACATAGCAACACAACTGTGTTTGGGATTCCATGACATGTGAGAAGCAGAACATACAACACTGAACTTTGAAGGTGTTAACATGAGGCATGGTAAATATTCGTCACAATTAAAAGCTGATCACCTAAAAAGATTTGAAGTTGGAGCAAAGGCAAAGGCTGGACAAGTATTGGTTGTATTTGGTCCTTTGTCATTTTTCTTACAGTATTCGGCTATGTTACCACAATGAATTTTTTGGCCATTTGAGGACAAATAACAGTCATTGTTTCATAATGACGGCCAGCATTTGTACGATAACGGCCTTCAACATGAAATAATAGCATGGGAATATAGCTTTAAAGGGGTATTCCAGGAAAAATTTACTTTTCCCCTATCCACAGGAAAAGGGAAAAGTAAGAGATCGCAGGGGGTCCGACTTCTGTACCCCCCCATCTCTATATCGGGCCCCACCGTCTCTGCTATGAATAGAACTGCGGGAACGGCATGCGACCCACGACTTCATTCCAGAAGAGGCTGTACTCTTTCCGTCGCCTCCATAGAACTGAATAGAGGCGCCTGTCACGCGGCATACCTATTCATAACAGAGCCAGCAGGGCCTGATACGGCAATTAGCGGGGTGTATAGAGGTTGGACGCCCCCGACCCCCCCCCCCCCCCCCCCCCCCGTGACCTTCTACTTTTCCCCTTAGGGAAAAGTTAATATTTCCTGAAATATTTCTTTAGGGCACGTTCACGCTACGCATTCGGTGCAGAGATTCCGCCGAATCCCTCCTCCTATGTCTTTGAATGGGAGAGCTCGCGCGCCTCTGCTCTCCGTTAAAAGAATTGACATGTCAATTCTTTGAGTGAAGAGGCGCGGAGAGTGGAGGTGTGCGAGCCCTCCCATTCAAAGACTTAGCAGGAGGGTTTCGGCCTGGAGTCCAAAAACGGAAGTTCCTGGCCCTTAAAGTGAATCTAATTTGTAAATTATGTAAATTAGGCAGTTCAATGCACTGGCAGCGGTCCTGTAGCCTTCAGTGCACCGTTCCACACCTCTCCATATGAATATTCATAACAGCTCTCTGCAGAGCACCATTGAGAATATTCATAAGGAGTCGTGTTGCACAAGCAAGTGGGCGGTGTATTGGCAGATTGAAGATACCGGACTGACCCCATTGCACCAATCCGCCTCATTTACATATTAAGAAAAAGGACATTTTTATCATGAATGGGACAGTAGCCCTCCTAAATAAATGTATGGCCGCACTCCCTGCCCCAAGCCCTATTATTTGCTTTATGTGTATATGGGTCTGTAAATTGTGTTAATATTTCATATAAATCCTCAGATCCCGAATGATAATGGGCTAAGGCAGCCGAACACTATTTTTCTCTGTATAAACCATTTTTGTACTTGACATGAACATTTTTAAACCTGACTTGACAGTGTACTATATGCAGTAGTGTAGATGTAGCATGAAAATATTAAGAATTCTTTGTAATTTACATTATGTGTGGCTGAACGCATTCTACAAGACCTTCTACAAAACAACAAGACTTTCTCGTTTTGTGTGCTAAGATGTTATAATGTCTGCATATTACTGATACATTATAATGGGTTATTTGCATTGTAGTTAATAGAAATGCCATAGTTTAATGTAAAAATACTATTATATTTGTAAATCTAATTATATTGTAATCAGCTATACTACTGTACCTTGAAAGGAAGCTTTCAGTGTCACTTTAAAGGGGTTATTCACCCCAAAAAAATTTCTTTCAAATCAACTGGTCCGAGCAAGTGCCAGAGGTTTGTAATTTACTTCCATTCAAAAAATAAATCTTGTCTTCCAGTACTTATCAGCTGCTGTATGTCCTGCAGGAAGTGGTGTATTCTCTGAAGTCTGACAAAGTGCTCTCTGCTGACACCTCTGTCCATGTTAGGAACTGTCCAGAGCAGTAGGAAATCCCCATAGAAAACATCTTCTGCTTTCCATATTGAATACACCTATTCCTGCAGGACATACAGCAGCTGATAAGTACGGGAAGACGAGATTTTTTTGTTAGTAAATAGTAAAGTTAATTACAAATCTCTGGGACTTTCTGGCACCAGTTGATTTAAAAGAAAAAAAAACGTTTTGGTGAACTACCCCTTTAATGGGAACCAATCACCGCCAAATCAGCCATGCAGCTATGCATATATTGTCCGAAAATGAACTTTATTATTATTTATTTATAAAGCACCCTTGGTTCCAGAGCGCTATACAGGCGACAGGGGTAACAAACAGGAACATTACAAGATCAAAACACATTACATGAAGGCAGATGGTAGACTGGTACATGGGGAAGAGGACCCTGCCCGCGAGGGCTTACAATCTATAAGAACTTTAAGCGCCATATTTAAACTAACCAAAAATTCTGTGTAATCATGTATGGCATGGGAGATTTTCAAAGTTCATTTATGGGGGTCAGAAGGAAAGCTGTTAGCAATCACTTACATGTTTTGAAACAGTGGCAGGGGCTATGCATAGTTACATGGCCAATTTGGATGTGCACTGACCTAAACTTAAAAATTTTTGCCACTTTATAGTCTTAAAGAAATAGGTTGTTCCCAGCGCATGCCATTCCCACTGCAGTCGGTATTTGTTACTCACCTCACCCTGTAAGGGTGCGTTCACACTAAAGAATCTGCACGGATAAGCTCCGGTGGGTTCCTTGTGCGCTCTCACCTGAAGATCTGGCCGTCCCATAGGCTCCATTCTATGGTCTGGCGAATTCCGCTTTCCGCCCAAAGAATTGACATGTCAATTCTTTTTTGGGCGGTGGGTGGAATCTGCCTGAATAGAATGGAGCCTATGGGGGGGCGAGCGCATGGAGTCCGCCCGAACTTATCCACGCGGAGTCCGTAGTGTGAACATACCCTTACTGTGTCAAACATTATCAGGCAGCCTGATGGCTTCTCTTGCTCTAGGACCATTAATTTCATGCTGTTATAGTGTCCAGCACAGCCTAAGGGTGGGTTCAAACTATGGAATTCTCGTGGATAAATTCCGTGGAGTTCCATCACCTGTACGCGCTCATGGCCGCGCGCCTTGCCGCTGGCTCCATTGACACCATTTTATGGGCCAGCTGATTCCGCATTCCGCCAAAAGAATTGTCACGTCAATGCTTTTGGCGGAATCAGCCGGCCCATAGAATGGTGTCTATGGAGCCGGTGGAAAGGCGCGCGGCCATGAGCGCATACAGGCGACGGAATTCCACAGAATTTATTCGCGAGAATTCCATAGTCTGAACCCACCCTAAAGGAATAAATAGCCAGGAGGCTACCTAACCACTTTTCTTAAGTATTCACAATTAGTTTTTTATTCATGATAACTTTTTGGCTTGTTGTCATGATCACCACCTGGTTTGGATGTATATATAAAATGCAGTAAGAGATCTCAGTTCATCTTGGGTAGTGGATCCAAGAGCCATATTACAGGGAGCGATAATTGGCCAATTATCGCTCCTTGTAATAGAGACAACGATCAGTCATTGAAACAATCATTGGCTGATCGTTTCTTTAGGACGTGACTTAAACTCATTGGGCGTCGGTTACACATTGCTACGTCTAACGGACAATGGCTGATGATTGAACTATCAGTTAATACATTACCTGTCAACACTCTCGGTCTTCTCCTGCGCTCTGCATGCGTCCTGGTGGTCCTGGACAGTGATTTACTGAGCGGACGCCAGGAAGCATGCAGAGCGGAGAAGACCGGAGAAGACCCAAAGAATGGACAGGTATTCTATTAACTGTTTGGGCAAGAGCTGCACGGACATCGCTAACAAAGTCTGTACAGCCCTTCCTCATGATTATCGGGCTTGTTTACAATATTGGTGCTCGTTTACAATATTCTAATAGCATCCTAATCTATTATGCGTATTTTTTCACTCAATCCTTTCTTCTTTCTCTTATAAAATGTAGGATCGTGCATATGAGAGTTTGATGACAGTTTTCTTTCTCTATGTCTCTTTTTTTTCCTGCAGCTGTTATGAGTGCGCTACATATATTGTGTTTCAAAAAACATAGGCATCGGCTGGTTGAATTCCCCCTTTTTGCCTATAAACATTTACGCTCAGCTTGGACAAATGTGAATGCTTATGCTATCAGTACAGAAAGAACTGCTGTCAGTCATCTCTGACGTTGCTTATTTTCAGCTTTAATTAGGCATGTTCCTTGAACTGACCACATATATATATATATATATATATATATATATATACACACACACACACACACACATATTATATATATACAGTATATATATATTTATATGCACAAGCCAAAAAGACAGAAATGGCTGCACATTGCACCCATGGCTGACACGAAAGCTTATTCAGCTACATTTAAAACCAACATCAGAAGTTAGTATATAATTTGGCCAAACCATATTGCCTCATGTACCACGTGCAGGTCTTCTGATACACATGAGTCCCTAACCAAAAAACATCACTGTGCCGGTCAGCGACCACAATCCCCGCTTGCGCACGCTTTGCGGGGATTGTGGTCGCTGACCGGCACAGTGATGTTTTTTGGTTAGGGACGTGGTACATGAGGCAATATGGTTTGGCCAAATTATATACTAACTTCTGATGTTGGTTTTAAATGTAGCTGAATAAGCTTTCGTGTCAGCCATGGGTGCGATGTGCAGCCATTTCTGTCTTTTTGGCTTGTGCATATATATATATTTATATACATTAGCTTGTCATCAATCCCCACTGAAAGTGACAAGATCCACCAACATTCAAATGAAAGAGGAAAAGATAAGGGCACTCACCCATTCTCACCCATTACTTCTTTATTTGCAAGATGTGCAGTTTAAAAGTCCATGAAGACATTTATCATGCGGGCAGACGCCATACCACCCTCATGATGGCCATTTCGCGCGCATGCGCGCTTCTACGGATGACGTCCCTCCCATAATTCACAGGTGAAATACCTGTAGTGACGTACTAGGAGTGAGCGTTACAAAAGTGGGGTGAA
Source organism: Dendropsophus ebraccatus (assembly GCF_027789765.1). NCBI lineage: Eukaryota > Metazoa > Chordata > Amphibia > Anura > Hylidae > Dendropsophus > Dendropsophus ebraccatus. Next base: position 26,428,158 of record NC_091459.1, read on the forward strand.
TAAAACCTTATCATATACTACATAATAGTATGGCTCGAGACGAAGTAGGTAGCTCACCGCAGATAAAACTATAAAGCATTTTCCTATAATATTTTTCATTATATACGTATATGAAAGCTGTAAAAGCTGCGGAAGACGGAGTCACGTGAGTCCTAAAGCCATGATGACTTTTTAGTGCTCTAATAATAGAAACTTTCATAGTCATCACAGTCAAAACAAAGGAAAATTCCAAGCTACAGTAGCAAATTTCGAAGACATAAAAAACTAGTCAGATAGTTGCTAAGGCTTTCTGAACACTGTAGACTTATTTAAACCTTTTATTCATGAACGATGTAAGAAGAACCTTCGCCCTCTCTTCACCCTGCAAAGATCTTTCATATCTGTCTGTGTCTTAAACAGGATACATGAAATAGAGGATCATGTCCTACAAAAATTCTGGCTGTGCAACTGCATTGTGCTCCGTATCATAAGAAAGACATGGCCTTTAATGACTTCAAATAGTTACCAATGTGGCAGTATCATATTTTGTGGCAAAATATTATAAGTAGTATTGAGCGGACTTGCTTAACCGTTTGGGTTTGTCAACATTCTCGGAACCCGAACTCCATTCTATGTTCGGGCGGATTCCGCCATCCGCCCAAAGAATTGACATGTCAGTTCTTTCGGCGGAATCCCCCCGACCATAGAATGGAGTCTATGGAACATGCGGAGATGGGTGCGAGCGGGGGCAAGCGACCGAATCCGCAGCAGCCGAGTAATCTGCATTTTTCCCACTGCTCTTCCGCAGTTTAACATACATGTTTTAGACTCTTAGGCTATGTTCACACTACGTAAAACTACGGCCATAGTTTTGAGGAGTGGAACATAGCCTTATTTTCAATGGGATCCTGGCCGGAGCGTACACACATCGTATGCGCTCCGGCCGGGATCCCATGCGGCGCCGGAAAAAACTGACATGTCAGTTTTCTACGGCCGGAATTCAGTGAATTCCGGCCGCAGAAAGACCTGTCAGTTCACACAGTGAAGCAAGCAGCTCCGGCTATGTTTTTTTACCGCTGGATAACCCCTTGAAGGACCCATTTTAAATGTGACCAGTTTCACTTTATGTGGTTATATCTCCACGATGCTATAACACTATATATACAATATACAATATACACTTTTCCTGTAAAACATGCCTCCATTTCATGAAAAAAATTTCTAACTTATGGGAATTATATGTTTATTACACTTTATTTTTTATATTTTTTGTGTGCTTTTTTTTTTTTTTTACATTTCTACTGTCCCACCATAGAGACTTCAATATCTTATTGCCTGATGACAGGCAGATTGCATTGCAATGTAATCCTCCTGTAATAGGTAATTTTAAGCAAAAAAGCAGGAAAAAAACCCGGGAATCACATGGTGTGTCTTTGAAAAATCCTTTGAAGAAAAAGGTATCACTCAAAATTATTCATATCAAAAAGATTCCTTTATTGAACATATTGAAAAACATATCATGATAAAAACCACATAAAAACTGTGTATAAACAGAAATGCAGAAGTGGTATGGGTACACCACAGATGCCAACCGGACATTTGGGTTATAAAGGAAGCGCATAAATATCAGGGGGGAGCATGAGAATAAATATAAATTGCAAGTGCTCAAGTATACCTCCTATAGTCTCCCTCCCCACAAGTACTATTCCTAAGTCCGACCTGAGTAGGGCAATCAGCTTCCAAAGTAAAAAAGAAACAAAGTGCCAGTGCAACTAAGTATATACCTCAATGTCTGATGGTCCGTGGTCCTTTCCCCAACGCACATTTCGCGTACCAGAGCTTGATCACGGGGCTGTGTTACTAGTGCCGTAATCCCGCTATTTATGCTGTGTCCGCCCTCCATCTTGGGATGCTCCCGCCGAGTGTCCTACGTCACCACGCCGATGAGGCGACGCCGCTCCGTCCATCCGCCCCCCCATCCCTTGACATAGTCTCAGGAGAGCGGAGGGATCGACGTCAGCGCGGCACGTTGCCATGGGCACGGGGACGCAGACGGCTCCGGCTTCCACGTCCGATGCAGGTGACTGAAACTAGATTGTATATAATAACCAGGAAGCTGATTCCCCCTACGGACTGCATCAAACAAATAAACAATATGGTGGGTTTTTTTGTTTGGCAAAGGAAAATCACCTGGGCTCAGCGATGCAGTGCTCAATAATGCTTTATTCTGTGATCCTTGGAAACCAACGGTAATATTACATAGGCTCTCACAGTCTCACGCCAACATGTTTCTGGTACGTCACATACCCTTAATCATGGCTGAGGTTGAAGCCATGCAGGTGAGTATAAATAGGTGGTCCGACTCCGCCCAGAAGCATGAAGGCGTCAGAACTTTACATATACACACACCCATAATAAACAAAGTGCAGACTAAAACCAATTTTTGCATTCTACTTTGCAGTGATGAACTGTGTCCAGATAATCAGCAAATATCATGTACAGGGAGAACAATGGTTTTTTTGTTTGTTTGTTTTTTTCAATGCTAAGTGTGATATTTGGAAGTGACATAGGAGAAGGTTTGGTACGTAAAGTTTGTCTGCTGATGACACAAAAGTGTGCAATAGGGTGGATATTCCCGGAGGTGTCAGTAATATGGAAAATTATTTAGATTTACTAAGGGGTCAAAACAATGGAAACTACAGTTCAATGTTTTCAAATGTAAAATAATGCACTCTATTCAAGGATCAAATCAGTGGGTCTGTGATGGCTTCAGAAGAGAAGGATTTAGGTGTAGTGAGTTCTGACAGCTTTAAAATGAGTCACCAGAGCAACCAGGCAGTGGGGAAAGCAAATCGTGTGCTGGGCTGTATAGCTAGAGGTATAACCTGTAATAAGAGGGAGATTGTGATCCCGCTGTATAAAGCTATAGTGGGACCACATCGGGAGTACTGTGTCCAGTTCTGGAGACCTCAACAGGTTCAAAGATGGGCTACAAAAATGGTGTATGGTCCAAAGCATGAAATCTATAAGGATCTTTCCTTAAAACCTATAAGTATCTTAATGATCAAAAGTTGTATAGTCTGGATGGAAGAAGGGAAAAGGGGGGAGGGGGGCATGAGCAAAACTCTAAATATGTTAAAGGTTGAAGAGGGTAGTGTTTTTTTAATAATTAAAAAAAATGGAACACAATAACTAGGGGGCACAATCTGAAGAAAATGGCAGTAGGGGCAGTAGGTTAGTAGGGGGAAAGATCAGAAAAAAAACCACAAGAAAATATTACTTTACTGAAATAGTAGTGGATGTTTGGAATAACTTTTCAGGTGATGTGGTACCTGTTGGGACTTCGGCTCGGCCCTCAGCTTGTGGTATACGGCTGATACTGAACTCTTTGCCATAAATTGCCATTTGTATATTTCATCTTCTCCAGTCTGAATATTGCTTAATTCCTTCTACCTTGGCAATTGATTATCTACCACACCCATCTCTTACCTGCAGAAATCCCTCCGGTCAGTTAAACAGTTAACCTTTGTTCTGCTTTTGATTGACACTCTGCCTTTTCCACTTATCCTTCACTTTCCCAGCCTGGGTTCTGGGTGAGGTTCGAGTTTCGCTCATCTCTAGTAATTAAGCGTGTGCGCTGCTACTCCATTCACTCTATAGGACTAGTTGGAGTGAAGAATGTATTTAAAATTAAAATGTAATTAAATGTTCTGAATTCTTTTTTTTTAATCTTAGGAAAAAAACTACAAAAAATACTTAAAAAATGCAAATGTAAGAAAGGACACGTAATAGGTATCACCCTAATGGTAACAACTCATATTAAAAAATGTGTGTGTTATATATCTCACATGGTGAGTGCATTAGAAAAAGTAATAGTATTCTTCATCCTGTCCGTGACTGTATACCGTACATCAAATATTACAAACGAGTAGGGAAACCTCAGATCAGAAAATAAGGTCAAATGGTGGGAAGCAGAATTCTGAAAACGTATCATTGTTGCTTGAGACCCCAAAACAGCTGAACTATTTATTGTCACACTAGTCCTTTTATATTAACAAGAGGTAACACTACAGGAAACCTGGGATTCTTTTTTGTTTGCAACCGGAATGAGTCACTTTTATATTAAGGTATCTATTGATTTCTATTTCAGAATGTAACAGATTTATAGAAAGCGAGCAAGCTTGAAGAAAATGGCAGTACCCTACAGGCATGTGTAATGGTCCTCTTTTATCAAGTGAAAACCCAGTGTTAAGTCAGCAATGTGACCTCTTACTTTACACTCCAGAAGAAACTGTCTACTCAACATATCAGTTTTATAAACCAAAAGCCGAGATGATCACCCCAAATAGCTAGAGGGTGGTCAAAATATATCACATTTAAAGAAATTGAAAGGATCTGGCCTAGATCAGAGGTAACCGTCTCAAAAATACGATGTGATTTCAAGCTGAAGGGATAATAACTTATGTCGCTGTGATAGAATCACAAATAATTTATTGGTATTGATATAATAGAATTGCCATTTTTGCAATAAGTTTGTACTTCATGTTAATATTATGTGAGAGAACTAGTATGTAGAGATAGCAGGGAATTTCAGGATGCGGCTGGCCCTAAAGGTCCAGCAGAGGGCGTCCCCTTTTTAAACGTATTTAGGCTATGTTCCCACACAGTATTTTTGGTCAGTATTTTGCAACCAAAACCAGGAGTGGATTGAAAACACACTGTTTAAATTTAGTGGATGGACGTAATTAAGTGGCAATTACCGTCCGTTGTTTTAAAATATTTGCCATTAAATGATGGCCATCCACTAAATTTAAACAGTGTGTGACCATAGCCTTTCTGTGTTTTCAATCCACTCCTGGTTTTGGTTGCAAAATACTGACTAAAAATACTGTGTGGGAACATAGCCTCAAGGAGTATTCCCACCCCTAAAACTTATCACCTATCCACAGGAATCAGTGATGAGTCTGTCCAAGAACCAGCAGATTCTCCAAAACCCCTTACATCAGACAGCGTAGGTGCATGCTGTGTCAGATCCACTGTTCACTCGATGCGGTTTCCAACGTATATCGACTCCACAGGTAGTAGCATAATTACCTTTATTCGGCAACGCGTTTTGGCTTGCTTAACAACAGGCAATCCTTTTCAAGCCATAGAAACCATTTCCACACATCTCTCTCTCTCTCATATATATATATATATATATATATATATATATATATATACGCACACACACACATAGGAGTAGATTTATCAGACATGGTGTAAAGTGAAACTGGCTCAGTTGCCCCTAGCAACCAATCAGATTCCACTTTTCATTCCTCAGACTCTTTGGAAAATAAAAGGTGGAATCTGATTGGTTGCTAGGGGCAACTGAGCCAGTCTCACTTTACACCATGTTTGATACTTTATCCTTTACCCCATATTACCTGTGATGGCCTACAAATACTTCTAGGTTAAAACAGCAACCATATATTATCCATAGAATAGGAGATGTGTCAGACTGCAAGGGATCTAACCTCTGGGAACTATGGAATTAACAACAGAGAGTTTTCTATTCATGCTCTGTGCCTGTGCAGGAATGGGGAGGAGGAGCACTGTTGATTACTTATTGTGACTGCCCTATTCCCATGTTATGTATATACTGTTATCACCTTCCACTGTTATTCTGTCTGTCATAATAAGGAGGAGATTGCTGAAAATTTTTCTCTACAAAAACAGAAAGATTCTTTTTAAGCATGTTGTTGGGCTTAGTGGCCAGCATAAGGCACCAACAGTGTATAAGGCTGGGTTCACACTGGGTTTTTGCAGTCCATTTAACTCATATGTTTTATGAAAAAAAGCGGATGCAAAAACGGATGAAATTGTGTGTGATCTGTTTTTCCATTGACTTCCATTATAAAAAATAAAAATAAAAAAAACTACCAAAACGAATGTTTTGTTTTCTTTTTTGCATTTTTGTGTACATTAAAAGTAACCATTTAAAAATGGATACTTTAAACTGACTGCAAAGAACGCAGTGTGAACCCAGCTTAAGCATATTAAACATAAAAAAGCAGCTTATTTTTACATTTACATTACCCTTTTGCACTTTTGTTTTTTCCTGCTCGTGTTTAAAACGCCATAGCGCTTACATTTATTCACCTACAGACCCACATGAACCCTTATTTTTTGCGCCACTTATTGTACTTTGCAATGGCAGCCTTAATTTTCGCAAAGTACGCTGCAAAACCAGGAAAAAAATTTATGTGTGATGAAATTGAAAAAAAACAACACATTTTTTAAATTTGGAGACTATTTGTATTTACGCCGTTTGCCCTAGTGTAAAACTGACTTGTTATGCATGTTCCTCAAGTTGTTACGATTACAATGATATGTAACTTGTATAACTTTTATTTTATTTGATGGCTTTTAAAAAATTAAAACCCTTTTTAATAAATGAACTCTCCTTTTAAAATTGCTCTATTCCCAGGCTTATAGCGCTTTTATCCTTTGGTCTATGGGGCTGTGTGAGGTGTCATTTTTTGTGCCATGATCTGTACTTTCTATCGGTACCTTGATTGCGCATATGCGACTTTTTGATCGCTTTTTATTACAATTTTTCTGGATTTGATGCGACCAAAAATGCTCAATTTTACACTTTGGAATTTTTTTGCGTTTACACCGTGCAAGATCAGGAATGTGGTAATTTAATAGTTGAGGTAATTACGTGTGTGGCGATACCAAATATGTTTGTTTATTTATTTAATTTTTTTTATTTATAAAATGGGGAAAAGGGGGGGATTGACACTTTTATTAGGGGAGGTGATTATTTATTAATAAATTTTTTTTTACTTTTTTATACTTATACTAGAAGCCCCCTGGGGGACTTCTAGTATGCCTGTTCTGATCTCTCATAGAGATCTATGCAGTATAGATATACTGCATAGATCCATAAGATAGAGTGCCGAGCCGGGATCAGCGACATTACGGCGCAGACCCTGGTCGGGAACAGATGCGGGAATCGCCATCCGCGCGGCCCCCCTCTGAACTCCCCCAACTGCATGAGGACGTACAGTTAGGGTACGTTCACACTTACCGGATCCGAAGCTGATTTTCTGCTGCGGATCCTCCGAAGATCCGCAGCAGATTTCATTTAAATAACTGAACACAGCATCAAATCTGCACCATCAAATCTGCTGCGGATCCTGTAGGTGTGAACGCACCCTGAAGGAGCATTTCCCATATAAATTTTTTAAGCTATAAATGGTCCATAAAAAAATCTTTTTCATGTCTAATTTAGTTAAATTTAGTTAAATTGGACAGAATGAGAGCTAAAAGATGTTTTATCATGGATTTTTTTAGATGTTTTTTAGGCACTTTCTCGAACATGCTAAAATACTGTGTATGCACATAGCCTAAGAGTGCATGTTCACTGTTTTACAAGAAAATAACTTTATCATTCATGAGGAAGGAATTGAGAACATCCAGAAAAAGGCATTATAGGCAGTAATTCTGGATTTCGTTGTACATTTGCGCCATTTGTTAAAGCAATAGTTAGGTTGGTTAAAAGGGGCTTTTTGAAAAAATGACCAAACCATAAAAGCATCTTAGAGCTAGAGGTCTAAAGACCAATATATTTTACAACATTACCAGAGCTTATGTTCTCTTCTTCAGTAATTGATTTGTCTGGCAGTCTTCATTTACCCACATTTTTTTCTATCGGAGAAAAAATAATTGTTTTTGTCAGGGCAAATAGTGGGAGCTAAAAGCAAAGGTCTCTCTGGAGTTATTCTTATACACTTCAATGACACCTCTATTTTATTAATGATCCAATAATGCACTGCAATCGTTAGTAGAAAATTGACTTTGATAGTAAATGATAACATGATGTTGCAAGAAGGAGAATTGTCAACCTTTTCCAGAGTTAGAAAAATTGACTGCTGGTTTTGCAGAAAAAAAAACACAAACGCAGGTTATTCCCATCCATGATTGAACTTCAACATCAAACAAAGCCCACGTGGATAGAAAAGCAGACGCTTTTTATTAATTTTCCTGGAAATCACTTTAAGGCTAGGTTCACACTATGTATGTGTGCGGCTGTATTTTTTATGCGGCTGTAAATGTGCGGATGAAACTCCGGCCGTGGGAAAAAATAGACATGCGGCTCAAAACATACGGTCATTTACTTGGAAATCTGGTTCAACTAAAAATAACAAATAAAATCTTAAGAAAGTGATGCAAACACCTCTGGATGCATCTGGGAAAGCAGGGAAACAGTTTACATGAATTGCTATTACCGGGGTTTGCGATCCTCTGCAGTTTTCCGATGTCTCTCATGGTTAATCTATTAAAATAATAAAACACATTTTCGTTGTAATAAAGTGCCTTTCGTTGGTCAATAATTTAATTCTAACGAATCCATCATTTTGCAATTAAATATACTGTTAAAATATATATATATATAAATATACATTTATTTATATATCTATTTATTTTAACAGTATATTTAATTGCAAAATGATGGATTCGTTAGAATTAAATTATTGATTAACGAAAGGGACTTTATTACAAAGAGAATGTGTTTTATTAATTTAATATATTAACTATTAGAGGCATCGGCATTCGGCATCATTGCCGGCTATTTCATTGAATAGCGGCCGCAGAAAACCCTGTCAGTGCACACTATGGAGCGAACGTCTCTGGCCGCCCGCTCCATAGTGTGCAGTGGAGATCCCGGCCGGGATCCCTAGCGGCGCCACAAACAACTGACATGTCCGTTTTCTGCGGCCGCAGAAAACCATGTCAGTGCGCACTATTGAGCGAGCAACTCCGGCCGCACGCTCCGTAGCGTGCAGTGGAGAGTTCTGATGCGGCTGCAAAGATCATCCGGAACTGCAGTACTGGCCGGGATGTTCTTTTCAGAGACCGGCTGGTCTCTTACATAGTCTGAACATAGCCTAAGGCTATGTTCACACATGGTATGGACAACAGCCATTGTTCGGCACTCAAACGCAACAGCCGTTGTTGCATTAAAAATTGCATTGAAATCAATGCACAACGGCGGGAAATAGTTGACATGTCAATCATTTCTACAGGCATAGCAAACAATTGCTGTTGTTCAACATATAATGCATTGTAAATATGCATTGTATGAACAACAGTTGTTGTTTGCCTTGGCTCCAATGCTACACATTTTACTATGAAAAGAACAGCTGTTGTTTTAATTGAAAACAACGTCCGTTCTTTTTATGTGGTGTGAACATAGCCTAAGGGGTTATTCACATCATATTTCATTACATGTTGAAGTCACTAAAACTCATAATTTCCTCCACAAAGACCTTGTCAACAAATCATAGTTTTAACAAGTTATTTAGTATATCTACTTTATACATGATACAAGCAAGTTTTCCAACAAATATTTACAGTAATATCAAAGGCTGCATCCCTGTATTCTAGGTGGGACTCGGGCTGTCTCCACCTTTCCCATGGAACGGAAAGACAGCAGGATTCCAATGCCGATGGTTCAGGTGGGTTCATACAAACCCGAACCTTGACCCACTTTAGTCATCTGTACCAAAAAGGACGCTGGTTGACATCAGGGAGATCAACCAAAACACTACATCACGTGTCTCGACGTCAGTGTATCTAGGACATTGTCCCCTGGGAAATCAAATATGCAAATAGCAAAAAACACTGCAGAGACAAAATTGTGTGTCTCGACATCAGTTAGCTAGCCAGACCTTCCTTCGGGAAGGAACAACCAAGCCAAGGAATGTCTCCAGTCAAGGAAACCACCCAAGCAAGGTATCTATCCACAGAAAGCTGTTTCGGGGTGTTTGCCCCTCATCAGTGTGGAGTAGGACCCTGGCTAGTGGGAGCAATGCCTAGTAAGTGCATGCAAAAGGACGCTGGTTGACCTCATGGGGAACAACCAAAACACCGAAGAGACACCATCACGTGTCTCGACGTCAGTGTATTTAGGACATTGCCCCGAAACAGCTGTCTGTGGATGGATACCTTGCTTGGGTGGTTTCCTTGACTGGAGACATTCCTTGGCTTGGTCGTTCCTTCCCGGAGGAAGGTCTGGCTAGCTCTCTGACGTCGATACACATGATGGTGTCTCTGCAGTGTACCAAAAAGGCATCAGTTGTAATCTGGCTTTCTACCATTTTTTTCAATTAACAGGCATGCCGTTCGACAAAATGCTGCAAGACATATTCTGACGTATTGGCATGTCGGCGATCTGACAGCACTATTAGCATGCTGACTGCTTTATCTGTCCCATTGAAAATAATGAGATCAGTTCAAAATGATGTTTCCCTCTGTGCTTTTCTACTGCGCCAGAGGGAAAGGACGCCAGATTGCTAGATGGCCAGATGACTGTAAAGCCGGCCTAACACTTTATGAGCGACACTTACCTATTATTTTTTAACAATTTTCTAATACTGGATTAGCCCTTTAATTAAACTGAAGACTTAGCAAAAATGGTGCTGGGGATTAAAGTAAGAAAATTACCTTCATCCTCAGTGTCCTTGGCCCTATGGGGATTTAACAGCAGGTTAGAATCTTCTAACCTGCTGTTAAAGGAGTTGTCCAGTGAAAATCTTTTTCTTTCAAATCAACTGGCTTCAGAGATTTATATAGATTTGAAATTTACGTCTGTTTAAAAATCTCCAGTCTTCCAGTACTTATCAGCTATTGTATGTCCTGTAGTAGATGGTGTTTTCTTTTCAGTCTGACACAGTGCGCTCTGCTGCCACCTCTGTCTGTGACAGGAACTGTCCAGAGCAGCAGCAAAACCCCATAGAAAACCTCTCCTGCTCTGGACAGTTCCTGACATGGACAGAGATGTCAACAGAGAGCACTGTGTCAGAATGGAAATATTACACCACTTCCTGCAGGGCATACAGCAGCTGATGAGTATGGGAAGACTTGAGACTTTTACATAGAAGTAAATACAAATCTACATAACTTTCTGAAACCAGTTGGTTTGAAAGAAAAAGATTTTCACTGGATAACCCCTTTAAATATTAATATGTCCTATAGTTAAGGGAGCCTATATATTGAAAAGTATGCACAGCATGGGCTTATTAAGTTAGGGCACAGATACTCCTGTTGGGCACGGGGCTGCAAGTTTAAAAGTTGTTTTTTAGGACAATAACTGCATCACCTGCCGAACGGGCCCCAGGACAGATCTTGGATTAAAAGCAGCTATCCGAAGGTACAAGTGGTTTGGGGGGGTCAGATTGTGGGTACAGAGTCACTTTAAATATCAGTGTTCATCAAATCTACCTCAATTTGCTAATATTTTTAATTTCCTTAAGCAATAACTTGCAGTATGAACTGCTGCATGTTTAACAGATAAACTAAGATATTGGGGTCGGCCCTTGGTTCATTTGCATATTTTCAGGAATAGAGCTAAGAACATGAAGGAACAGCTGTGCACGCTCCGGTAATTGATCAGCGTTTGATAGATTTTAAATAAAGTTTTATATTTGATGTTCAGTTGCTTTGAAGTTTTCCCCAGGCGTAAACAAAATCAAACTTGTTACTCAAATTAACCCCAACAGCTTGTTTCAAAGATCAGACTGTTACACCTCCACAGTTTTTAATTGTTTCCTTTGTATTGTGTTGGCTCCAGGCATAAGCTTATCAATAAAGCTTTCACATATGAATGACTGTCATTTATATTTCTATTGTGCCAACCTCAAAGCCACCTTTCCCCATTATTCTCTTTTATGTGCCTCCCATCCTCTTTCCAAAAGGAGTTCTTCATATTTCAGTAGACAAACAGTTACAGAATAACCGGAACAAAATGTCAATTACACATCTTCCTAAACAAAACACTGTCTAAAACAAATAAAATGACAAAAAAAAACATGTTTTACTGGATCTCTTTTAGGGTATGTTCACACAACAGTTTTTTAGACAAAAATACGGCCGTATTTTGATCATTGCGGTCGCAAATTACTGTCGTGATGATCAAAATACGGCAGTTTTTTTACTTAAAAAAAAAAAACTGAATAAACCTCTATACTGGAAAAGTGCAGCTTTTTGTTATACTTCATGTTACAGTTATGCAACTTTTTCCAACACTACTTGATTGATTTTAATTGTCTTGCTTTGCTCTGCAGCTGTAGCTCAACAGTTAAAATCACACAAGTAATGCTACTAAAGGTTGCAGTGCAGCCCTAGCTTATAATGTTTTGGCAAGGTACAGGACTAGGACTTTGACATGGCCAATAACTTTAAAGGGATACTCCAGCGAAAATCTTTTTCTTTCAGATCAACTGGTGTCAGAAAGTTAAATAGATTTGTAATTTACTTCTATTTAAAGATGTCAAGTATTCCCATACTTATCAGCTGCTGTATGTCCTGCAGGAAATGGTGTATTCTTTTCAGTATGACACAGTGCTCTCTGCTGACATCTCTGTCCCGTACAAGAACCGTCCAGAGCAGGAGAGGTTTTCTATGGGAATTTGCTTCTGCTCTGGACAGTTTCTGTCTTAGGGTGGGTTCATACTGAGGAATTCTCGTGGATAATGTCCACGGAATTCCGCAGTATGTCCACGCGCATGGCCGCGCGCCTTTCCGCCGGCTCCATAGACACCATTCTATAGGCCGGCATATTCCGCTATGCGCTGAAAGAAGAAGAAGGGTTTATCTGCGAGAATTCCGTAGTGTGAACCCACCCTTAGGGTGCGTTCACACGTAATGGATCACCTTCTACACGCTCCAGCTTGCTTCGGGGATTCCCGGGCACGTCCCGCTCAGCCAATCAGTGCGCTGCCCTGCCGCAGCGCACTGATTGGCTGAGCGGCACGTGAAGACGCAGGGAGCCCCGAAACAAGCCGGAGCGTGGAGAAGGTGATGTATACGCTCCGGTGGCAGGGGGTTAACGTGGCGGGCTGTGGACATACTCACAGCGGGATGTTCACCCGCTGCGAGTTTGTCTGCCCATAAGTGTACAGGGCAGGGATCCGCATAAGTGTACACAGCAGGGATCTGCAGCGGATCTCGCTGCAAATTTGCTAGATCCACTACGTGTGAACGCACCCTCAGGCTATGTTCACACTACGTATGAGACCAGACGTTCCGTGACTTAAGTACTGGACGGATGATCTTTCCAGCTGCAGGGTCCTGATATGGGCGCATTAGCGCGCACCCGCATCAGAACCTCCCACAGCACACAATGAAGCAAGCGGCGGGAGCCGCTCGCTTCATTGTGTGAACTGACAGGGTTTCCTACAGCCGCAATTCATTGAATTGCGGCCGCAGAAAACTGACATGTCAGTTATTTGCGGGTCCGCACGGGATCCCGGCCGGAGCGTATACGATGTGTATATGCTCCGGCCGGAATCCAATAGAAATGTAGGCAATGTTCCATACTGCATAATTTTACGTAGTGTGAACATAGCCTCAGGGTGTATGCACACTACGGAATCGACGCGTATAACCTGCCGCTGATTCCGTCGCTCGCTCCCGCTCATGCCCACGTGCATCTCCGCCTGTGCCATAGACTCCATTCAATGGCTGCGCGTATTCCGCTGTCCACCGAAAAAATTTACTTGTCAATTCTCTCGGCGAACAGTGAAATCTGCCTGTGCATAGAATGGAGTCTATGGCACAGGCAGAGATGCATGTGGGCATGAGCGGAAGCGAGCGACGGAATCAGCGGCAGGTTATACGCGTGGATTCAGTACTCTAAGACAGAGATGTCAGCAGAGAGCACTGTGTCAGAGTCTATGGCACAGGTGAAACTTCAATTGGAAGCCTTGAGGCGGAATCCGCTTGAAGTCTCTGTGTATATTCCATAGTGTGCACATACCCTTAGGCTATGTTCACACTATGTGAAGAGACCGGCCGTTCCGTGACCCAGCCGGGTCATGGAATGGCCGGTCTCTGCACGGATCATCCACATATGATCTTTTGGCTGCAGGGTTCTGATGCGGGCGCATCAGCGCGCGCCCGCCCGCATCAGAATCTCCCACAGCACACAATGAAGCAAGCGGCCGGAGCTGCTCGTTTCATTGTGTGAACTGACAGAGCCGTTTGCAACACTGGCCGTACTTTTGCGAAAAGTTACGTTGTGTGAACATAGCCTATGGCTGTAATCCATGCTGGAGTTGTGCTCATCTCTAGTGATCAGAAACCTAGACAGTGAGCTGTACACAAGCAGAGGAAAGGAGCACCATATGAGGAGAAGGAGACACGTTTGCTCACCAATGTCTCTGCAAAAATATTTAACTTGAAAAGTCCCACAAATTGACTTTTGTTAGTTGTACTGGAAATCCCCAATTATGTTAGTATATAGGCAACATACATGTTCAAGCTGTGTTTAGTAGTTAATAATCAGCTTATATATATGTGTATGTATATATATATATATATATATATATAATAATCAGCTTTTATATATATATATATATATATATATATATATATATATATATATAATGTCATCAAAACAAGCTTCAAATCAACACAATTACTAAGGGTATGTTCACACAGAGCAAAATAGGCGGAATACCCGTTACTGTGAACATACTCTAATAGTCAATATAGTAAACCAAGTATGAAATGTGATATTAAACAAAAAATAATAATAAATAATATACTGTATATATAATTTCACATCAAAAAGACCAAGATCAAAAGATTGATGAAGTGTAGAAATCATAATTCACAGGCAGCAAGCACTTGATGTAATTTACCAATTTACCTAGCTGTGAGTGATAGTTGTCCATTATACTTATATACCAGTTGTCCATTATACTTTACCAGTATTATCCAGTCATTTCCACTAACCGACTTAGCTGTAAATATTTACATAAATGGAATAGGTGTCTCCAAGCCGCTAGTTATTCAATGAAGTGGAAAATCATTTATCACAACAGAATTACCGTATTTTCCACATAACAGGATCAACAACGCAATTTGAATCAACACAGAAAGTAATTTTGACAGTTCAAACAACTTCCAATTACTTTGCATCATCCGGGAAGCTGAGATGTAGGTTTCTGTTTCTAGGGCCCCCCACTAATCCGTATATACAGGAAATAAGTTGGGTATGTTAAAGGGGTACTTTAGAGAGTAACATCTTCTTTTTTTATATATATATATATATATATATATATATATATATATATATTGCTTTAATAAAGTTCTATTAGTTTGTAATAAAACTTCATCAAACATAAATGCATACTTTTTAATTTATTCACCATTATATTTTGACTGGCAGCAGTAAGAATTGACACATCTGCTGCCACCAACGTTTGTGTCAAGAACTGGAGGGGTAGCCAAGCCCTGGTTCCTGTTCTTCCACTCTGATCCAGGGCTGCTGCACGCTCAGCACTTTGGATACAGAGCAGGTCCCTCCTCAACCGGTGTACTGTATATTCTCGCAATTCGTTCGGCTAGTGGCTCTAGCAAAGTAAGCAGTGATAACAATCCGTGCTTGCTGTGCACAGGCTGATGCACACACAATGCTACTCAAAGGCAGCTTCCCAGTGTATTGTATATTCTGATAAAAAATGCTCTGTATCAACAGAGCTCTGCATGTGGAAACAATGAATCACAGCGGGGGTGGAGCTCTGGGGCACCATTAAGAGCACTGCCCCGCCCCCAGAGTATGATCCGCCCCTGGTGGCCAGCCAGCCCCTTCTAGTGATAATCAATAGAGCAGGCCGGCTGGGAGCAGGCTGGATCGGCACTATGGGAGGGGAGCAGTGCTCCTAGCGGTCTTACCGGAACAGTGGGAACATTGCATAGGAAAAGTGCTGAGGATAAAGGTAAGAGATATACAGTACCTTCATCCTCGGCCCCTCCTGTGCAATAGGGAGCCATCAGCAGGTTAGCTTCTGCTGATAGTTCCTCTATGATGTAAGTACAATTACACCATACCCTTAGGTACTGAGGAATTTGCTTCGTAAGCAGAACAGGATGGGAACGATACCACATAAGTAGGGTATTAGTGGCAGTTTTTGCGGTGGTGCAAAGCCTTTTACTGTGTTGAATGGTATTTCAGTATATATGAAGGGTTCTTGAAAGGGTTGGATTTGGTAAGGTGTTTCTAATTTGCATGAAATTATTATATTGTCATCCTAAAGCAAAAAGATAAATGGTCAATGTTCAGAAGTAATGGAGTTGGAGAGGATGGAGAGGATGACACTTCTCTTTTCTCTGGCAATTGAGCCCCTTGCAGCTCCAGCAGCTGACTGCCCCTTTCTAATTATAATGAATGGAGCGGGCAAGACCGGTGCTATGGGGGTCGGGCAGTGCTCCTAACGGGTGCTCCTCGCGGTCCCACCATCAGACAAACGAATAACTGCAATGGAATGGAACCGAGGAGGAAGGTAAGAGACATTCCTGCTGATTGTTCCCCTTTAAAAATGCTTTATGTTCTACTTACTCTACTTTTTCAAAGTATTTTCAAAGTATCCTTCAATTTTTTTTGGTTTCCGGTCTCTAAATCCCTGGTAAACATTTCCATACGATGAGCATTAACTGTTATCAGGTGCCTATATTAGATCATATCTTTTTCTCTACATAGTTTCCATGGTGATTTCCTACACAGTATCAAAGCTTAAAATTACAATGCATTTTCTTACGTCAGATCTGTGATAAGTACTTGTCTCTTGGTGTTCATTATCTAAAAAAAAGTCGGAGAATTTCAGATAAAAACTCACAGGACATGATAAACGCGTGGCCACTGATATCTACAAGAAGATGTCTCACAATAGGATAAACATCTAAATACAGAGTAATAAAGAGTCTAGTCCACTCGTTTCAAACCTGTGTGACTAAAGGCCCTATTACACAAAACGATTATTGGCCGTAGTCAGGCGATATCAACCGTTACAGCCAACAATCATCTTGTGTAATAGAATGCAATGATCAGCCATCATGAACAATGTTGGCTGATCGTTGCAGTTGTTTGTCTTTCAACATGATGAAAGATAAACAATTATGATAGCAATGATCTGCTGCCGTTGCCCCGAGGAACAGGAGTGGCGGCAGCAGACCTCTGCTATCTGCTATGGGCTGCCCGGACGATCTAACGATCACCCGGGCAACTCCCCCACAGCTTCCCGCAACAGATCCTGGGCTTAGACTGGGTTCACACTGCGTTTTTAGCATACGTTTAATGGATCCGTTTTTTTTAACGGACAAAAAAAAGTGTCAGCATCGTTTTTGTTATAATGGAAGTCAATGAAAAAACGGATCAAAACGGATGCACACAAATGCATCCGTTTTTGCAATCCGTTTTTCATCCCTTTTTTTAAAAAAAAAAAACGGATTGCAAAAACGCAGTGTAAACCCAACCTTACTTACAATTTTGTAATAAACTTTAATTAAACATTTTGGCCATAATGTGTTTTAGACCTAGCCTATGCTTTCTAACACCAGGGGGGTGCTGTTTGCATTATTTCTTATTTATTGTTTTCTCGACTGTGTCCCTGCTGCATCTGTCCAGCAGGGAGCAGGGCTTATGTGGCCCAAAGTTCTATAGTTTCACTGCTTTTAAAGTAAATAATCCCCATCTATGATGATGTTGAAACCTTCTTTCCTCCAGATGCCCCCAAGTCATGGTTACAGGCCTAGCTATATAAAGATTGCTTAAAAGATCTCTGTACTGTCTTTTAGTATATTTGCACATTCCCGATCAGATTACCTCTAAAATGTCTTTTTCCCAAACTAAATAATTCCAAGTTAAATAATCTGTTTTGGTACTGTAACCCACCCCTTCCAACCCACCCCTTCCCTAAATTACCCGGGTCATCCTCCTCTGCGCCTACCCAAAATTGTACATGATGGAGGAGATTTATCAAACATGGTGTAGGAGGAGATTTATCAAACATGGTGTAAAGTGAAACTGGCTCAGTTGCCCCTAGCAACCAATCAGATTCTATCTTTCATTTTCCAAAGAGTCTGTGAGGAATGAAAGGTGGAATTTGATTGGTTACTAGGGGCAACTGAGCCAGTTTCACTTTAAACCATGTTTAAAACATCTCCCTCGATGGGCGTGATTTATCAATGATTCTTACAGTAGGAACGTTCTTTGTCTTTGTCACTATGGACAGCAAAGGGCATTCTTATTATAAGTTTGCTTTATTAACCTCCCCCAATGTGAGATGGTAGTGGTCTATGTGAGATGGTAGTGGGGGGGGGCATTTTTTACAGTTTGAGGCTATGTTCACACTGCGTATGAATCCGTCCGTAGTGCGAACTGCGAATATACGCACATAGTTTTGAGGTTGATGCGTTCGCTTGAAAGTATACGATATACGCCCGCACAATGCACACTACGTATGAGCTTACGGCCGGATCGTATACGGCGCCGTGAAAAATGAACAAGACCATTGTTTGAGGAAGGAAATTTTGAAACTCACGGCCGTGGATTTCCATGCAGTCCCGTACGAAGTACTTATTTCAGCCAAATTGAACTTGATTTTTGGGATCCAAAAGGTTCTGTGTGGTTTACGGGGCTGGGTGAAGATTTCCAAGTAAATGACCTGCCTCAGATCGCTTCGAATCAAGCTAGGGAAGCAGCTAGTTTAAGCCTAAACCTGTAATCTGGAATCTGTACCAACTCCTCCCCAAACCACTGGTACCGTTCAGTAACTGTCAGTAATTCATGTCCTGTCCTGGGGTCCAAATATCTTCTGAATCAAAAGGGTATTTTCTTGAAAAGGACAACACCAGAAGAGCAGGGTTAAATTGGCAGGGCCTAGAGCATCCGTGTCCTAGGTTGTAATGCCTCTCAGGGACTCAATATGAATTGCTGAAAGATACTGACCGTTACTACTGGTTTAGGGGGTCGGGTGGCTACAGATTTGTTTTATTAAAGAATTTACATAATCCCTATTAGTTTCATATGCAAATCTCAGTGGATTTTCCTGTGACAATACAGTAGAGAAGGTATTTAGTCGATTGGCCTTTTCTTCATCCTCCTCCTCCACCATTGCACTCAAATTATAGGGGCCATCAATGTCACTTTTCACTTTCTTTTTACAGATTACTAACTGCCGTAAAGATTGTTAAACAATAGTCATAAAACATATATTCTTTTATCAGTATGTATCTATAATAGTGATTAAAACTGTTCTATTCTCTTCCAGGCTTACGGGCACTATACATTTGATGGAGAATGGATCTGAAAGGCACTTTGTCGAACATATGGCAGAACCAGACAGGAAAACATAAACTTGTCACATATGCAACAGTGGACAGTGGACTCCTATCTATTGTTTCTTAAAAGTAAGTGTGATAAATTATAGTATTCTATATTATAGTATATAGGCACCAGTACCTTATAGCTCAGGGATAGGGAACCTTGGCTCTCGAGCTGTTGCTAAACTACAACTCTCATCATGCCTGGACAGCCAAAGGAGTTGTAGATTTCTATTTATTACTTGTCTAAACATAGCACCTGGGCTATAGCGACACATGTGCACTGTTTAGACAAGTTATGAATAGAAATCCTGCCGGGGGGCATTCCTAGTGATGAGGGGTGTGGGGAGGAAAAAGGAGAGGCGTCGTGGATTTGGGGCACAGACACTGTAGGCCACGCCACTATGACACAGCGCTGCAGATTAAAAGGTAATTTTTTGCTCTAACCAAGGCTCTCATCAAATGAATGGTACTAGCGTTTGGTGGATACAGTCACTTTAATGAAATGAACAAATCGGATTTGATGGACAGCTGGGGAGAGATGTGTGCTGCATTACATTTCCCCAGCTGTGTCTTCGAAGTGAGAAGTGAGACTTCTGCAATTAATAACTTTGAGGACATGTCAAAACTTACTGCAAATGACACTAATAATTTAAAGAAGGACTCTGGAAAACATTTAGGGGTGTGGGGACAAATAATACTAACTACCAACAATATAATGAATTTCTTCCCAGTTCAGCTGCATCTATAGGGTTTGAATACTTTCATTATGGCAGCTGTGTCCATGTGTATTATTCCTTCATATCCTTTACCTCCTGACTGCTAACAAAAGTTGCTAGAATGGTTCTTTAACCTCTTCAAGTCAGTAAAACGTAGATATATGTTCCTACCGCACATACCCAGTGCAGTAGGAAGGTATATATACGTTCCTGAGGTCAGAGGGGTTTCATGTGTGCGGGACCGCTGTAGTGAAAGCGGACCCTCACACATCATTGTCCCAGGAGCTAAGGGTACTGTGACACAGCTGCGTCTCATTAACTCCTTAAACGCAGCGACCTATAGCGATCGCGGCATTTAAGGTACTCCGTGACAGAACAAGCATCCACCACTGAGTAATCAGGACCCCCGCAGCCATGATGCAGGGTCCCAATCGCTTGTACCGATGGGTGGGGGTAATCTACTTACCTCCGACCTGTCGGATCGGCCATCTATGGATAGAGTCTGCTCTCAGGCAGGCTCTATGCATAGATGGCCGATAACACTGATCTATGCTATGCTATGGCATAGCATAGATCAGTACATGCAATCTAATGATTGCATGATTTACTGTGAAATATAAGTTTTTTTTAAAAAAAAGTGTAATAAAAACAGCTTTTAAGAGTATTAAAAAAAAACTATAAACCCCCTCCCGATAAAAGTTTAATATACCGCCTTGCCCATTATAAAAATAAATAAATAAACTTATTATATATGGTAGAGTGCGGAATTGTCCGATCTATTAAAATATAACATTATTTTTCCCACACGGTGAATGGCGTAAACAGGGGGGGGGGGGGACACACCAGGATTGCTGATTTTTTAAAATAAAAAAAAAAAAAAAAAAAAAGCGATCAAAAAGTTTCTGTTACATGAATATGATATTAATAAAAACAAAAGATCATAGCCCAAAAAGTGACACCCCAACCAGCCCTGCAGGTGGAAAAATAAAAGCGCTATGGCTCTTAGAAGGCGGGGAGGAACATTGCACTAATTTGGCCCGGACATCAGGGCATCAATGGGCTCGGTCTTGAAGGGGTTAACCCCTGGTAGGATATTTTTAAAAAGTAGGTTCTGTAAACCAGAAATTCCCTTTAAATACCTGAATTTATAGAGATTACACAAATTAAACATCCAGTTGTTCCAGGTGACTAGAACATGTTGCAAGAATCATCTCAGGCTAGTCATTTATTTAGGACTGGTACAGCAACCCATCACGATTAGATTGTTACTTGTATGTAACAATAAAGCTTTGGCCCTATAACATATCCATTGTACGCTGCATGTTTCAATCATAAAATCCTCTTTAGAAAGTTTCTACTCAGAAGTGCCGTTAGATCACAGCTCCTACGAGGGTTAAACCTTTTACCTATGAGATACCACAGCTAAGAATAGTTCCCTAGGAGCCACTGTTTCAAAGCACTAACAATTGGAACTTTGATGAATTGACATTTTTATTAGAATAAAAGTGTTCTTTATTTGCCCTACAATGTAAAAACTCTTTGCAAGTTCTAAAGAGGTGCCTGAGGGCTTACAGGGTATCTAACTATAACTATACTAACAGGACAATACCTTTTCTGTGAAGTTGCCAGGTTACAGACAATAGCCATCAGCACCTGTAATTGTCTTGAGATCCAGACCATTTGAATGGATTGTGACACCACAGTTGGGCAGTTTCTTTCCAGCAGAACAAACTTCCAGCTGTCTTGACTCTTACTATTGTACTCTTAGAAGAATCCTATGTCTACAGTCTATTAGAGAAAAAACGGCACAAAGGAATATTCAGATTTTTAAGAATGTGATGGCCACAAGCAAGTGTGTGAGATCCCACAAACCAGGCTGTAGCTGCTCTCTACCATAGACGGCATGTTTGTTTCTATCTGGATTGTATGGACTGTTCTATCCTTGTATGCTGATTACCACCATTGGGTTTTATAGAAAGAAATAAAAGGCCAGAATACCCCTTTAAGAATTACTGAGCTAACACAGTCAACCGTTAAATCTGGGGTTTTACAAAATACCAGCATTCCCCATGAAATCACAAATGTGGAGCATCTTTTCTTCTTAAACTTTGTTGTGCTTTTCCACTGTTATTCCTGTGTACTTATGGATACATTAAAGTGAATTAACCATCAGGTACATTCGCTTTAAGTGTTGCACATGAATAGAACGGCGCGGCGCGGGTCCCTTTATTTTGAACTGCAGCCCAGTACCAGTGTACGGTGCCGTCCTATTCCCAGGCACCAGCATGGGTTAAGCACCGGAGACGGGCCAGCCCACCCCAATGAAAGAAACCCCTGCCTCTCTATCATGTGGCTCTATTGATTTTAATGGGGCCGCGTCATAGAGGAGCGGGGTTTTCCTCCCACTGGGGGTGGGCCAGTCTCCCTCCAGTGCTTCACCCCCGGCCGATGCCCGGGAATAGAACGGCGCCATATGCGGGAACCAGACTGCGGTTCAAAAAAAGATCTGCGGCACTGGCTTCCCTGCGCTGGCGCTGTTCTATCCATGTGCAAAACCTAAAACAAATGTACTGATGATACATTCTCTTTAGTGTTCCATGTGCATTTATGGAATATAATATGTCTGTTTTGCCCAAAATGGACATATACTTTCAGTGATGAATGGCCTCCCTGATGCAGTTCTGCTATGATCTGCACAAAATTGCAGAAAAATTGGTGCGTTTCGACTGCAACTATGCACAAATCATGGTGGCAGCAGGAAGGCCATTTGGCAATGTTTATGCAGACTCTGCAGAACCTTAGCTATGTGGCTATGATGTCACTTCAGGCCCTACAAAGTATGCAGAGCACTATCAAGGAGGTGGAGGAGACTAGTCTAGGGGGAGGGGGCAGGTAAACCGATCTCCTTCAGTATGAAGTTAAGGTGGGACCCAAGAGAGCAGGGCCCTTGGTGCAATGTGTTGGAGTGGGGGGATACTTTTGCTCTAAGTTGGGTTTTGAATAAATTATGGGGCCCAGTGTCTGTAGTTAGGCATCTGGTTAGGGTCGGAAGTAATGTTGATTTTTGGGGGTGCATTATTTGAGACTTAACCCCCACCCCCAGGACTTAAAAGGTCATTCGAAAAATAAAAATGGTTAGAAATATATACATATACATACTTGAGCTCATTTCAACATTTACAATACAATGCTCAAAAAAACAATGAATCACTCAATACAGAACTAAGATAAAACCCCTTAGTTGTATCTAGTATCTAGTTTTTGTACTACTTAGCAGCGGCAGAACCAATGCCATAGTGGATATAGCTGCTTGTATTTAGTGCTGGTTTTAGCTGTATGCACATCTTTAAGACTCACATACAGCTAAAAGTTTAACAGGGCAAAGAGCTACTAGCTTTCTTTTGCTGTAGCCCAAGACATAACTATAACAAAATTTCAGCTGCTTTTGACCTTCAAAAAGGAATATATACTTCATTAGCCTCTCCTGTGTTTCTGACCATGCATTTGTTTTTGTTTTTTTGTTTTTGTTTTGTTTTTGTTTTTAATCATTTTGCATGGGGAATAAATGTTATTCTATTATTTGGGCGTTGGGGTGTTATTTTATTTTTACACTTTTTTTTATACTTTTATACCTTTTTTTATACTTTCCTGATTGCTAATACAATACATTGCACTGCTATTGTACAGGCAATCTGTATAGCTATTCCCCCAGCACAGCTGTATAGAGGTATATACATGGAAGGCTCAATGACCTTTAGAAGTTTAAACTTGTTTCAGGTTAAACTGCTGGGAGCGGAGGTTTCTCCTGGCAGTTAGTGGGAGCAGGGCCGGCTCCAGGTTTTTGCGGGCCCTTGGGCGACAGAGCCTCAGCAGGCCCCTCATCCATCCATTATACACCATCATCCACGCACTATGCACAATTACTTGAAATACCACTAACATACACAAACACACTGACACTGACTGACAGACACTGACACACTGAAGCACTGACAGCTCAGTCTTCTCCCTCTTTCTCTGGGGCTGCTCTCCACACTGTAAGGTTAAGGACCTTCAGGTCATGTGATCAGGTCCTTCACCCTTTTCTCTCTCTGTGCAGGTCCTGCACTGTCTCCTGTGTCTTCTGATGTTCAGCTCACTCACCCTGCACTACAGTGAGCAGGCTTAACATTAGAACACTGGGCCCTTCTTCTTCTCTGGGCCCCTAGAGGCGCTGTGGGTCCTGGCACTTGCCCAGGTAAGCCCTGTGTTGACTCCGGCCCTGTGTGGGTTATTGTGTAGGTCCACAATTGTGTAGGTTCCTAGGGTTATTGTGTAGGTCCCCCTTTTGTGGTGAAAACAATCCTTTGATCATGTTTCTCAAGCTTGTTCTCATTAGTTTTTGCAGTGTGGAAGTTTACATTATACTGCTGAAAGAGTCCTCAATCACTAGGGAATACCATTGCCATGAAGGAGTATACTGGGCCTGCCACAATCTTTGGGTCCTTGGTACGTGTCGCAGCATCCACATGAATGCCAGAACCAAAAGTTTCCTAGTATCATTTGCCTCTGCTGGCTTGCCTTTTTCATAGGATGCCATCTCTTTTGTTGGTGGATAGGGGTAGGCATGAACAATCCAGTCTGAGACTATACAACTCCATGTACGGCAAGCTGCAATGCCTATACAGCATCCTTTCTGTGGGTTTGGACAAGTTGAACTAGCCTTTGCACCCCCAACCCATCAATGACCATTTTGTGCCCATGACCCTGTCAATTTCTTTTTTACTGCTGGATGAGCTGCAGATTTTTATACCAGGAATCATTGAAGGCTAAAAGGTAGAGCTGCCCCAGTTAGATACAGTTGCCTTCCAGTTAGGTATAATTGATCCCCAGTGTATTGAACTGCCCCCCCTTCAAGTAAGTAAAGTTGCCCAGTTAGATACAGTTGTCTTCCAGTGTATTGAGCTGCTGCTCAGTTAGGTATAGTTGTCTCCTGGCATATACAGCTAAAAAAAAGAAAAAATATATATATACTGTATATATTTTTTTTTATTGCATCTTGCAGGCTTCTTCTTTGTCCACCCCTACTATCACTCATATAGGACAGCAGAAGTGGTGCAGCGCTGATTCAGTAACGCTTACAGTCAACAGTTTTTTGGCCATAAGACTCTTAGGGTGCCATCTTGGGCAGCAGGATAAACGGTGCACTGGCAGCATCGTGAGCCCCACAGAGACCCCACAATCTGACTCCTAAGGCAGAATTCTTTTTTTGAGCCGTGACCCGGGCACCGGCCCGGGCTGAAGCACTGGAGGCGGGCCGGCCCACCCCCAGTTGGAGGAAACCCCCACCGCCCTATGTCACTGCTCCATTGATACTAATGGAGCCGGGAGCCGCATCATGGAGGGGCAGGGGTTTCGTCCCACTGGGGGCAGGCCAGCCCGCCTCTAGTGCTTCAGCCCGGGCCGGAATAGAACGGCGCTGTACGCAGGAATCAGGCTGTGGTTCAAAAAAGTACTGGGGCACTGGCTTCCCCACGCTGTCGCCATTCTATCCATGTGCAAAACTTAAAGCAAATGGTACATTCACTTTAAGTTCAAAATTCTATCTGTATAATGTTTTACTTTATTTTTATAGTGGACAAAGCTTTGTATTTCTGATACAGACCTCCATCCCTAGTTTCAAAAGATGACATGGCAGACTGCATCCACTTACTGCTTATTGTAATAAGCTCTTGTGCTAAGCGTACCATATGTATACTATATGTATACACACACAAAAGCTAAATATGCAGTAATGCGTCATGAAACCTCAGATTCACTTCATCTACATTAATAAGTTATACAGTAACATAATGTAACCAAAGAGAATGACTTGGTGTGATTCAGCGCAATATGTCAACTCAGATATTTCATTCAGGTGCCAGTCGAGTAGCAGCTTCTTCTGTGTACTCAGCTAGCAAAATTAATCTGTGTTAGTTCCATAGTGCGTGAAGAGATGAACATTTTAATTGAATCTAAACAATGAATAGGAGACTTTTCAATGTTATAACAGCAGAGCTGTGGGCTATTTATACGTAGCCTCACCCCTGTCTCCCCTATAGTCACCGGAGCTCATAACCCTAGATTAGAGCAATTTGCTCGGTTCATTTCTGTCACCTGCATATTATGTATTTTGGCAGATTTTAGATTATGCAAGCAGTGGTAGCTATATGCGTGTATTATGAGAGTTCACATAGAAAGCATACCTGTTGTTTCAGGCACTCTGGACGCAGATGCAGTCAAGTGGAACAACAGAGGGGGAACTATCAGTTTCCTGCTCTGCCTTTTGGGGCTGATGTCAGCACCTAGAGAACTTTGGAAAGTGCTGGGTCCCACTTGGTCGCTGGGTGCTGGGCCTATCCCCTTAACTGTAAGCGCTTGTGATGAGCGCTTACAGTTAAAGGGCTTGTATCACCTAAAGGGACCCTAACTACTATTTGGATGAACAGAGGGGGCCTAACTTATATGTGGAGGTACATAGAAGACCCTAATTACTAAATAGAGGGTACAGGTAGGGTCTTGCTACTCTATTGCGGAAACAGTAGAGATGAGGGAACCTGCAGAGGTTCGGGTTAGTATGAACCTGAACTCTCGGCTTCTGATTACCGCTGTCTACCCGCTCCGTGAAGAGGGTGGATACAGCCTGAGGACCGCCTGGAAAACTGAGATACAGCCTATGACTATGGCTGTATCCCAGTTTTCCAGGCGGTCCTCAGGCTGTATCCACCCTCTCCACGGAGCGAGCAGACAGCGGGAATCAGAAGCTGAGAGTTCAGGTTCATATGAACCCGAACCTCAGCCGGTTTGCTCATCTCTAGGGAACAGGTGGGCCTTATTACTATATTGGGGCAGAGAGGGACCTAACTACTATATGGGGGCACAGAGAGCATTATTACTGTATGGAGGCTCAGGGAACATCATTATTGTATTGTAAGGGCACAAAGGGGGCTTTATTGATCAGTGTAGATACCAAGGAGGCCAAATTTGTTAAAGGGATCACAGTAAGAGCATTAATAGTGAGCATGGGAAACTTTTACACTTGGCAAGGAGTGTTACTATAAATGCTGCTTCGACC
Organism: Dendropsophus ebraccatus; assembly: GCF_027789765.1. Lineage (NCBI taxonomy): Eukaryota > Metazoa > Chordata > Amphibia > Anura > Hylidae > Dendropsophus > Dendropsophus ebraccatus. The sequence continues at coordinate 26,455,104 of NC_091459.1, forward strand.
GATGCTCGGCCCATGTAATAGTGTCAACGATCAGTCAAGAAGCAGAAAAATGCCTATACAGCAACTGTTTGCATCTCCTGTGTGGGCAGTAAAATTTACTGCTATCAGCCACCCATCTCCCTGTGAAAACAGTGGATGTGTGGCCAATAGTAATACTTAAATGGCCTTACAAACAATACAGTGATCGTTCGTGAGGCCCAGTCTTGGGATGAATCTCGCCTTCTAAAGGAGCTTCAACCTTCTTGCTTGAGTCCTTGCAGGGCCACATATCGGGCCTTGTAAAAAGATCCTTATAGTTGAGTTTATGCGCTGAATAAATTCTAATGTTCTCAAATGACTTGATAATTACAAGAGAAAAAAAAAGATACTGACAGATGGCAAGTTAAAGACTTAAAGCTTCTTCTGTCAAACTGATTCCTTCAATTTGTATAAGCATGCTGCACAACAGGTTTACCTAGCAAAACATCATGTTACAAGTATAACCTAGATGGTTATGTTACATGGAATATGTCATTTACTTGGGAATTTTACACAGTGCATTTTACAAGTTGTTTATTAATTTGTATATGATTATTGCCCTGCATCATTGTATTCCTGTTACACCAGTAGCACTTGCAGCAACACTCTACAGGATATGGCCAGGTTCACACACAACGTAAAAAAAGGGCAAAATACGTCCTTATTTGGATAAATACAGCCTGAAATAAAGAACATGATCATTATTTTGCCCTCATTTTTCTGTTGTTTGAACATAGTCTATAGATATTTTACTGAAACACAATAGGAATATTCCAGATAACATACATATAAGGCACTGTCAGATTTCAAATCAGATGTGTACCGGGATTATGTTGCTTTTCTTACAATTGACCACTAATATCTGCTGTTTCACTGTAAATAGTTTCTGCTGCACTTTTAGGCTATGTTCACACAAAGTGGTTTTCCATTACAACAACAGCCATTCTTTTCATACAGCAATGATATGTATTGAAGTCAATGCAACAACGGCCATTGTTTTCACCCCATGCATTGAACAACGGCCGTTGTTTGGCACTCAAAAGAGCGGCCATTGTTCAACAGAGGGGAAGATTTATCACACTGTAAAGTAGAATTGTCTCAGTTGCCCCTAGCAACCAATCAGATTCCACCTTTCATTCCTCACAGACTCTTTGGTAAATGAAGGTGGAATCTGATTGGTTGCTAGGGGCAACTGAGCCAGTTTCACTTTACACCATTTTTCATATATCTCCTGCATGTGCTTGCTTTATTCTATTATGTACTGTATCTACTGTCATAGTTTGTACGGTATGTTGTGTGTATTTCTCTAGCTCAGTATGGTCTTTCTGGTTGAATTGCTTTGTGTTTGTACCTTGCAATTTCTATTACATTTAAAAAAAAATATATATATATATGTGTGTGTGTGTGTTAGGCATGATCATGATCAGTTATGCTGTAAATATAATTGAGATTTAGTAGTATAAGGATACATATATCACACTGAAAGGAAAAACAAGAATGTGTCATTCACAGCCTTCAGATAACTTATCATTTCGATGTGCTCATTACAGTAATTAGAAAAAAGTTTGACTCAATGTAAATGAACCAGCCTAGTGTGACATGAGGAACCTCTGATGACTTAGGGCCCTATTCCACTGGACGATTATCGTTCAGATTATCGTTAAATCGTTCGAATCTAAACGATAATCGTTCGGTTGAAATGCAGTTAACGATTAACGACCGAACGAGAAATCGTTGATCGCTTTATAAGACCTGGACCTATTTTTATCGTTGCTCGTTCGCAAATCGTTCGCGTTGAATAAGACATCGTTCGGTCGTTCGCAATAGATACGAATGCAATAGCGAATAAATAGCGAAGAAAAAACGATCGCAATTACGATCATAAGTAACGATTATCGTTCAATGGAAATGAGTGAACGTTTTCAGGTCTTTCGCAATAGTGGTCGTTTGCGATCGTTAATCGTTAATGATATGCAAACGATAATCGTCCAGTGGAATAGGGCCCTTACGATAATCCTTCTAAGGCACAGAATTGCCTCATTTTGGTAATTTAAAGTTATCATTTACATAAATTTTCTCACAGGACTTAATAAAACCAGTTCTACATGTAATCTGGGAACTAAATTTTGCAGAGTATTTCACAATTACATCAATGGCATAGTTATTGCTGAGCAGGTAGATGTCTGAACACTCTGCTTGTTTGCATATGGGGAAAGTTCAGCCATAATAACCATCAGGGCACGATTGCTGGCGAGCACCACTTGCAGGTGAAATCTAACAGAGCAAAAAACTGCTGGTAACTCACCCAGTAAGGCTAGGTTCACACTGCGTTTTCAGCATCCGTTTAACGGATCCGTTTTTTTTAACGTCCAGAAAAATAGGGTCAGCAACGTTTTTTTGTCCGTTTTGGTCCGTCAAAAAAACGGATCCGTTTTTTTTTATAATGGAACTCAATGGAAAAACGGATGCACACAAATGAATCCGTTTTTTGCAATCCGTTTTTTATGCGTTTTTTTCAAAAAACGGATGCGTTAAACGGATGCTGAAAACGCAGTGTGAACCTAGCCTAACTTACCTTGTAGTTCACAGGCTGTATTTACACCACAGTCTAGAAGAAGGCGGGAGCAGCCCAGGGCATGCTGACTCAGACACACCATGGGGGAGATTTATCAAACATGGTGTAAAGTGAAACTGGCTCAGTTGCCCCTAGCAACCAATCAGATTCCACTTTTCATTTTCCAAAGAGTTTGTGAGGAATGAAAGGTGGAATCTGATTGGTTCCTAGGGGCAACTGAGCCAGTTTTACTTTACACCATGTTTGATAAATCTCCATGGCATGAGTTCACTTGTCGTGTATGCATCTGCAGCAGCGGGGAGGGAGCGGGCCATGCCAGCGTGGCAGAGGAGGTAGGGCCGGATTATGTGCCCCTTGTATGCTGGTATTATTAGTAATGTTTGTCTTGGTATACTGGATTTAACAGTATGATTGTAATATCTCCTTTATAGCTTAATTTCTGTGTGTTTTCGATGTAAAGGTGTGGTGTACCTGGTCTACCTACGGCACCAAATTACCTTTTCCTGACACTGATAACCATTGATAATTGAACATGCAGGAAACAGGGCCACACTACATCCTAACCAAGTCTAATATGATCCAAGTAGAGAGTAGGAAGACTGCACTCCGCTGGTCAGTGGTGCACGAGGTGGAGAGATCCAGTAGTATGTATAGAAGAAACCTCGGCACTCACCAGATAAATATGAGCTTATTTATTCAGTGCAATATGCATCACGTTACATCAAGTACGCGTTTTGGCCAGGCATGGCCGTTTGATGAAGGCCATGCCTGGCCGAAAAGATGTAACATACCATCCATATGTGTGTTATCTTCCTCCTCAGCGCTGGTGCCGTGCTGATAGTCGAGTAATATTCGCTCCGGTGCACTGTCAGGAGCACTGCAGCGTCATCCGGCTCCTCTGCTCCATTGATTATCATTAGAAGGAGCCGGCTGATGAGGCTGCAGTGCTCCTGACAGTGCACCGGAGCGAAGATTACTCCGACTAACAGCACGGGACCAATGCTGAAGAAGAAGGTAACAGACCTTCCTCCTCAGCATCCTAGGTGCTATAAGGGGCTATCAGCAAGTTAGAGTCATCTATCCGGCTGACAGTTCCCCTTTAAGCATTAAAAGTTTAGTTTTGTATGGAAGATGGGAGAAAAAGATGTCAGGCTTTTGAAAGGCAGTGTAAGTGCTACTGGCTTGTGTGTGGAGTAGGCCTTGGCTTGCCTTTCTCTAGGTGGGGCGGGGTCTGGAGGCTAATGGGGCCCTGGTGAAGTCTCTAATGTCTTGACCATATTTTAATAAAAGAAGTTTGTACAGGTGTGTGATGCAACATTGTTTTCTACAGATGTGGTGATGCCACAATACTTACAGTGGCGCTCGCTGTGTTCATAGCCTTTATTCAGTGTCGACATAATCCATGTGCAAATGGCTGCGGATACATCAGAGAACCTGTGCAGTGCCAGCTTATCATTTGGGTGAGCCTGTATACTGTACATAGCTGTTTGCTTCAAGCTCTGGACTGTATATGCAGGCCTTGAAGCTTTGGCAAACAGCTGATTGGCGGAGTGCTAGGTGTCCATATTGATGACCTATCCTACGGGTAAGTCATTAATAAATTTTGCTTAGAGAACTCCTTTAATACAGGCTCCCCATGATATAGAAAAAGAAACAGATGCTGTGTTTATTGATGCTTTAAATTGTCACTGTCATTACAACTTTCAAAATCTAAATCAACAGTAGAAGTGATATAAAGCAAGTTTGCAATTTACATTCATTATTTTTTTGTAGTTATTATGGAGAACACAAAACTTCCTGTTTTCTGACTCTTTTTTTCTCAAAGAGTCAGAAAACAGGAAGTCCAGTGTCCCAGGCCATCTGAGCGCTCACAGAGAGAAGGCAGTCATGTGACTGATGAATACATTGAGCCGTGACTCTCTGTACTGGCCGGAATTCCTGTGTTTAGTCTGTTGGTTTTTTTCAACCAGCACAAGACTAAAAAAATCTGCCTTCAGGAGACTGGACCTGGATTTCTGGTAAGTATAGCTTTGTTTTACAGCATGTTAGCAATAACAAAATAATGAATGTAGATTGCAAACTTGCTTTATATCACATCTACTGCTGATTTAGATTTTGAAAGTTATAATGACAGGTACACTTTAACATTATTGGAAAAAGAAAGTAAAGTTATTAAAGCACTAGAAATTGCTTGTAATTTCTAGGGAACAGAACTTATAATGCAAGGTCATGGTCTGCAAATGCATTGCAGGTAACATTTGTTAAATGAACTGTAAATGATGGGGAACAATGCTTATAATAGAATCAGGTCAACAGGGCACGGTTTACTAATTCCTTCACAATACGCCACTGTGGTATTTTATTGTTGCATGTCTCACATCCCTGGACCTGTCATAAGCCAATGTAAAAGTAATTATCTATCTTTTGACAAAAAGTAGTGAAGGGCTTGATAACTGGTGTTCAGCCTGAATTCTATGTAATTATGCCAGAAAGTGTTACAATATTAGCTCCTGGGAATTCAAGTAATGATAAATTAGATGCATCTTATTGTTTTCTATTTTTAATAAGAAGAATTTATATTCAGTTACTTAAAGCATTTGTCCAGGGTTAAATGATATGTAGCTATGCTTCTGGGGCTGTGGGGGATAGTGAGGTATACTTACCTGTCCCGCTTCCTCACAGTTGCAGGGTTTTCGGCCGCCCACTCTCCGCCGCTGTCAGCAATTTCAAAAAATCTGTTGAATTGCTGGTAAAGCCGGTGACGCGGTCCCTTTTTTGAACCGCAGCCTGGTTCCCATGCACCGCACCGGTCTATTACCATGCACCAGCCCGGGCTGAAGAACTGGAGATGGCCCAGCCCACCCCCAGTGGGTGGAAACCCTTGCCTCTCTATGTCGCGGCTCCATTAGAATCAATGGAGTTGGTCATAGAGGGGCGGGCCAGGCCACCTCCAGTGCTTCAGCCCGGGCCGGTGCTCTGTAATAGACCAGCGCCATCTATGGGAGCCGGGCTATGGTTCAAAAAAGGGACCACAGCACCGGCTTCCGCTGGTTTCCGCCAGAGCCTTTCTATTTATATGCAACACTTAAAGCGTAACTGTCATTTCAGGGTATTTTTAAACCAAAAGAGTTTCCTTCTGTACTGAAAAAGCAATCTCCCAGCCTCCCCCCTCACTTCAGAAGAAGCAGGATTTCTGTGTCCATTATGTGGCTATGGAGAGGGGAGGGGCTGTTAGGAGTGACTGAGCTTGGAGCAGTCCTGCAAAGCACAACATCCTGCAATCTTCTCTCAGTAAGTTCATAGATAAGCACTGACCTTTCTGACACCTGAATTTAGCATTTTAGGTGCCCAGAGAGTCTACAAACAGCTGACCTTCATGTCACCTCTTCCTGCTCCCTCGGCCCCTCCCCCCTCCATAAGGATAGAATGGAGAGAGCAGAGCCTGTCTTCCCTGGCTTCTCTGTAATGAAGACGTGTTTGCCTGATAATGCACAGATAAGAAGTCAGGGGGGAGGCTGGAAGATTGCTTCTTAAGTACAGAAGGAGGCTTTTTTGGCTGATGAAACCTATTACAGAGTTTCTTAAAATCACTTATACTACTGATTTCTGCAATAAAAAAAAAAAATGACAGTTACGCTTTAATGCGTATGTACTGATGGTACATTTGCTTTAATGGGGTACATCGGATGTATGCCATGTTGTCCATCACTTTACCAAACCTGGCATTTTTGATGGACTATAATATAGATTTTGTAGTACTACACAAGCAAGGTGCAAAGTTAAAAAAGTTTTCATGCTCAGACTAATACAGGGCCAATACAACACTAACAAGTCCAGGCACATTTACATCCTGGTACAGCTTGTATGTAAAACAGCTTTGCTAAGGGTTTTCCGCAAATACTTTCTATCCATCATAATATTGCAAATCAGATTAGTCATTTCTTTATAAACTAGTCACTGGCAAGAAAAAAAAACCTGAACATTAAATTTTATTTCTAAATTTTACATTTTATTTCCTCAACTGCAGATGAAGGATTTGCTCAATGCGGAGCTGCGGCTTGGATTTACTTTATTATTTCACTATTTAACAACATACTTCTAATGGAAAGCAATAATGTATGCTACTGTATAGGCATACAAAAGCATATCTAAGCCATACACTTTTTTTTTTTTTGCTCGTGCAAACGTGCTCATTTTTTCTAACCTGATTATTTTTATGTGATTGTTGATAAATAGTTTTTTCTGTCTACTTGTGTCACTTGTTTTCACTGTAATGCTGTACATATCACTTTCCAGAAGCTTCCTCCTTATCATCACAGTTCAATTTAGCTGTAGGCTCAGTGGTAAGAATGGAAACTGCAAGATTTCGGGATTATTCTAAACTATAGATAGTAGAATTTAAAATAAGGAAAAACACAAAACCAATGGCTGAGCCTGCCTGCCACGTCGGGCCTCAAGTCCAGGAGTGGTGGAATGTGGACCAGCACTACAAAAACATGGCCACTTTTTCCCCTACTGTTGTCTCCAGTTCAGGTGCGGTTTGCAATTAAGCTCCATTTACTTCAATGGAACTGAGTTTCAAAACCCCACCAAAACTGGAGACAACAGTAGGGGGAAAGTGGCCATGTTTTTGTAGCGCTGGATAACCCCTTTAACTGTCAAAGTATAACTCAATATATCTCGGGAAGTATACAATCAGGACCCCATAAGCTGTTTTATCATAGTAATGTCTTATTTTTTGTGGGTTGGCTACAGCACCTATTTAAAATTTTGTAATATATAAAGGCATTTTCTCTATGGTCAGCCATGTCTGCCCACTTCCTCATCTTCACAATTCTGTTTCTCGCTATAAGACCACTGGCTGACAGAGGGGCCTTAACCATCCCTTATTCCCTATCAAACAGATCAGCATGTTATTAACCCCTGTATTATCTGCAGGATTTGTATAGTACTATTTGTTTCAGGATCATGCCAAAAAATCTGCAACACGACAATAGGGGTAGGATTATTATCTCCTGTTTACCTTTATCATTCATTTCAAGATACAGGGGGGATTTATCCCTGTGTCTTGGCGTAGACTGGAAAAGGTCACATATAGTCTAAAATGTGCAACTTTTTGCCAGTGCACAACTGCGGAAAAGCGTGGCATGACTCATAGAAGGTGTGGTCTCCTTACACACTCAATTCACTATGATTTCCCTGCAAACAGCCATTAACCCCTTAAGGACCAGGCCTGAAATGACCTTAAGGACCGGGCCAATTGACACTTTTGCGTTTTTGTTTTTTCTTCCTCGCCTTCTAAGACCCATAACTCTTTTATTTTTCCACCTACAGGGCCATGTGAGGTCCATATAATAAATGACGGGACCCCAAAAGTATCATTTATGGGGTGAATTTGGGTAAAAAAATGTGATTCTGCAAATTTTGGGGGGGGTTCCATGTTTTACGTAATGCACTTTACTGTAAAACTGACATTTTTCCATTATTCTATAGGTCGGTCTGAACACAGCGATATGCATGTTTTCTAGGTTTTCTATCCTTTTACTATTTTTTTTAGCAGTAAAACTTTTTTTTTTGCAAATAGGTATGTTTGAAATGGCCCTAATGTGACTCTTATAGCTCTTTTTATTTTTTCACCTACACGGTCTTATGAAGCATTATTTGTGGCGCCATGATTTCTAGTTTTTATTAGTAACATTTTTTTCTAGGTCAGACGTATTGATCGCTTTTCATTAATTCTTTATACATAAAATGTAATTAAAAAAAAAAAAGCAATCTCCGCTTTTTGTTCACGTCAAGGCACAGGCTGCAGGGGCATAAATGTACGCCCCGTGTCCTTAAGGGGTTAATCTTTTAGGCACACTTGTCACTGATGACAGGCTTCCAGATATGCTAATCTTGGTAAATCCCCCCCCCCCCCCCGGTTCTTACAAGTAACAAATGAGCCGTAAAGTATTTTATTAAATACTAGAATAACACCAATTGCTGTGGATATCCTCATGCTAAATATCCTAGAAATAATGGAATAAAACAATGGGATTAAAGGAGAAGTCTGGCGAGAACCATTTTTTTTTTAGCAAGGGCTGGGCAGGGGGAGAATAAAAGAAATAACATGCTCTTACCTCCCTCGTTCCAGCGCTGGTGGCCACATACCAGCCAGCCAGCTGCTGAGACAGGACCCTACTACTGGAGCGCCAGTATGCGGCCACCAGCGCTAGAGCGGGGGGGGGGGGGTAAGAACATGTTATTTTTATTTCTTTTATCCTCCCCCTTCCCAGCACTTGCTAAAAAAATGGCTCTGGCTGGACTTCTCCTTTAATAAATTACATCCTACATGTTATTTTTACCCTGACACTGAAGGGAGTTGTATGCTTCCTATCAGTCCCTGGGCTATTTGTTCAATATCTTAAGCTGTTACAATGGAAAACACAATATTTGCCAAGCATATATCAGTATGAGATTTCCATATGGTATTTATTATAAATGTGTTATTTTGCTGCTATATCTTGCTTTCATCACCCTTTTGTCATTACTTTGTGCAGCTACTCTTCACTGTTATCTTTCTCCACATATGCCCCCATCTGTCCTCTTCCCCACAGCGGGAGTAATAGAAAATTTCACACTTCCTTAGCATAAGCCGCACAATACAATTACACATTAAAATGGAAAATATTTACTCGTCCTCTTTTGTAAGAGCTTCCTATAAAGCATTGTAATTGAGGAGTCTCTTAAATGTATCATCTCGTCTCCAGGTCGTATGACAATTCAATGGTTTTGTTTGGCTATACAGATTCATTAAGTTAAAAAAAAAAAAAAATTCTAATGAAATAATAAATGATGTTTTAACCGATTATATCTTCCAGGCTAGACATGTGTAAGAAGAGGAAAGATGTATTAGAACATTTGTGGCGTCAAGGTTTCTGCACATAATGAATGTTTCCATGGGGAAAAAGCTGAACAGGGTCAGAATGAGCATCATCTAAAGACTGCCGAAAATTCTTTTACCTTCTCGGTGAGGAAGATGAATTTTACAAACTGCACAGCAGAAACAATATCACAGAAATCCAAGACGGTAACTGAAAAAATGCTGATATCGTTAACGTTGGCTGTGATAACAACCCTGACCACACTGTTAAACTTTGCTGTCATCATTGCAATTTGCACAACCAAGAAATTGCACCAACCTGCAAATTATTTAATATGTTCCTTGGCAGTTACGGACTTTCTGGTTGCCATTCTAGTTATGCCTTTAAGCATTGCCTATATAGTGATGGACACTTGGACCCTTGGTTACGTAATATGTGAAATATGGCTTAGCATTGACATGACCTGCTGTACTTGCTCTATCCTTCACCTTTGTGTCATTGCACTTGACCGCTATTGGGCAATTACCGATGCCATCGAATATGCCCGAAAACGAACGGCAAAACGAGCTGGAGTGATGATTCTAACCGTATGGGCCATTTCTATCTTCATTTCTATTCCACCCTTATTCTGGAGAAACCATCACAACCTAAATAATCAAAATAGATGTATCATTCAGCACGACCATGTCATCTATACAATATACTCAACATTCGGGGCATTTTATATCCCTTTGACTTTAATACTTATTTTGTACTATAGAATCTACCATGCTGCAAAGAGCCTTTACCAAAAACGAGGATCAAGTCGACACTTGAGCAACAGAAGTAACGACAGCCAAAACTCTTTCGCCCATTGTAAGCTCACCCAGACATTCTGCGTGTCCGAATTCTCCACCTCTGATCCTACTATGGAATTTGAAAAGATCAGTGCATGCGTAAGATCCCCTCCATACGACAACGACATTGACCTTAACGGAGATCGCCAACAACAGATTTCTAGTTCAAGGGAGAGAAAAGCTGCTCGTATTTTAGGACTTATTTTAGGGGCTTTTATGTTGAGTTGGTTTCCATTTTTTGTCAAGGAACTTGTCGTCGGATTACACCTTACCACTGTGTCTCCAGAAGTGGCGGACTTTCTAACATGGTTGGGTTATGTCAATTCCTTAATTAATCCGCTTCTCTATACTAGTTTTAATGATGATTTTAAGATAGCCTTTAAAAAACTTATCAAATGCAAAGAGCACACATAAAGTATTCTAGGCATGACATTGGACTGTCTACTAAGCCTTAAAGGTGACAACATGATACTGGATCGTTTTATGAATCACTGGATTACAAAATTATCTTTTATTTCTATTGGCTTGGTGTTTTCTTCATGTCCAGTCATGTAATGCAGTCTTCTACCTCTGTTTTTAACTGGAAAAAAAAAATCGGAAATTAAATTTTATACCATACAGTGATGTTTTGTAGTATTTATGGAAACAAATTGTTACATATACCACATACCACAAAGTTAGACCATGTGGCTACTATGGTTCTCTTGGACAGAAAGAGCCCATGCTACTTCCTTTGCCCTTGCCACTGTTTGACAATAACTTTACATGCAATGAAAGGAGTGGGATATTAGTCAAAGGGTCATGGAAAAGGCCTGGAACCCAGGACTAGAGATGAGCGAATTGCCCATCTAAGTAAGGGGCTTCGTTTGGTCAGAGCTCCGCTCATTGTGCTGCCAGCCTTTCAGCTCTGCTCCTCTCAAAATTCCGGGAAAAGCTGAATCCAATCTTGGTAAACTTCTCCCAGTTCCCCAGGATTGGACCCAGCTGTTCCCTGGCACCCAGGGTGGAGCAGCAGGGAGCGGAGCAGCGCTGAAAGGCTGGCGGCTTGATAAACAGAGTGCTGATCAAATGAAATGTTTTGCCTCGTTTAGATGAGTGATTAACTCATCTGTACCCAGGACGATTACGGGAGTCCATTTTGATATTTGTTACTTTTTTATGTATACTAGTGCTACCATTGGAAAAGGTTATTTGTTAAGAAAGTAAGAAATAGTGTTGAGTGTTTCCTTTGTATTAGCCCTTGCACACTAAGAAAATCATGTGGATAACTTGCCACGGATTCCGTGCACGCTCCCCCCTGACTCTCCGCCCATCCCATAGGTTCCATTCTCTGCTCGGGTTTCCGCCCAAAGGATTGACATGTCACTTCGGACGGAATCCGCCTGAGCATAGAATGGAGCCTATGGGATCGGCGAAACTTCAAGCAGGAGCGCGGGGGGGTTAGGGGCGAGAAATGGAATCCGCGGCAAGTTACCCACGCGATTTCCGTAGTGTGCAAGGGCCCTATAAGTGCTATGTACTTACAGGCATTTATACTTACATATTCATGCAAACAAATGAATTCTTTTGAGGTGTCTGATTAATGTGTTCTTATTTTTTATACATTGTCACGTATAAGATAGTACTGGAAGCAGTCTAATGCTATCATAGCTCACTGTGAATGATAAAATATGAAGAATTATGTTAAAGAAACTACACAAGATACTCAAATTTGAGCCAGACAACCAAGCTGCCTTATAATGGCATCTTACCTAACAAAGTAACCAATGAAAAAGTAACAAACAAATCATTTTACCCACAGTGTTTGCCAGTCACTGTATGATATGTATAGTCACAGATAAATATTTTTAAAGGGGCTTTCTGGGCAAAATGAAATGATTTGCTATCCACAGGATGAGCTATCCACACTAAGGGTATGTTCACACATATTCGCCTGTTTTACTCAGTGTGAACATACCCTAATTGATGGGGTGGTGTCACTTGGCACCTGTGCAGATCAGCTGTTTATCGACCACTTTAAACAGTGAATGGAGTTTATCTTGGTCCACTGTGTAGCGGCGGCAACCTGTAACTGCAGCTCAGCTCCTATTCACTTAACTGGGACCAGAGCTACAGTTACAGGTCGCCCCATTTAAAAATGGAGACAAACCCTTTCACTGTAAAGTGTGGTGCCAAACAGCCAATCTGTGCAGGTGCTGGATATCAGCAACCCACCGATCAGTGGCTGTTGAGCTTTACTGTGGATAGCACATTAATCTATTTTGGGCATAAAATCCATTTGTATCTGCTTTTCTTATAAGCCTTCTAGGTTCATCAAAGTACCAAACAGAATTACCCTGAAGATACAGGCTAATTTATGCCAATCACTGTCCGGGACTGCTGCGGCCAGTAATTGACTGAGTGGCCTGTCAGTTCAGAGAAGCTTAAACGCGTGGTGTCAGGAAGCAAACAGAGGGCAGGAGAAGACTGGAAGTGTGTAGAGGTAATGTATAAACAGTATAGGACAAGGACTGCACGGACATCGCTAACGATGTCTGTGCAGCCCTTGCTAAATGACAATCGAGCCATGTAATAGGCACAGTAAAGGAGCGCTGATCTAGCAGATTGGGACTCTTTTACATTATTTATCGGGCAGTCATCGGCCTCTGTATTAGGACCCTAAGGGTACGTTCTAATAAAACACAGGGAAACGGCACTGAGGATAAAGATATCAGCATCTCTATAAAATATTAGAATTTTCTAATCTGCTGTTAGTTTCCCTTTAATATCTTCACTCCATGTTATGTAAAAGTCTTGTTAAAACTCTGTGTACATTGTTACTGTATAGAGGCACAGATTGCACTATTATTAGCTTCATTTTGGCCCTATATTAGATGACTTTTGATTCCTCTATTCTGTCAAAATACACAGATGAGAGTCTGTTGTGAGCACAAGCCCTTTACCGCTTGTTATTTCCTGCAGATCCCATTACACAGCCCACGCATTACATATTTGGACTTGTCTCAATCATATGAAGCCTTAATTCCAGTGTTACAAAAAATGCACCAAGAAGTTGAAGTGAATGCAATTTTGTTTAAATGCAATTATGATACCGTGTTTCCAGGGCCGTATTTACCACAAGGCACCCGTGGTTTGGTGCCTAGGGCAGCACCTTGCAAGGGGGCAGCACCAGGGAGCAGGGGGAAAGTAAATCTGGCGTCTGTTCGAGGGGGGTGGGGGGTAATGGTGGTATTGTTCAGGTCTGGTGTGGTGGTGTTATCCAGTCACCGTATGGTGGTATTGTTCAGGTCTGGTGTGGCGGTGTTATCCAGCCACAGTATGGTGGTATTGTTCAGGTCTGGTGTGGCGGTGTTATCCAGCCACAGTATGGTGGTATTGTTCAGGTCTGGTATGGCGGTGTTATCCAGTCACAGTATGGCGGTATTGTTCAGGTCTGGTGTGGCGGTGTTATCCAGTCACAGTATGTGGTATTGTTCAGGTCTGGTGTGGCGGTGTTATCCAGCCACAGTATGGTGGTATTGTTCAGGTCTGGTGTGGCTCTGTTAAATGTGAAGCCTGGAGCCATTACCTACCAATCTACCAATCCTGATGCTAAATAATGGGTGAAGATGGGGGTGTTTTCAGGTTTAGTGCCTAGGGCAGCAGCAGCTGTTAATACGGCCCTACGTGTTTCCCCGAAAATAAGACACCCTCCTAAAATAAGACACCCCTACTAATCTACCCTATAGTTTAAAGTAAGACACCCCCCCCCCAAAAAAAAAAAATTAGGCACCCCTACTCTAAACGAGGGCACCCCCAGAAAGTAAGGCGCCCCTCCCCTGGAAAGTAAGGCCGCCCGCCACTGCTGCTGCCACCTGCGACTCACCTAATCCCCTCCTGGAGCTTCACTGCAGGCGCCTCAGGAAGCTTGGTCCAAGGCCCCCAACGTCCGTCACGTGTTCCGATGCACAATGCCGCCTATTTTCAGGGGAAACATGGAATATGTACATGATTACAATATTAGAGCCAAACAATAATACGCTCATTGTGGAAAATTAGACAGTAGAAAAGAGGCTCTAGTTGGCCTCCCTTTAGCCTGGATATATGATGAGATATGGTTGGGCATGAAGGTATAAAAGTTTCATGTGCCATTTGGCTGTCTGCTTTTAGATGTAGGTTCACACTGTGCAGCCAAATCTGTAGTTTGTGCATACCCATAGGTTCCCGAATTGTTAAAAAAAAAAAAAGACTGGCAGGCCAAGGCAAGGTTTAATTTAAAAAAAGAAACATTTCGGTACTGTGGTGCACCATTCTACACACTGTACTATAATCTTCATCTTCTCCAATACTTCCACAGGGTTACTACATATAATACACTATAAGAATACTGTACCTCACAACAGATCTTCTTTACCTTACTTAACAGTTCTCAATGTCAGAAATAAGTCCACAACACTGGGAATAGATCTTTGCTTTGTTATTTACATTGGATCATTGCTTCTTCAGTGAAGGGTGGGAAGTAGTGCCAGTGCATGAGGCAGTCTAAACGCCCTATAAGGCCCTGTTCACACTGCGAAAATTGGTGCCAAGATTCTGTGCGGAAACCCTCCATGTGAACTCACGCGCCCAATCCTGCCTTCAACGGTTTGAGTGGGAGGGCTTGCGTCTCTCAGCGCCTCTCCGCTTAAAGAATTGACATGCCAATTTTTTGAGTGGCGAGGCGCGGAGAGCGGAGGCACGCAAGCCTTCCCGTTCAAAGAGATTCCATAGTGCGAACGGGGCCTTATACACACAGATTTATCTGACAGATATCTGACAGATCCATGAAATGATTGACAGGCAGAGAGGCCAGTAACGCGGTGACAGACAGAGAGTGGTGACTAGACATGCGCGGGGAGCCGCTCAGGTGACTACCTCCCCGCCTCTGCCTGTCATGCGCCCAAGTTATTAAACCTCTTTTTCTCGGGTATACAGCTTCCTCTGCAGCCGTGGCCGGTAAATGCTGCAGCTGCTCAGAAGCTGTATACAGCGGTTTAGGGAACCATATCAACCCAATTGGGGCTGATTGGTTCCCTTTAAAGGAGAAGTCTGGCAAAAATTTTTATTAAAGTATTGTATTTTCCCCCAAAAGTTATACAAATCACCAATAGACACTTATTACGAGAAATGCTTATAAAGTGCTTTATTTCCCTGCACTTACTACTGCATCAAGGCTTCACTTCCTGGATAACATGGTGATGTCACTTCCTGGATAACATGGTGATGTCACTTCCTGGATAACACGGTGATGTCACTTCCTGGATTACATGGTGATGTCACAACCCGACTCCCAGAGCTGTGCGGGCTGAGGCTGCTGGAGAGGATGATGGCAGGGGGACACTAAGGGACACAGGGCACTGGAGGGACACTGAACTTATTTTTTCATAGGAAAATGATTTGGCACACCCCTCATTATATAGGCTCTTAACAAAATATGATTTCAGCAATAGACAACCTTCTTTGGTGGGAAAGAATATTTCAGTTTTTTTGAAGATAGACAGCTAAGTTTTATTAGAGCCTTTTTCTTTTTATACAACTGTTCGGTGCCCAAGTACTGCTGCTGGCAAATGTCACAATGTCCTCTTATAAACGGCAGCTGTGGTGACGCCCATAAACCTGCAGGCTAAAAAACTACATCATGCAGAAAATAAATCAGTGAATTGCTTGCTATTTTTAAACTCAGCTTCAGTACATCAAAATAGTAGTGATCAATATGAATTTTCACAAATTAAAGAAGTACTAGATGCCAAAGCAAACACTACAATAAAAAATACTTGTTGCTGAGGTATATGATTTGTTATATAAGAAAAGCTTTTATCTACATTACTTGGTCAATGGCCAGTTAGGGGAAAAATTATACACTTCCTGCGATTTCCTCTTCTCCTTTTTACTAGGTTACTTGAGTCTGCTAGGCATCTGTCTCATAGTCAGATTCCAGAGGAATGGATCAAGTAATCCATGATTGCTGAGATTTGGATTGCTCGTAATATGTCTTTAGAAGATCCAGGGTCTGTGTATTAACTTCTCACTATGGAGTAGGATTTTCTTTTTCTTTTTTTTTTTTTAGATCAAAGTTCTGTCTTGTCCTTGTTTTATTCTCACATTGGTATTTGGAAGTCATAATGCAATATCCAGAGTGTTACCGTGGTTAGGTTTCTCTAGGTGTTTTCTGGTTAAAACTTAGGCTTGGTTTAGTCTAGGGCTGTTTCTGGAATATTACAGGGGCAGTGAACTTAGTTTCTGGTTCAGTTTAAAGGACAACTCCCGCGGGACCCCAAAAAAAAAAAAAACACAGACACACACCGACACCATACTCACCATCTCTCCGGTGACGATCGCCACTCGATTCGCCCGCCGTCCGCCTCTCCGTCGCCGCCTTCCGCCATCCAGCGATGTCTCCAACTTCCGGGTCCAGGGGATGGAAAAGGCTGCCAGTGCGCTTGCGCACCGGCAGCCTTTTCATTGGCTGGAGCGCATCACATGGCTTCCAGCAAGCTCAGCCAATCAGGGCTGAGCAAGCTGGAAGCCATGTGATGCGCTCCAGCCAATGAAAAGGCTGCTGGTGCGCATGTGCACCAGCAGCCTTTTCATCCCCATTCACTTTGCATGAAGACGCCGAGGAGGAAGAAGACCCGGACCGCCCCTCGGCTCTGACGTCGTCGTCGTCAGATGCCGCCCCGGAGAAGAGGACCGTGACGATCGTAATAGGTAATGTATAAATTCCTTAACTTCCGGGGTGGGGGGTCGGGGGTCCGAAAGTGGGGGAAGGGGGCCAGGCCGGGTATTTAACCACATTACAAAGTTATATAACTTTGTAATGTGTGTTAAATGAGCAAAAAAAAATTTTTGTGGGAGTTGTCCTTTAATTTATGAAAGATCTAGAAAAGATTAAAGTGAATGTCCAACTGTATAAGAAATACGATGGCACTCACCAGCTACATGCAAAATTCCGGCTTTATTAGGCAGACATGGTGCAGGGGAGCAAAAGATCAGGCTCTCTTTCGTGCATTACATACAATTGCAACAAATGTATTGTCCAAAATAATTTGGTTTCTTTCTCTGCTAGTGACAAAATCTTAGATTCCAGTGATTTTCGCGCAGTGTGAATAGAGAGACACACTCCAGTTACGAGTACTAAAGCACTGGAATCTAAGATTTTGTCACTAGCGGAGAAAGAAACCAAATTATTTTGGACAATACATTCGTTGCAATCATATCTAATGCACGAACGAGTGCCTGATCTTTTGCTCCCCTGCACCATGTCTGCCTAATAAAGCTGAAATTTTGCATGTAGCTGGTGAGTGCCATCGTATTTCTTATACAGTTGGACTTTGTGTGTATCTGGCTTCTGATTGAGCACCACCTGGACTGATCGTGGTTGGTGGTTCATCCTCTTTTTAAACCGCGGCCCGTTTTCTGCACATGGCGTTGGTCTATTAACCGAGCACTGGCCCGGCCTGAAGCACTGGAGGCGGGTTGGCCCTCTGCCAATGGAAGAAGAAATCCCTCACTTCCCCTCACTGGGGGCGGAGTTTCACCTCACTGGGGGCGGGTCGGCCAGCCTCCAGTGATTTAGGCCAGGTCGGTGCTCCGTAATAGACTGGTGCCGTCTTGCATCCATCTCTCTCTCTCTTACCTTCTTACCTCTCTGTGCAGATGAAAAGAAAGAAAGAAAGATACTGTGTTTACTGTGCAAAACAGAAGCAGATCGAACCAATGGTGGGCAGATTCTACAAGACAATGGGGGGTACCAGACAGTTGGTTCTGAAGTGAAATACATGGTGGGAGATGTAGTTTCCCAGCTAGGTGCCCTCATGTAAAACTGGGATCATTTGTGAAAGTTTTAACCTGTGGGTGAGAGCAGCATAGTAAAGTGGTAAAGATTTGGTGGGGGTTCGGTGAGTGCACCTATATATATATATCGCTGGAGTTCCCCTTTAATACCCACACTGGTCATTACTCGTAACTGCTAATGACCTTTGGACTTGTAACATCCCAGGTGTCTTTCAAAACTTTAATATTGAGGTTTTTAGAGAATTTTTATATCAGAGTTTTCAGAGAAGAGAATTTTTAGAGAGGATTTTTATGTTCTGTTGCGTAGGCAAAGAATTAGGAGTTGAAGTCAGCTTGGAGTAGACCCTACTGCACTTTTTAAAAAAGAGGGAAATTTAGTAGGTTAAGACAAAAAAAAAAAGCAAATTGGGCCCTATGTTTATAGTTTTTTTCAAGATATTGAGATAAATTAAAGGGGTTATGCAGCACTTATAAATGTATTATATGTTGCTGCCCATACATAAAACATAAAAAATCTTATGCTTACCACTTTGCGCTCCCCCGGTGCCACATACCATTTCAACAACTGCTGAACTGTTAGAGGTGAGAAAATGGGAATCTGTCACTAGGTTTATGCTGCCTTAAATGAGGGCAGCATAAACTACTGATATAAATACTGAACAGATCGGTGTATTACTTCCATCATCTTGTTCAGCCGTTCTTCTAATATGCAGGAGAATAGGATTTTTGCAACACACCTCCCCCCACCCTCCAGCTGCTGATTGACAGTTAACTACCTATACATAGCATGGATAGATAACTGCCAATCAGCTGCTGGTGGGCGGAACTGCCAATCAGCAGCTGGTGGGCAGAGTTGTCTGCCTCTCATGAATATCCAGGACTACTGGGCACATGCATATAATGCAGAAGACTACTTATTGTCCATGTTACTCAGGAGGATATCTCTGAATCAGTTGCACAGAACAATGTAAGTAATATATCATTCTGTTCAGCTTCTCTGTCACTACTTTATGCTGCCCTTAGATAGGACACCATAAACCTACTGAAAGAGTCTCTTTAAAGGTAGTGTGTCATCAGAAAATTACTTATTGTTTAAATAATGTTTTTATGTTAAACATATTTTTTTGAATTGTTGGTGATCTTTTTCCTAATTTTCAATTTTTCTACCCATATTATAAAATAATCCTGAAATCTAGCAGTTTTTATTCTTACCACTGAGAATAAAACTAAACTGAGACTTCCTGTTGTGTCTTTGGTGATAAGAGAAAGCTGCTGTAAAATGATCTGTACAGCATTGCAGCGACATGTGACACCAGTAGACAGAGGAGACAGTAGCAGCTCCTTGTGGAATGACCTCTTCAAAGACCACAGAACATGTTCAGTAATGTTTCACTTTCATCTCAAGGGGACAGACTCTGCCTATTGTCTTCTATGTCCTTAGGCTTGCTGTAAAGCATGTCAATAACAGCCCAGGCAAGATGGCAGCTCCCATAACAATGTACAAATCCAGCACTACAAAAACATGGCCACTTTTCCCCCTCTCTTGTCTCCAGTTTGGGTGGGGTTTTGAAACTCAGTTCCATTGAAGTAAATGGAGCTTAAATGCAAACCACACCTGAACTGGAGACAAGAATAGGGGGAAAGTGGCCATGTTTTTGTAGCTCTGCATAACCCCTTTAATGAATGTAGAAAACTTACCGAGAGCCTTATCTTGCTCCTGTAGTAGTTCTAGTATTCCGAGCATTTCCATTCCCCTTCGCCTATGAATAAATAAGAGATGTCATTTAAAAAAAAAAAAACACTAATAAAAAACACATAAAGAGACCAAAAAATAATACTGACAGTTGTTAAATTCAAAGCAAATAAAAAACAGGTTTAGAACTTCAAGTTCTCTCATATTATCTGGCTGTAGATCACATGCATTTTGTTTTCTTCGTGTTTACTTTTTGTTTGTTCTCACTTTGGTTTGTGAAAAATTCAGGAAAAAAATATTTCTTAAAGAGTTCCTTCTCACTCCAGCCATAGAATTAGGCCCCATTTACACATCACTAATGCTCCCGATACTTGAGGGATCTACTATCAACTATGCACACAATTCCACATGTGTGCCCGTAGCCATCAGCATTCATACGGACCCATTGATTGAAATGGGTGGATCAGGGGCGCAAATACGCCCGTATTATGGCTTGCCAATATATTTTGCGGCACAGATCATGGCCCTTTTACAGATCTGTACCAACTACAGATGAGTGAAAGGGTCCATGGAAATCAATGGTCCGTAATTGTGGACAGTGTTATAATGATATGTGAATAGGACTTCACTGTTTAGATTAGGAATGGGAAAACTTTGGACCTCCAACTGTTGCAAAACTACAATTCCCATCATGCCTGGACAGCCGAAGCTAAAGCTTCGGCTGTCCAGGCATGATGGGAATTGTAGTTTTGCAACAGCTGGAGGGCCGAAGGTTCCCCATCCCTGGTTTATGAAAGAGAAAATAAACTAACAATATATTGGTAGGCTTTTAGGCTACATGATAATCATTGGCGGCTTACATATGATATCCTACAAGACATGATTTATGGTAATATCCTGGCCTCATAGTTCTGCTTTCAGATGAATCCAGGATATAAATTTATCAAAGGAGACTGTAGCAGATTTGCAGGGTAGTCCATATTTAAACAATCATGAGACAGTGTAGAGGGGAATTAGAGCACAAAATCAATACTATGGTGCTCTTAGATGACCTGATCCAGAAATCCCTCTAGGCATCAGTTAGAATTTCTCAGTTCTTACAATGTTAATGTATTTTTGAAAAACATTTTCGCAGCTAAGGCCTCAAAACAAGAGATATGACACTTAATCCCTCTTCCTTTTTGAATTTCACACGTTTCTGCCAATGCTTCTCGGTAGCTGTTTTATATATATATATATATATACATATATATATACAGTATACAGTATATACATTAATTTTTACCAAGTTTTTCAAGTTCTGTATTGAAGCCTGTGGGAAAACACCTTAAAGGAGAAGTCTGGCGAAAATTTTTATTAAAGTATTGTATTGCCCCCCAAAAGTTATACAAATCACTAATATACACTTATTACAGGAAATGCTTATAAAGTGCTTTTTTCCCTGCACTTATTACTGCATCAAGGCTTCACTTCCTGGATAACATGGTGATGTCACTTCCTGGATAACATGGTGATGTCACTTCCTGGATAACATGGTGATGTCACGACCCGACACCCAGGGCTGTGCGGGCTGTGGCTGTTGGAGAGGATGATGGCAGAGGGTTACCAGATCCACGAATAACATGGACACGGATGCAAAATGGAAGAAAAACAGATGACAACGTGGACGGTTTTGCACGGATCACAGAGGTAACTCGCAGACCACAATCACGGACCAGGAAGAACACGAAACATGTGAATGCAGCCTAAGGCCAGTTTCACACGTAACGGATCCACAGCGGATTTCACTCAGCGAATTCGCAACAAAATCCGCTGTGGATCCCTTGACTGTCAATTGAAAAGACATAGCTCCCGCTGAGACTATGTATGTGACAGCCTTCTTAACCCGCCACCGGCCAGAGCATCCATTACCTGCTCCACGCTCCGGCTTGCTTTGTGCGGGAGGCGGTGGGGCAGCACACTGATTGGCTGAGCAGGACATCCATCCTGGAACCCCCCAAGCATGCCTGAGAGTGATCGCTTACTATTTGAACACCAGTAGCTGAAGAATTTGGATGCAGCGCTAGGGAGACTTGTCTGGAAAACATGGATACAGCTTATGGCTATGTTCACACAATGTATATTTTCGCTTAACTACAGCCAATAGATGCCAATTCCAATAACGGCCATGATTAATATGAAAATATATGTGCCGTGGCCGCCTGTGGAATCCCGGCCAGAGTGTATACACATAGTATACACTCCAGCCGTGATCCCTAGCGGCGCCGCAAACAACTGACATGTCAGTTTTCTGCGGCTGCTATTCACTGAATAGCGGCTGCAAAAAACCAATGTCAGTGCACACTATGGAGCGAGCGGCTCCGGCCACTCACTCCATAGAGTGCAGTGGAGAGTTCTGATGCGGGCGCGCATGAATGCGCCCACATCAGAACTCTGCGGCCCTAAAAATCATCCGATGATCTTTTCAGAGACTGGCCGTTCCGAGATGAGCGTGGCTGGAGTGCAATTTCTTGGCATTTGGATACCAGTGGTGGACGAAGTTGAATGCAGCCCTAGGGAGTCCAGGAAAACCTGGATACAATCTATGGCCTACCCTACCAGAGACTGATGGAACTATCCTGTGAACAGCTCATCAGTCCATAGGCTTATAGGCAGTAAATACTGTAGAAATATGTAGAAGATGGCACTTCTGTGGTGGTGGTGCTCGAGGTGAAATATGTTCAAATAGTAGGAAGAGCCCGGCACTCACCAAGTAGATTATGCTTCTTTAGTGTAATGCAGCAAACATATGGTACAAGAAGGACACAATTTCAGCCGAGCATGGCCTTCATCAGCTTTAGGCTATGTTCACACTATGTATATTTCCGGCCGTAGTTTTTACGCGTGGGAAAAAATAGACATGCGGCTGAAAACATACGGTCATTTACTTGGAAATCTGGTTCAACTAAGAATAACAAATAAAATCTTTAAAAAGTGATGCAAACACCTCTGGATGCATCTGGGAAAGCAGGGAAACAGTTTACAGGAATCGCTATTACCGGGGTTTGCGATCCTCTGCACTAATGCCGAATGCCGATGCCTCTCATGGTTAATATATTAAATTAATAAAACACATTTTCGTTGTAATAAAGTCCCTTTCGTTGTTCAATAATTAAATTTAAACGAATCCATCATTTTGCAATTAAATATACTGTTAAAATATATATATAAATAAATGTATATTTATATATATATTTATTTTTTGACAGTATATTTAATTGCACAATGATGGATTTGTTTAAATTAAATTATTGAACAACGAAAGGGACTTTATTACAACGAAAATGTGTTTTATTAATTAAATATCAATTAGTACAGGAAGCTCCATTAAGCCGTTAATTCATATTCCCAGTAAATAGAGCATTCTGTACTAATCATCACTTTACTTTAATTAAAACATCTAATGTTTCTTCTAATTATGTTATCACAATAGCATTATTAGAAGAAACATTTAGAATTATATGTGCGCTCAGCTGATTGACTGATCGAGTGAGCGCACATATAAAGAGCCGGTCCGCAGCACAGTGACTTCATTGTGCTGCGGACCAGCGAAGAGGACACATCGGGACATCAGATGGTGAGTATAAAGATCTCCCCACCCCCTCCCCAGCACTGCACCCATCCCAGCAAGGAAGGGGGGTCACTTAACCCCTTCCTTGCTGGGATGGGTGCAGTCTGACATCAGTCTGGCCCCCAAGGGGTTAAGGGGGATGCAATGCATCCTCCCTTAACCCCTTGGGGGCCAGACTGTAAGCAGCGATCTGTAAAGATGCTGCATACTGTAAGGTGCACAACACCGCTCACAATGATGAGTGTTGTGCTCCTGTTTGTGTGTTTTTTGTGTGTTTCTCCCTTTTTGTTTTTCAGATATCGGTATCCTGTGGATACGTCGGGTCCCCCCTATTTTTATAACCAGCCGGGTTAAAAACACCAGGGTGGGAAGAGCCATTGGTTTAGGCCCTCCCCAGCCATTTTATACCGGCTAACACTAGGCCCCGACTTAGTAATGGATTCCGTCTATTAGACGGCTTCCACTACTAAGTCTATAAAGTAAAGAAATAAAGACAAGACACAAGTGAAATTTATTTTTTTTTTATTCAAATAAAAACACCCCCACACCCCTCATTGACCATTTTATAAAAAAAAACACCAAACAACCGCTGGTCATCGTCGTAGTCCATGGAATCCGACGTAATCCACAGGATACCGATATCTGAAAAACAAAAAGGGAGAAACACACAAAAAACACACAAACAGGAGCACAACACCCATCATTTTGAGCGGTGTTGTGCTCCTTACAGTATGCAGCATCTTTACAGATCGCTGCTTACAGTCTGGCCCCCAAGGGGTTAAGGGGGGATGCATTGCATCCCCCTTAACCCCTTGGGGGCCAGACTGATGTCAGACTGCACCCATCCCAGCAAGGAAGGGGTTAAGTGACCCCCCTTCCTTACTGGGATGGGTGCAGTGCTGGGGAGGGGGTGGGGAGAGCTATATACTCACCATCCGATGTCCCGATGTGTCCTCTTCGCTGGTCCGCAGCACAATGAAGTCACTGTACTGCGGACCGGCTCTTTATATTTGCGCTGAGACGATCAGCCAATCAGCTGAGCGCACATATAATTCAAAATGTTTCTTCTAATAATGCTATTGTGATAATATAATTAGAAGAAACATTTGATGTTTTCATTAAAGTAAAGTGATGATTAGTACAGAAAGCTCTATTTACTGGGAATATGAATTAACGGCTTATTGGAGCTTAATGTACTAATTAATATTTAATTAATAAAACACATTTTTGTTGTAATAAAATCAGTTTCGTTGTTCAATAATTTAATTTAAACAAATCCATCATTGTGCAATTAAATATACTGTCAAAAAAAAAAAAAAAATATATATATATATATATATATAAAAATATACATTTATTTATATATATATTTATTTTAACAGTATATTTAATTGCACAATGATGGATTTGTTATAATTAAATTATTGAACAACGAAAGGGACTTTATTACAAAGAAAATGTATTTTATTAATTTAATATATTAACTATTAGAGGCATCGGCATTCGGCATTATTGCCGGCTATTTTTAAGTACTCCGTACGGACCGCCTGTCAATCCATGGACGTAAATTTGCACAGTTCGAGCCGCAAACAATGGTCTTGTTCATCTTTTACGGGTCCGTTTATGATCGGGCCGTAGGCTAATACATAGTGTGCACTGTGCAGCCGTATATCGTATACTTTCCAGTGTACGCATGAACCAGAAAAATACGGCAGATGATTTACAGCCCGCAATACAGCCGCACAGATACATAGTGTGAACATACCCTGAGGGTGTAAGCTGATGAACGCCATGCTTGGCCGAAACGCGAAAGTTCCCCTTTACACTCACAAAAGCCACGCCCACAATAAGTCACACTCCTCTTTGTCAAAGCTGAAGTGTCCCTGGAAAAAAAAAAATTAAACTCCTGGTAACTATATAACATGTGGTATGATGTGTAGTACAGAGATCCCTGTGTTACACTATGTATGGGATTTGTTATAATTGATTATGTGTTACCTCTTAGCTGGAGCTGATGCACAGTACACTGTATGTATGTTAAAAACAAATGGTTGTTAATAAAGCTACTTCAGTTTAAAAAAAAAAAAGTCATTGTCCAATCACGGAATGTTATGTTGATTGCTGGTGAGGCTGGCGACCAACTGCCGCCATCATTGGAGCTGTAAACAAGTCTGTGGCGTCTTGTGGTTTCTAAGGGGCGATTTCCTGCCCATTTTTTTCTGTCACAGACACCTAATGGCCGGCACAGCTCCCCGATACATCCCAGAACGTCTACTGGTAAGTATTACTGGTCCACACCGCCCACAGGACAGCGGAGAGGGAGACTGGTCATAGGGGGCGACTGGTCATTTTAGGACTGATGTAGGTAAATGAGGACACTCCTACTTTAAGGCTGCTGGATAAATGTTCATAATCCCTATATGTGCCCATAATGTGTAAGGAGATGGCGTCAGTGTTTATCCACTAGGAGGCGCCACATCCAGCAGCAGAGGATCAGCGGGGAGCTGTGTTATATAACAGCCGCCATGATAGGTGACATTGTCCATAGCAACCAATCACAGCTCTCATTTCTGAAGAAGCGAATGCAACATGAAAGCTGCGCAGTGAATGGATTATAAGGGCAACAATTCCCATCAATCTGCCCCAATTTATTTATTGTAGGTGAAAAATGCAAACTCTCCTTGTTTCTGCGCTCTGATTGGTTGCTATGGACAACAAGGGCAGTTTTATGAATTTCCTGTATTATTTTCAGTCTGTTCCTTCCTGCTCAGAGACCAGCACTGAAGATAAAGTGCCATCCAGAAGGGGAGGAGCATAATGGCAGTCAGCTGTGGTGGGCGTGAGTTGTATCATTTATACACTGTACATAATTACTCTATCAGGGCAGTCTTGGGCTGGAAAGGACGATGGGAGGGTCCATGTTAGGTGGCTGGGGCGGTCCTGAGCTTGGAATAGCGGCTGAAGGGTCCATGTTAGGGGGCTGGGGCAGGCATTGGCTGGGAAGGGCACTGGGAGGGTCCTTTGTAGGCGGCTGGGGCGGGCCTGGGCTGGGAAGGGTGTCGGGGGGTCATTTAGAGGGCTAGGGCTGGCCTGGGATGGGTGCCAAGAGGGTCCAAATTAGGTGGCTGGGGCGGGCCTGGGATGGGAAGGGTGCCTGGAGGGGCTGCGTTAAGGGGCTGGGGCAGGCCTGAGCTGGGAAGAGCACCGGGAGGGTCCACATTAAGGGACTGGGACGGGCCTGGGTATGGGAAGGGTGCCGAGAGAGTTCACAACAGGGGGCTGGGAAGGGCACCAAGAAGGTCCAGGTTAGGGGGCTGGGATGGACCTGGGCAGGGAAGGGTGCCGGGAGGGTCCACATTAGGGAGCTGGGGCGGGCCTGGGCTGGGAAGGGTGCTGGTAGGGTCTGCAATAGAGAGCTGGGGCGGGCCTGGGCTGGGAAGGGCGCTGGGGGCGTCCACGTTAGGGAGCTCAGGTGGGCCTGGACTGGGAAGGGTGCAGGAAGGGTCTGAAATAGGGGGCTGGGGCAGGTCTGGGCTGGGAAGGGTGCCAGGAGAGTTTGCATTAGGGGGCTTGGGCAGGCCTGGCATGGGAAGGGTTCCAGGAGGGTCTACGTTAGGAGGCTGGGAGTGGGCCTGGGATGGGTAGGGCATCGGGAGGGGCTGCGTTAGGGGGCTCAGGAGGGCGCCAGGAGTGTCCACATTAGGGGCTGGGGGGGCTCCTGCCTGGGCTGGGAAGGGCGCCAGGAGGGTCTGTGGTAGGTAGCTGGGGTGAGCTTTGGCTGGGAAGAGTCTGTATTAGTGGCCTAGGGCGGGCCTGGTCAGAGAAGGGCATCGGGAGGGACCACGTTAAGGGGCTGGGGCGGACCTGGGCTGGGAAAGGAGTCAGGAGGGTCCGTGTTAGGGGGCTGGGGTGGGCCTGGGATAGGAAGGGCGCTGGTAGGGTGCGCTTTAGGGGGCTGGGCTTGGGCTAGGAAAGGCGCCAGGACGGTCCGCGTTAGGTTGCTTGGGTGGGCCTGGGCTGGGAAGGGGCGCCAGGAGAGTCTGCCTTAGGGGGCTGAGGTGGGCCTGGGCTGGGAAGGGTACTGGAAGGGTCCGCATTAGGGGGCCGGAGTGGGCTTGGGCAGGGAAGGGTGCCACAGGGGGTTCACATTATAGCGAAGGACAGGTAAATTAAGGTTTGGGATGGCTAATCGGGTTAGGGTGGAGGGGCTCCCTCATGGTGCCTTCACCTTGACGTGGTGAGGGAGCTTGCGTGCCTTTGTGATCCATTGAGCTAAGCTGGTGGGAGTAATACTCCTGGCGGGGTCACCCGTGCCAGACAGGTCAATGGGGAGAGGCCAGACTAAGCAAGGCACCCAGAAAAAAGGGCTGGTATCCTAGAGATTTTTTAAAAATTTTAAATACAATGGACATATTGTCCATCAACAATACATCCAGCACTTTCACTACACATCTCACTCAGCAGGACACACCACACACATTGCTATTCTCATATGCTTTTGTTATTGTTAACTGATGAACCTTGTAATAGTCAAGCAGGAGATGGCAGGACCCCTGCATCTAAGCTTCCTATCTACCACTCTGTCTGCATTCCTGCTATGCCTCACCCCCCACCTTTCCAGATGGGCAGTCCGGCCCTGATACACACACACACACACACACACGGATATATGCACTTTACATATTGCACATACATACCCATGTTTCCCCGAAAGTAAGACGCCCTCCTAAAATAAGACACCCCTGCTACTCTACCCTATAGTGTAAAGTAAGCCCCCCCCCCCCAGAAAGTAGAGTGACACCCAGGACTCACCTAATCCCCTCATGGAGCTTCACTGCCGGCACAGCAGGCAGCTTGGTCCATGGCCCCCAACGTCCGCCTGGCGTCCCGACGCACAACCCCCGCTGCTGCACGTCCCGAGGCAGAGCAGGAGGAATGCTTAGTGCTGTAGCTAAACTGAGGCTAGCGTGTATGTATGCAGCCCAGTACTCAACACTGCAAGAATCCCCATATATGTGGTTCCTATGCACATAATTACACTGGCCCAGATCTATTAAACCAGATAAATTAATAAAAAATCAGACACATTTTTGTCTCAAACAAATAGCAACCAATCACAGTTCATCTTTCATTTTTAAAAATAGGCTGTGATTGGTTGAAATCTGTCTGAGAAAGGTTGACCAAGGGTTCACACTACGTTTTTTTCATCCGTTTTTGCAAAAACCAGATAAACAAATGAATTTGCATGGATCTGTCTTGATCCGTTTTTCCATTGACTTCCATACACAAAAATAAGGTTAGCTACATTTTTGTGTAAATAAAAAAAAACTGATGCTTTTGATTCTTTTTTTTTTTATAATGGAAGTCCACGGAAAAATGGATCAAAACAGATGCACACAAATGCATCCGTTTTTTCATCCATTTTCTGCCTAACCTGAAAACGGATAAAAATACTCGAAAAACTTTACTTTGTAAAAACAAAACCAGCTCATACATGTCAATACTGTCTTAATACAAAGAACAGCAACAAAATCCTCCGCTCCACAACTGGGTCCAATGGGCACAGGTCCAGGTAAAAAAGCAAGGCAAAATAAAATACTAAAAATGTATTACAAAACGACACAACGCGTTTCGAGATCGCACTGATCCCTTTCTCGAGTTTCTGACAATCAGACACTTGAAAAAGCGATCGGTACGATCTCGAAACGCGACGTGTCATTTTGTAATAAATTTTTTGTATTTTGCCTTGCTTTTTTACCTGGACCTGCGCCCATTGGACCCAGTTGTGGAGTGGAGGATTTTGTTGCTGTTATTATCCCCTTGTGGTTGCCTGGGAGTGGCTGCGGATCATATACCTGCTGTGGTCGAGTGTTGTGCCTTGTATTTGCACAACACCATCAGTTGAGAATCTCCTTTTTTTTTTTTCCTGATAACCTTTTGCCTAATTTTACACTATGGAGCGATGTTCATTTTTATATTGATAAAAAGAAGGATTTGACCAACACACAAACTACTCCAAGCAGTAAGGAATGGTACATACAAAATCAGGATAACTGACCACTTTGTGGTGCAAAAAAATAAATACGGCCTGAAATAAAGAACATGATCATTATTTCAGGCCGTATTTTGCCCTTCTTTGTAGGTTGTGTGTACATAGCCTAAGGATGTTTGAACCTCAAGTAATCATGCAAAATTTTAAGCCAATACAGGCTAGTAGGCTACAACCTACACATTGTAACAACAGAACAGATACTGCCATACCTTTGGTAGTGGGAAGCACTACTTTCTAAAACAAATAAAAAACTTTTTACATCAACAAAACAATTTGTTGATCACTCATCACTATTGGGAGAGGACACATAAAGGCCTTGATAACACATCCAGCATGCTACGCTCATACTTAGAAGGATGGGATACTTCAGCTCTCAGAACTTCATTACTCATCACTTTAAACTTACATAGTTAATACATAGATATTATTACATTTTCCTGGAACTAACATTTGAAAGGGGGAACATCTCATTAACAATGATGTCATCTACGGACGGGCGGCCGAAACGCTCCGACCGTCCCTCGTGTCGGCCGCCCTCTGCCGTGTCATCAGCTGCTCAGCCGCGATTGGCTGAGCATAACTGTGCTCAGCCAATTGCGGCTGAGCAGCTAATGACGCGGCAGAGAGCGGCCGGCACTAGGGACGGTCGGAGCGGTTCGGCTGGCGGCCCGAAGATGACATCATTGTCACAAGATGGCGGACGGGGGTCGACACGAATCAGGTGAGTATAGAGAACTACACTTCCGGAGTGGGGGAGAACACAGGGAAGGGGGCCATTCACTAACATAACATACATTACAAAGTTGTATAACTTTGTAATGTGTGTTATTTAGTGAATAATTGCTTACCACGGCACTACCCCTTTAAAAGTTATATAGATGTGTCCATACACAATGTATTATCGTATCTGTGCAGTTCTGCCACACTGGTAACAGTTTGAAATCCAGGAAGTGAAGAAAAATGGCCTCTGTGCCAAATCACATTGTCTCCTGCTCAGTGAAGGAACTACCACTACGGTTGCTACGGGGCCCGTCACACCAAGGGGCCCCGGCTGGCTAGTCATTCCTGAGGTCTGTCCCCGGTTAGCCTTGTAGGACTTTAGTTCTGCCACTAGCTAACCGGGTAGAAACTGTCTGCCTGTGAATTCGGCCCGGACACATCTCACCAGGGGCGGATTAACCTTACCATAGGCCCCGGGCTGTTCAACAAGTCTGGGCCCCCCCTCCACCCTACTGTACATATGGCAACACTAGCGTGTTTGTAGTACAGGATAGATAATGTCATGCTGCCGTGATCTGTGCAAAATTGTGGTAAAAAGCATAAATTTTTTGCAAATCATCGTGGAACTGTAGCCAGGGACAATACTCCACTGAAAGAATAAGTCTGTTTGGGTGGCCATGGGCCCCCAGGATCTCAGAGCCACGGGCTACCGCCCAAAAAGGACCTATTATAATCCACTACTGCATCTCACAGTCATCGGCTCCTGCTGGTGCTTCCTGCTTCCTCCAGGAAGCACTGATACACAGGATGCCGCTGCGTAAGTATACGCAGGTCCCTTCTGCTGTGCCATACACTTACGGGTGGGCAGAGTCATAGTGCGACGGGGGGCGGAGTCATAGCCCGGCGGACTGAGAACCGACTTGAGCTGGGCTACAGATTGATTATTGACTGCTTTGTCACAGGGCAGCAGCCAGGTTAGGCTAACTTCTCATATAAAATCTGACATGGAGAGAGAGGAGCGGCTGCACATCACACCTATGGCTGATACTAATGCTGCTAGGCCTATTTAAAAAAACAACTTCAGGATGTTGGAATATGAATTGATCAAGCCATATCGCCCCGTGTACCAACGTGCAGGTCTCCTGATTCACACGGGTCCCTACGCTAACTCCACACCGTGTCGGTCAGCGACCGCCACCTCCGCAAAGCGTGCACATGCAGGGAAGGGAGGCCATGGAATGGCCCTGCAACCCCCATGTCACAGGACCAGACCCAAAGTGCCCCCCCAAAAATTCTGTCTTTTTGGCTTGGGCATAACTTCTCATATAAGTTGGTGGGGAAGCTCAGGGGTAACTAAGGGGTGCTGATAATATGCAGGCCACACTGTATGTGTGTGTGTGTGTGTGTGCGTGTGTGTGTATTAGGAGTGCTAGATCATAATATGCAGGGCACACTGTGTGTGTGTGTGTGTGTGTGTGTGTGTGTGTGTGCTCGTGTGTATTAGGGGGGGGGGACTAGATCATAATATGCAGGTCACACTGTGTGTGTGTGTGTGTGTGTGTGTGTGTGTGTATGTATCGGGGGTGCTAGATCATAATATGCAAGCCACACTGTGTGTGTGTATGTGTGTGTGTATATGGGGGAGAGGGGCTAGATCATAATATGAAGGCCACACTGTGTGTGTGTGTATTAGGGCTGCTAGATCATAACATGCAGGCCACACTGTGTGTGTGTGTGTGTGTGTGTGTGTGTGTTTGCGTGTGTGTGTGTGTATGGCGGGGTCCTAAATCATAATATGCAGGCCACACTGTGTGTCTATAGGGGGGGGGGGCTAAATCATAATATGTGTGTGTGTGTGTGTGTGTTTGCTGAGCGCAGGCTGATGATGCAGACATGGGGCACGGCGTGATGTCAGTTGGAGTTTCATTGCAGTACTGCAGTGTATTCACAAAAATGATGCAGTAACACAAGTAAATTATGCTAAATGGCAGAGAGGATCAGAGACGGCACTGCCAATCCCACCTGGAGAAAAAACGAGGCATAAACAATGTATCCCATGTAAGATAATATTGGATAAAGTCCTTATTGTGGGGCTACACTTCAAAGATATAAGATTCTCGACCATATGTGCGTGAAAATGAAAAGAACTAAAAATTAAATTCAAAAAGTTTTTTTTACTTTATTCCAATATCAACGTTACAGGTAGAAAATACAGTGCTGTTTGGTGTTACAGGTAGAGAATACAGCGAGCTGTGTGGTGTTACAGGTAGAGAATACAGCGTGCTGTGTGGTGTTACAGGTAGAGAATACAGAGTGCTCTGTGGTGTTACAGGTAGAGAATACAGCATGCTGTGTGGTGTTACAGGTAGAGAATACAGCATGCTGTGTGGTGTTACAGGTAGAGAATACAGTGTGCTGTGTGGTGTTACAGGTAGAGAATACAGTGTGCTGTGTGGTGTTACAGGTAGAGAATACAGCGTGCTGTGTGGTGTTACAGGTAGAGAATACAGCGTGCAGTGTGGTGTTACAGGTAGAGAATACAGTGCTGTGTGGTGCTACACGAAGAGAATACAGTGTGCTGTGTGGTGTTACAGGTAGAGAATACAGCGTGCTGTGTGGTGTTACAGGTAGAGAATACAGTGTGGTGTTACAGGTAGAGAATACAGTGTGCTGTGTGGTGTTACAGGTAGAGAATACAGTATGCTGTGTGGTGTTACAGGTAGGGAATACAGCGTGCTGTGTGGTGTTACAGGTAGAGAATACAGCGTGCAGTGTGGTGTTACAGGTAGAGAATACAGTGCTGTGTGGTGCTACACGAAGAGAATACAGTGTGCTGTGTGGTGTTACAGGTAGAGAATACAGCGTGCTGTGTGGTGTTACAGGTAGAGAATACAGTGTGGTGTTACAGGTAGAGAATACAGTGTGCTGTGTGGTGTTACAGGTAGAGAATACAGCGTGCTGTGTGGTGTTACAGGTAGAGAATACAGTATGCTGTGTGGTGTTACAGGTAGAGAATACAGTGTGCTGTGTGGTGTTACAGGTAGAGAATACAGTGTGCTGTGTGGTGTTACAGGTAGAGAATACAGCGTGCTGTGTGGTGTTACAGGTAGAGAATACAGTGTGGTGTTACAGGTAGAGAATACAGCGCTGTGTAGTGTTACAGGTAGAGAATACAGTGTGCTGTGTGGTGTTACAGGTAGAGAATACAGCGTGCTGTGTGTTGTTACAGGTAGAGAATACAGTGTGCTGTGTGGTGTTACAGGTAGGGAATACAGCGGGCTGTGTGGTGTTACAGGTAGAGAATACAGTGTGCTGTGTGGTGTTACAGGTAGAGAATATAGTGTGGTGTTACAGGTAGAGAATACAGTGCTGTGCGGTGTTACAGGTAGAGAATACAGTGTGCTGTGTGGTGTTACAGGTAGAGAATACAGCGTGCAGTGTGGTGTTACAGGTAGAGAATACAGCGCGCTGTGTGGTGTTACAGGTAGAGAATACAGCGTGCTGTGTGGTGTTACAGGTACAGAATACAGTGTGTTGTGTGGTGTTACAATAGAGAATACAGAGTGCTCTGTGGTGTTACAGGTAGAGAATACAGCATGCTGTGTGGTGTTACAGGTAGAGAATACAGTGTGCTGTGTGGTGTTACAGGTAGAGAATACAGCGTGCTGTGTGGTGTTACAGGTAGAGAATACAGCGTGCTGTGTGGTGTTACAGGTAGAGAATACAGCGTGCAGTGTGGTGTTACAGGTAGAGAATACAGTGCTGTGTGGTGCTACACGAAGAGAATACAGTGTGCTGTGTGGTGTTACAGGTAGAGAATACAGTGTGGTGTTACAGGTAGAGAATACAGTGTGCTGTGTGGTGTTACAGGTAGAGAATACAGCGTGCTGTGTGGTGTTACAGGTAGAGAATACAGTATGCTGTGTGGTGTTACAGGTAGAGAATACAGTGTGCTGTGTGGTGTTACAGGTAGAGAATACAGCGTGCTGTGTGGTGTTACAGGTAGAGAATACAGAGTGCTGTGTGGTGTTACACGAAGAGAATACAGTGTGCTGTGTGGTGTTACAGGTAGAGAATACAGCGTGCTGTGTGTTGTTACAGGTAGAGAATACAGTGTGGTGTTACAGGTAGAGAATACAGTGTGCTGTGTGGTGTTACAGGTAGAGAATACAGCGTGCTGTGTGGTGTTACAGGTAGAGAATACAGTGTGCTGTGTGGTGTTACAGGTAGAGAATACAGTGTGCTGTGTGGTGTTACAGGTAGAGAATACAGCGTGCTGTGTGGTGTTACAGGTAGAGAATACAGAGTGCTGTGGTGTTACAGGTAGAGAATACAGCGTGCTGTGTGGTGTTACAGGTAGAGAATACAGAGTGCTGTGTGGTGTTACAGGTAGTAACTGTGTGCTGTGTGGGTGGGACCACAATGAAATGATAAAGTCCTGCAAATAATTCAGTAACACAATGATACCGCAATATGTGAACACAGCCTAGATGTTCTGCAACAGCTTTGGGCAGGGAATGGGCAGGGTGGAGGACTTTGATGAGTGGAAAGAATTGCATTCTGAAACCAGTACTGCATTCTGGGAACTGCTCAAGCAGGAAGTACAGAAACACAATACAGAACAAACCCCTGCAAAACAAATGGATTTTTGGTAGTTTCAAAACTGGGATAGATAGGTAAGTAATGCTATATGCTTCTGTAGAAGTTTCATTTTTTAACCTCTATTTGGAGTTCCCCTTTAAGATACTACTGTTCCTACAACTGAAGGCATCATTTCAGCCATTAAAGTTAAGTGTCCTATTAGTAGCATTTTTTTTGCTGTCTGCATAGAATGTAACATTTAACTACATTAAACTCTTCTAAAGTAACTTTTAAAAAGAACCATAAGAACACTATCACTAGGATGTCGAGTTTTTTGTACTTGACTTTTTTATCTTGTCGGTGCCATACAATAGCTCTCGAGTATGATCACAAATTGCTGTGTTCATTGTCATTTTGCAAGAATGTCACAGCTTCCTTTTATTACACACTAGCAAAGCTTGATAAAAGGAAAGTTGCCAGGCAATATTTTTGACATGAATCCTATAGAGACGATACGAATTGCAACATCACTTTTAGAATGACAGGGCCAAATCTTGCCTCAACAAGCCTGTTTACTTCAGAAAATGCCGATCTTTCTGTAGAGATATTTGAAAGGTCTTTACTGTAGTAGGAAGCTTGCCTATTCTAAAGTTACAACATTTAAATAATAATATAATATTTAAAGGGGTACTACAGCAAAAAATCTTTTTCTTTCAAATCAACTAGTTTAATAAAGATATAGATTTGTAATTTACTTATTTTTTAAAATCTCAAGTCTTCTCATACTTATCAGCTGCTGTATGTCCTGCAGGAAATGTTGTTTTCTTCTTAGTCTGACACAGTGCTCTCCGCTGACATCTCTGTCCAAGACAGGAACTGTCCAGAGCAGGAGATTTCTATGGGGATTTACTACTGCTCTGGACAGTTCCTGTCTCGGCCAGAGATGTCAGCAGAGAGCACTGTGTCAGACTGGAAATAATCCACCACTTCCTGCAGTACATACAGCGGCTGATAAGTATGGGAAGACTTGAGATTTTTAAATAGAAGTAAATTACAAATCTATATAACTTTCTGAAACCAGTTGATTTGAAAGAAAAAGATTTTCACTGGACAAGCCTTTTTAAGGGAATGTTTCTAAACAGTAATTTTAGATGATCTGTTTAAAGGCAAAGGGGCTGATTTACTAACATGTTCCCGTCAGAAAATAGTCAGGATTTTATCCATTTTCCCTGTTGGTTTGGTGTTCCAACATAGTTACTTAAGGTGTTTGACACAATTTTTCTAAAAACTCGACAAACCCGTCATTTTTGTCCAAAAACCCGCCAAGTAGGGAGCGTGTTGTGGGTGTGTCCTTTAAAACCCACCACAACCGACAGGTATACTAAGCGAACCATCATTTTTTTATGGGTTTACTATTCTAAAAACCAGTCACTTCTACTTTTGGCGGGATGGTCAGGTTTTAGTTTTGTCCTGTGAAAAACCTTCCAGATTTAGGCTATGTTCACACTACGTATATGTCCGGCCGCATATTTTTGCAGCCGGACATATACGTGTTAAACTCCGGCCGGGGATTTACGTAAGTTGCAGCCGCCTACGTACGGTCCGCGAACTTGCGTCCGTAGTCTACTTACGCTTCCCGAGCGCCCTACGTAGCGATCTGACATTGGTCTTTTACTTGGATATCTTCGGCTAGCCCCGGATACCCCACAGAACCTTTAGGATCGGCAAAGAAAAGTGCAAAAATGAAGAAATCACCACTACGTACGGGACCGCATGTTACGCTACGGGCGTAAGTTACGGCATTTTCGTCCTCAAACAATGGTCTGGTTCATTTTTTACGGCGCTGCGTACGTAGTGTGAACTGTGCAGCCGTAGATCGTATACTTTCCATTGTACGCAAACTACGTAAATCTCCGGCCGCTTATTCACGGAACGTGCTACGTCCGGAGACTTACGTAGTGTGAACATAGCCTTACATAGGGCGTGCGCCACATTAATAAATTTGGTGTGAAAGAACCAGACACAACCAACACAACTTAAAATTCATGCCCAATGTATCAGCACAGGTGCTAATAAAAGTTTGTTATACTCACTGCTCAGCTTCGCCTTGCTAATTCCAGTGGTGCAGGTCTTTCATCGATCCGCCATCCTATTCTCCAGATATCTTAGTTTTTTGGTATATGCTAATTACAAGGAATGGTGCACTGGAGGCGGGCCAAGCTCCTCCAGTGCACTGATACCTCCCATCGATGTCATGTTTCATTACTATTCATTAGAGATGAGCGAACCGGCCGAGGTTCGGGTTCGTATGAACCTAAATTATCGGCTTCTGAATCCCGCTGTCTGCCCACTCCGTGGAGAGGGTGGATACAGCCTAAGGACCGCT
Source organism: Dendropsophus ebraccatus (assembly GCF_027789765.1). Taxonomy (NCBI): domain Eukaryota; kingdom Metazoa; phylum Chordata; class Amphibia; order Anura; family Hylidae; genus Dendropsophus; species Dendropsophus ebraccatus. Next base: position 26,492,253 of record NC_091459.1, read on the forward strand.
TGGAAAATTGGGATACAGCCTATGGCTATGGCTGTATCCCAGTTTTCCAGGTGATCCTCAGCCTGTATCCAGCCTCTACACAGAGCGGGCAGACAGCGGGAATTCGAACCCAAACTTCGCTCATCTCTACTATTCATGTGATGTGTGACAGCAATGGGTCACTCTGCTTGTCGGGACCTCCCGCAGCGATCTCCAATCTAGATCCTTAAAGGGGTACTCTGGCAAAATCTTTTTCTTTCAAATCAACTGGTATAGATTTGTAATTTACAAATTTACTATTTTAAAGTCTAACTGTAATACCTTGTAATGAGTGATAACAAATGCAGTATAGGGAGTCCTGGAAAACATGGATACAGTCATGGAAACATATTTGTTATTGCTGCGTTTGGAATATACAATCACAACTTTCCAGATGCCAGATTTCCGGGTGCTGGGTGTTGTCTCCCCATTGATCAGTAAATTTTTTCCATGGAAAACCCCTTTAAAAATGGGAAAATGTGGGTGATTTCGACTTTTTAAGTTCCTCTAGGGCAGTGTTTCTCAACTCCAGTCCTCAAGACCCACCAACAGGTCAGGTTTTGAGGATCTCCTTAGTATTTCACAGGTGATATAATTATATATGCCTCAGGAATTATCACAGGAATTATCACAGGTGTTTTTTGTATGAGATATCCTCTAAACATGACGTGTTGGTGGGTCTTGAGGACTGGAGTTGAGAAACACTGCTCTAGGGGAATATCATAAGGAATCATTAGGTTGCTAATACTGATCAATGCAATGCTATTTCATTGCATTGATCAGTCAGATTGGTGCACTGCTGGTAAAGCAGAGGCACTATGGCTGACACGCATGCCTAGTAAAGGCATTTGGCTTCTATAGTAACTGCGCCATCTGTCAGTATTCTTTCTGCATGCTACAATCTGAAGTCTGCTCCTGGTAGTTAAAGGCCGGTGTCAGCTAAAAAATACAGTTGCCATCCATCGCATATAGAGTGGACTTAGCTAAGCAGCCATAAAAAGGTGTATCAGTGGTTGTTAATTGGTTAATATTTATAATTAGATTTCAAGATCTAAGATTTTTTTTTATGTAAAGCAAGAATTTTTAACCCAAAAAGATTAATTTTAATTCTTTGAATTATAAAAGTTTCACTGCGAACATACATTACAATAATTGGTGGGCGGCTTGAAAGATGTCTCATTTCATATTTAATCCTTTTGACCATATTCATCACAGCACTGTCTTCTAGTGCTAAATCGGTAAGAAGATAAATGCTTATTATAGTGACAAGAGAAAATGGTCTTATGCTGGATTTAGAACCATATTAAAATCCCCAATTACTATAATTGCATTGAGTTTGCATTATTTTGAATGAATTTACTTTTTTGGTGAGTACATCTAAAGAAAATGGCAGAGATACTTATACTGTTGCTATCATCCTCAATACACCCTAAAGTGTCAGTGTCATTTTAAAAAACTTTTGACATGCCATAGGGACATGTCAAAAGTTTTGATCACTCTGGGTCTGAACACTCATCATGAAAACGAACATGGAGTGGACTGCTTGCCAGTAAAAGAGTCGGGCTCCATAGACTTACACTATGAGTTCCACTCATCACATGACACAGAGCCGGGAGAGGAACACACTCAGCACTGACTTCTCCCGGCTCCTTCTCATGATCACATTCCACCAGACCTGGCCAACCCTGGCTCTTCCCACAGAGACCCAATGGCTTGATAATACAGATGAGCGAACCGGGTTCGGGTTCGAGTCCATCCGAACCCGAACGTTCAGTATTTGATTAGCTGGGGCTGCTGAACTTGGATAAAGCTCTAAGGTTGTCTGGAAAACATGGACACAGCCAATGACTATATCCATGTTTTCCACATAGCCTTAGGGCTTTATCCAACTTCAGCAGTCACCGCTAATCAAATGCCGAACGTTCGGGTTCGGATGGACTCGAGCATGCTCATCTGAACACTTAGACCTGGACCGATTAAAACTTTTGACATGTCAAAAGTTTTTCCAAATGACAGGGACACTTTTTCAGGCATGTATGTCCAATCTGGGCAGATGCTGCTGAAGCACAGCTGGTGCTGACAGCACTCACAATATCATCATTATAAAAATGGGCAGGGTAAGAACAGACAGCTGTCAATGACGTTCATTGTCTCCTTCGTCCTTTAATGGTTAATCAATTACTTTACATCGACTTTAAAAAGAACAAAGAAGATGTCTTCAGGTGCTTTTGATGGGGCAACAACAGGGCATCTTCATCCAAAATGGACTCAGCCTGGGACCTCTGAGCCTGGGACCATTAATCCAGGTTGTCAAGGTATTGTACTCGTAGAATACAATCCCACCACTACTCGAGGAGTATAAACTGTGGACAATATCTGGACAGGCTATTCAGTTGATACATACAGTACACTCAGTACATACAGTTGATCTTCCGATGGTGCTCAGCAGATATAGGTTCATGACACACTTGCATAGAAGAACAAAGTTGCGGCACTCACCGATTGATGTAAAAAAGACCCTTATTCTATATTGGATCAGAGTGGAGACTCAGGTGACGGATCGTTACACGCAACTACCTGTGAACTTCATCAAGGCCTTTGAGGGCGTGATACGGTCCGTCGCCCGAGACGAGACTCTACTCTCTGACCCAATATGTAATAAAGGTCTTTTTTACGTCAATCGATGAGTGCTGCAACTTTGTTCTTCTGTTTAAGTGTGTCAAGGTATTGTGCATGTGGCAAGGTTGGGTTGTACATCAGCACATTGTGAAAGACAGGTGACCAATCACAAGTCCGTCAGGTCTGGCGTCAGAGTTCTATGACCTTTTAACCTGTATATTTAATTAGGGTCCTGCTGGAGACAGGTGCTGTGATTGATCTCTGAGCCATATGAGCATCTGATTTGACCCTACCTTTACCTGAAGATTTGGACTTGACAGTGACCTCCTGGTAATGACCTAGAATGCCTGCCCTGTTTTACCTGTCTTTCTGCTTGTGACCTTTTGGCAAGTTATGTTTTTTCTCCTGTCTAGTGTTTTGGCTTATATGTGCTGGCTTCCCAGTCTGTCTGTCTGGCCTATTCCCCTTTTTTATTTCAAGGTGGAGACTGTCTTCCAGTTGGAGGCCACCATTTAGAGTGAATCATCCAAGTAGGTAGGGACGGTGACTAAGTTAGAAGGGCTGCACCTAACGTGACTGTTGTGTTGATGTCTTTGCAATGGAAACTCGATTTAAAAAAAAAATGGGATAAAATTAGAATTGTTTTGTTTTCTCTGTAGACAAATATTTTTTTTTGGGTGTAAAATAAAGAAGGCTTAATGGAGCATTGTGGTTCTCTGTATGTGTTCCGTGAAATGAAACACTATTCCCATTCAAGCTATGCAGTGATGATCATCTGTTATTTTTACAAAAGAAAATTAGCACCGGACAATAATTTCCAGTAGGACAACAAACAATGCACCAAAATGGCTATTTTTATTTTGACACCTCATCAAAAACGGAGTCACTCATCCACTTATTTGCCATTACACACTGGTTACCTAGGCTCCAACTGATAAAGGACTCTCCCAGGAACAAACAGAGATGACATACTGAAGGATACTGTGTTCAGTGGAGCTATAAACCTTAGTGATGCGGCCACATTAACATGAAGACAGATAAATATATGTCGGTGAGACTAAACTCGTAAATCCTTTTTAAATATGAATAGTATATACACAGTCGAAGCTCCAGATCCTAGCAACAGCAATGGTTGGGTCGACCTTGCTCTACGCTGAACAGCTAGTCCTCTAAAGTAGATGATACAATGGGCTGTTAAGAAAAGAAAAGAAATTACTTAAATGCTGCCAAGGACAGGGACCTAACTCCACTGCTAGATGACAAAACAGCAGCCATGTATAGTTTATATTTTCTACATGCTTCTTGTTTATCATACCTTCATAGGCAACTGTTGCTAGAGAAGAACAAGAGAGCGATACAAAAGATTCAAACACAATACAGTTGAATATTATAGGCGGCTCGTAAAAGGTGCACTGCTTGTTCAGTGAAATGCGGATAAATGCAAAATATAAACCAGGAAGAACAATAACAAAGGTCAGAAATATTCTGTTTTTTCTTAAAGGGGAACTGTCAGGAATGTGACTTTGCACTCCTCGGTCCGTGCTGGGTGACCGAGGAAGCGCTGAGCCTCTGGTTGTTTTTTTTTTTGCAGTTCTGTCTGAATGCCGTCTTAGTTTTCCAGCCACACCCGCATTGCCTGTTACACTCTGGCAGTGCGGGGGTTACTCCTTATAAAGGCCTTTCCAGTCGAGCTGGGTGCTGGGGTCAGGGCTAATCCAATCAGCTCCTGGATCCAGTCCCTGATCCCAGATAAAAAGCAGCAGGCTCCTCATTTCCCTGCTGGCTATTGAGTGTTAGGGTGGGTTCACACTACGGAATTCTTGTGGATAAACTGCGGAATTCCGTCGGCTGTCCGCGCGCCTTTCCGCCGGCTCGATAGACACCATTCTATGGGCCAGCATATTCCACTATACGCCCAAAGAAGTGACATGTCACAGCCGAAGGAATTCCGCGGGGTTTATCCGCGAGAATTCCTCAGTATGAACCCACCCCTACTCAGCTAAGCGCTTCATCTCTCCTGGTTCTTTTACTTCTGTTGCCTGACCCATTGCTTGATCTTCCTACCTGCTCTGTCTGCCGCCTGCCCTGACCTCCTTGCCTGTCCCCAACTTTTCTTCTGCCTTACGTTTTTGTACCCGCTGACCGCTGTTGCCGACCTGGACTGAAGACTCTTCTTTATTGTGTTTGTTTTGTCTGTCTTGTTTTGAGTATCACCTGATGTAGGACAGGGACTGTCACCGTGGTTGTCCGCGGCTGTTTAGGGCTATTGAGGCAAGTAGGTAGTGACAGAATGTGGGTTCTAGTGGCTAGGGCTCACTGTCCTGTCCTGTTCCCTACCTTCGCCCGGCGCTTTCCTGACATGAACTATCAGCAGGTTAGACGAATCTAACCTGCTGATAGCCCCCTATAGCACCAGGGACGTGGAGGAGAAAAGTATGTGTCTTATATTCCTCCTCGGCGCCGGTCCCACACTGTTAGTCGGGGTAAACTCTGGTTCAGAGCACCGTTAGGAGCCCTACCATGTCTTCCACCCTGTCCCTTCTAATGATAATCAAATGAGGGGACAGGCCAGATGACGTGGTGGTGCTCCAAAGCAGAGTTTACCCTAACTAAAAGTGCAGGACCGGCGTCGAGAAGGGAGGTAAGTCACATACCTTCCTCCTCAGCTTCCCCGGTGCTATATAGGGATATCAGCAGGTTAGATTCGTCTAACCTGCTGATAGTTCCCCTTTAAAAAAAAGTATTATAGGCCTTTATTATACAGAACTAGAGATGAGTGAAGCATGATTCGTTTAGCTTTGTATAGAGTTTGAATCCCACTGTATGCCCGCTCCATGGAGAAGGTGGAGACAGCTCAGGGACCACAAAGAAAACATGGATACAACCATAGTTTTCCAAGGCTGTATCCAGGTTTTCTAGACAATCCTTATCTCCTGTCCTATCTAATTTAGTATCATTGTTCTAAAATTCAAATTAAACAAACGCAATTCACAGGATTCTGCCTCAGCTACTCCGAGAATTTGTCTTTATGAAGGGTTTCTAAATGACTCAATTGTGTTTTGTACATAAGTGCACAAAATGACTCATAAGTCATAAAATATAATGAAGCCATAAAAACCAAAGGAACAAATGTAATGAAGTGACAGGCACCTTGACCATCTGGCTTTTACTCATAGAGCTATATATTATTTTTATATTTTAATTCGGAAATAAAAATTGCAAAAACCAAAGAAAAAAAAACAGCCATAACATAAAACGGAGAAATAATGTGGAGTCCTAACTTCTTTGTAATATCACATTTCATGTAGTCAAATTAATTTTCCAGGAATTGTTAAAAGAATCTTATGGTATAAGAACAGCACCTTTGCTTCCTCTCTGGTCTTCTCTGCAGGCTTTGTTTACATACAGTAACTGCAACAATGACGTGCCCATATACCTACATCCCAGCCAATAATTGACCTCAGTGGCCCCATGCGATATACCACTGAGGCCAGTGACTGGCTACACTGGTGTCCTGGCCAGGCATATCATTACTGAAGACATGTAAACAAAACCACCTGGGAGGACCAAAGAGGTGGCACTGGAGGTGGTAAGGATTAAGAACGTACACATATTTTCTACCTAAGACATGAGAAAAAAAATTATTGGTTGGAGAAAACCTTTAAAAAGTAGCAAAGCAATAGCAAGTTCAGAAATTCTAAAACGTCTGGAAACCGAAATTAACTAAAGTTAAAAATTGCAGAACACCTAGAAAAGTAAGAAACACTTTAAAAAGGATGTACAACCTCTTTATTCTGACACAGGGATAGAATGGTGCCGTCATGGGCAAGCCGGTACCGCGGTCCGTTTTTACTTTCGCGGCCCGGTTCCCGTGTATGGCGCCGTTCTATCCACGGATCCAGGGCCGATGCTCAAGCACTGAAGGCGGACCGGCCTGCCCCCAGTGGGAGGGAATTCCCTCCCCTCTATGACTCGGCTCCGTTAGAATCAATGGTATCAGCCATAGGGGTCATGTGCAGCCACCCCTTTCTCTCCATGTCGTATCAATGGAGCCGCGTCATAGAGGGGAGGAAATTCCCGCCCACTGGGGCTTAAGCACCGGCCTGGGACCCGTGGATAGATTGGCGCTGTACACGGGAACCGGGCCGCGGCTCTAAAAACGGACCGCAGTACCGGCTTGCCCGTGACAGCGCAGTTCTATCCTTGTGTCAGATTAAAGAGGATGTACCTGATGGTACATCCTCTTTGAATTTTGAAATTCCTACCCACTTTAAAGTCTACAATCAAGAGTCATCTTTATAACTTCTCATCTCTATTAGTGGTGATTGAGCATGCTTTATTAAGCATTGGGGTGTTTGATTGAGCTTGATATTTGACCGAGCACGCCATGGTGCTTGATAAGGGTAACCTAACAACTTCAATAACTGACAACCGAGCGATCGTTCGGCCTCTAGTTACATCTCCTACCGCAGTAACCTATTGCATTTTTTCATTCTAATTATTATATATTTCGTTTAAACATTCCTTTAAGGCATGACATATACAAAAAATAGACACAATTTTGTTTATAGATTCCTGCAATACACATTAGAACTCTGATGGTACACTGGGGTTTTTGGCTTAATTCTTTTTTTTTTTTTTACATTTATATTTTTCCTTTATTTTTTCTAATAAAATATACAATACACCATAAAAAAGAACAAAATCTCAATCCATACAAACAAACATATTTAACAACCCCTAAATTTCCACCCCTACCCCCCTACCCGCCCCGCCGAAGGGAACTTTTGGCTTAATTCTTGAATATTTTATTTAAACGTCCCTCCAAGGGACAAAATATACGAAAATTAGAACAAAAAAATGCAATTGGAACCAAGCAACCTCCGCAATGCCGAAGGAGGAGGCACCTGGTTAAAGTGACTCTGTGCCCACAATCTGTCTGCCCAAACTGCTTGTATTGTTGGATAACTGCTTTTAATCCAAGATCTGTCCTGGGTTCTGTTCAGCAGGTGATGCAGTTATTTTCCTAAAAAACAACTTTTAAAGTTGCAGCCCTATTTTAAAGTGGCGTGGCCTAGAGTGTTTGTGCCCTAGGTCTGCCCCACCTCTCCGTCCCTTCTCCCCGCCCTCTTCATCATTAGGAACGACCCTGGGCAGGATTTCTCCTAATCATCACTTGTCTGAACACTGCACAGGGGCCTTAATGATCTAGCACTTGTTCAGTGTTCAGACAGGCGATGATTAGGAGAAATCCTGCCAGTGGCATTCCTAATAATAAAGAGGGCGGGGAGGAGGGACGGAGAGGTGTCACAGGCCTAGGGAATAGACACTCTAAGCCACGCCAATTTGACATAGCATTTAAAAGTTGTTTTTTTAGGACAATAACTGCATCACCTGATGAAGGTACAAGTGGTTTGGGGGGGGGGGCAGATTGTGGGTACAGAGTCGCTTTCTTATCACTATTCTTTATGGATGTAAATACACTCATCCCCTTCTGGAACAAGTTCAAACCAAGACTAACATGTTCTGTACTGATTTCTCTTGAAAGTGATATATTTCGAATCCACTGTGATGCTATACAGAGACGTGTATTTTTGAGTCCCGGTATTCGTCCTACAATGAACCTGTCAGGAATGTGACTTTGCACTCCTCGGTCCGTGCTGGGCGACCGAGGAAGCGCTGAGCCCCTGGTTGTTTTTTGTTTGCAGTTCTGTCTGAATGCTGTCTTAGTTTCCCAGCCACACCCGCATTGCCTGTTACACTCTGGCAGTGCAGGGGTTACTCCTTATAGACCTGTCCAGCTGAGCTGGGTGCTGGGATCAGGGCTGATCCAATCAAGTGCTGGACCCAGTCCCTGATTCCAGATAAAAAAGCCGCAGGCTCTTCATTTCCCTGCTGGCTATTGAGTGGTGGGCATTATTATGTCCCTGCTGCAGGGCCCACCCCAAGAATGGGCATTCTCACTACCTTCTGACTCCCCTGATTTAATGACCGTTGACAGATTTTTTTCAGCCTTGGGCCTTCTGTATGATGACCCAGACCGAGCAGCAGAGGCAGAGCGCCAATTGACGACACTCAGACAGGGTAAGAGACCAGTGGAAGAATACTGTGCTGACTTTAGGCAGTGGTGTGTACCCTCTGCTTGGAATGACCCAGCTCTGCGTTTCCAGTTTCGTGCGGGCTTGTCTGACCAACTGAAGGACTTGTTAGTAGCCTATCCTAATCCTGAGACTCTGGAGGAAACTATGACCTTAGCCATACGGGTAGATAGGCGTATGTGGGACAGACGAAAAGAGAGAGAGACGTCTAAATTCCCTTCTGGTTCATGTCCTTTGGCCTTACCTCCTAAACCTTCTTCTTCCTCTCCTGTGTCCCCTCCGCAAGACGAACCTATGCAGATCGGGTCAACTGACGCCAAGGCCAGACGTGCATATCGCCTCCAGAACCATCTGTGTCTCTACTGTGGCAAAGCGGGGCATCAAGTACGACAATGTACCGCTAGACCTGGTTCGCCGCCGGAAAACTTCAGCGCCTGAATGATTATCGAGGGGGTCATTCAGGTGCACAGGTAACCTTCGACAAGAAAAAGAAGTTGTTGTTGCCTATTTCTTTGACTTTGGGAGATAAATTTATCTCTGGATATGCCCAGGTTGACTCTGGGGCTTCTGCTAACTTTATTAATACTGTTTTCTGGTCTGGTCTGGGGGCATGTCCGCTTCAGCTTAAATGTCCGTTGAATGTGACTGGAGCAGACTCTGCCCTTTTTGCTCAGGGTAATATACGCTACATTACCCCCCATCTTGAGGTAAAGGTGGGATCAGTTCATTTTGAAAAGCTTGACTTTTTGCTTATGGAAAATTTGTCTGCTGATATTATTCTGGGGTTACCCTGGTTGGACCAGCATAACCCCGTGTTTGACTGGCCCAACAGGGAACTGGTTCGATGGGGACCAGAGTGTGCTCCTCATTGTATTTCTTTGTCGCTTGCTGAATGTTCTTCTGATGATGGGGAGATTCCGGAGTTTCTGCTTGATTATGCTGATGTGTTTGATGAGAGATCGGTGGATGGATTACCTCCCCATCGTCCCTATGATTGCACTATTGACTTGATACCAGGGTCTAAGTACCCTAAGGGTAGAATATTTAATCCTGTCCTGTCCAGAAAGAGAGGCTATGCGAGATTATATCAAGGATAGCTTGCGTAAAGGTCACATCCGTCCCTCTTCTTCTCCCATGGGGGCGGGATTCTTTTTTGTGGGTAAAAAAGATGGTGGTCTACGCCCCTGTATTGATTATCGAGAATTGAATAAGATCACCGTGAAAAATCAACACCCTCTGCCTCTCATTCCAGACTTGTTTAACCAAATTGTGGGAGCCAAATGGTTCTCTAAGATTGATTTGCGGGGAGCATACAACCTAATAAGAGTAAAGGAGGGAGACGAGTGGAAGACTGCCTTTAATACTCCTGAGGGACATTTCGAATACCTCGTTATGCCCTTTGGATTATGTAATGCTCCGGCAGTCTTCCAACGTTTTGTTAATGACGTGTTCCGTGAACATCTGGGTCGTTTTTTGGTGGTATATCTAGATGATATTTTGATATTTTCTCCTGATTGGTGCTCTCATGTTCAGCATGTTCGTACTGTGTTAGAATTGCTAAGGCAAAATCACCTCTGCGCCAAGCTGTCAAAATGCCAGTTTGGGATACAGGAGGTCTCATTCTTAGGGTATAAGATCACCTCCAACTCATTTTGTATGGATCCCCTTAAAGTGACAGCCATTGAAAATTGGGAGCGACCCAGTAGCCTTAAGGCCCTACAAAGGTTCCTGGGATTCGCCAATTACTATAGAAAGTTCATCAAGGGTTTTTCTGTTATTGCTAAACCATTAACTGATCTAACCAAAAAGGGGGCAGACCTGGTTAATTGGAGTCCTGAGGCTATCCTGGCATTTGACAAGCTTAAGAGGTGTTTTGCGGAAGCTCCTGTGTTAACTCAGCCTGACTTTGAACAACCCTTTGTCATTGAAGTTGACGCATCTGAGGTTGGGGTAGGAGCAGTTCTCTCACAAGGTTCAGAGACCCTCACCAACCTCAGACCCATAGCCTACTTTTCTAGGAAGTTCTCCAAAGCCGAAAGCAACTATGACATAGGTAACAGGGAACTTCTGGCCATTAAATTAGCCTTTGATGAATGGAGACATTTTCTGGAAGGGGCTAAACATAGAATTAAGGTGTTAACAGATCATAAGAATCTGATATATCTGGATAAAGCCAAACGTCTCACTCCTCGTCAGGCCAGATGGGCTTTATTCTTTACACGATTTAATTTTGAAATTTCTTTTCGACCTGGGTCTAAAAATGTTAAAGCTGACGCCTTATCGCGCAGCTTTGACATTGACATGGTTCCCAGGGAGCAACCAGAGACCATCCTGTCACCCGGAGTGGTGGTGGCCACTTTGCAACCTGATCTGGCAGCTCGGATTGCGGAATCTCAGTCTCTGGCTCCCTGGAACACTCCTGTGTCTAAACTGTTTGTTCCTCCAAACCTTCGCCCTAAGGTTTTGGAGGAGATTCATAATTCTGTGTTGGCTGGTCACCCGGGAATTGCAGGTACTAAGTACTTACTCTCAAGCCATTATTGGTGGCCTTCATGGGCAAGAGATGTCAAATCATTTGTCGACGCCTGTGAAACTTGCGCCAGATCCAAGGTTCTGCGTAGACTACCTGAAGGTCTCCTCCATCCCCTTCCGGTGCCTACCAGACCTTGGACTCATATTTCTATGGATTTTATTACCGATTTGCCACCCTCTAAGGGTAAAACAGTAATTTGGGTGGTTGTTGACAGATTTTCTAAGATGTGTCACCTTATTCCCCTGCGTAAGCTCCCTAATGCTCGTACCTTGGCTACATTGTTCATAAACCATATCTTACGTTTGCATGGTGTTCCAGAAAATGTAGTTTCTGACAGGGGGGTACAATTTGTCTCCAGATTTTGGAGAGAATTTTGTGGTCGGCTGGGCATCTCATTATCCTTTTCGTCGGCTTTTCACCCACAATCTAATGGCCAGACAGAAAGGGTGAACCAATCTCTGGAACAATTTTTGAGGTGTTTTGTTGCAGGGAGCCAAGATAAATGGAGAGAGTTTCTATCCTTAGCGGAATTTGCTCTAAATAATCGTGAAAATCAGTCACTCAAGATGTCGCCATTTTATTTTAATTATGGCTTTAATCCCAGATATTCTTCTGTACATGCGTCAGAGTCCGTAAACCCTTCGGCCGAAGGTATTTATTCTAAACTGTGCACAGTTTGGGCCCAAGCTCTTCAGAACTTGGTCAAAGCCCAAGAGACAGCTAAGAAACAGGCGAACAAAAGACGCATATCTGGCCCAGATTACGGTATAGGAGAAAAGGTATGGCTCTCAACTAAGAACTTGAAATTGAAGGTTCCCTCTGGTAAACTAGCACCCAAGTACATTGGTCCGTACGTTATCACAGAGATCATTAATCCTGTTTCATTCAGATTACGATTACCTGGGTCTATGAGAATTCACAATGTATTTCATAAGTCTCTTCTCAAAAAATATGTTAATCCTGTGCTTCCTTCAGTCCTCCCTGCTCCTCTGGTCATCCAGGGGGAGCTGGAGTTTGAAGTGGACAGGATATTGGACTCTCGTCAAATTCAAAATTCCATCCAATATCTTGTCCAGTGGAAGGGATATGGTCCTGAAGAAAATACGTGGGTTGCCAGTAAGGATATACATGCCCCATGTCTCATCCGGAAGTTTCATGACCATAACCCCTCTAAACCGGGTCCTTTAAATAAGGGTCCTGAGGCCCCTCATAAGAGGAGGGGTACTGTCAGGAATGTGACTTTGCACTCCTCGGTCCGTGCTGGGCGACCGAGGAAGCGCAGAGCCCCTGGTTGTTTTTTGTTTGCAGTTCTGTCTGAATGCTGTCTTAGTTTCCCAGCCACACCCGCATTGCCTGTTACACTCTGGCAGTGCAGGGGTTACTCCTTATAGACCTGTCCAGCTGAGCTGGGTGCTGGGATCAGGGCTGATCCAATCAAGTGCTGGACCCAGTCCCTGATTCCAGATAAAAAAGCCGCAGGCTCTTCATTTCCCTGCTGGCTATTGAGTGTTACTCAGCTAAGCGCTTCAGCTCTCCTGGTTCTGTTACTTCTGTTGCCTGACCTATTGCTTGATCTTCCAACCTGCTTTGTCTGCTGCCTGCCCTGACCTCCTTGCCTGTCTCTGACTCTTCTTCTGCCTTACGTTTTTGTACCTCGCTGACCGCCGTTGCTGACCCGGACCGTAGACTTTGCATTATTGTGTTTGTTTTGTCTGTCTTGTTTTGTGTATCACCTGGTGTAGGACAGGGACTGACACCGTGGTTGTCCACGGCCGTTTAGGGCCGTTGAGGCAAGTAGGTAGGGTCAGAAGGTGGGTTCTAGTGGTTAGGGCTCACTGTCTCGTTCTGTTCCCTACCTAGGTCCGGCGCAATTTGTGACAGAACCATTTGGTTTTATTCCTTATCTGTATAAGGACGCCAACAGATATCACTGAGAGATACTCATGGAATTAAAAGTAATTAAAATCTCACAAAGACAGATGGCATCTTATATGAAGCACATTTACTGTCAGATGCTATGATGGAACGCCATGAAAAGTCTGCTTGCATCGATCAATTATCGTAATGCGGCAATAATAAAGATCATTGATAAACGATGAAAATATTGTTGGTTGTATCACTGTATAAAATCATTTATATCAGCAGGACCATTTGAAGCCTCATTTACAATCGCTATTGATGCTTAGTTTACGACTCTCCCGAGGACCGTCACTAGGCAACAATGATGTTCATAGCCCAAAGTGTGGATCATAATGATGGAAATGTCAATCAGATCCTCTGAAACAATTTTTGTTCAAATACTGATTGTTGAGGTATATACCTTTCTTTGTGGCCTGACGTAGGATACATTTTTTTATTTATGTAGTTATTTATTTATTTCCTATTGATTAGACGTCAAGCACATTGCCATATTATGGCTTTGAACACGTTCATACTTGGTATATATGAATTTTATTTTTCCTCTGGCATTCATACCAAATCTGGCAGAAAAAAATAGTGTTCCAACAGGGATATTTTTACTTCTATAATAAGTTGCCATATGGAGGGACCATATGGTAGCACATTTAGGGCCTACAGCTCTATATTACAAAACAATATGCATTCTGTGTGTGTTTCCCTATAGGTTCTAATCATAAAGGGATATAGAGTGACCAAAGCATGGTACAATCATGATACAATTGTAATGACCCGCATATATCCTTTTTTAAAGTCTCAATTGCCTATCTCAAATACGCAAAAAAATTAATTCACTGTAGGAAAAAAATATATATACATTAATAATAATAATATTAATAATTATTATATGAATGTAGGGCTATAAAGTGTTTCTCCAGAAATTTCACAATTACTCTTACAAAAAAAAAACAGGGCCCTTCATATATATATTTATTAAGGAGCACATACATTTAATCAATAGTATTGAATTAGAATAAAAGCATAGAAAACTCATAAAACAGTATTTATGTTTTTTTAAACATTATAAAAATATTTTGATATAGTGGTAACTTTTGCATCACTTGTCTAATCCAATTTGATAGTTAGATTTTTTATTTTTTTTAACTCTTAATTTTAATGGAAAAAGTAAAACTTAACCAAAAATACAGTACTTAACAATACATTAATTAAAAGAAAGCTAAATGAAGATCATTATTCCAGAAGGCACAAAACTGTACACAGTAATAAAATATGAGTGTTCAGGTATTGTAAAAGGCTAATATCCAAATGTTTGTTAAGGCCGGGTTCAAACTATGTATTTCACAGAACGGCTGATGTCAAAGAACGGCTGGTGTCAGTGAAGTTCATCCCTGCCGCTACTGCAGTACCTGCCAGATGAACTTAATTTCTTTAGAATTGGGATGCGCCCGTATTCCAATTACCCATAGCACACAATGTAAAGTGCGGTCGGAGCTGCACTTTCCATTGTGTGAACATTGTGTGAAGTGTTGTGTGGCTGCTATTCAATGAATAGCGGCTGTACAAAACTGACATGTCAGTTTTTCTTGCGGCCACAAGGAATCCCGGCCAGAGTGTATACAGTGTGTATACACTGCGGACGGGATTCCATAGGACACAATGTCATTTTAATTTTCAATAAATAGCGGCTGGTGTTTATTGAAAATGTACGTTGTGTGAACTTAGCCTACATGGGTATTTCATAAAAAAATAACTTGTCCCCTATTCAAAATATAGAGGACAAGTAAAAGATCACGGGGGGTTTGACCTCCATACCCCCTGGTGTACGGAGCCGCAGGCCTATAAGGAGATTGTCGGGGGATACAGAGGTTGGATCCCCCATGATTTCTTACTTGTCCCCTTATACCGATCAGGAGCTACGCGTTGTCCTCTTCTGGCTTACTGTCACATGATATAGACTTACAGAGACGAAGCCTGACTGACCACTTGACACATAGCCGGGAGAGGACTGCGCTTAATGTTGTCTACTCTTGGCTTGTTCTCCCAATTCGTACGGCTCTGAACACTCAGACCCGGACCAATCAAAACTTTTGACATGTCTCTATGGCATGTCAAAAGATTTTTCAAACAACAGGTACACTTTAAAAGGGTTTTCCAGAAGGCAGAAAAGGTCCTACGTCTTCTGCTCTCCGGCGCTCCACTTCCTCCTTCTGTGCTTATAACTTCCACAGACGAGAGAGGGACACGAGCATTGTGCAGGTGCTCTGGGCATTGAGCAATGTCCAGTAGCTGTCCGATGTCACCACAACATCGGTAACATCAGACAGCTATTGGTCATTGCCTGCAACATGCTCCCTTCCACTCTTATCTGCGGAAGTTGTTAGCACAGACGGAAAGATGGAGTAAGCGGAGTGCCTGAGAGTAGAAGAGGTAGGACCTTTTTTGCTCTCCGGATAACCCCTTTAACATGTAGGGCCCTTTTAGTTGGCCCCATGTGTGGCCGTGCATTGCCACAAGCTAGTGCAGATCAGCAAGATCGCCGCTCGTTTGCGGCACCTTGGTTTAGACAGAACAATGTGTGGACGGTAAAATCATTGTTATCGGTATAAGATCAAGTCAGATTGGCCTTAAGTTGGAGAAATGGGAAGGATAAGGGGACGATCAGATGGCCTATAAGAGAGAAGATGTAGGCATCAAGGTGAATAAGATGGGAAAATAATCTTGTCCGGGTAAACATTGCCATAATGGGCTAGGTAACAGAAACACTTTAGAGACAAGACACTGAATCTTGTGGCTTATTATGTAACCCTTTAACAAGGTGAATTCACAACTATATGATAGAACCTTAGTAATCAAAGTATAAAAATACAGAGATTTCAGTCTCTACTTGGGCATGACAATAAAAGAAACATATGCCTCGTTTCATTCGTCCCTGCGGATGTATAAGGAAAGTGTCATGAATGCAACTTTGGCGCAGTCCTCGGTGCGTAAGGTACGACCAAAACTGCACTTTTGGCCATAATCTTCCATTTATTCTGTGTTTTGTTTGCCTTTGTTTTTGCCAGTCTGAACTGTGTCTTTTTCCTTCTGGTCTGCTAATTGTTTTCCCTGCCCCACCCGTGTCTGTGCTTCTAAGTTTCCTCTGGTCATGTAACGGTTAACCTGCCTTTGCCTCAGTGATTGACAGCTGGTCCTTCCTATCATCTTCTGGACTTGGTTCCTGGTCTCCTATTTAAGATTTCAGCTTCTGCCTGTGCCTGGCCGGTTATTGACTTAGTCTCTGCCTGCTTGTGTGTTCTGTTTTCTGGTTTCGCCTGATTTCTGCCTTGTATCTTTTGACCTCGCTTGCTTGCTGCCTGCCTCTGACCATATTGCCTGTTATTTGACTACTCTTTTGGATCCTGATTTTGTACCTTTGCTGCCAGACTGTTGTGACCCGGATTGCTGACCATTCTTATTGTGTTTGTTCGTTTTGTCTTGTCTATTGTTTCACGTATCCAGGCCAGGGATCGCCGCCAAGTTGTCCGCTGCCATTTTAGGGCAGATTGCGGCAATTAGGTAGGGACAGTGGGCGGGGCTGAGCTCAGGGCTCACTGTCTCTGTGTGTTTGGTGTGACTGGTCCTGACAGAAAGGCTATGCTCCCATTTGTCAGCTGAAGGCAAGCTAGTTTTTTCTGTAATCCAGAATGACAACATTGGACAGTGCATTAGTATCCAGTCTGGAGGGGAATCTCATGAATGGTGAGCTGAGTGCACGCTGATCATCAGGTTGGCACAAGGAGTTTTCCTTGACTTAGTGGTTGCTGGCTTATCCTCAGGATGTTTAATCCGTGGAGTGCCAACATCCACCTCCCACAATGATCAGCTACTCTGCAGAGTCATAGGGCCACATGTATCATCCGGCGAACGGATGATTTTCGGCGGAAAGTGCCGATTTGCGTATTTTTTTTATTCGCAAATGGCCGATTTGCGAATAAAATATTCGCAAATCTGCACTTTCCGCCGAGTACGCCAGGGGGGCGGAAAGGGGGCATGTAGTGGGCGGAACGGAGGGCGCGGACTCAGAGTCCGCGCGATCTACCATCCGTTCCGCCCAAATGTACGCCGGAAACCTACTCCAGTCCTCAGCTGGCGTAGGTTTTCGGCGGTGCGCACCGGCGCGCACGGGATTTATGTAGAGGCAGTCCGCCTCTACATAAATCTCCGTAGCGCCGGAGCTGCGGGGGCATTTATAAGTCCGGCGTAGAAAACGCCGGACTTAATAAATGCCCCCCATAGCATCCAGATGTACACTTTTAAAGGGGTTGGAAGGCTGAGCTCTGTGGCCTTGCCAGGTTACTCACACTAAACCGATGTTCCTTTCAATGTCTATGGGATTTCCGAACATTGCCTAATTTAGAGGTAAGCAATGTACTGAGGTTCGATAGTGAATGAATGGAACAGTGGTTGAGTCACCAATGGTCAGTGGGGGATCAGTGGTTGTACTCCCATCAATCAGCTAGTTGTGCTCCATCCTATTCTGTAGTCTGGAACATCATTTGTGTCTATGGTCAGTACTGCAACTTTATCTCGGGATACGGTGTCCCTGCATAAGAGAACGGACAGTGGGCAGATATCCTGAGAATATTTCCTTCAAAAACCAATAACACCTCATAACTGTGCTAGGAAGATTAAATTATTTTTCAGGATGAATACACATATACCAGAGAAATACAATATATCAGTAGACTGGCAATTAATTATTGGCAAATGCAATATTGATTATTTTTCTTTATCACTTTAAGGCTATGTTCACACAACGTGAACACCCGGCCCGGTCACGGAATGGCCGGTCTCAGCTCGGATCATCCGGCCGGTACTTCAGTACCGGCCGGGTGATCTTTCCGGCTGTTGAGCTCTGGTGCGGGCGCATCAGCGCACGCCCGCATCAGAGCTTCCCATAGCCCACAGTGAAGCAAGCGGCCAGAGACGCTTGCTTCACTGTGTGAACTGACAGGTCTTTCTGCGACCAGAATTCACTGAATTCCGGCCGCAGAAAACTGACATGTGTGTGTTACGTGTGTACTCTCCGACCGGGATCCCATTGAAAATAAGGCTATGTTCCACCCCTCAAAACTACAGCTGTAGTTCTGCGGCGAGAACTACGGCCGTAGTTTTACGTAAGTGAACATAGCCCAAGGCTGGGTTCACACGCAGTATATTTCAGGCAGTATTTGGTCCTCATAGCAACCAAAACCAGGAGTGGATTGAAAACACAGAAACGATCTGTTGACACAATGTTGAAATTGAGTGGATGGCCGTCATTTATTGGCAAATATTTGCTGTTGTCTTAAAACAACGGCTGTTATATTGAAATAATGGCCGTTATTTACTGTTATATGGCGGCCATCCACTCAATTTCAACATTGTGTGATCAGATCCTTTCTGTGTTTTTAATCCACTCCTGGTTTTGGTTGCTATGAGGACCAAATACTGCCTGAAATATACTGTGTGTGGACCGAGCCTGCATCTTGGAACAGCCCCGGTAATATTTATATCCATTCTCCATGGTGGTAAAGGATGGCTATGAGCCTGATGTGAGCCTTGTGCTTTGTGCTGACAGATGGCCAAAGGCATGAAGCTTTCTACCTGCAGTCAGCTGGTCAGTGCCAGATTCCAGGGGAGCAGTGACCTGGAGAATAGAAGCGGGAGGGAGGACGTAAGAAGTTTTTCTTTTATTATCTTTGGTTATCTTAGTATTCCCTTGAAGGCCTGAACAATTTTGTGTTCAGAACATGAACAATTTCTTCTTTCTTTTTTTTTTTTTTTGCATGTCTTCTTTTTATATATTTTCTCTTTTTAATTTGAATCAGCTTTGGTTTTTGCAGAATAAGTTTCTAAAGGTATATATATCTATATATTTACTTTCTCTAGTATATCTACAGTGCAGATGTAGTGACAGATCCGCTTAAACACTAGTTAAAGTGACTGTACCACCAGGCCCAGGCTGAAGCACTGGAGGCGGCCGACCCACCCTTAGTGGGAGGAAACCCCCGCCCCTCTATGATAGGGTTCCATTGATTGTAATGGAGTCACGTCATGGAGGGGCTGGAGTTTCCTCCCACTAGGGGTAGGTTAGCCCGCCTCCAGTGCTTCAGCCTGGGCCTGGTGGTACAGTCACTTTAAGGCCATGTTCACACTTTGTAAAAGTTCAATCTCGGCACTCACCATAAGTGCTACATAAATTTATTGCAGAAAATTTCATATTCATCACAAGTGCAACAGAACGTTTCGGCATTAGCCTTTTTCAGTTGACGCCGAAACGTCCTGTTGTACTTGTGATGAATATGAAATTTTCGGCAGTAAAATTATCAAGCATTTATGGTGAGTGCCAAGATTGAACTTTTACAGCATTGCTGGAATTTTTTTCCTACTACGTGCACCACCCATAGACACAGAAGTGCTGTCTAAAGACTTTTTCACACTTTGTAAAACACCGGCCATTCTGTGACCGGTCTTACTGAAGATCATACTGGCTGGTACTGCAGTACTGTCCGGATGATCTTTTCAGCTGAATTCGGATGCCGGCGCATTAGTGTGCACCCACATCCGAATTCCCCCGCGGCACACGTCATGTCATAACGTGTTTTTGCGGGGCCGTTATCGATCCCGGCCGGAGTGTATACGTGATTCCATAGATGGCAGCACAATGTAAGTTTAATATTAATCATGGCTGTTGTAGCAAATCACCAACAACGTCCGTGATTAACATGAAACTTACATTGTGTGAAGATAGCCTAAGATGGAAATACCCCTTTAACATACAGTAAGCATCGAATACATAGGAATACTCCTTTAACCTGGTGCTGCATTACAGTTGCATATACAGTTTTATTCCTTGGTTCATATCCAAAGTTTAGCAAACCTCAAGCTGGTTAATTAGTGTACAGTAAGACATCAATTTTTATTTTTTATTTTATTTTATTTTTTTATGGCGGGTGCCGTCTTTTCTGCTTTATTCCCATGCCTTCAACAGTCAATTCTAACTGCCTTAAAACGCAGTAAGTACCGTACTGTGCGGAACATACTATAACACATTATGTAGAAATAGCCGTTCCCACACACAGATGATAAATCACTGGAGATAGTAAAACATCAGCTTATATTTGGGTGGATCATTATAACTAAAAGGTAGAACCGCTTTGAGGAAAAGACTGTTTAGTTTGCAATTCTCATTAAGAGTAGCTTCACACGTACCGGATTTGCAGCGGATTTCACGCTGCGAGTTTGCAGTGAAATCTGCTGTTGAATTCTGGTTCTGTCACTTCAATGGGGTTACATACCCCCAGTGGATTCATTCCGCTGCAAGTATGTAACGCCAGCCCCTTTAAGCCTTTCCCGCACGAGGACGTAACTGTACGTCCTTGCGCGGGTGTGGGCATTCGGAGCGGGGCCGCTCGTCGACCCCGCTCTGAACCGCCGCGGTCCCGGGTCCAGCATGTAGCCCAGGGCCGCGGCTATTAGCGGGCACGGTCCGATCGCTGTGCCCGATAATTAAGTCTTCAGATGCAGCATATGCTCAATCAAGGTACCGATAGAAAGAACACATCATGGCGCAAAAAATGACACCTGACACAGCCCCATAGACCAAAGGATAAAAGCGCTATAAGCCTGGGAATAGAGCGATTTTAAGGAACATATATTTGTTAACATTGGTTTGAATTTTTTACAAGCCATCAAATAATATATAAGTTATACATGTTACATATCATTGTAATCGTAACTACTTGAGGAACATAAATAACAAGTCAGTTTCACCCCAGGGCGAACGGCGTAAAAACAAAGCCCCCCCCAAAGAAAAAGAATTGGTGGGGTTTTTTTCAATTTCACCGCACATATAATTTTTTTCTGATTTCGAAGCATATTTTATGCAAAAATTCAGCCTGTCATTGCAAAGTACAATTAGTGAAGCAAAAAATAAGGGCCCATGTGGGTCTGTAGGTGTAAAAATGCAAGTGCTATGGCCTTTTAAGCACAAGGAGGAAAAAATGAAAACGCAAAAACGAAAATTAGCCTGGTCCTGAAGGGGTTAACCCCCGCAGCATACATTACCTGCTCGACGCCGCAGCTGCAGGTGAGGCTCTCAGCTCCCGTCGGTCCCTCTCAGCCAATCAGTGACGGGAGCCGGGAGCTTCACATGCAGCCACAGTGCCGAGCAGGTAATGCTGCGGGTTGCAGGCTGCGGGCAGCGGGGGGTTAAAGGGGCTGGCGTTACATACTCGCAGTGGAATTAAAATTCTGCTCTTGGTATGTAACTATATGGAAGCGATAGTACCAGAATTCGCAACAGATTTTGCTGCAAACTTGCACCGTGAAATCTGCTGCAAATCTGGTACAAGTGAAGCTACCCTTAGGCTATGGTCACACACAGTATTTTTGCTCAGTATTTTGCTACGTTCACACATTGTTGAAATTGAGTGGATGGCCATGATTTATTGGCAAATAACGTCCGTTATTTCAAAACAAACGGCCATTGTTTTAAAAGAATAGTAGTCATTTGACACTAAATGACTGCCATTAGCTAAATTTACAAGTGTGTGAACATAGCCTTTCTGTGATTTCAGCCCACTCCTGGTTTTGGTTACAAAATACTGAGCAAAAGTACTGTGTGTGAACATAGCCTAAGGCAGTATTTTTGCTCAGTATTTTGCAACCAAAACCAGCAGTCGATTGAAAACACAGAAAGACTATGTTCACACACTGTTAAAATTGGGTGGATGGCAGTGTGTGAACATAGCCATTCTGGGAGAAATTTATCAAGCATGGTGTAAAGTGAAACTTTCTCAGTTGCCCCTAGCAACCAATCAGATTTCACCTTTCATTTTCCAAAGTGTGTGTAAGGAATAAAAAGTGGAATCTGATTGGTTGCTAGGGGCATGTTTACAGCATGTTTTCAATCCACTGCTGGTTTTGGTTGCAAAATACTGAGCAAAATACTTTATGGGAACATAGCACAAAAAGAGATTTACAAGAAAAGAAAGAGTATCTGTTGCCTATTAGGTGGCATGCACTATGTAACCCAGCATGCTTTTATACTGTGTCTTCAGTGCCTGTGCTTTGGGGGCAGGGGATGCTCAGCTCAGGATATAGGGTACGTTTAATCCGCCACTGCCTGACTATTATCCTTAATGAATTAATGTACAGTATAGGGCTATGTTCACACTACGTAAAACTACGGCCGTAGTTCTCGACGCAGAACTACGCCGAAGTTTTGAGGGGTGGAACATAGCCTTATTTTCAATGGGATCCCGGCCGGAGCGTACACACATTGTATACGCTCCGGCCGGGATCCCATACGGGGCTGCAAATAACTCACATGTCAGTTTTTTGCGGACGGAATTCAGTGAATTCCGGCCGCAGAAGGCCCTGTCAGTTCACACAGTGAAGCGAGCGGCTCCGGCCGCTTGCTTCACTGTGGGCTATGGGAAGCTCTGATGTGGGCGCGCGCTGATGCACCCGCATCAGAGCTCCACGGCCGGAAAGATCACCCTTAAAGGACAACTCCCACGAAAAATTTCTTTAGCTTATTTAACACAAATTACAAAGTTATATAACTTTGTAATGTGGTTAAATACCCGGTCTGGCCCCCTTCCCCCACTTTCGGACCCCCGACCCCCCCCCCCCCGCCCGGAAGTTAAAGAATATATACATTACCTATTACGATCGTCACGGTCCTCTTCTCCCGGGCGGCATCTGGTGATGACGACGTCAGAGCCGGGGGGGGGGGCGGTCCGGGTCTTCTTCCTCCTCGGCGTCTTCATAGAGAGTGAATGGGACGGAAAAGGCTGCTGGTGCACATGCACACCAGCAGCCTTTTCATTGGCTGGAGCGCATCACATGGCTTCCAGCTTGCTCAGCCCTGATTGGCTGAGGTTGCTGGAAGCCATGTGATGTGCTCCAGCCAATGAAAAGGTTGCCGGTGCGCAAGCGCACTGGCAGCCTTTTCCATCCCCAGGACCCGGAAGTCAGAGACATCGCTGGACGGCGGTGACAGTGAGGCGGACGGCGGGCGAATGGAGTGGCGATCGTCATCGGAGGGATGGTGAGTATGGTGTCTGTGTGTGTCTGTGTTTTTTTTTGGGGGGGGGGGGGTCCCACGGGAGTTGTCCTTTAAGTACCGGCTGAGAAGATCCAGGCTGAGACCGGCCGTTCCGTGACCCGGACGGGTGTTCACGTTGTGTGAACATAGCCTAGTAATGCATCAATCTCATATAAAGTAAGAATGGTAATCCTTCTCCAATAACCTCCCCTCCCCCCAAAACCTTGGCAATATACAGGCCAGCTAAATGGCTCATGGCCGGCTAGATATCATCGACAATATAATGCGGCGCCTCCATTTACAATAACCTCCTTCCAAGTTCTGACTAAAAAAAGCTAGATACATACAGTAAATACACTTTAGTCACCATGGCATCTGGGAAATGGAAATAACGTTTTCAAGGATACGGAAAACTTCCACAAAAAAAAAAAAAAAAAAAAAAGCTACTTCTTGTTCTACAAGGTGGAAACTTTAATTTCGAAGACACGGTTTATCACCAGCATCGCAATTATACCTCAAACCCTTTACACATCATATGGACGCTAAGGCTTTTGGTCACCATTTTGCTCATTATCTGCAATATTTCTGAGATCTGGCTATTTTAACAGTATCAGGTCTGCTTTCTTCTATCCACAGCTTTTACTTTGTTCCCTTGAATGTATAGTAAGGCCTGTCCCTTCTAATCAGTACTGCTAGATAAGGAATGATATAATTAAGATCTCTGATCAGCCATGCTGACAGAAAATACTTGTTATGCCCCCAGAGTTTTTCTGCTGGAAGAAAAGAGAAATGACCCATGTTTTCTAGCTGTGTATAGCTAAGAGTGACGAGTATCAAGAACGTACATGCAATTGCCTGTAGGAGCCATTGTCTGTGCCAGAATAAGCATACTAAAGATAAAAAAAACTACTATTAACTGAGATATAAAGGAAGCCTGCCAAATGCATAAAGTAAAGCCCCCATTACACAGGGCGACTGAGAAGAGCGAACGAGCGCTGTCAGCTATTACACGCGGCGTCAGCGAGCGGGTGAGTACAGGGGGCACAGGGAGCTGCAGGGGGGGTTGCCCGGGTGATCGATAGATCATCCAGGCAGCCCATAGTGGACAGCAGCGGTGTGCTGCCGCCACTCCTATTCCACGAAGCAACGGCAGCATGTCGCTATCATAGTCGTTTGTCTTTCCACATGTTAAAAGACAAACGACTGCAACAATCAGCGGACAATGTTCATGTCAGCTGATTGTTGCCTTCTATTACACAAGACGATTATCGTCCGTAACGGCTTATATCTGCTGAATACAGCAGATAATCGTTTCGTGTAATAGGGCCTTAAGCATCGCACAGCTATTTAACATGAGTGAAGACAACTCAATCAGATAAACATTTACATATACATACCGTATATACCATACATGCAGGGGCGTAGCTAGGATTCATGGGGCCCCATAGCAAAAAACTGTATGAGGCCCCCCTCCCCTACACACTATATATATATATATAAATATATATATATACTTGGTGATGTGGCCAAAAAAAATATTCTCTTGTGGCCAGAGGCAGAATCCTGCGTGCAGCCACAGCATGGTTATATAAATAAGTGCAGGAGCAGACTACCTTTTGCTTAACCCCTTATTTACTGCAGTGTGTAAGTGACTCAGTGTTCTCTTAAATGCTGTAACACAAAAAAGGGTTAATACAAATGACAATTAACTCTCTCCTTCACTACTCCTGCACTAATAACCCTTGACCTCTGCAGGAGCTCAGAGAACAGAGGTCAGAGGTTATCAAAGTAGCGAGGCAGAGAGCTAATTGTCTTAAGCCAATTAACCCTTTTTTGTGTTGCAGCATGTAAGAGAACACTGGGTCACTTACACACTGCAGTACATAAAGGGTTAAGCAAAAGGACACAGGTGGCTCTTATCTTCACGGGCCCTATAGCATCCACCTTCCCTGCCTCTATGGTAGCTACGCCACTGCATACATGTACAGTATATGCGTAGTGACCCGGTACGGGCTCCTAAGTCTCTATTGCACCTGTAAGGTAATTCCCTCGGGTTCACACAAATGGGATTAAGTATCCACTGAGTTAGTGTTTTTCCCACTAGGTGTCACTACTGTGTTTGTTTGTAACTTGTTCCTATGCCCAGCTGAAGTCTTCCAAGGGTTAACGGTTGCGTGTCACATTTTATCTTTTGCCCACTCACAGGTGCAGGTGCTTTCCCTCCTTTCTCTAGCCTATCTTCGTCTTTCTCTCTCTGCACACACAGCCCACCAAACATAGACAGGGTTAGCTGGACCCATGAAGTTAGGATTAAGTTCCTGGTGGAAGGAGTTAGTGTTTAGTCGCGATTTAGTGTGAGAGGGACGCAACTAACTAAGCAAGCCACAGTCTTCCTTATGAGGAACAGAACTATTATGCAGCGCTAGAACTCTACAGGGGAGATAAGCCGCATAGGGAGCACCTTGTCCATGCAAGGAATCTTTCTAACAGTGCAGGGCAGTTACCTCAGGAGTCATAGGAACTTGCCCCACTGGAACAAAGGTATGGAAAGTCTACGTATTCCAGTGCACAGTGCAGGACAACTGGGAAGTCTCTGGAGTCTGCTTAGCTCAGGTAACAAGCCCTGTGGCTTGTATTACCCACATAGGACAGGTAGCCCGCAACTAGGGGGCAAAGGCGGTCAGACTATAGGTCATCCGTGAAGTAGTAGTAGTACACTTCTACATTGGACAAGGCCCCTCTGGCAACCCCTCTCCTCTCCTCTTCTTCAAAACACCTTGGGGGACATTTATGAAAGGTACGCCAGGGAGAAGGTGCAGATTTGCCCCTTCTCCCTGGCGTACGCCTGCCATACGCCCGGCTCACCTGATTGGTGGGCTGGCGGAGCTTGAAAGTGTGTGATAAGGCGGGGAGGAGGGGTGGCCTCCTCCCACGCCTTATTTATCATGATTTGCGTCTGCTGGAAGCAGGTGTAGATTTGTATTGCACTGCACTGTATTACTACCAAGGCACCTTCCTTGTATTGCACTACATTCTACTAAGTAAACTGTTCTGTTTTCCAAAAGCAGTGGACTCTGGCCTATTTCTTGTGCACCTGCGCCTGCACCTGCACATACACCTGTACACTTGGGTTTAAGCTTTTGTGGTGTTGGTGAAGTGTCAGACTGTCCGGAGTGGGTCCTACACCACTCCAGGCTACAGTGACAAGTCCCAAGTGACCTTAGACCCACTTAGCTACCACATCACCGTACCAGCTGACCCGGCAGGAAGTCCAACCAAAACTCTTCTTACCACTTCACCTCGCTACATATGTAAAAAACATATAACATTACCCTAGTTGAAGACGTAAGCTTTGTGTATGCATTACATACTGTATATTAATGATTACAAAAAACTGAACCGTCATT
The DNA here is from genome assembly GCF_027789765.1 of Dendropsophus ebraccatus. Taxonomy (NCBI): domain Eukaryota; kingdom Metazoa; phylum Chordata; class Amphibia; order Anura; family Hylidae; genus Dendropsophus; species Dendropsophus ebraccatus. The sequence goes on from NC_091459.1 coordinate 26,518,920, forward strand.
GTGTTACTGACTTTTTGGACTTCTTCACTTTTGAAGGAGAACTCCGCAGCGCAGCATCAACAACTCACTGACAGCTGACAGCCCCCTGCAGCTCCTGGTCCTGCGGCTGAGAAAAGCCCACTCGGCCAGTCACTGGGGCGGGGCACCTTTGCAGCTGCTGACTAGCTGAGCGGGTAGTTCCTGCTAGGACGTGACAACGCAGGAAGGCGAGAGAAACAGGAGACAGGCAGCTGTCAGTGAGCTGGTGACGTTCCACTGCAGGGGCACAGGGGAAGGGTAAGCATAGTTTCTGCATGATGTTCCCCAATACCACCCAAGTGCCCCCACCCAAGATTTTTATATTTCCCTGGAATCCCCCTTTAACTCCTTTTATTTCTATCTTGTTCTCCACCATGTACATTTGCTAGACACCTGGCCCTTGCTGGTGTGAACATAAGGGCTTGTACACACAGAAGAAGCAGGATTTCTGTGTTAATTATGCTCTATGGAGAGGGGAAGAGTCGAGGGGGGTGAGTGAGCATGGAGAGGAGAAAAGCCAGCCCTGCAAAACACTTCATCTTAAAATCTGCCTTCACCAAGCTCAAAGATACACACTGACCTTTCTGACCTGTGAGTCCAGTGTTTTATGTGCCCAGTCTCCAAACTGTACAGCTGCTTCTCTGCTCTCCCTGCTCATCCCCCCCCCCCCCTCAATGGGTTAGGAGGGACTCAGCAAATCTGTCTTCACTTTGCTCCTCTGTAATAAAGATGGCTTTGCCTGATATTGCACAAGTAAGAAGTGAAGGGGGAGGCTGGAAAACAGCTTTTTAGGTACAGAAAGTGGATTTTTTTTTGCCTAATAAAACCTATAACAGAGTTTCTTAAAATTTTAAGTAGACATTCACCAGAGCACACTTGCTTTGGATTTATTAAGAGACGCATGCAGCTCACTACAATTTACATTTCATAGCTAGTACACATCACAGTACATGCCCCCCCCCATATGAAACCACGCCCTCTTAATGACAAGCCACACCCACTCACTGAGCGCTGCATACCCGGCCCAAAAGTGTAAGGATTTTGCACACAGCAAACAGTTTGCATAAAAATGTGAAACTTTTGTGTATTTTATGGCAGGTTTAATGCTTAATAAATTCACCGCATTGTGTCCAAATAGTTAAGAATGGCCTGTTAAGAGACCAATAGATAGCAGGCAGTATGTGGCCACTAACAGAGTGTGGGTCCCTTGTTTAGATTCGTTTGCATTATGGGAGATGAACAGCACTGCTATGAGTATTCTAGTGTCTCATTTGTCATATATATATATATATATATATATATATGGTGTCAACATATAATGAAAAGGGGAACACTATAGTGATATTGGGGTTCCCTTATTGTGGTACCTGAGATGTGCCTTTGCATTATACTGTTTATTAGAATATATTTGTAGTGTTGTTCTTGTGTCCCATACTTGACTGACTGAAGTATTGTCAAGTATATGGGTGATTCATATAGTATTATACTATGCAACTGTATACGGGGATGCATAGGGAAGATAAGAGTTCTGTGTCCTTCTGCTAAACCCCTAATGTACAGCAGTGTGTAAGTGACTCAATGTTCACTTACATGCTGTAACATTAAAAAAGGCTTAATAAGCAGAAGACAAGTAGATCTCTGCTTCACTGCACTGTTAACCCCTGACCTCTGTTCTCCAGAGCTCCATGCAGAGGTCAGAGGTTATCAGTGCACGAGCAGTGAAGCACAGATCTCCTTGTCTTCCTTTTTAACCCTGTTTTGTGTTGCAGCATGTAAGAGAACACTGGGTCACTTACATACTGCAGTACATAAGGGGTTAAGCAGAAGGTAGTCAGCTTCTGCACCTATGTATTTAACCATAAGGGCTCCTAATGGGCCCTTATAGTTATATACAGTGGACTGACAGAGCAAGCTACCAGTGACTCTCTGCTCTGCCAATCACTCCTGTAGCTGCAAGCAGGATTCTGCCTCTGGTCACAAGAGATTTTAGTTTTTGGCCACATCACCGAGCCTGTATATATACAGTATGCAGTACTTTGTGTTGTGCATAGGGGAGGGGAGCCCCATACAGTTTTTTGCTATAGGGCCCCATGAACTCTAGCTATGCCCCTGCTGGGAACAGTAAATTTCTTTACTTTTTCGGTTGTTGGAAAGGGACCACCAGGTGGAGGACTGTGTGGAACCATATTTAGAGGGCTATCTATAATACAAGAACAGTATTATGGGGCTAACTACTGTGTTGGGGTACTATTGTTATCTATGTTATGGACACATCGAGACTCAGTTTAAAGTTACCTACCTGCACTTTATTGGATTAAAGATACAGATACAGAAAAAACAGCACCAGATATGGTAGGGGAGCTGGTTAGAAGCTAAGCTTTGGCTGTCCATGCATGATGGGTGTTGTAGTTTTGCAATAGCTGGAGAGCCAAGGTTCCCTACCCCTGCTATAGGGAGTGCAGGTGGTGGAGTTGCATCTAGGCTCAGGAGCCCATAAAGTCTTTCTTTCCCATGATTTCGACTTTGCACGAGGACCCACTGGCTCCAAGTCACGCCTGTTGACCGGTGCAGTCTGAAGGTAGCAGAGAACAGCAGAGCCGTGTCAGCCCTTGGTTAGCTGTAAGTAGGGTTTCTGGATGTTCTTCTGATATGGGGAACTCCCAGAAACACCATAGACTGTAATACACTTACAATTCAGTCTGTGCAACCCCCCCCCCCCCCCAGCTTTCACTCTGTTCACATAACTTTATCCAAGATGCTTGCGGACATAGAGAAACAGCTATTGCCCGTAGCACCTTATTACCTGTTTCATTAAACTACATCTGGACTGATGAGTGCTGTGGTCTTCATCCTTTTTATCCCTGGATCTATCGTATGTGCTGTTACTGCTGAGCAATATGATGGGAAACATCAACTAATGAGTGAGTGAGTATATATTGTTGGTGATTTTATGCCTAACATCTTGCTGGCAGGCTCCCCTTAGGTTTGACACATACATTCTTTGGTTTGAATGCACAGGCAGTGACAGCTCTGTGAGAGAGAACCTGCTGTAAAAGTGGAAGAAAAACTTCAAAAAGATGTGCTTTTATAGGATATCTCATGGGTCTCCATCAGCTCAATCCATACAGACTTTTCAGACACAGTTTGAAGCACAGTCCAAGCACAGCAAATAGATGCAATGATCTGGTTGTATCTTTCTTGCCCATTGTTTAACCCCTTCAAGACTGAGCCCATTGATGCACGGATAAATTTAATGCAATGTTCCTCCCCGCCTTCTAAGAGCCATAACGGTTTTATTTTTCCCCCTACAGGGCTGGTTGGGGTGTCATTTTTTCCGCCATGATCTCTAGTTTGTATTATTATCATATTGGGGTAACAGAAAAATTTTGATCACTTTTATAAAAAAAAATTCTGATACAGTGCAGCATAGCAGGGATCAGTGTTATCGGCGATCTTCTGACAGAGCCTGCCTGTGGCAGACTTTATCAAAAGAAGAAGGTAAGAGACCCCTCGCCCCTCCCCCGGCAATCAGGACCACCGCAGACACGTTGCAGGGATTCCGGTCAGTAAGTGACAGGAGCTGCTACTGTCACTTACACTTAAAGGGAACCTGTCACGTGGGATGCAGACACAGAGCCTGCCCGACCCCCCGGTGCTCCATTCATTCTCTATGGGCATCAGACTCATCTCAGGTAATTTACATACAGCGGCCGGGACCGGGTCCAGGAGCGGGACTCACCGGAACAGGTATCCAGGGGCTGCACCCGGTGACAGGTTCCCTTTAAAAATACCTTACCCATATCAGAGCAGCCTGGTTATGTCCCCAACGCACGTTTCGCTAATGCTCGCTTCCTCAGGGGGCATTCCCAGCATCTGCAGCAGTAGCTTTACATGGGGGGAAAAGGTGTTTTATTCAAGCACATGAGGCTGGAAGAGGGGCGGCAACTAGTCATCTGGGCAGGGAGCCAGCCAGCCGTGACACACATAACACACTTAACACTTGAAGCATATATTCATATACAATAAATGTAAACTCTTAACGGTTTATCTCAAGGCATCTCATTGGTAAGTGATTCTGCACCGCCAGGTCTGGCACCGTGATATAAATCTAACCAGTCAACGTGGAAATAAGCCCCAATTTATTTCTCCAACATAACATTTTGAATGAGATTGTATTTGGTAAATGACATCGGAGTCTACTCCACTTTTATTTTTACATGTCCACCTCTAGTAAATAAAATCGATCTGGCCTTAGGGTCCCATTAAACGGCCATCAATAACGTTAACAAGCACCGATGTGCTAGACCGGCGGACGTTTACTGAGCCTATAAGACGGCTCGATTATCGTGTAGCAAGGGCTGCATGGACAATGTTAAAGGGGTAGTGCGGCACTAAACTTTAATTCACAAAATAACACACATTACAAAGTTATACAACTTTGTAATGTGTGTTATGTATGTGAATGGTCCCCTTCCCCGTGTTCCCACCCACGCTAGACCCGGAAGTGTGGTGCATTATACTTACCGCATTTGTGTCGACCCCCGGCCACGTCATCAGCTGCTCAGCCGCGATTGGCTGAGCACAGTTATACTCAGCCAGTCACGGCTGAGCAGCTGATGACGTGCCAGAGGGGGGCCGGCATGAGGGACGGCTGGAGCGGTCTGGCTGGCCTCCTGAAGATGACATCATTGTCACAAGATTGCGGCCTGGGGTCGACACAAATGTGGTAGTATAATGCACCGCACTTCCGGGTCTAGCGTGGGTGGGGGGAACACGGGGAAGGGGGCCATTCACATACATAACACACATTACAAAGTTGTATAACTTTGACATGTGTGTTATTTTGTGAATAAATGTTTAGTGCCGCACTACCCCTTTAATTATGTCCATGCAGTCCTAAACTGTTCATACATCACCTCTCCACGCTCCCCGTCTCCTCCTGCCTTCTGGTCTCTTTCTGGCACCGTGTGCTGCAGCTTCTCTCAGCTGACAGGCCGCTCAGCCAATCACTGACCGTGGTGATCCCGGACAGTGATTGGCTGAGTGGCCGGTCAGCTAAGAGAAGCTGCAGCAAATGGTGCCGAGAAGAGACCAGAAAGCAGGAGGAGACGGGGAGCGTGGAGAGGTGATGTATGAACAGTTTATTTAATTGTTAGCCGGCGTTCGCATATCACTATTACACGTAGCGATGCACGGTCAGCAGCTGATGATTTTAAGTCTGGACCTAAAGTAACAATCAGCCAATGTTTCTCTATTATACAGAGCAATAATCAGCCAAAACGATGTGATTTAGCCCATAAGCGCTCCCTGTAATAGGGCCCTTACACTGTTCTTGATTTTGTAGGAATTCATACTGTACCATCATTTGCATGTGGGTGCAAAAAACATTCTCTAGTTTTTGCTGGATTATGTGGGCATTACTAAAATTACATACACTTAAGTTCTGACATGGAGAAGTGAGTACGCGTCAAATGCATGTCGTACGGTGATATAAGTGCACTAATGGATATTTGGATGGGTTCATTATCAAACTATAATAACTAAAATGCCAAAAGCAATGGAAAAGTATTCAAAAGAGAAAATGTCAACTCCCTTATGGTTTATAAACACACCCCAGTAACTTGTAGCTATCGGACACATCAACCAGACAGGCCGTGTTTGTAAATCTCCAGCAATGTTGTATTTTCAGAAAAAAACAGAGCTCCAGCATAAATATTACTTTAGTGAAAGAATAGTAGGTGCATGGAACAAACTTCCAGCAGATGTGGTTGGTAAATGTAAAGTAACAGGATGTAAACCTGCCTGGTGTATACACATATCTATCCTAAGATAATAAGAAGGAAAATACTAAGGGGCCTTTATCTACCGACAATTTTCTATGTTTTAATGTTTCCAGCAGCATATAATAATATATAATAACTACTGCAGACTTATGGGCACAGTACAAGGTACTAGGGAGCTGACTGTTTCCCTTTAAGTAATTAGATTAACTGTTGAAATACACTGTGTGCACAATAATCAGGTAAGTTGTATTTTTGAGGATTAACCCTTGGAGGACCAGGCCCAAAATGACCCAGTGGACCGCGCAAATTTTGATCTTTGCGCTTTAGTTTTTCCCTCCTCACCTTCTAAGAGCTCCAGCACTTTCAGTTTTCTATCTACAGGTCCATGTAATGGCTTATTTGTTACAAGAATAGTTGTACTGTGTAATGGTGTCTTTCATTTTACCATAACATGTATGATGGAATCCCAAATATATTATTTATGAAGATATAAATAGGTGAAATCGTAAAAAAGAATGCAATATGGTAAGGTTTGGGGGGTTCCTGTGTCTACGTAATGTACTATATGGTAACAGCGACATGATACCATTATTCTATAGGTCAGTCCGAACACAACCATATGCAGGTTACACAGATTCTCTTATGTTATATATATATATTTTTTTTATGAAATCCTTTTTTTTGGCAATTAATTATTAATAAAATGGGCCTATTGTAACCCTTATAACGGTTTTACTTTTTCAATATATATAGTAGCCGTTCCGCGCTGTGCCAGCGAGTGGCAAGGGGGCAGGGTAGTTTATTGTAAACAGCCTTGCTGAAAAGATACACTGTAATTGCTAGCAGTATTGTCACTATAGTGTAGAGTATACCGCTGTTGCGTGTGTATTAGCACTGGTATCGCGAAACTGACCTGTTCCTAGACGTGGGCTGCTGGCTTCAAAGATGAGATGCTGAGATGATTGGTAGCAGAGAATGTCGGTATCCACATCGATGGTCTGTAGGTAAGTAGTGATCCACTGGCAATAAAGCTGGTTAATGAGTGAAGTTGTATCGACTTGTTGTCGATATTGGTCGGTATATTTATTTTCTGGCACATGGCGCGCTCCGGCCGGTAGCGCGCTCACCTCTGCCAAACAGTTTGATCAGTCACTGGAGACTGCGTGACGTCACAGCAGTATCAACGAATCCTGGTAGGGGTCAGAAGGCTACTGCACTTCTACATGTTTCAAGAGTCCTGGCTCTCTTTCTCAAGAAAGAGACTCCTCCTGTCACTTACACTTAAACGTTCAGCGTTTAAGGAGTTAATGGCACGCTGCAGCGCGAGCACATTAACGGTGAAGTGCCGACTGCTGAGTGCAGCCGGCCCCCACCTGCTATGAAGCGCGCTCCGCTGCGGAGCGCGCTTTATAGCTCAGGACGTACCTGTACGTCCTGGGTCGTCTGAGCACAGACTTCCAGGACGTACCAGTATGTCCTAGGTCGTCTAGGGGTTAAAGGAGAAGTCCGGCAAAAATTTTTATTAAAGCATTGCATCGTCCCCCAAAAGTTATACAAATTACCAATATACACTTATTACGGGAAATGCACATAAAGGGGGAGATTTATTAAAGGGTGTAAATATACACCTGGTGTAAACTGCCCACAGCAACCAATCACAGCTCAGCTTTCAGCTCTGGTAGAATAAAAGAGGAGCTGTGATTGGTTACTGTGAACAGTTTACACCAGGTGTATATTTACACCCTTTCATAAATCTCCCCCTAAGTGCTTTTTTCCCTGCACTTACTACTGCATCAAGGCTTCACTCACTGGATAAAATTGTGATGTCACGAGCCGACTCCCAGAGCTGTGCGGGCTGTGGCTGCTGGAGAGGATGATGGCAGGGGGACACTGAGGGACATAGGGCACTGGAGGGACACTGAGCATCCCTCTGCCATCATCCTCTCCAGCAGCCACAGCCCGCAGAGCTCTGGGAGTTGGCTCGTGACATCACCATGTTATCCAGGAAGTGACATCACCATATTGTCCAGGAAGTGAAGCCTTGGTGCAGAAGTAAGTGCAGGGAAAAAAGCCATTTATAAGCATTTCCTGTAATAAGTGTATATTGGTGATTCGTATAACTTTTGGGGGGCAAAACAATACTTTAATAAAAATTTTCAACGGACTTCTCCTTTAATTTTATTATTGAAAAACTACAGTTCTGTAGGTCAATCGGGTCAAAATGGTAAAAACTTTAAACCTGACTTTGTAGAAAGTAAAAGTGAGGCTTTGGTTTTCATAAAATATCTCTATTAGGGAGATTTCCATCACACGTCTTTATTTTCATCTGTTCAAGTGAGAATAATAAACAACAAAAAATTTACAAGTGACACTTGCCCCCCCCCCCAAAAAAAAATAAAATTCTATGACAAACATCACCACCCTCCTTTTTTTTTTTTAATAACAATCATAAGCCGTTCATCCATGGAGTCTGTCTGTTTTGTTCTGTTGACAATCGAGTTTTTGTGCAGAAGCAACTGACTATATGCTTTTCTTTCGCGTAGATCTCCCATTTAAGAGGGTTCTAAAAGTTCTTAATAGGATTTAGGTCAAGTGAGAAGAGGAATATTGCCATCTCAACTAATATAGTTACACTTGTAGGACTGGTCAAGTTAAATATTTTTTAGCTACATGTATTTAAAAAACTTTCCTCCTCTCGATATGCCGCTCATTCCCATTGTTGACAGCTCATTGTCTAGGTTACCGACCAACACTATGCTCCAAAAGCAGTGGTCTGGCTGGTATACAGTCCACCACTGTCATGCCCAAACATCAGTTTTCTTGAAAGATGCAGACTTTTTCCTCAATCACTGCTTGAAGAAAGTAAAGTGAAGTAAAACTGGCAGTAGGTTTGGGAACGGACTTTGGGTCCAAATTCAAAACGAATAAGACCAACTAGCTGATCAATAACAATACCAGCCTACAGCAACACCCGTCTTCACCTTACTGGCTTCTGAGACAAAGCACAGCTCCGTCCTCCTTAATGATCCAGCCACAGAGCCGTTCATCTCATCAGTCCGTAAAACATTTAAAAAATCTGTCTTCACTTGTTTCTTGGCCCTATCTTGATGTTTCAACTTATGTGTCTTGTTCAGAAGTGGTCTGGTCTTAAAGAGAACCTATAACCTAATGTTAATTGTCTCTATTCTTAACCTCTCTCTTTCCCTAAGTACACTGATAGAGGTAAAGACTGCCTTTGCAGTCTAATCCTGCTGTCTCTAATCTTTTCTGTCTGGTGCCGACATCTTGTTTTCTTCTTTGCATTCCAGCGCTGCGTTCCAGTGGAGTTTTAAACTCTATACTTACCTGTTCCCGTGCCCCCGCGGCGCTGCGTCATGGGCTCACTGACTACCTCCAGGCTCTAGTTTCTCTCGGTTTCAGTTGCTGTCACAACCTGGCTTCAAGGTATCCCGCTCCAGTCAGGGAGGGGACGACGGTGGATGTTGCCAGGCTAGCTGCTGCGCTAATACACTGTTGAGGGATGTGTGGGTGGGAGATGCAGGGGATGGCACAGACTGCATCTTCTAAGAGGGCGCTAGTGTCAGAGGATGGTACCAGCTGCAGCAGCTGCCGCGTGGTGGTGGGGGGTGTGGGCTGCTGGTGAGCTCTCAGAGGCAGTGCTGGAGGGGCAGTTCGTTAGTACCATGGAGGCAGGCCATGTGGTTTGCTGAGGGAAGCCCGAGCTCCCATGCCCCACAGGCACCATGGCAGCTGTGTGGTCAGCCTCCATGGTAGCTATGCTACTGTAGCTATGACACTGGAGGCATCCAGTTGTCATAGCTACCATTGCCTCAATGGTCTTGTTTTGCCCCAATGTTGAACAGAGGGAGAAATCTATAGGGGCAGGACAGTGGCTTAGTGGTTAGCACTGTAGCCTTGTAGCCCTGTAGTTCAAATCCCACCAAGGACAACATCTGCAAAGAGTTTGTATGTTCTCTCGGTCTATTCAAGCAGGCTTACCAGGTTCCCTAATTTTGACTGCTACCCTCAACCTCCCCCCTACACACACACAACTACCTCCGCCACACACACACACACACACACACCAAGCATTTAAGCACCTAGACCTGTGCATGCAGGCATTGGCTGGTGACAGGTTCACCCACCCTTACCTGCACTGCCTTATTTATAATGATGGCCGGACCATAAGTACAATGAAGCACTTTGCCCCTCTGCTATTCTGTCCCGCACCCCATCCTGATAGTGTGTAAGCTGATGCATGCGAGCAGGGCCCTCACTCATGTATGGATAATTATATGTAGATCTCTGTAATGTCTATTTTTTGTCTATGTATGTACCCCAGAATTGTAAAGTGCTGCGGAATCTGTTGGTGCTATATAAATAAAAATTATTATTATTATTATTATTATTTGTGTGGGTTTCCTCCCACACCCAAAGACATACAGATAGGTGAAGTGCTGCGAAATCTGTGTGCGCTATACAAATAAAAACATTATTATTAGGATTAACTGCTGCAATCCGAGCTCAGCTCGGGTCTCAGCAGTTGTGGCAGGTATCCGGCTATCACTAACAGCTGGAACCTGTCCTGGATGGCAAGGACACAGAAAGAATTTATAAAAATAGGTTGCAAAGCAAACGTATGCTCCGATATGTCTATGACCTATAAGTACAGATTTACTGATGATTTACTTACGTTTACTAATACATTGAAAGACAAAACAAAGTCATATGATAATTACACCGAGGATGTTTAATGATACGAATGTCAGAAGACTGCAAAACATGCTTAAATTAGAATATTCCCACTAGTTAAGACAAATTTTGTCAAATGCTATTAAGACACCCTAAAGGGACACTGTCACCCAAAATCACATAGAAATCATAAGTAGAGACGAATACAAGTAGATATGGTTTGAGCATGTTGTGGCTTAAACATTACATAGATATTAGTATAGTCCTGATGAAGTTTTCTGTGTGACTGCATTGCAAAGTTACAGATCTATTTTTTACAGAGTATTTTCTCAATTTTGTAACCTTTCATTTTAACCTGGGCGGAGAGTATCTTCCAGCTGACTGCATTGTATAAGGTATATCCATACCAAAGGACACATTGAACCTTGAATCCTTACTCAAATACAAATGATGATAACATACATTGCAGGAATAAACCACAATGAAACTGCTCCTTGAGTTAGTGGCCTTTAAAATGTGGTCCTGACCATACCAGAACTATACAACATTGGGGGGACTCATCACATTGTGAGTCTACCCTCTGTATGGTGGTCATTAAAGGAAAAGTCCCTGGATTTCTATAATATGGCAGCCGGCAGGGTGAAAATTGATTACAAGTAGGAACTTACCTCTCCCCAGTGCCCATGGTGAGCGGCAGGGCTGGCCTCGGGACCCCCGCTAGAAGTCATGACGTTGTGATAACGTTAAGACTCAGGGGAAAATGCCCGTTCCAGGTGATGGACTGGACGCCCAGCCAATCAGTGACTGGAGTGGCGTCCCTTCTTAGTCACTGACTGGCTGAAAGGCCAGTCCATCAGCCGGGTCGTGACGCTTCAGTGCCAAGGTCCCAGAGCCTAGGGGGTCCCGAGGCCAGTACTGTCGCGCACGGGAAGTTCCTACTTGTAATTTCCCCCCTGCCTCTGCCTGCTGACGCATTTTAGAAATCTCCGAACTTCTCCTTTAAGGCTGGGTTCACACACTACGTTTTTGCAATTCCTTTTTTTTTTTAATCCGTTTTTGCAAACATGGATGCATTTATGTGCATACATTTTGGTCCGTCTTTCCATTGACTTCCAATATAAAAAAAAAAACGGATCAAAGCCGATCTGTTTTTTTTTTAACAGACTACTAGTGATGAGCGAATACTGTTCGATCGAATATCTATTCGATCGAATAGTGAGATATTAGAATATTCAATATTCGTACGAATATCCCGCAAATATTCGATAAATATTCGATAAGCGTTCAAATCCCCCAGCCTCCGGTTTTACCCTCCAAATGGTCAAATAGATGTTTTTCACTAATCGAATACTTGTTCCCATAGACTTTAATGGGATCGAATATTCGATCGAATATTCGCGGGATATTCGTACGAATACGAATATTCGCTCATCACTACAGACTACATTTTTGTGTACGCTAAAAAAAAGTTTTGATCCTTTTTTTTAAATAATGGAATAATGGAAAAATGTTTCCATACGTTTTTTCATCCGTTCTTAAACGTAGTGTGAACCCAGCCTTACTGGTGGATCGACTAGTTGTTGTAAAAGCACAAATCCCTACAGGTTGTCAGAAGATGCTGAGAGTTGTCCTCCTGCAGCAGCTAGAGAACCATGAGTTGTAGACCATTGCTTTATAGTGGTAGCGGGATGTGTTTATCTGTTCTGTGCACCCGTCTTCCGGAGATGAATCAGTCTGTTTTTCTCTCTCGGTTTACAATTAGCATCTGCAGACAGTGACAAGTTGTGGTGATTTACAAAAGGCACATCACATGCTTACATTCCCAATAAAGCAAAGAAACCTAAAAAAAAAAGTATCAGTTCTATCTTATTGGATGCAGAAAGGCATTTTCCATTTTATTTTAATGCACTGACAGTAATTATAGTGAAGAATAAATGTACTGACGTTTAGACACAGAAGCCTAGGAACAGTTTTTGATGTAAAAAAAAAAATAAAAAGAAAGATGTTTAAAGCGAGTATTTCCGCATAAGATGTAGCATTCAAGATTTGTGGTACAGACATGTACTGCAGTGACAAGCAGTGTGGTTCTCAATCCTCACATTATCCATTATTTTCACCTGGAAATGAATGAAACAAATATTAAAAATCGAGAATAAACTAAAAAAAAAGACCATGAAAACTATGATAGAAGTAATTTAAAGGGGTACTCCGGAGACTCAACTTCTTTTATTTTGCTAATACATTGCTTTAAAGGGGTACTGCAGCGAAAATCTTTTTCTTTCAAATCAACTGGTTTCAGAAAGTTATATAGATTTGTAATTTACTCCTATTTAAAAATCTCAAGTCTTCCAGTACTTATCAGCTGCTGTATGTCCTGAAGGAAGTGGTGTTTTCTTTTCATTCTAAAACAGTGCTCTCTGCTGCCACCTCTGTCCAGTGCAGCAGCAAATTTCCACAGAAAACCTCTCCTGCTCTGGACAGTTCTTTTCTCAGACGGAGGTGGCAGCAAAGAGCACTGTGTCAGCCCAAAAAGTAAACACCACTTCCTACAGGACATACAGCGGCTGATAAGTACTGGAAGACTGGAGATTTTTAAATAGAAGTAAATTACAAATCTATATAACTTTCTGAAACCAGTTGATTTGAAAGAAATTGTTTTTTACTGGACAACCCCTTTAATAAAGAAATATAACTTGGCAATATAACTTCATTGAAATAAATTATACTTTTAATTATACTTTTTTTTTTGTAAGGGGCAGAATGGGCTCCTCTGCTGCCCCCAACATTTATATCTTACAACCCCCTGCAGTTCCTGATCCCCTGCTTTGATCAAGCGGGCGCACACCGCTTTTGATACAGAGTAGTGCCCCCTGTCCAATGTACTTAGAAAGCTCTGCAGTTCCTGACACAAACGTTGTTAGCAGCAGAAGGTCCGGTGTTGTCCCTTACTGCAGCCACTTAAAGGAGAAGTCCGGCAAAATTTTTTATTAAAGTATTGTATTTTCCCCCAATAGTTATACAAGTCACCAAAATACACTTATTATGGGAAATGCTTATAAAGTGCTTTATTCTCTGCACTTACTACTGCATCAAGGCTTCACTTCCTGGATAACATGGTGATGTCACTTCCTGGATAACATGGTGATGTCACTTCCTGGATAACGTGGTGATGTCACTTCCTGGATAAACATGGTGATGTCACTTCCTGGATAACGTGGTGATGTCACTTCCTGGATAACATGGTGATGTCACGACCCGACTCCCAGAGCTGTGCGGGCTGTGGCTGCTGGAGAGGATGATGGCAGGGGGAGACTGAGGGACACAGGGCACTGAAAGGACACTGAGCATCCCCCTGCCATCATCCTCTCCAGCAGCCAAAGCCCGCACAGCTCTGGGAGTCGGGGCGTGACATCATCATTATTTTATCCAGGAAGTGACATCACCATGTTATCCAGGAAGTGAAGCCTTGATGCAGTAGTAAGTGCAGGGAAAAAAGCACTTTTTAAGCATTTCCTGTAATAAGTGTATATTAGTGATTTGTATACCTATTGGGGGGCAATACAATATTTTTATAAAAAATTTCGCCGGACTTCTCCTTTAGTAGAAGTTTTATTTATATATATATATATATATATATATATATATATATATATATATACACACATTTATTTTAATAAAGCTGTATTACAAAGTAATATAACTCCATGAACTCAATGTATTAGCAAAAAAAAAAGTTGAGTCTCCAGACTTATAAACTTATCAAAAGCGAGCTCTCCGATGTTCTCAGCTCAAAGAATTGACATGTCAATTCTTTGAGTGGAGAGCATAGGCCCACGAGGCATCCCATTGAGGCAAGCAGGAGTCTGCCACGGGGGCTCCGCGTGGAATTCCGCCTGTTTTACTCAGTGTGAACAGACCCTTATAGTCAGAACTGTATAGTCATCTCATATTTACCAAACCCTTCCACTACCTAGCTATGTAGCAATTCAGTATTGGAGGCTCAGCGCCCCCCAGAGACAGTAGGGGTACAGTACATGCACAGAATGGTGGCAATATATGTGTAAGACAATTGAATCCAATATTCTATGACTTATGGGTAATGCAGTGACCTGGTATAGTTTATTATCACTTGTACAGTAACAAATCACTATAGATACAAGTAGAGTGTGAATGATAGATGTGGTACAATAGACATAGGTACTGCATTATCCTTATACACATGCAGTTTGCATAAAGGAATTGAAGGGAACAAATCAGCAATCTGAGACTGGGCTCCCAGAGCGGCTGCACAGACCTCACAGCCTGCTCTCCTGTGGTTTTGGGGTTACGGGCTCCGTAGGCTTTATGTTGGGTAAAATTTCCGCTGTTTTCCGCAGTGTGAACAGCCCCCAACATGCTCCAGCAGCTCTCCCTGACCACTAACAGCAAGTAAGTCAAGTGTCTGAAGACCTGGGTCTATATACACTTATGTCACCTGATGCAGCCAGCCATCTGCTGGGCAGTAGGATCTTTCGGCCCCTTTCTCGCATGTTTATTAGCTGATTAAGGGTATGTTCATACGTACCGGATCCGCAGCAGATTTCACGCTGCAAGTTTGCAGTGAAATCCGCTGCGGATTCAGTACTGTGAAGCTGAATGGGTCCCATACACGCCACGGATCTGCTGCGTGTATGGGACCCGGCCCCTTTAAACCCCCGCACCGCTGGCCGGCCGCCCGTCCACAGCCCCGGCCCCGAGCATACATTACCTGCTTGGCGCCACGGCTTTGTAAGGCTCCCGGCTCCCCTCACTCCCCATCAGCCAATCAGTGCTGCCGTGCACTGATTGGCTGAAGAGGAGCGAGGGGAGCTGAGAGCTTCACACAGCCGTGGCGCCGAGCAAGTAATGTATGCTCGGGGCCGGGGCTGTGGACGGGCGGCCGGCCAGCGGTGCGGGGGTTTAAAGGGGCCGGGTCCCATACACGCAGCAGATCCGCTGCGTGTATGGGACCCATTCAGCTTCACAGTACTGAATCCGCAACAGATTTCACTGCAAACCCGCAGCGGATTCGGTACGTGCGAACGTACCCTAAAGCCGCGGGGAGGAGCCTAACAATTTTATTCAAGCGCCATATGGTATTCATTCACGTATTAAATACATTCGAATCCAGCTATACTCAAGCGAATAGTGAACTTGAACGAGCATGTTCTCTCATCTCTAACATCAACCACTCACCCTGACTTGTGTTTTTGCCACGCAGCACTTGGCTTCAGATGTGATGTTCTTTGGCACCAGCATAGTCTTCTTTGATCTCATTGGGGTAGGGTAAGCCCTAGAGTAGCAGCACCCACTGCACTGAAATATCGGTCCCACCTTCGAAAAATGTATGTTTTCTCTCAGCCTGCATTCTGGACAACCTGGCACGGAGAAAACAAAAGCAACGTCAGCCTTTAATATTCAGATTACGGCACAGTCGGGGTCCTGTATAAATTACATCCAAGGCGTGAAAAGCTGTCACTCATTTGAGTAATGTCTGAGTCATAGTCTTCAAAATATCTCACAATTCATGAGAGACGTCTCTTACATTGTCATGAAATATTGGCCTCTAGCAGGTTGCCAGATTCCGGAAAATGTATGAAACATATTTTGAACTTTTCTAATGTTGTATATCTTGACTAATGATTCATGTTACATTTTGGCTTGCTCCAGGACACAAGTGTGACAAGACTTTGGATTCTCTATTCGCAGGAGACGGGAAACTGAGAAGTTCTTCTGGTTCTTTTGTCTCCTTTAATCATTTCTATGTACGGCAACTTCTCTGCACTTCTGCTGAGGAGAGTGATCGTGTTTTCTCCTTCCCCCTATATAACAGACACTTTTTTGGTCATGTTTCATTTTTATTTTATTATTTGTTTTTTCACATTTGTTGGTTATCTGTAGTGTAGATGCTCAGTTTTATAACATGAATTGTGCATAATGCTATTTATTCTATGTCATGTAAAGGCTATGTTCACAAAACGTCAAAAAAAAAAGAAAAGGCGTCCGCTTTTTCTATTTAAAAAGATGTCCATTATTGCCGCGATTTAATTGACCTCAATGCAATGCATTGAAGTCAATGGGGTGACGGGCATCCAATGCACACAGTGTACAAAATGAGGGACACTGTCTGCGCGGACGTCAAAATAATGATCATGTCAATTATTTTCGGACGTCTTTTGCAAACAGCGGATGTTTTTTATTTGTTGTTCAGACCGTCTTTTCACCATTTTTACTATTAAATTCAATGGACTTTTCAATTAAAGACACATCCAAAGGCCAATAAATCCATCTGATCTAGAATAATGCACCAACAGCCATTACTGGAATGACGGGCAGCCAGACAGCTAAATGATGTCCGTCGTTTTAGGTTCAAAATGACGGACGTCATTTTAAACGGAGCTGAAAAAATGTTGTGTGAGCATAGTCAAAAAAATCCTATACATGTAGCCAATACATTTCTTGCTATGAAGGAACGGTTATATACTGTATTTTCCGGCGTATAAACTGACTGGGCATATAAGACGATCCCCATCTTTTAAGAAGATTTTCAGGGGTTCAAAAGTCATATTATACGGCGTAAAGTGGCGGAAACTCCTGACTGACTGCAGTAGGGCTCACCAGCTGCAGTCAGTCACCTACTTCTAAATTATAATCTATACAGATTATAATTTAGAAATGGGTGACTAGCTGCAGATGGGTAGCTTTACGGCAATCAGGCGGGGGATAACCCAAGCAGGAGGCGGAAAAGCCTGCAGTGTAGTCTCCCTATTAGGTTGCATTTACACTGAGGAATCCGGGCGGATTACGTTGCTCGCATCTCCTCCCGTGCCGCAGACTCCATTCTATGGTCGGGTGAATTCCACCATCCGCCCAAAGAATGGGCGCCGAAGTGCGTGCTGGTGGGTTCCTCAGTGTGAAATGACTCCCACCGCCCGACTCCCGCTGGCTGCAGGACCCCCATTGCAAAAAAAACAAAAAAAAACATCAACTCACACACAGGAACGGGTGTCAGGTGAGTTGATGTTTTGGTTTTTTATTGTTTCCTACGGGAGGAGGGGGTTGCGAAGCAGTCTGCGAGGCAGTAAAGTGCTGCGGAATCTGTGTGCGCTATACAAATAAAAGCATTAATATTATTATACGCCAGAAAATAAGTAATAAGGTAATTGTGCTGTTAAATAGTGTTGGGCAGAATGGCCAAACTGTTATGTGTCCATGTTTTCCCTGACTCCTCTCAGGACTGCATCCAACCTCTGCAGCATCAGGGAGTCAAATAATGAGCGTTAGGGTTCAGAGAACGTTGCCAAAGACGAACAGTTTGGCCTCTCTGCTGAACACTACTGCTAAGCCTCCTGACAAAATTCTGATATGAACCACATGAAAACATAAGGGCCCTGTTACACAAAGCGATAATCAGCCAAATTGGCCTAATTCGGCCGATTATCACTCTGTGTAAGGGCGCCTTCACACCTACCGGATCCACAGCGGAAATCCGCTGCGGATCCGGTAGGTGTGAAGGCACCCTAATAGAGACAACAATCAGCTGATGCCAATGATATGGGGGAGATTTATCAAACATGGTGTGAAATGAAACTGGCACAGTTGCCCCTAGCAACCAATCAGATTCCACCTTTTTATTTTCCAAAGAGCCTGTGAGGAATGAAAAGTGGAATCTGATTGGTTGCTAGGGGCAACTGAGCCAGGGTCACTTTATATTTCTATGAATAACTCTATAGCTAATAGTTGGCAGAATTATTACCTGGAGGCGGTGGATTCTCTTCAGGAAAGGAATGAATGATGTGCACACAGAGTGAGAAAAACACCAGGACAACTGCTATGTACTTTCCATAACAATCCATAGCGTTCCTTCAAGAGAAAGAAGCAGTTTATTAGATTCATCCTATACACGCAGACATACAAATTATAGAGACAGCTGATCTTTACACATTTAGGCTATGTTCACACTGCGTACGATTCCGTCCGCAGTTCTTACGCCGCCGTACATGTGCGGCTTAAACTGCGGGCGTGGGAAAAATCGACATGCGGCCGGATGCGTACGCACCACGAACATACACCCGTAGTGCAGTTATGCTTCCCTAGCTTGTTTCGAAGCGATCTGAGGCAGGTCATTTACTTGGAAATCTTCGCCCAGCCCAATAAAACTCACAGAACCTTTTGGATCGAAAAATCAAGTTCATTTTGGCTGAAATAAGTACATACGGAACCGCATGGAAATCCACGGCGGTGAGTTCGAACATTTCCGTCCTCAAACAATGGTCTAGTTCATTTTTCACGGCGCCGCTTACGATCCGGCTGTAAGCTCATACGTAGTGTGCACTGTGCGGGCGTATATCGTATACTTTCAAGCGAACGCATCAACCTCAAAACTACCTGCGTATATTCGCGGTTCGCACTACGAGCAGAAAGATACGTAGTGTAAACCTAGCCTTATGGTGCGTGCACACTACGGAATCGCAATGGAAAACCCGCTTGCCAATTCCGCAGTTCGCACCCTATGTGTCTATGACACAGGTGGAGATGCACGCGACCGCCAGAGTCCGCGAGCGGGTGCGAGCTGCTGAAACTGCAATTGGTTTTCTGTCGCGATTCCGTAGTGTGCACGCACCCTTACAGCACCCTTACACATATATGAGAAACAATGTTGCATTGAACAATATTACACCCCACTCCTGACTCTTCCTCATCACTAATCTATAATTTGATCAGCCTTATAATTACAATTTTCCTTTATTCTCCGTCCCTTTTCTTTCTCTCTGGATGGTGAGAATGGCCGGCGGTAATTGTTTTTTTTTCTTTTAAAAAAGAACCTGTCTTTAAAAAATTTTTCGTTTGTCAGAGAGTAAAGGCCCTATTACACGGAACGACATCGGCCGATATCGGCCGTTATGGCCGATAATCATCTTGTGTAATAGAAGGCAACGATCAGCCAACATGAATGATGTCTATGTCGCACGCGTAATAGGGGCGTAAGTGTTCAGATCCTGCACATTCTGTTCAAGACTGTTTAGGTCAAATGACACAAAGTCACAAGGGAATTCTCTGTGTGCCAACTTCTTCTGGTTCGTTCTTCTGATCGGTTGCAGTCTAAAACTTTTAATATGTCTCTCTGACTGTCCAGAGCAGGAGAGGTTTTCTATGGGGATTCGCTACTACCCTGGACACTTCCTGTCCCGGACAGAGGTGGCAGCACAGAGCACTGTGCCAGACTGAAAAGAAACCTTTCCTGCAGGACATACAGCAGCTGATAGGTATGGGAAGACTTGAGATCTTTAAATAGTAAGTAAATTACAAAACTTTCTGTAACCAGTTGATTTGAAAGAAAATATTTTGGCGGAATAACCAGTGACCATTTATGATATGAAAGTTATATATGTTCTATACACTTTTTGACTTATTTAAGACAGATAATTACCATAGATATATTTAATATTAACTGTATTCTACACATGAAGGGCTGAAAAGACTAAGAGCTACAAAACCAGTAACGGTAATGTTAGAAAACCAACATTGATTGGTGCTGTTTACTGAGCTAAGCTGAAGAGTGAAGAATGGATTGACTGCCACCTAGTGGCAAATTGATGGATTGCTATTGATGATATCTAACCACAGGCTTTCCAGGTGAGTGCGAATATGAGTGAATTCTGAACTACAAATCCTCAGCAAATTATTTGTGGGGTTATGCAAATGCTGTTATCATGTAGTGGAAAGAGCACACATAAAAAAGAAGCATGATCCACCAAGTTCATTATCTTGCAATGATGGTGCAGATTTTCATCACAGATTTCAGTGTATGAGGTGATGTGAGAATAAAATCCACCTGTAAGGGTGCCCTCACACACTTTTTGTCTGGTGTTTTTTATGCTCTTGCATTTTAATTTTTGGGGGCATTTTTTTTATAGCATTTACGCCTTTATGTGTGAATGATCTTGTTTGTGGTTTAGGCATTTTTGTGTGTTGAATTTTTCCCTCCGCCATCACTTGACCTAGCAGCTGGACAACAAAAGATGACAAAAACGCTATATGCACAGCAATAGTGTTTTTGAGACAACCAGAACAATCCCTTTAAGGCTTGGTTCACACTACGTATATTTCAGTCAGTATATGTATATTTCAGTCAGTATTGCAACCAAAATCAGGAGTGGATTAAAAACACAGAAAGGCTATGTTCACACAATGATGAAATTGAGTGGATGGCCGCCATTTAATGGCAAATATTTGCTGTTATTTTAGAACAACGGCTGTTATATTCAAATAATGGCCGTTATTTACTGATATATGGCGGCCATCCTCTCAATTTCGACATTGTGTGAACAGATCCTTTCTGTGTTTTTATTCCACTCCTGCTTTTGGTTGCAATACTGACTGAAATATTAGTAGTGTGAACCCAGCCTAAAAGTCTATGGGAGGAAAAAGCCAAAGCTGTCTCTAGTTATTGCCACGGCTGGGGCTTCACCGCCCCCAGCCGAGCGGTATAGGTGAGGTTAATTAAAGAGACAGTGACTGGCGAGTCAGTCAAATCACAGTATCTATTGTGGAGCTGGAGTCGCAGCTCCAATCAGTCCTGGGGGTTGGAACTCCGGGCTCCATATAAACCCTCCCCTGTCCATAGTTCTCTGCCTGCAATAGTGCCTAGTTTACTAGTGTATCTTGACCTAGCATTATCCTGCATTGTATTTCTGGTTATCTGGCTTCTGACTTTTTGACTACCCCCTTGAACACGTTTATGTACTGTACCGCTGTTATTGACTCCTATTTCTGACTTCGCTCCTATTGTGTTGAGTCTGTCTTGTTTTGTTCTGTTGCATTTTGGTTAGCTTAGGGACTGCCGTCCAGTTGTCCGTTGCTGCTTAGAGCATCTGAGGCAAGTAGGTAGGGACAGAGGGGGAGGTGCCAGGGCGCACCTGTCCTTGTGTCTTCCTGTCCCTATCCTAACATTAGGCCTTTCCTCGTGTATAACTCTGTCCAGATGTGACAGGAAGAGTCATTTACCCCTTGCTTGTGTATCTTGTACCAAATAATCATGCCAGAAATAACCCTTTCTTCATTACTAAATTCACTGAGAAAACATACATCCCTCTAGCCACACTCTTTTTCGAAGCAAAATCTCCAAGAATGAACATATCTAAAAAGTAGTGTACAATAATAATAAATCACATGTACCTGCCATACGCAATTTGTGCACGAGGAGACAAAAATGTTCCACATTCAGAATAGTCACTGACATTTTCATAGAGACGTTTCAAAAGAAGACCGTTCTCACGATCGGTACGGGTCTAAACACTCGATCAAAACTTGAACACCCACACCTGGACCAACTAAAACTTTTGACATGTCTCTATGACATTCTAACAAAGAAAGTGCAACACCTTGTGGGAACAATCCTCAGTAAGACCACTACGTTTAAAGATGGAATGCACGCTGGAAAGCCCACTATCCTCATGGTGGGCAGTGAAGACTTTAAGGAAAAGAATCCCTACAACATCCGTAGTAAAGCAACGTGAAATTTATTCACCTATCAGGGTACAGGGATGCAACATTTCAACCCTATGCTAGGGTCGAAATGTTGCACTCCTGTACCCTGATATGTGAATAAATTTAACATTGCTTCACTACAATTCTTCTCCTTAATGTCTCTATGACATGTCAAAATGACCGTGACACTTTAATTCCCCCCAATATATCTTTCTTCTGAATAGAAGTGTAAGAAAGTGCTCTTCTACCTGTATCCTCTGGGGCAGAGACTCTGTAAGCCTGTAGTCAGATTCCCTCTCACTGTCAGACTGAAGTTCTCTTGCAGTTTCTTGCTCCTGTATCCTGCTGTCCCCTTTTATATCAGTCTGCTCCTATAACACTAGATATTCTAGATAAGCTTGGGATCAGCTCCCCGTCTGTTGGCTGCCGAGCAGCTCTCCATGTAATTACTTTTAAATCCACTTAATCACTTGGTGTTTTTAAAATCCATATTAAATGTATCTCTTATCGCACTGCCGGTGTCAGGTCTTAAGATGTACAATCATAGAATTAATTCCCGAATCATCGGCTTGCATCATGTCCTTCCTGACACGAGTTACCTGTGGCAGCTGTAAGTTAAACAGTTTATAAGAGTGCAGAGATTGTTATATATAACATATGATGGGTTCATTATAACTGTCTTATAACATTTTATGCACAGACGGATTCCGCTTTCTGTCCAAAGAATAAACCAGTTCAGCAATTCAATTAGCTGATGTGCCCAGAGCCTCATAAGCAACAAGTCTAAACTAGCCTGTAGCCTATAAAGATGGCTCAGAAGAAAGATAAAAACCAGGAAGAGTGGGATTGGGGTTAGATGACTATCCATTTATTTTTACTTTACAGCACCCAGGGGTCAATATTAAGTTGGGGTGGGAGGCAAAAGAGATAAGATTTGTGACCTGGGGGCCAACATTTATTACTGGGGGCAAGAATATTATTTAGTAGGGGCTAAATGGTTCAATATTGTGTGGGGGCACAAAAGAGGGCATGTTACTGTGAAGCATCTAAAATAGGCACTATTAGGGTCCGATTCCACCGGCGAGAAGGGCCTGATCGACGATGTAAACGAGCGCCGATCTGCTAGATGGGCGCTCATTTACTGGGCCAATTCCACGGCCCGACAATCGTTTAGCAAGGGCTGCAGGGACATTGTTACCGATGTCCTTGCAGCCCTTGTTTCATACATTACCTGTCCAGGCGCAGGTCTTCTCCTTCTCCCGGTCCCGCGCCGCAGCAGCTTCGGAGCGGCCTGTCTGAACTGACAGACCGCTCATCCAATCACTGGCCGCGGCGGTTCTGGCCAGTCATTAGCTGAGCAGTCTGTCAGCTGAGACAGGCCGCTCCGAAGCTGCTGTGGCGCGGGACGAGGAGAAGGAGAAGACCTGCGCCTGGACAGGAAATGTATGATGTTTTAAAATCGTCGATCGCCTGCCGCACCCACTATTCCACGTAGTGATGCGCAGGTGGCGACCGATGATTTTAGGTTTGAACCTATATGAACGATCAGCTGGTGACACGATTATCGGCTGATCGTTCTCTCTATTCCACGTAGCCATGATGTGGTTATATTTTTTTGTCCTTATAGCGTTGTTATTATTGGTATTATAAGTAGTGTCCTTTAGGCTGGGTTCACACTACGTATATTTGAGGCTGTATGTTTGAGGCTGTATAGCAACCAAAACAAGGAGTGGATTGAAAACACAGAAAGGCTATGTTCACATAATGTTGTAATTGAGTGGATGGCCGTCATTTAATGGCAAATATTTGCTGTTATTTTAAAAAAAAGGGCTGTTATATTGAAATAATGGAAGTTATTTACCGTTATATGGCGGCCATCCACTCAATTTCAACATTGTGTGAACAGATCCTTTCTGGGTTTTCAATCCACTCCTGGTTTTGGTTGCTATGAGGACCTGACATGAGGACCAAATACAGCCTGAAATATACATAGTGTGAACCCAGCCTTAAAGGAGAAGTGCAGAGAAATTTTTTATTCAAGTACTGTACTGCACCCCAAAAGTTATACAAATCACCAATATACACTTATTATGGGAAATGCACATAAAGTGTTTTTTTTTCCCTGCACTTACAACTGCATCAAGGCTTCACTTCCTAGATAACATGGTGATTTCACTTCCTGGATAACATGGTGATTTCACTTCCTGGATAACATGGTGATGTCACGACCCGACTCCCAGAGCTGTGCGGGCTGTGGCTGCTGGAGAGGATGATGGAAGAGGGATGCTCAATGTCCCTCCAGTGCCCTGTTTCCCGCAGGGTCACTTGGTTGTAAAAGGAGAAGTCTAGCCACAAGAAGAAATCTTTGAAATGCAGGGACAATGGGGAACATAAACTATCTAGAATCACCTCTCCAGCTCTGGATTGCCGCTCTAGGACTCCCGTCAAGCTCTGGGATATCCTGCACTGCCAACGTCACAACCCGGTTGGTGGACAGCCCACTCAGCCAGTCAGTGATTTTGGCGCAATATTTCTCCAGTTACTGATTGGCTGAGCATGCTGTCCATCAGCTGGAAAAGGCATTTTCCCCTGAGTAATGAGGTCATCAGAACATGGGTGTCCCGGAGCCTGTCAGATGGTGCATCGCGGGCACGGGGAGAGGTAATCAATGCTTCATTGTTATGATATCCCCTGCCCTGCCGCGTGTCAATTTATGCAAATGGACAGGCTTCTCCTTTAAGTAATATGGCCCTAACAACCGGCATGTTTCAAACAACAGGCTGTACCAGCTCCTTGCTGTGCTGCCAGTGAGCACGAGAAGGGACAACTGCTGGGAAATACTGATCTGTGTCTTTACCTATCTCAGCTGGACACGGTATGAATTTTATTTAAAATATCCTTACGTAATGTTCCCCAGCACATCTGGTAACATAGATCGCTAGGGATTGCCACTAAATCATGTGATTATTTTAAGAATAAATATTTAGGAAGCAAAATACAATACAAACAACTTTCCCCACCATTGTAACAATGTGGGGCTAGTATACCTAAATTTATTTATAAAACCTAAATTTCCCTATTTGTAAAAAATCTTTTCTGAACAAGTAACGTCTACACCAGGGATGGGGAACCTTTGTCCCTCCAGCTGTTTCTAAACTACAATTCTCATCATGCCTTGACAGCCAAACCTTTAGGGTCCTATTACACGGAGCGATTCCTAACGATAAACGATCGCAAACGAGATTTTTTTATCATTAACCTGAAATCCTTCACCATATTACACAGAACGAAGGTCATCAGATACGATCGTTACTACAATCGTTATTGCGATTGTTACTATGATGGTTAATTCCCTCTGATCCCAGAAAAACAACGAACAATGTGCACTTACACTGAACGATTAGTGAAAAAATGCGAAACTTGAGCAAACGAATGTGGAATTACAGCGAACAATTACCAATAATTTTATGTTCAGAACTAAATTGACGATCAACGACATACGAACGATTTTTCAATCCTTCCCTGCAATTACACAGAACAACTATCGTTTAAATTCGAACGATATAACGATTTTACACACGATAATCGTCCAGTGTAATAGGGCCCTTAGCTTTGGCTGTCCAGGCATGATCAGAATTGTAGTTATGCAACAGCTGAAGGTTCCACATCCCTGGTCTAGAGGAACATCCATAAGTGTTCTATTGCATTGCTTCAAAACTAAACGCGTAGACGTAGTCGGTGGACCTCATCAAGCAGTTGCATTTTACATATGTCCTCGATTCGAATATTTAATCCGGTAAGTCGATAACCATGCTTCTTGTCGTGCAATAAACAATTTCATACACTGTTGAACTTCCCTTTCATACTTCTCCTCTTCGAATTCTCATGTACCCAACCATATGTGTCATCAATGCTTCCTCTATAGATTTGGCACCGGAAGGATGTATGAACAGTTCCAATTTAGAAATGGTTTTCACTCTCCGATGAACTTAGACCGATATCCTTTCCCCCCCCCCAAAAAAAAAATATACAGTGGGGGATTTTGCACATATACAGCCCTGTAGATTTCAGATTTTCATGTTTGTTCGTAAGTCAGCATTGCATCCAAGATTCTTGTAAGCCTAGCTGAAACCCATAAAGCTTTGTTTGTATACCTTTCATAGGACGGTCATTCACCCTACCTATAAGAGGTCAAATATTGCGTGGTATAGAATAACCGCATATGTTGTTTGCGATATATTAAAAACCTTTATTGCTTAAGGGAATCCTAATGATAGGGGTCCACATTCTACTTTTAGCCCTTCAGTGTTTACCTACTATGTATGTTCTGCAGCCCCTCCCTTGTGTTCCTCCTATCCTACAGTGTAGCCACTCCTTCCTTTACAGCTCGGCTCTTTCACTTCATTGCTCCCTCTCTGTCTACTCTGCAGTCCTCTGTATCTCCTCTCTTTTCCTCCAAGTAACTCCCTCCCAAGCAGTATGTTTACTTTCAAGCTATTTTCTCAACACTGCACTGAAGTCTATGGGAGAATCAGGATTTTATTTTATTTTTTACTGTAGAGTGGAAAGACTGCTCTTCACCCTTTTACACAAAGAAATCCTCCTGCTCTTCCTTGCATTGCAATCTCTCAGCTCTTCCCTCAGACCTTGCCTTGTTTGCAGTTTCCCCAGCTATCATGTTCTTCTGCCATTCAGGTCGTCATCCTTTCCACCCTTCTCTGTAATGGAAACAGCTGAAAACCAGAAACATGTGGCCCCACCTCTCTCTGACACGGTATCAGGAGATCAGGAAACAGAAGAGGATAGACCAGCTTGCTTCATACGCATGATGCCTGCTCCTAGGAAGTAATTGAAGAGGAGGGAAAAGTAGGCATTTTGTAGTTACCTTCGGAAATAAACCGGAAGTCGTTAACATTCCGTTAATAATCAAGTTGAAACTTTGGGTTGCTGAAACTACAATGGCTCTGGCCGTTCTGGAGAGAAAATGCAAAAATAAGAGAATATTAAGTGTGTTACTACGTAGACTGTATATATCAGATGCAAAAACCTGTGGGCTAGACGGCCTTACGAATTGTGAATGGAGTTACGGCAGAAGAAGGAGGAAAACGCAGAATAGAATTTGGTTTGAGAGCCAAGTCTGCATTTTACTGCTGCTGTTTGAGCTTCAGATAAGGAAATTCTGCAGCATTGCCTTCCTTGTCTCTCGGTAAAGCAAAACTGGATATACTGAGACGAGCAAGATCCTAAAAAATGACCACATGGCACATGGAATCAATGGGCCTTCTTCAAGCAAGAGTTCTTGAAGGACCTGCGCCTAAAACCACATATTCCATTTGCTGTTCCCATTGAGACAGGTACTACAATAATAGAAAGAATGCTTCTAAAGTATTGTTTTCTTACAAGTGAAGGCAGCTTTGGCTTATTCTAATGTTATAAAGATATATTATGTTACATGAGGCCTGTCTATGGAGGATCTGCATCTTTTTATATGCAGCGTATGCAGAGTATTACTTGTCTTTTGGTGACCTCTCTTGGTAAGATTGCTAGACACTGTTGTTTTCGAGGTTCGTGTTGAGGCCTACCAGGATATCTCGGAGGCCAGTTCAAGTCGTAATGCGTTAGATTTCAGGTTAGTTTTAGAATTCTCATTTAAAATTCTGCAGCCGGAAGGGGGGAATTTGATAACGAGTAGGAACTTATCACTCCTCGTGCCCGCAGTGAGCAGCAGGAACGGACGTGTGTCCCTCGCCAGCACTGCACATGTCATGACCTGTCTGATGGACTGGCCGCTCAGCCAGTCAGTGACTCGGACAGGACGCCGCTCCAATCACTGATTGGCTGAGCGGTCAGTCAATGAGCCAGGACAGGCATTTTTCCCTGAGTCATGGCGTCATCACAACTTGGGGAACAATGCCTTTTGGCAGGGGTCTCATGGGCGGTACTGCTGCTCACCACAGGTAAGTTCCTACTCTTATCAAATTTCCACTTGCCGGCTGCCGCCGGATTTTAAAAATGGCCAGACTTCTCCTTTAAAAATCTCTGTTTGGGATACCATTGGACATGATATCCAAGAAGATGTTCACATGACATTTGTTCTCAGATGTATTTTTGAACAGTTGTAATTTTGAGGCGAAAATACGGCCATCCAAAAATGTGGCTGATCATAGCCAGAACCTGTAAAAAAAAACCTAAAAAACAAGGCCGTTAGAAAAAGCAATGGATCGAGCCAGAGAGAGGGGGCTTAACGGACGCTAAGCCCCACCTAGGTGACACTGTCCACCGATGAACTAAAGCGATTTTAGAGTATAAAGAAGTTTCTTAAAGGGGTTATCTGTTGCTCATACAATTTCAACATGTTGATGCCATTTAAGAAAACATAACAAACATTATATGCTTACATCTCCGAGCTACCACTCTGTCTGTAGCTGCCGTTACTTCCTAGACAAGCTTCTATTGGGAGTGACAGCCCGCTCAGCCAATCACTGGCCGCGGTGCTGTCCCATCTCAGTCAGTGATTGCCTGAGCTGCCTGTCACACCCAAGACGAGCCTGTCTCAGGAATATTGGCGGCTGCAGACAGCAGGGACACCGGCAAAAGCATCAGGAAACCGGGGCAAGGAGCGCAGAGAGGTAAGCATAACATGTTTGCTATGTTTTCTTATATGGAAACAACGTGATAAAAATGCGTTAGCGCTGGATAACACCTTTAAGATTCATGGTAACTCTTTATTAATTTTACTTCCATTATTTAGATATATGTCTATAGAAGAGACAGGATTGGGGGAAAAATAAAAAAAAGAAAAACTGTTAAGCAACCACAGTGTTTGTTAAGATTTGAAAGCTAAGCTCTGATTTTTTGCTTTGGGAAAGCGAGACAATTTTTTTTGGTAATTATTTTTTTTAATGTTTAACTATTCTGTGGGGGTTACTATATTGCAGGTGAATACTTCTTACTGTATTGTCAGTTTATAGAGTACAGCAGTATGCTTTATGGCAGTTGAAATTAATGGGAATAATTTTTATAGAGAAATATCATACAAAATTACAGTCTCACAGAACTTGATGGAGTATAGCTTGCTCTTTTAGCGTAGCAAATGCACAAATCAGAGCTACTGTGTGACAGAAAGAAATGTTTTTTTTAATAGCTAAACATTAGGCAGGCCTCAAACAAATGAAAGTACATAATTTTAATTATTGGCGTATCATTTTTCAGATCAAGTAAAAGCATTATAGAATCACTGTATGTTGAGGATCAAAATAAACAACCCGCACTTTTTCGAAAATAAATACCGGCACAAGTCTGAAAATGTAAATTAGTCTGCTGGTAAAAGGGAAGGCGCTTACAGACCTTTAAAAAAAAAAACAAGGCCATTACAAGAAAGTTTTCAGTTGAAACAATGTTTATAAAACTGCTTCACAATGGAAATCCAACACAAAGTATGGCAAAAGATGCAGGTTGTTCCCATTTAGCTGTTTGTAAAATTTGGTGCATGTATTAATAAAAGGGAAAAGTTACAAAAAGAAAACACAGCATAGAGCAAAAAAGACATTACATATATCAGGATTTAAAATGCACATCAATATGCCTTAAAAACAAAACATGCAGAATAAAACAAATGAAAACAAAAATGGGTAGGAACAGGAATCTGTGTCTACAACAGAACGGTAAGAAATTAACCCATTAATGACGAGCCAATTTTAATTTTTGCACTTTAGTTTTTTTCCTTCTCGTGTTTTAAAGGCCACACCTAAAGACCCCAAAAAATCCATAAAATATGCTGTGAAACAGAAAAATAAATATTTTTTTTATTTGGGGATATTTTGTCTTTTGGCTATTCACCGCATGGTAAAACTGACATGTTATCTATGTTCATATAGAAAACTATGCTGGTGCTATGTACACTGTGTGACCCAAACCAAGCCGCTAACTTGGTGTTATCTATGTTCCTCAAGTCAATACAATTACAACGATGTATAACTTTATTTTTTATAAATTTATACATAACTTTTTATTTGACAAAATTTTAATTTTTTTTCCTTTTTTAAAATAAATAAATGTGCATAAGGCTATGTTCACACTACATATAAACAACGGCTGTTATTTGCCACTCAAAACAATGGCCTTTGTTTTAAAATTATAATTGCATTGAAGTCTATAGACGATGGCCGAAAATAATTCAAATGATCATTATTTTGATGACTGTAGCAAACAATGGGCATTGTTTGCATTGACTTAAATGCACATTATTGCATTATGGAAAGAATGGCCATTCTTTTCATAAAATGTATGTTGTGCAAACATAGCCTAAAATTGCTCTATAACATTTCATTCTTATTTTTTGGTCTTTGGCGCTATTTGAGGGCTAATTTTTTGCACTATAATGTGTACCTTTTATCGGTATCTCACCTGCGTATATGTGACTTTGTGATCACTTTTTATTAAATTTTTCTGGATCTGATGCAACAAAAGTCAGCAATTGAGCACTTTGCACTTACACAGTTTACCGTGCTAGATCAGGAATCTGATAATTTATTAGTTCAGGCCATTCCGCTGTGGCGATTTTACCTTAATTATGGAATGGGAATTTTTATATTAAAAAAAAAAAATTGTACTCCCACCAAGTGACTACTATGAGCAATACCATGATTGCTCATAGAGATCAATGCAGTTCCTATGTACTGCATTGATCAATGTTATTAGTACTTTATTGCCACAGGCTGCCGAAGGACAACTTCAGATTGTCACAGAGGCCTTGGACGGAAAGTATAAAAGATAGTCTTCCTGTGATCGCATCATAGGGAGCCAAACCCCCTATGGGTCACCATGAAAGCCATTCTAAAGCCATTTAAATGCCATTGTCAGTTTTGACAGCAGGATTTAAATTGTTAAATAGCTGGCATAGACGATCAGTCCGGGTTGGCTATAAGGTGTAATCCCCGGCTAATAGCATGCCTAGAACCGTTTCTGTACTCCCTTAGGGATGCCATCATGTACTAGGTATGACACGGCTCGCTAAGGTTTTGAAATGAATGCATCAGCACTCAGTTTTCAGACCCTTTCACTATTTCACATTTTGTTATGCTGCAGCCTTGTGCTAAAACAGAAATGAAAATAAAGGTAAGTGTAGGTTCACACTGTTTTTGCAGTCCATCCAACAGGACTGTTTTTAAAAGGTTACTTTTATAATACACAAAAACGTGATCAACAATGTTTTTGTGTACACTTCAAAGAAGAAAAAAAAAGGATTTGATTGGATCCTTTTTTTAATGGAAGTTAATGGAAAAATGCATCCAAATGGATGCGCACAATTGCATAGTTTTTTCCCCCCCATTAAGCATATCCATTAAATGGACTGCAAAAACACATTGTGAACCTACCCTTACTAAAATATTGTACTGACATTAAGTATTCAGTCCTTTAAAGGGGACCTGTCACCCTGGCTGCCGGGGTGAAGGACGCCCGACCCTTGGTGAAGCTCCTTATACTTATCCCCCTCTCTTGAAATCCTGGACCCCGTCCCGCCGGCGAGATATCCCCGTTGGAAGCCGTGCACACGCTCACCAGAGATGAGTCCGACGCCCATAGAAAATGACAAGAGCAGCCATTCTCTATGGTCGTCGGACTCATCTCTGGTGAGCACGCTCACGGCTTCCGACAGGGATTTCTCGGCAGCGGGACGGGGTCCGGGACTGGGACTTCAAGGGGTAAGGAGAAGTAGCTCTACCTGGGGGTCGGTCGGGCTTCACCCCGGCAGCCGGGGTTACAGGCTTCCTTTAACGTCAAGGAAGGGGTAAGTATAAGTAGCTCCACCAGGGGGTCGGTCGGGCTTCACCCCAGCAGCCGGGGTTACAGGCTTCCTTTAACGTCAAGGAAGGGGTAAGTATAAGTAGCTCCACCAGGGGGTCGGTCGGGCTTCACCCCGGCAGCTGGGGTTACAGGCTTCCTTTAACTGAGCTACTCCTGTGTTAGCTACTGTCCTGTCCCTGGCTGTGTGCTTAAGGTCATTGGGGAACATCAGGTTTTCATAAAGAATATCGCTGTACTTAACTCCATTTAGCTTTCCCTCAACCCTGACAAGACGTGAACCCTCTTTATAGAGATCGTCCATGCCGGCTATTTAAAAATTAGATGCCCGCGATTAGGTTCATGGAAATCTGATCCATTGCACAGACAACCCAAGGCCTCTGTTAGGCCTTAGATGCTGCAATAGCTCGGCCATTTAGCAACCTGTAGCAATACAATGAAGAGAACATCAATCAATGCACTGATCTGCATTGATCTTTATAAGCAATCATAGTATTGCTCATAGAAGCAACTTTTTTTGTTAAAAAAGTATCATATATAAATAATCCTATCGTAATAATGTTAAATTACTCCCCTTTTCTATTTTTTAAATATGAAAATATAAACATTGCCACATGCGGAATTGTCTGAACTGTTAAATGATCACATTCCTGATCTCGCATGGTAAATGGCGTAAAGCGCAAAAACCCGCCAAAGTGCAAATCAATGGTTTTTGATCACATTGCATCCAGAAAAAAATTTAATAAAAAGTAATCAAAAAATCACATATAGGCTAGTAAGATACCGGAAAAAAATTACTCAATATGGTGCAAAAAATGCATGCTCAAAAAGACCAAAAATTTTAAAAAGTTTAATAAACTAGGTATTGTAATTGTACTGACTCAAGGAAAGTAGATAACATCTCAGTTTTATCACTTGGTGAACAAAGTTAAGACGAAACCCTCTCAAAATTTAAATCGTTTATTTTAAATTTCCCCACGCAAATCTTCCCCCCACCTTCCCACCCCCAGTATATTTCATGAAAAAATGAAGTGTGTCATTACAAAGTACAATTGGGGTGGCAAAAAATAAGACTTCATATGGATCTGTAGGTGAAAAAAATGCTATGGCCTTCTAAATACAAGGAGGAAAAAACTCAAGTGCAAAAACCAAATTCGCTCGGACCTTAAAGGGGTATTTCACTCAGATAAAATACATGCAAAACATTCCCCCCTCCAGGAGACTAACAATTCATTCCATATATGTCATTACCTTTTCTGTCTCCTTCCCCCAACTCTGAGCCGGCTGCTTCCCGATGAACACTTAGAAAACTGTATAAAAACTGTTCTCTCCATCTCCCCCTCCCCCCTCCTTTCTGAGACAGCTCAAGTAAACAGTGTCCCAGCCCACCTGTATCTGTACTATTTCTGCTCTTTGTGAGGCCGGGACAGTTAATCATAGTAAGGTCACAAGTAGCGCCCCTCACTTATTGAGCCCATACACGGCTTGATTATCTTGCAGCAAGCCTGTTTATATGTATCTTTAGCGATGTTCGTGCAGCCCTTGCTTTTTACATGAAAAATAATAAAGTTAATACTTACCTATTTTCCCCTGTTGACCTGAAGCCTTTCTCCCGTCTTCCCTGCTCACCGCTGATGCTTCTAGACTCATCTCTACAGTGACAGGCCACTCAGCCAATTACTGGTTGAGACAGGACAGTGATTGGCTAAGAGCCCTGTCACTGAAGAGATGGGTCTAGAAGCATCAGTGGTGAGCATGGAAGACAAGAGAAAGGCTGCAGGACAACGCATAGGTAAGTATAAACTTTATTATTTTTACAGTGTCATCAGTGGTTGGCCACGTACAACTACACATAGTGGTTTTTATTATTTTGAAGCAGGTTTAAATGACAATCGTTTCATCGGCTGATCGTTGTCTTTATTACACAGCGCGATAATCTGCTGATCCCTGTGTAATAGGGCCTTAACTCTCCTACATTAAAGACTGCATTGTTAGCCAGCCAGGAACACTGTTTACATGAGCCACCTTGAAAGGCAGGAGGGAGAAAAGGGGGAGACGGAGAGAGCAGCTCTCATACAGTTTTCTGTGTCTTTATCACAAAGCAGCAGGCTCAGAACTGGGAGAAGGAGACTGATAAGGTAATGACATGTATTGAACTGTGAGTCTCAAGGGATGATTCAGTATGTATTTTACCTGGGTGGAATACCCCTTAGGGCTATGTTCACACTACGTAAGAGACCGGCCGTTCCGTGACCCCAGCCGGGTCACGGAACGGCCGATCTCTGCCCGGATCATCCCAACCGGTACTTAAGTGCCGGACGGATGATCCGTCCGGCCGCACAGCTCTGATGCGGGCGCATCAGCGCGCGCCCGCGTCAGAGCTTCCCATAGCCCACAGTGAAGCAAGCGGCTCTGGCCGCTCGCTTCACTGTGTGAACTGACAGGTCTTTCTGCGGCCAGAATTCATTGAATTCCGGCCGCAGAAAACTGACATGTTGAGTGTGACATGTTGATGTGTGTACGCTCCGGCCGGGATCCCATAGCTTAATAGGCTGTGTTCCGCTGCACTAAAACTAGTTTTACGTAGTGTGAACATAGCCTTAAGGTGTTAATATGTCTTTTACTAAGGAGTGGCTTCTTTCTGTCCACTCTGCAATAAAGAACAACCTGGCTCAGAAATGACTGCTAGAGATATTGTAAATCTTAAAGTGTATTTCTGAGACAGTTGCTGACTTTTTTGATGCTACATGCCCTCCTTCACTTTGGAAGGAAAATTTGGATTCAATATGGCGGATTTCAAGATGGCTGCCACGTTCAAGACATAGCCTAAAAAAAGGCTGGGGTATTCAGATATGTCATTTTTCCTTTCATTTTTTAAATAAAAGGGTGTCCTGAGACTTTTGACTTTTTTTCTGTATTGTGGATTTTAAGGTGTGTTTTGGATCATTATACATTTGTAAAGTCATCCTCTTCTCAACTGCATTTTTTTTTTAAGAGGAACTATCAGCAGGTTGTACAAATTGCTGATGGGGTGCTGAGGATGAAGGTATGTCTTACCTTCATCCTCAGCACCGTTCCTCTGCGCTTAATAGTATAACCCTATGTTTGGTATGGCCGTTTTGTAAGTCTAAAGAATACAACTCTTTTTTTCTTATACAGAACAGAGTGGACGCGCTGGAGCACAGTCCTC
This sequence comes from Dendropsophus ebraccatus, assembly GCF_027789765.1. NCBI lineage: Eukaryota > Metazoa > Chordata > Amphibia > Anura > Hylidae > Dendropsophus > Dendropsophus ebraccatus. The sequence goes on from NC_091459.1 coordinate 26,553,915, forward strand.
TCCCCACTCCCAATCAGTACGAGTGATCAAAAGTTTTCACAAACCACACATACACTTTAAACTACTAAGTCTATTAGAATGGCGCCCAGGATGAAAGTGAGAAACATACCTTAAACCTCAGCTCCATGTGCACAATAGGGACATATCAGTGGTAAGATTTCCTGCTGATAGTTCCCCTTGGGGGCTATGTTCACACTACGTATATTTCAGTCAGTATTGTGGCCTCATATTGCAACCAAAACCAGGAGTGGATTGAATACACAGAAAGGCTCTGTTCACACAATGTTGAAATTGAGTGGATGGCCGCCATTCATTGGCAAATATTTGCTGTTATTTTAAAACAACGGCTGTTATATTGAAATAATGGCCGTTATTTACTGTTATATGGCGGCCATCCACTCAATTTCAACATTGTGTGAACAGATCCTTTCTGTGTTTTCAATCCACTCCTGGTTTTGGTTGCTATATGAGGACCACAATACTGACTGAAATATACGTAGTGTGAACCCAGCCTAAATCCATTATTTCCTTTATCTGTGAAACATTTCCTGTGCCACTGGCTGCAACACAACTCCAAAGCATGAGTGACCAATCCCAATATGTTTAATGGTTGGAGAGGTGGTTTTTCTTTTTTCTTTTCATGAAATACCCTTTTTCCTCTAAGTTTATTTTTGCTGCCATCTAGCCTGATATTTTTTTCATCATTTAAAGCGAATCTATACTCACTAACCCACCCCCCAAATCATTGGTACCATCCAACTGCTGACAGTAAATCCTTCCTGGTTGTGTTACTCATAATTCGCCTGGTGCTGAGGGTAGGGTGAAAAACTTTGTTTTGTTTATGAGCAGAGGCGTCACTAAGGTGTGGCCTAGAGCTTCCATTCCCTAGGCCTGCAACGCCTCTCCTCCTTCTTCCTCCCACCCCTCGACTTTAGTTCTGACCCCTGGCTGTATTTCTTCTATTCAGCCCTGGTTACAATACTGCGCATGCACTGGAGCGATCGGAAGTGGCACTGGTGCACTGATGTGGCCAAACTTCTTAGTTCTAGGCTACCATGTCAGTGCGCCTGCTGTCTTCATGAGTATTTGGGATCTGTCATAACCTCTACCCGCTATTAGAGGTAGGGGCTCCACTTTGCAGTCACCCACACAGCGCTTGCGCCACACAGATCCCGGATGCTTACCTTACAAAAAAAACTTTTAACATGTCACAGATATATCAAAACTTTTGAATGTTTGGGTCTGAGTGTTCAGACTGCTACCAATTAGGAGAATGAGGCAAGAGAAGTATCCGCTTAAAGGAGAAGTCCGGTAGATTATAAAAACTTGCAGGGGGAAATTGATTACAAGTACTAACTTACCTGTCCCGTACCTTCACCCGAGTTGTGATGATGTCACGACTTGGGGGAAAAGTCCTGTCCCGGCCGCTTAGTCAATGAGTGACTGGAGTGGTGTCCTGTCCCAAGTCACTGACTGGCTGGCGGCTAGTCCATTGTGACGTGTCAGCTCGAGATCCCAGAGCCCAGTGGGAGTCCTGGGGCCAGGCCCGCTGATCACCCCAGGTTCGTACTTATAATCAATTTCCCCCCTACTCCTTTTATTCTATAATCCGCCAGACTTCTCCTTTAACACGTTCACTCCCATCTCTGTTTCACCAGGACTCCCAATGAAAGGCTATGGTACCGTCCAAAGAGTTTCAGAGGCTTACCTGAGCTGAGGAGGCCTGACCTAACAGTGCACAGTTAGCAGTCTGGAACCTGAATTACAGCAGACGCTTTACTGCCATAGCCAAGGGTCAGAACACTTAGATCCGTGCAACATTTTAATTCATTTTTAATAAATCTGCAAAAAATTATTTTCACTTTGTTATTACGGGGTCGTGAAGGCCGATCGATGGGGGAAAACTTGGTAACAAAATGTGAATTAAAACTCACTTTGGGGGAGATTTATCTAACTGGTGTAAAGTGACACTGGCTCAGTTGCCCCTAGCAACCAATCAGATTCCTCCTTTCATTTTTCAGTCTGTGAGGAATAAAAGGTGGAATGTGATTGGTTGCTAGGGGCAACTGAGCCAGTTTCACTTTACACCATGTTTGATAAATCTCCTCCTTTGTTTTACGAAATGATACGCTTATAGATCAACCTTGTATTAGAACCTTCTTCATCCTGAATCTCTATGAACAGGCTGACACTTCTCTCCTGTACAGTGGGACTGATTGGGCGGGCTCAGTCATGCAAGGGGCGGGGTCAGTGTGGGGGCGGAGTCCTGCTAGGGGCGGGGCTATACCTCACTGACAAGGGGGAAGTCTCAGTGTATTTGCCCATTGTCCAGTGTGAGGAGACATGTTGGTGTGCTGTCAGTCCCGTGACCCACATTACACCTACCTGATGCCAGTGCCAGGATCCTCGTGCACCACATGACACCTTAAGCATCACGTGACTACACCCTGGCACCGGGCAGACTGTAACCACCACATAACCATCCCCCTTAGGGCTGTATCCGTATTGCCGCAGCAGAGCTCCCCGTATATTACGGCTACACTCTGTAAATATACTACATAGCACCGACCAGCTCCCTCCCTCAGCCGGTATAACGCAGCGGCCACCGCGGGCTCCCCGCTGCAGTTCCGCGGACTGAATACGAAAAGGAAAGCCGAAGGGGGGACGAGTCACGTGACCGCGCGCCGAGAGCACGTGACCTCCCCCCACGTCAGACCTAAGCAGGCGCAACTCCATTCTAGACACGACCGCCGAGTGGCGGTGTGTGTGTGTGAGAGAGAGAGAGTTTGTGTGTACGAGACGGAGCGGGGTGTGAAGATGGCGGACGGGGAGGCCGAGAGGGAGAGCGGCCCCAGCTCCGGCCCCGACGTCTCCACCGAACTCCCCCACCTGGAAGAGAGACTGCGGGAGCTGGAGAGCCACCTGCGGCGGGTGGGAGAGGACGAGGCCTTGCAGGCGGCCAGCGATTACTGCCAGCGCTTCTGTCAGGTGAGTGAGTGTGAGGCGCTGAGGTACGGGGGGTACGCCGCGGTAATGGTGGCTCCTGCACTGGGCGGGCTCTCGCCTCCTTTGTGTGTTTACATGCATGTGCGGGCCTGTCAGCCGGTGCCTGAGCCGCCTCCTGGCTGGGGGAGAGGCCCGGGGCCGCCGGCCATTGTACGTGCAGGGAGCGTGACCTCCCCGGGATCCCCTCGCATCCTCCGTGCATCTCCCCGCCGCCGCTCGGATCCGCCATTGGCCTGGTTTTGTCCCTCGCCGGGCCCTGTAGCGCTATGTGTGATGGGCTCTGCACGGAGGGAGCCGCCGCCTCGCAGCTTTGTATTGTGAGGGGAGACATCGCTGCTCACGCCCCCTCCTCCCTCCTCCATTCAAGTTAGATCCAGTTGCTGCTGCAGCACAGCCTGAGGGGATTAGGGGTTAACTGCCCCCTGCAGATGGGGGGGACTATTGGCAGGCCACCTGTCACTAGTGGCTTCATGGTTCACCTTGCTCCCTATAGTGCTGCACTTGGAACAGGATTGGGCCTGACACTGTTGCCCATAGCAACCAATCCACCTGTCATTTCTTAAACCAGGGATGGGGAACCCTCCGCCTCCAGCTGTTGCAAAACTACAACTCCCATCATGCCTGGACAGCCGAAGGCTGTCCAGGCATGATGGGAGTTGTAGTTTTGCAACAGCTGGAGGGCCGAAGGTTCCTCATCCCTGTCCTTAAAGGGGTTATCCAGTGCTACAAAAACATGGCCACTTTCCCCCTACTGTTGTCTCCAGTTTGGGCGGGATTTTGAAACTCAGTTCCATCGAAGTAAATGGAGCTTAATTGCAAACCGCACCTGAACTATAGACAACAGTAGGGGGGAAAGTGGCCATGTTTTTGTAGCACTGGATAACCCCTTTAAACTGATCTGGTAAAATGAAAGATGGACTCTGGTTGCTATGGGCAACAATGACAAGACTTCGAAAATCTGCTCATGTCAATGCGTCCTTGTTGCCCACAGCAACCATCCAGGGTCAGCATTTAAAGGGAAACGAACAGGTTTATTTGAATGTATGAATCTTCTGGTATTTACCTGTAGTTCATTTAGGGTACTATTACACGGAGCGATAATTGGCCGATTATAGTTCTGTGTAATAAACACAACAATCATCCCATGATCGTTGATATAGGTTTGTACCTATAATTGTCGGCCACCCATCGCACACCGCCGCTACGTGTAATAGGGGTTGCGGCTGACTATTTTCAAAGTAAATACATTACTAGAGATGAGCGAACCTGGAGCATGCTCGAGTCGACCCGAACTTTCGGCATTTGATTAGCGGTGACTGCTGAACTTGGATAAAGCCCTAAGGCTATGTGGAAATCATGGATATAGTCATTGGCTGTTTCCATGTTTTCCAGACAACCTTAGAGCTTTATCCAAGTTCAGCAGCCGCCGCTAATCAAATGCCGAACGATCAGGTTCGGATGGACTCGAACCCAAACCTGATTCGCTCATCTCTAGTTTGGACCTATAATTGTCGGCCACCGATCGCACACCGCTACGTGTAATAGGGCGGTTGCAGCTGACGATTTTCAAAGTTAATACATTACCTATCCATGGGCCAGGGCAAATACATTACCTATCCATGGACCAGGGCTTCTCTTGCGCTCTGCTTCTCCCCGGGTCCCGCACGCTGCAGCTTCACAGTGGCCTGTCTGAGCTGACAGGCCTCTCAGCCAATCACTGGCCAGGACCACCATTAGTAAAAAGCCAAAATTGTAAACTGGGTAGTTTGGTGCGCTGGGGGCATTCCCTGTTTCCTCGGTACTCTGGTCTGCCTGTCTCTTCCACGCCACCTGCCTATGCATATTGCCGGCCAGGCCCCGTACTTGTGTTGTATCTTTGGACAGGGAAAGGATTATTACTGCATTATACGTAAATATGCATAAGTAGGTTGTGTGGAAGGGCCTGGTGGGCAAACTGGGACAGAGGGACAGGGAACACCTTGGATTTTGCAAACTGATTGGGCAGCAAAGGTTATTATTTGAATATGGCCTGCAGGTGCGTACCAGTAGGTTCATATGTACCAACCTGCTGAGGTGCTGCCAGTGTGCATTAAAATTACTGTACCACCAGGCCCAGGCTGAAGCACTGGAGGCGGGCCGACCCACCCTTAATGGGAGGAAACCCCCGCCCCTCTATGATAGGGTTCCATTGATTGTAATGGAGTCACGTCATGGAGGGGCTGGAGTTTCTTCCCACTAAGGGTGGGTCGGCCCGCCTACAGTGCTTCAGCCTAGGCCTGGTGGTAGTCACTTTAAGTGACAGCTCACTAGGTAGCAGGTTCCCTTTACCTAATGTGTCGGATTCGTGGCACACCTCAACACTGCCTTCTCCTCCCACTTATTCATGAGCCAAAGGGAACCTGCTAACTAGTGAACTGCCTTTTAATACGCGCTGTCAGCGCCTCAGGTCGGGTCTGAAAGGCTGCAGTTTGGAGACCCATGACCTACTGTGATGTCTCCCCTGTCTCATCATCCTACTTCCTGAACTCACAACGACAGTAACGTCCCGCACAGCCAATCACTGACCTAGGTGGGATGCTGTTGCGGCCAGTGAATGGCTGAGCGGCCATCACTACCGAGATGTCACATTGGGAGCTGGTAGGTGGGTATGTATATTTCTGTATTAGCCCAGCAACATATAAACATTCTTTATGCCCAGAATACCCTCTTAATACAATGTGATTGGGGAGGGCAGGGCTTTACCTGCAATGTTTTTTTTAATTTTTATTTATTACTAAAGAGTACGAAAACAGTTTGCATGGCGTGACCGAGTGTGTGCTGTTCTTTCCCACCTTGTTGATGAATGTGGTAATTGCTGCATTGAGTAAGGGGGCACACTGGCACATTGTGTAATAATAATAAGGCAGGGGCTACACAATAATCTCCTGCCATTGTGACATGTCATTCTGTAGACTGTAGAGAGAGAGAATATTGCTTTGGTATAATGGGTTACTGTATCCCTGCATCATAGCTCTATGGGGCTTATCGCAAGATATAATAAGTCCTTTTACACCGCCATTTTATTGCCTGTTAATGAGCGTCAACCAATTGTCTACTAATCGGTCAATATTCATTCAAAGGACCATTTAGACAGCCTTGTTGTCAGACGTGAACAGGCGCATGAGGGCTTGTTCATATGTGCGGGCGTTTACTTCCAGTATTGTCAGCAGCACATACTCTGTTTACATGGAGAAATGTGTTTTGCTAACAATGTGTTTTATGTCCTTTTTAAAAGTGCCAAAGCGTAGGGGCCTGCGATCGGCAAATGTTCATATCCCTGTGTAACTTGAAGGGATATTCCAACAATGGGTTAAAAAATATTGCACATATATATAATTTTGCTTACTGGGCGGTTTCGGGAAAAATTAACTTTTCCCCTATCCAGGGAAAAAGTACAAGATCGTGTGGTGTCCCGACCCCTGAACCCTCTGGCGGTTTCTGTATCGGGCCCCAGCTGGCTCTGTTATGAATAGAGCCCCGGGTCCAACATGTGACCTGCAGCTCTATTCATTCCTATGGAGTGTTGGAAAGAGTAGAGTACAGCGCTCTTCCGGCGCACTCGGCTCTTTCCGACACTCCATAGGAATGAATAGAGTCGCGGGTCACATGCCAGACCCATGGCTCTATTCATAACAGCCAGCCGGGGTCCGATACAGAGATCGCTGGGGGGTTCAGGGGTCGGATACTAATTTTCCCCTGAATACCCCTTTAACCCCTTAACGACATCGGGCGTAAACTTACGCCCTCGCGCCCTGGTACTTGGCGCATCAGGGCGTAAATTTACGCCCGATGTTTCCCCGATCGCTGCGTGTTCACACACAGCGGTCGGGGAAGATGGCCTGCTATAAATCATAGCAGGCCATCATAGCTTCTCGGCACGGGGGGTGGTTAACACCCCCCGTGCTTACGATCGCCGCTATAGGCTGATCAATTCAGATCAGCCAATAGCGGCGATCGGAACCTTTCCGGGTCATCGGCGACCCGATGACCCGGAAAAAAATGGCGGTCAGTGCTGTCCGAGGACGGCACCGACCGCCATTACTGTAAAAAGTAGTGGTGATCGCCGTGCCACCGGCCCGATCGCCGTGAACGGCCGGCCGGTACCGGCCGGCCATTCACGGCGATCGGGCCGGTGGCACGGCGATCAGAGTCCCACAATATAGTAAATACCTGCCCTGGACCCCTCAGCTAGGTAGCCGAGGGGTCCAGAGCAGGTATTTGTACATTACTCACCTGTCCCGGGCTCCTGATCGGCGTCTTCCGGGTTCGCGGCGTCCTCGTCTTCGTTCGGGTCTTCGGCTTCTTCCGTGACGTCACGTTGGGCTTCTCTCGGCTATTTTCGGCTCCAGCGTCGGCTTTTTCCGTATTTTGCGCTCTGCTGCCCTCTAGCGGCTGATATGTGTAATACACTTATCAGCAGCTACAGGGATGTTCAGAATGTAGAAATTTTTTTTTTTTTTTTTTTTTCTATTTTCCGCACCCTATCGCCGCTGAGTGTTGATCAGCATCGCACGAAAGTGCGCTGCTAATCAGCAACTCCTCCTTTTTGGCGTAGGGTGTTTTTTTTTTCTATATTCTACTGCCACAGTCTGCTAATAAGTGCCGCACATAAGTGCGGCATTTATCAGCAACTCCTTTGTTGGCGTAGGTTTTTTTTTTATACTTACTGTAAAAAAACACGTAAAAAACACTACATTACACCACACTACATTGAATAAAGTTTGACACTACACCACTACATACCCCATATACTAGTCCCCGTATAAAGATGGCCCCTAGGGTGTTTTCGGCGTCAGACGCATACGTTATTATTGCCTCCGACACCGAAACAGCCAGTAAGGATGAATGGGGGGATCCTTCTTTCCTCCATTCATCCTCATCATCCAGTGACGTGTCTGGGGGTAGCGTAGCGTACGCTGCCCCCCAGACACGTCTTTTCCGCCAGTACCGTCCCAATAAGAGATCACGGTATGGTGTGAAATTCTACAAACTCTGTGAGAGTACCTCAGGGTACACTTACAGATTTAGGGTAGGTGCACACTGCGGAATGGCGAAGGATAACCCTTCGTGCATTCCGCAGCTGGCACCCGCCGGCGGACTGATGCGGGCGCATGTCTCTACCCGTGTCATAGACTCCATTCTATGCACGGGCGGAATCCGTCGTCCGTCCAAAGAATGAACACGTTGGACGGAGAGCGGAATCCGCCCGTGCATAGAATGGAGTCTATGACACGGATGGAGACGTGCGCCTGCATCACTCCGCCGGTGGGTGCCAGCTGTGGAATGCACGAAGGGTTATCTGTCGCGATTCCGCAGTGTGCATGTACCCTTAGAGTGTATGTAGGAAGGGACACCCGAATGCAGCCCCCAGATGCCCCCTCCCCCCCCCCCCCATCCTCGGAGTTAGTGGGAAGATCGTCCGGGAACTGATCTTCCCACTGCTGGATAAAGGTCACCACCTGTACGGGGATAACTTTTATACCAGCACCCCCCCCTCTTCCGGTCCCTCGCTGCCCGAGCTACTGTAGCTTGCGGCACGATGCGAACATATCAGAAACAGTAATAGCGCCCTAATATTTAGCAGCCATGGAGCGGACCCAGCGCTTCTGGATATGAAGGACCCCGTATCGCACCAGGACAACATTTTCCAGGTGACGTCCCCCACACTGGAAAACAGGAGACCCCAGAAGAAGTGCAGAGTGTGGGGTAACAGGGGGATCAGGAAGGACAACATTTTCCAGTGTGACACCTGTCCTGATCCCCCCCGGCCTCTGCATACTGGATCGCTCCAAGGCGCACCACACGTCATTGGGGTTCTACATTATCTAAATTCTGTCCCTTATTCCTATTTCAGGGGTCACGTTGATCCAGGGATTATTCTGATCGCCATTATGGAGTCGGGAAGGAATTTTTCCCCTGTGATGAGGCTACTGTCGTCTGCCTCACGAGGGTTTTTTGCCTTCCTCTGGATCAACACAGGTTGAATTTGATGGACTCCTGTCATTTTCAACCTTATAAACTAATAATTGGCCTAATACCCCCAAATAAATTAGAATTGTCCCTTTTCCCCAGCTAAGTAGGTATGGCCGCCATTCCCATTAGAGGATGCCATGATGCAATTACAAAGCCTCTGTGCGGCCAGGACAGTAGAAACCCCCGACAAGTGACCCCATTCTGGAAACTACACCCGATAAGGAATCTAACAAGTGGGGCAGCGGGGATATGGCCCCCTGGTGACGGCCACATTTGGGACGTGAAAATGAAAAAAATTGTATTTTTTATTTTCTCGGCACATGTTCTACGTAAGTGCCCGTCACCAGTGGGGTACATATGCTCACTGCACCCCTTGTTAGATTCCTTATGGGGTGTAGTTTCCAGAATGGAGTCACTTGTCGGGGGTTTCTACTGTCCTGGCAGCACAGGAGCTTTGTAATTGCGACGTGGCCTCCATCCTCCATTCCAGCCTCTAAATGGCGCTCTGTCCCTTTGGTGACTTGCCCTGTGCCCATATGGCACATTATGCCCACATGTGGGGTATTTTCGTACTCAGGGGAAACTACCCTACACGTTTTGTGTTCATTTTCTTTTTTAACCCCTTGTGGAAATGGAAAAAAATCAAGGCTAGACCAACATTTAGTGTAATTTTTGTAAAATTTTTACTCTAAATCATTAATCTTGTCATGATTTTTTCATTTTCACAAGGGGTTAAAAGATAAAAAAAAAACATTTAATGTGTAGAGCAATTTCCCCTGAGTACGGAAATACCCCACATGTGGACATAAAGCGCCATGCGGGTGCAGGGTAAGCCTCCGAAGGGAAGGAGCGCCATTTGGTTTTTGAAGGCTGGATTTGGATGGAATGGATTTCGAGGGGCCATGTTGCATTCAAAAGGCCCCTGTGTTGCCAAGACAGTTGAAACCCCCCACAACTGACCCCATTATGGAAACTGCACCCCTCAAGGAATGTAATAAGGGGTGTAGTGAGCATATGGACCCCACTGGTGACGGACACAAATGTGGAACAATGTGGCGTGAAAATGAAATATTACATTTTTTACACTATAATGTTGGTTTAGCCTTGAATTTATCATTTTCACAAAGGGTTAAAAGAGGGAAAAAAAACAAAATGTGTAGAGCAATTTCCCCCCCGAGTCCGTAAATACCCCACATGTGGACATAAAGCGCCGTGCGGGTGCAGGGCAAGCCTCCGAAGGGAAGGAGCGCCGTTTCGTTTTTGAAGGCTGGATTTTGAGGGGCCATGTTGCATTCAAAAGGCCCCTGTGTTGCCAAGACAGTTGAAACCCCTCACAAGTGACCCCATTATGGAAACTACACCCCTCAAGGAATGTAACAAGGTGTGTAGTGAGCATATAAACCCCACTGGTGATGGGCACAAATGTGGAACAATGTGGCGTGAAAATGAAATATTACATTTTTTACACTATAATGTTGGTTTAGCCTTGAATTTATCATTTTCACAAGGGGTTAAAAGAGAAAAAAACACACAATATGTGTAGAGCAATTTCCCCCGAGTCCGTAAATACCCCACATGTGGACATAAAGCGCCATGTGGATGCAGGGCAAGCCTCCGAAGGGAAGGAGCGCCATTTGGATTTTGGAGGTTGGATTTGGCTAGAATGGATGATGAACGCCATGTCGCATTTACAGAGCCCTCGTGCTGCCAAGACAGTGGAAACCCCCCCACAAGTGACCCCATTCTGGAAACTGCACCCCTCAGGGAATCTAACAAGGGGTGCAGTGAGGATATGGACCCCTTGATGACGGGCACATTTGTGCCATGAAAGTGAAAAAATGAAATTTTTCCCTTTCACGTCACATTGTTCCACATTTGTGCCCATCACCAGTGGGGTCCATATGCTCACTGCACCCCTTGTTAGATTCCTTGAGGGGTGTAGTTTCCAGAATGGAGTCACTTGTGGGGGGTTTCCAGTGTCTTGGCAGCACGAGGGCTCTGTAAATACGACATGGCCCTTGAAATCCTTTTCAGTGAAATTCAGCTTCCAAAAGCCAATTGGCGCTCCTTCCCTTTGGAGGCTCGTCCTGCGCCCCCTTGGCACTCTATCGCCACATGTGGGGTATTTCCGTACTCGGGAGAAACTGCGCTACACATTTTTTGTCTTTGTTTGCCTCTTATCCCTTTAAGAAAATGAAAAATTGAAGGCTAGAACAACGTTTTAGTGTAAAAAATAAATTTTTCTTTTTTCACGCCATATTGTTCGGAAAATCTGTGAAGCACCTATGGGGTCCAGATGCTCACCGCACCCCTTGTTACATTCCTTGAGGGGTGTAGTTTTCTAAATGGTGTCCCTTTAGGGGTGTTTTTTAGGTTTTGGCACCCCAGAGCCTCTGCCAACCTGAAGTGGTACAGTCAAAAATGACCAAATATAATGGAGGCGTTGAAATTCACTAGGCGCTCCTTTATATCTGAGGCTTGTGGTTGCGTCAAATAGCGCAATAGGGTCACATATGGGGTATTTCTATAAACTGCAGAAACGGGACAATAATTATTGGGGTGCATTTCTCTGGTAATAGGTTTATAATTATGAAAAATATTGGATTACAATAAAATCTCTGCACAGAAAATTAAAATTTTCAAATTCCTTACACACTTAGCTTTTATTTCTGTGACTCCCCTAAAGGGTTAAAACACTTTCTGGATATGCTTTTGCAGAGTTTGGGGGGTGCAGTTTCTGAAATGGGGTGCTTTGTGGGGCTTTCTAACATACAGGCCCCTCAAATACACTTTAAACCTGAACAGGTCCCTAAAAATATCTGATTTTGAAATTTTACTGGAAATTTGGAAATTTGCTGCTAATGTTTTAAGCTCCCTATTGTCTAAAAAAAATGAAAGATAGTTTAATAAATGCCGCCAACATAAAGTAGACATGTTGCTAATGCTATTTAATATATAATTTATGTGGTATAACCACTTTCTGTATACGCAAAAAAGTTTCAAAGTTGGAAAAATGCATTTTTTCACATTATTTGGGTTTTTTTCATAAAGATTTGTTATGAGTATCGACTCCAATTTACCAGAAATGTAAAGTACAATATGTCACGAGAAAACAATCTCAGAATCAGCCGGATAGGTAAAAGCATCCCGAAGTTATTAATGAATAAAGTGACACTGGTCATATTCATAAAATTTGTCTCTGTCATTAAGGCCTTTTCAGGCTCTGTCCTTAAGGGGTTAAAGGGGTTATCCAGTGCTACAAAAACATGCCCACTTACTTCCAGAGACAGCACCACTATTGTCTCCAGTTTGGGTGGAGTTTTGCAACTAAGGGTCCTATTCCATGGAGAAATCATCGGCCGATTATCACTCCATGGAATTGAGACAATGATCAGCCGGTGATCGTGTCATCGGCTGATCATTTATTTAGGTTCAAACCTAAAATCATCGGGCATCGCTGCATGGAATAGCAATGCGCGGCAGGCGACCGACGATTTCACAAGCACCATACATTACCTAACCATGTTGCAGGTCTTCTCCTGCGCTCCTTCATCCTCCCGGTCCCGCGTGCAGCAGCAGCTTTGGTGCGGCCGGTCTTAGCTGACAGACCGCTCAGCCAATCACTGACCAGGACCACCACGGCCAGTGATTGTCTAAGCGGTCTGTCAGCTCAGACAGGCCGCACTGAAGCTGCTGCTGCACGTGGGATCGGGAGAAGGAGCGCAGGAGAAGACCTGCAACATCCTTAGGTAAAGTATGGTGTTTTAACAAGGGCTGCAAGGACATCGGTAACGATGTCCCTGCAGCCCTCGCTAAACAATTATCGGGCCGTGTTATAGGCCCATTAAACGAGCGCCGATCTAGCAGATCGGTGATCGTTTACATTATTGATCGAGCCCCCATAGGCTCGTGGAAAAGTACCCTTAGGGTCCATTTACACAGAAAGATTATCTGACAGATTATCTGCCAAAGATTTGAAGCCAAAGCCAGGAATGGATTTGAAAAGAGGAGAAATCTCAGACATTCCTTTATGAGCTGATCTCTGTTTATAGTCTGTTTCTGGTTTTGGCTTCAAATCTTTGGCAGGTAATCTGTCAGATAATCTTTCTGTGTAAATGAACCCTTAGGGCCCTATTACACAAACAGATCATCTGTCAGATTTTTTTGAGCCAAAGCCAGGAATGGACTATAAACAGAGAACAGGTCATAAAGGAAAGACTGAGATTTCTCCTCTTTTCAAATCCATTTCTGGCTTTGGCTCAAAAAAAATTCGTCAGATAATCTGTTGGTGTAATAGGGCCCTTGGTTCCATCGAAGTGAGTGGAGCTTAAAGCGACTCTGTGTTCCCGAATCCTGCCTGGGGGCACACCTAGTGAAGAGGATGGGGAGGCGGTTCAATCCTACAGCCAGAGCATTGGTCCACTCCTGTCCAGCTGGACCCTTTGCATAGAGCAGGGATGGGGAACCTTTGTCCCTTCAGCTGTTGCAAAACTACAATTCCCATCATGGCTGGACAGTCAAAGCTAAAGCGTTGGCTGTCCAGGCATAATGAGACTTGTAGTTTTACAACAGCTGGAGTGAAGAAGGTTCCCCATCCCTGGCATAGAGAATAAACTGCACGGAAACAGCGCCAAAGATAAAGGAAAGAAATCACCAAGTGATGAGGAGGATGGGGAGGCGGTGCAATCCTACAGCCAGTGCACCGGTCCGCCCCCGGCCAGCTGGACCCTTAGCATAGAGCAGGGATGGGTAACCTTCAGTCCTTCAGCTGTTGCAAAACTACAATTCCTAGGGCGGACACACACTCTAGGCCACGCCAAATTTGACACAGGGCTGCAAGTTTAAAAGTTGTTTTTTTAAGGCAATAACTGCATCAGCTGCTGAATGGACCCCAGGAGACAGACCTTGGATTAAAAACAACTATCCGAAGGTACAAGAGGTTTGGGGGGGGGGGCAGATTATGGGTAAAGAGTCGCTTTAATTGCAAACCACACCTGAACTAGAAACAAGAGTGGGGCTGTCTCTGGAAGAAAGTGGCCATGTTTTTGTAAAGCTGGTTAGCACCCTTTAATAGTCTACTCTAAATCTGAAACCACCGAAAACATATTTGTTTGTGAGTCTCATGTCAGAAAATCGCTGTGCTTCCTGTTTGAAGAATTGCTCAGTACTACAATTCCCAAAATGCATTGCTTTCACTCAGTTGTTCATTACAGTCCTTTCACCCTGCGAACTCCTGTCAGCTCCCCACCCAAAGGTTTCTCTACAGGGCAGAAACTTTTTACACTGCAAGTCCGCTAAAGCTGCTGTTTTCATTTCCTTCCCCTCTGCTTGTGGCATTGTTAAGCACAAGGCACCATGCTGTAAGCACATCACCCAATAAAGTTATGTATGTATGCATAAATGACTTGTAGATGGTGATGTAGTCCTGAGGGGTTGGTCGGAGGGGATGACAACACCCTGGGGGAGGTGGGTACTAAGAGGCTAGATCCAGCCAAGCCTCATGAAAAAGCAGAGGAGGATGTGTTGTCTCAGAGAGAAAGAGGGAAGGGGTGCGGGGGGGATGCACAATTTTCTGTCTTCATTATATTAAGCAAAACATGCATCTGCAATTAGAGATAACACTATATATATTAGTGATATGTCTTTTTGTACCGCAGTGCATCAGGGGCCTACGAACAAAAGCCAATCAGTGAGATCTGTTCAGACCATGTAAAATGGTCTCTTAAAGGGAAGCTTTCAGTAGGTTAGAAGAGTCTAACCTGCTAATATGTCCCTATAGCGCATGGGGCGGTAAGGATGAAGATAAGTTTCTTTCCTTTATCTTTGGCGCTGTTTCAGTGCAGTTTATTCTCTATGCCAGGGATGGGGAACCTTCTTCACTCCAGCTGTTGTAAAACTACAATTCCCATTATGCCTGGATAGCCAACGTTTTAGCTTTGACTGTCCAGCCATGATGGGAATTGTAGTTTTGCAACAGCTACAGGGCCAAAGGTTCCCCATCCCTGCTGTATGCTAAGGGTCCAGCTGGACAGGGGCGGACCGATGCACTGGCTGTAGTCGCGCCCCCAGTGCGCCAAAATGCCTCATAAGCATAGGGAATAAACTGCTAATATCACACACAAATTTCAGAGGATGAAGGTAAGAAACTTGCCGTTATGCTCAGCGTCCTGTGCACTATAGCAAGGGAGAGAAAAAGAAGAAAGCGGGCACCGGCGCCTCATGTGATACCTCAATACACCAAGGATAAGGATTATGTGAGAAGGTGCTCACCTGGATGCCACGTGTGCATATCACCCCTCAACAGGGTACAAATCTGAATCCAGGGTCTTGTTTGGTGACAGTCCACTGTATAGGGGCCTACTACCTCTAGGGATTGCTAAGCTGACTGTACCAAAAACACAGGATACTCCCAAAATAATGGGGCCCGTGGAGAGAATAAGTGAATAAAATAAAAAGGAATTAAGGTACTCACGGTCAGCGCTGTCCACATAGAGAAGTGGCCGAAAGATTTATAGGTCAGTATCTACTACAGCCATGTGTAATGCTTTACTGCTGATGTTGTGAGTGTCAGGACGCTACTTCCATGAGGCAGCTCCTCATCACAACATCAGCAGTGAAGCATTACACATGGCTGTAGTAGATACTGACCTATAAATCTTTCGGCCACTTCTCTATGTGGACAGCGCTGACCGTGAGTACCTTAATTCCTTTTTATTTTATTTTCCTGTGCACTATAGGGACATATCAGCAGGTTAGATTCTTCTAGTGCTGCGTTTACACGTAACGATAATTGGCCCGATCGTACGATTAACTATGTCGGAGTAACGTTTTTTTTTTCATAACGAGCAGCGTTTAGATGGTACGATATATCGTACGGAAAATTCGTTGTGCGATCGTTTTGCGAACGCTTAAGCCTATCTCACACATTGGTTAAATCGGCAAACGACTGTTCACACGGAACGATTTGCGAATTTTTTGCGAACGACGAACGTCGTATGACCGTTCGCTGCGTTTACACGTATGATTATCGTTCGAATTTGATCGTTATCGCGCAAATTCGTACGATAATCGTTACGTGTATAACGCATCATAACTTGCTGATATTTCCCTTTACACCTTCAGTAAGCAGCAGCTAAATGATCATTTGGCTCCTCTCTCCCATTTGACCCCGTCCTTCCTATACACAATAAACGTTTGGCACTGCCGAGCGCTCCTTTGTTCTCAATGTGGAGGTTTAAGCCACGGCTTGGCTCTCCCAGAACAAAGAGGGGCGCAGGTGTTTCTCAGTCGTGCCCTATCCCTATCTCCAGCAACCTTATCGGTCAGTGGATGGTTGGGAGAGCCCCACACACCTTATATTGAGGGGCGGGGGCTGCTGACACAGCTATTGCTATAGGAAATATTCCAAGGTCCACTGTTCTGGGGAAGCGAGCGCAGACCTGTCAGTTCAGTGCTCCCTTTCCGCTTGTTCCCTGCTTGCTGCCTGTGCTATTACATGTACACACAGCGGGAGGGGCCACCCGTACGGTCCACCTGGCCCATACACGGAGCGACGTGCAGCAGACTGATTGTGATTTTTCAACACTTTGAAAGACCACAGTATCTGCTGATCATTGCCTTTCAACATGTGCTATTACACTAAACGATTATCGCCCAGAGGGGTCACTAAATTGGCCAAGTAAGGACGATAATCATTCAGTGTAATAGGGTCTCTATATCGACTGATAACCAGACCTCTTACACAGAGCAGTAATTGGAAACGTGCGTTCCAACAAACATGGGTTCGGCCACACAGAAGTTTGGCTACCCTGAAGGCGTGTTTTTTTTATTTTTTTTTATTTTATATTTATTTCTATCTATATGTATATCTATCTATCTATATCTCTTGCATGTTTGCTGGGAATATTTTCTAATACTAGAAATGTATTAAGTTTATGAGAGGAATTGGCTTTTTAGAAATGTCTGTAGCGCATATAGGATAAGCTTCAGGGTGAAGGTCTATAGGTCTGTTGTGAGTATAAACGTTGGAGAAAACACTGGGGCATGTCGGCAAGAACTCTTGTCTCTTTGTCACAGCTATGGGTGTTACGATTCCAGAAGTTTTGAGTTTGATACTGATACCCACTTTTTCATTTCGATACTGAATACCAATTTGATACTTAATGAAAGTTTGTAAATACAAATATAATGCTTTTTCCCCGCCCGGTCTGCGGGTATGATGCCCTCCCCTAGACTGCAGGTGGTTTTTTGCGCCGTGATCTGTACCACATTTTTACTTACGTGACTTCTGCCTTCAGGATTTTCTGATACATCCCAAGATACATCCCAAGATTGATCACTTCAAACATACCTGTAGTTAGTATAGCATACCTCCTTGTGGACTGCAACTGCGGGATCGTGGTCTGCAGTCATTAGCAGTGGGGGCCCTGCCACATATAGGAGCCGGCTGGCTATGAAGCGGCTCAGGAGGGGTTAAAGGGGTATTCCCATCAAAATTATTTTTGCATTAATACGCTGCCCACCCATAGCTTTCCATCTTTCCAATATAAAGTTATTATGGATTCTGCACAGTTTTGCTGTTATCCAGCTGCATTGACCCCCACGGATTGCATAGAATCATCAGACCTCAGTCCACTCCGACATGCTCCCTGCTCCTGGCCCCCACCCTCCGTGTCGGCATCACGTGTCCTCAGTCCCAGCACAGTGACTGAGAACACTGATGGGGTGGCTGCTGATACAGACGGAGACAGTGATCAGCGCAGCTGTGACTATCTCCCTCTCTAACAGCAGCCATCCGGTCACCCCCAGCCCAGAGCTCACCCTGTGTCCAGAGCCTCCCGGCAGCACTCGCCCACAGCACACAGCCCCCCGCCCCTCAACCAACCGCCCCCCCATCACCCGTGGCATCCCTCACTCACTCGCAGCATAGCCTCCGCACTCACCTGCGGCAGCCCCCCCCCCCCCCCCCCCCCGCCCGTGGCAAGCTCCGCCCCCCGCGATCGCCCATGGCAAGCTCTGCCCCCCGCAATTGCCTGCGACTAACTCCGCCCCCAGCAATTGCCTGCGACTAGCTCCGCCCCCTGCAATCGCCCGCGACTAATGGGGGTTTTACACGGAGTGATAATTCGCCCAATCGCACGATTAACGATTTTGAATGAACGATTTTTTATTTTTTTTTATAACCATCGGCGTTTACACGGAACGATACATCGTACGGAATATTCGTTTTGTGATCGCTTAAGCCTATCTCACACAAAGGGGAAATCGTTGAAAGAATGTTTACACTGAACAATCAGCGAATTTTTTGCGAACGATCAACGACGATTTGAGAACTTGTTGAAAGATCAAAATGAACGATTTCTCGCTCCTCGCTTGATCGTTCGCTGCGTTTACACGTACGATTATCGAACGATCTGGCAAATTCGAACTATACATCGTTCCGTGTAAAACCACCATAATTCCGCCCCTCGCAATCGCCCGCATCACTGCCAACTCAGCTCTGCTACGCCGGCGTCCCCGCCAACTCAGCTCTGCTACGCCGGCGTCCCCGCCAACTCAGCTCTGCTACGCCGGCGTCCCCGCCAACTCAGCTCTGCTACGCCGGCGTCCCCGCCAACTCAGCTCTGCTACGCCGGCGTCCCCGCCAACTCAGCTCTGCTACGCCGGCGTCCCCGCCAACTCAGCTCTGCTACGCCGGCGTCCCCGCCAACTCAGCTCTGCTACGCCGGCGTCCCCGCCAACTCAGCTCTGCTACGCCGGCGTCCCCGCCAACTCAGCTCTGCTACGCCGGCGTCCCCGCCAACTCAGCTCTGCTACGCCGGCGTCCCCGCCAACTCAGCTCTGCTACGCCGGCGTCCCCGCCAACTCAGCTCTGCTACGCCGGCGTCCCCGCCAACTCAGCTCTGCTACTTCACCATCATCAGGCAGAACAATTGCATGATGGGAAATGTAGTTTCCTATCTTGGATATAGACCATGTTTTAGAAAAAGTTGTAACTCAGGAACGGCAGCAGCTAGGGAGACGGCTCAAAATACTCAGGGGGACTTGGTGAATAAGACCAGCTAGGTTTGGGAGCATTTCGTTTTTTTTTTTTAGCTCTTGGGGGGAATGCCCCTTTAAATGCCGCTGTCACAACTGACCACATGTACACAGTAAAATAGCTGGCACAAGCGATTGCTTGGTGGGCGGCTGAAGGGGTGATGCTAGGGGCAGAGGGCGACACACAGAGAACATGGCCGGCGCTCAGCTAGCTGCCCGCAGTGTTCTCTGCACTATATGTTAGCACTTTATGTGCTATTACGCAGCTTAACTTAAAATATCGAACACCAGAAAATCCTTGTACCAAACCTGTTATTTTGCCAGAGTATTGATATTTTGGTGCATCACTAGTCACAGCTAGGTATTGCTCTAGCCTCCACATACAATTTTTTTTTCCCCCTTTAACCAACCATTCACATGTTGTGGGAAAATTTGCTGAAAATCTGTGGAGAAATTGATTTCACAGTCCACCAAAAATCCACAGGGAAATTGCATTGTTGCAAATATTTGTACAGATATGCTACAGGTCCATGCAAATTGTCTGCCAAAAACATTACAGTAGAATCTTGTTGACCTTGAAGTATAAAGAATGTGAATGGATATATTGTATTAGAATTGTAATGATGCAGTGTGAATTGAGTGTTAATGCATACACGGATTAAAGCGTAACTGTCATTTTTCTGAAAACAATAAATATCAACAGTACAAGCGATTTTAAGAAACTCTGTAATAGGTTTTATGTATTAAAAGAGTTTCCTTCTGTACTGAAAAAGCAATCTCCCAGCCTCCCCCCTCACATCAGATGAAGCAGGATTTCTGTCTCCATTATGTGGCTATGGAGAGGGGAGGGGCTGTTAGGAGTGACTGAGCACGGAGCAGTCCTGCACAGCACAACGCCCTGCAATCTTCTCTCAGTAAGTTCATAGATAAGCACTGACCTTTCTGACCCCAGAATCCTGTGTTTTAGCTGCCCAGAGAGTCTACAAACAGCTGACCTTCATGTCACCTCTTCCTGCTCACTCATCTCCCGCAGCCCCTCCCCCCTTCATAGGCTTACAATGGAGAGAGCAGAGCCCGTCTTCACTGGCTTCTCTGTAATGAAGACGTGTTTGCCTGATAATGCACAGATAAGAAGTCAGGGGGGAGGCTGGGAGATTGCTTCTTGAGTACAGAAGGAGGCTTTTTTGGCTGATGAAACCTATTACAGAGTTTCTTAAAATCGTTTATACTACTGATTTCTGCAATAAAAAAAAAACATGACAGTTACGCTTTAAGGGTACAAACACACACACACCAAATACGCAGCAGATCTGATGGTGCAGATTTGATGCTGTGTTCAGTTATTTAGATCTAATCTGCTGCGTATCTGTTGCGTATTGCAGCAGAAAATACGCTGCGTACATGGTGTGTGTGTTTGTAGCCTTAAGGTCGATCTGTAGTATTTTTTTTTTTTTTTATTATTTTTTTTACGGAAATGTTTATTATGCAGAGAGCTTGCTACCTGCCAACCAGTCATAGTATGAGAATTGCTCTGGGCTTTGTGAGCAGTGATGCAAGGGGTCAGACCTACTCTTTTTTTTAGGCTAGTTAGACATATGTCACGTTACACACCAAAAAGGCATGCCTACCACTAACAGAAATATGTTTTGCAATTCAACTGTGGTGCTTCCCGCCCCTTCTTCCCCCCCCCCCCCCCCCAAATAAACCTCCCACACGTAATGTAGGCATAAGATACTTTACATGGCCACATTATAGGCATCAAATGTGTCTACACAGAATGCATGCCCTATGTTGCATTTAAATGTGTGCGCAAACAATATAGCAATTGTTTGTGCAGCATGGCCGCTTGCTTAACCGCGGCATGTAAGGGCACGACAAACTAGCGCTGATCGGTGCTCGTTTGCGCCCATGTAAAAGGGCTACTATTTTACCACCCTATTTTTCCCTAAAGTTCCCACCCATCTGACTATTAAAGGACAACTCCCACGAAATTTTTTTTAGCTTATTTAACACACATTACAAAGTTATATAACTTTGTAATGTGGTTAAATACCCGGTCTGGCCCCCTTCCCCCACTTTCGCACCCCCGACCCCCCCCTCCCGGAAGTTAAAGAATATATACATTACCTATTACGATCGTCACGGTCCTCTTCTCCCGGGCGGCATCTGGTGACGACTATGTCAGAGCCGGGGGGCGGTCCGTGTCTTCTTCCTCCTCGGCGTCTTCATTGAGAGTGAATGGGACGGAAAAGGCTGCTGGTGCACATGCGCACCAGCAGCCTTTTCATTGGCTGGAGCGCATCACATGGCTTCCAGCTTCGTCAGCCCTGATTGGCTGAGGTTGCTGGAAGCCATGTGATGCGCTCCAGCCAATGAAAAGGCTGCCGGTGCGCAAGCGCACTGGCAGCCTTTTCCATCCCCAGGACCCGGAAATCAGAGACATCGCTGGAAGGCGGTGACGGCGGGCGAATGGAGTGGCGATCGTCACTGGAGGGATGGTGAGTATGGTGTCTGTGTGTGTCTGTGTGTTTTTTTTTGGGGGGGGTCCCGCGGGAGTTGTCCTTTAAGTCACTGACATAGTCAGTTAAATAAATAAACCCCCATATTTCTAGCCAACAGGGGAGGTATAGCAAGAAGGAAAAGCACTGTTTGGATCGGGGCCCTGCATGATTGATGTACAAGGTTCTGCATATCCATCATGTGGGGGGTAGAAAAGGAGGCATGCATGCTGCAGCCCAGGTAGACACCAACAACTCTTGAGCACCGTTGATATCAAGGGCCACATGCATCCTGCAAGAGCACTGCACATGCACTGAGTGGCTGAAGCCTAAGGCTGGATTCTGAAGGAAGGAGTGGTAAAATGTAGCGTAGCATTGTGCCACGCTCTGCCACGTGTCCTTTTTGACGCTTCTTTACTAAAAGAAAATAAAGAGTGCGCTAATTCTCCTCCACGAACAGCTATACAAAAGGTACTACAGGGGAGCTGTCATCTGTATCTCGCTGTCAGCACTGTGAGTCGGAGCAGAGTACTGACAGATTCACTAAAAGGACACCTGTCACCCCCCGTGCCTGGGTGACAGGCTCCCAACCCCCCGTTACAGCCCCCTATACTTACGTGATCCCGCCGGGTCCCGCATCCTGAGCCGGCCGGGTCCCGGAGATATCAGCTCCCGAAGCCCGGCGCGCGCGCTGACAGCAGAGTCAGACGCCCATAGAGAATGAATGGGGAGTCCGATGCTCCGTCATTCTCTATGGGCATCGGACTCCTCTCTCAGCGCGCGCGCCGGGCTTCGGGAGCTGATATCTCCGGGACCCGGCCGGCTCAGGAAGCGGGACCCGGCGGGATCACGTAAGTATAGGGGGATCCAACAAGGGATCGGGAGCCTGTCACCCCGGCATGGGGGGTGACAGGTCCTCTTTAAGAATCAGAACAAGTCTCAGAAATGGGACTGAAATGGGTGTGATCTAACTTTTTGACTTGTCTGGACAACATGTAAGAACTTTTTACAAATGACACTAACCCTTCAAACACTTTAGGATGTCGTTAAATTTGTATTGTCTGCCTGTACATTGTTCTAACTGCGCGCTCCTGTTTAAACAGACTCTCCTTGAGTATGCTGAAAAATGGAAAGCTTCTGAAGATTGTCTGCCCTTGTTGGAAGTGTACACAGTGGCCATCCAAAGTTACTCCAATGCCAGACCATACCTTACCTCGCAGTGTGAAAATGTCAGCTTAGTACTTGAGCGGCTAGCTTTGTAAGTATTTAAGTATTACTCTTTTAACGTCTCTTATTTTCTTCTTAAGGTCAACTCTAATATGATGAGCACCTGGTCTTTCGTCTACAAAATGCGATCCCATGTAAATAGTTTATAGTATCCTATCTTAACGTTTTTCGTTCAATTTTCCGTATGTGCAGACGGATTGAAGGAGTACAGGTATGTTCACACTGAGTTAGAGTGGGGAATTCCGCGGCAGAGATCTCTATGCTGTGGAATCCCGCTTGCCTCAATGTCCCACAGTGTCTCTTATGGGAGGACTCGAGCGACATAGAGACACTGTGGGACATTGAGACAAGCGGGATTCCGCCGCTTTTACTCAGTGTGAACGTACCCTAATGGTGCGTTCACACCTACAGGATCTGCAGCTGATTTTCTGCAGCAGATTTCATTTAAATAACTGAACACAGCATAAAATCTGCTGCAGATCTGCTGCAGATCCTGTAGGTGTGAACGCACCCTAAAGCAGAAATCAGAATCATCTGTAGACTGCAGTTTATTCTGTTAGGAAAATGTTGCAATAAAAAGAGTAAAATCTGCATATGAATAAATATTTGCAGTTTAACGATTCTGTTATGCCCTGATGCACCCTTATTAAAACACTTTCCATGTACAAATTACAGAATATAATAGTATTACAGAATATAAAGTAAGGTGAAGCTTACATCACAGTTATGCCCTCTGCGGCATGGATACATAATATTAGTTGCATGCCAAAGTATGTGTGCAGGCACAGGACCCATTCAATGGTCTGAGTGTGGTCAACGAATGACCACATTTGGGTAATTTTTGGACTCAAAGTACAGTAAACCATGTTTTTAAAGTCCCTGTGATGATGCCATTGAAATTAAAGAGGCCTGTGCCTGTCCCCCTTGACATTGTGATGTGTATAAAAACAACCAATGTAATGGGCTATGGATTACTAGAAGAATAGAGATTGGGCAATTTAGAATTTGCTGGAAAATGCTGGATTTTTGGGAGGATAAACTTGTTTGCGTTAGTTAGAGGGGCTTCATTCCTGAGGAAATGCTGTACCAGGAGGGTGTGGTAAATGCTGAGACAGTCCCACAGGTCTAAGTGAGTTAAGGGTAGTTTCACACCTACTTGATCCGCAGCGCATCTCACGCTGGAGATTCGCAGCGGATCCAGTACCATTCACCCTTATGATAGCACATGCTTGCAGCGGGATTGACATCCCGCTGAGAGTATGTGCATTAACCCCCTGCCGCCCACAATGCAGTCCTGCCGCCCGCATCCCCGCCCCCATCAGCCCCGGTGCCTGCAGCCCGCATTCATTACCTGCTCGGCGGCGCGGCTGCAGAGAGGCTCCGGTCCCGCTCAGCGCACACTGATCGGCTGAGCGGGGCTCATGTGTGGGCGGGAGCAGGATGGGGGCGGCGGGGCTGCGTTGTGGGCGACAGGGGGTTAAAGCACATACAGCGGGATGTCAATCCCGCTGCAAGTATGTGCTATCATAAGGGTGAATGGTACTGGATCCGCAGCGAATCTCGCTGCGAATTCGCAGCGTGAGATCCGCTGCGGATCCGATAGGTGTGAAACTACCCTTAAGCAATTATTGTAGAGGAGCAGTGATCCAGGATCACCTATACCCAAAGTCAACCCTGTCATTCTCATCTGGTCGTAGAGGTTCATATAAACTCTTTAAAATATGGCTCTTTAAAGGGTTTGGGAGAATGACCGAGCCAGTCTCCAGTAAGTCAGGTTATTTGGAGATGATATTAATTATGATTTATAATCTGATTTTGTAAGGTTAGGGCTTGGCGATCAAGTGATAATGCCATTTCAACCAACCACGATTCTGACTTTCATCAGAATTATGATTTTGCTATTAGCCCCGCACCATAGAGAGGGCTAATATCTGTCTGGCAGTGTGGCAAATTGAAGAAAGAGGCTGGAGAGGTGGACGTTGCCTCGCACAATCTAATATCGGGAGCACTGGCAAGAGGAGGGAGAAGCAGCCGCATCCAGATTTAACTTATGCAGAAGAGTAGCTGGTGCAGGTACCTGCTCAGAAACTACACTACAGATAACACAAAGTGAAAAAGTCTACTAAATATAGTACTTATACTATACCATAGTATAGTTATCCCTGTGTGATGATTTTGATTTTACATAGGGCTGCAGGAAACGTTGTACTACACTATCTATACGCTATTACCTTACACTACAGATAACACACTGATAACTGAGTATAGATGACTTTGGGTTTGGCTGCTGGTATCACCACAGATTACAGTAGTGATACCAGTCTACCAGTTTGAATGGAGTGGCAGTCAAAATGGCCAAGCACTGTACTATGGGCATGACTGCCACTTTAGTCAGACTGGGGTGAAGCCCCACTGTGTGGGGGGGATATTAGCATTCAGACTCCCACCAATCTCTTGTAGGATTGCTGGAGGTCTGAACGCTCAGGCTCCTACTGATTTCAAACTTTTAACGTCAAGTTTTTAGTTTTTTTTTAAATCAATTGATAATTTTTTTTAAAAATTGATAATTATCCTTGCATTTAAGAAAACTTGAGATTTACATTTTTAGCTTTATCGCCCAGCCAGTAGGTAAGGTTTATTTTCGTAAGGAACATTGATATCTGCAGGCATATTGTTTCTTTTGCCCAGCAATTTATAGTAAAAAAAATTTATAGATGGAACATGCTAATAAAGTTAGCAGTCATTGTGAATAAGTTGTTGGTTTCAGATGTCCGATTAAGCGGCTATGTTAGTCTTTAGATTCGTATACCGAATATCTAATTTAGCATTATTTGTCTGATGTATAAGTAATATGAAAGTAAATTCTATCTAGCTGTCTGCTTTCATCTAGCATATATACTGAACAATTAATAAATTACCTTTTGTAACGCCCACATTATCTGTTTTCTAACTTTTTCTTATACATGATCAAGCTAATGATTTGACTTTTTTCATTTGTTTTTTAGAAGCTGTGTTGAACTTCTGTTATGTTTGCCCCAAGAGTTACCCAGTGATCACTGGGAAAGATTTCAAGGAACAATAAAGGTAAAGTTGTGTGTTTTAAGTTGTAGTTTCTTCAAAGTGTTGGGTGATCCATGTCTGCTACCTTATAGGATGGACAGCAGTGCCTCTTACTCATGTTGATAATGAATTGTTGTATACATGTTCACTATTTTATGCCCTGTACAGACCCTTTTACACTGGCCAATTGAGCACTCCCAGGTGACATGCATCTGACAATGTATTGAATAGGCCACACGAATAATCCAGTAATTTATGCAGCCTGGCCACCCAACTGATTGTAACTTGCGAAGGCACAACAAACAAGTGCCGAACAATGTACTGATAGTCATTTGTGACTTTAGAAACCAATTGGGCATTTATACTGATCTGGAGCCCCCTAATACCTGAAAAAGTAAGGGTATGTTCACACGGAGCAAAAGCGGGGGAATCCCACTTTGGAATACTGTCTGCCTCAGTGTCATGAAGTGTCTCTATGGAAGGGCTCATGCACCACCGCTTTCGTCGCTTTCTGGTCAAAGGATTAACATGTCAATTCTCTGAGTGGCACACTAGTCCTCCCATAGAGGCACTGAGGCAGACTGGATTCCAAAGCGGGATTCCGCCACTTTTGCTCCTTGTGAACATAACCTTACTTAGAGGGCTTAGGATGTTAGCAGCTCTATGTATTGTCTCAACAATGATTGGCTGCAGCAGTGTCCTGGGTCAGAATGAGGAGTGTTGGACTGGATGACTTCACACCAAAAGCTGAAGGGGACCCAAGTAGTTGAATAGGCCTTTTATTTTGTAGCAGCCCAAGCAAAATAGCAAAAATTTTATAAACCCAGAATCCCCTTTCCCCTGTCTGCTGGACCAATGCAGGAGCTTGAACTAATTGAACCCAGTTGGGCACTACCTTGAATCTGACCCTATTCATTGGTGAGAAGGTATGAGCATATAAACTCTCCCAATTAACCTCATGATGCGGCCAATAGCAGCATTCCCTAATTACGCCCTTTTTCTACAACGCGTTTGTGGGGTGCTAATGTCTTTTTTTGCAGCTGCGCCCTCCAATTACACCCGGCCTCCTGTTTCTCAAAAAGACTTTTAGCAGTGCTTTCAGTGACTGATCAATACAGGACACGATGGGAAGGAGAACTGTCTCATTTTAGAAAAATGCCCCATAAATGTTAAAGCTTCTTATATTCAGTTGTTCCAAAATACCATGTTACATTTTTTTTTTACTCTTCCAGGCCGCACATACAAGATTAACTGAAAATGGCAGCCATGAGCTTTTGCTCTTGTACAATATGTCTCAAGAAGATGGTGTGTGGACGGATCCAATGTTGGATAAAATTTTTAATGAAGAAATCCAGGACCCTTATGAGGGTAAGCACTGCCAGGCTTAAACTTTGTAGTTACATGTAGAAGAGATGTTAAAGGGCAGTATCTAACCTGTTGCCATAGGGCACTGAGAATGAAGGTAAATTTTGTAGCTTGATCCTCAATGCCATTTTTGGGAAATAATGTCTGTATTCACTATGGAAAGGAGGTGGTTTGGAGCACTGGGGTTGGGGGCCTCTCAGTGCACCAATCTACCCTGCCATCCTGCCCCTCCTTAATGGGCAGTGCTCTGAAGTGTCATCACTCTGATGCTTATTACTGTAAAACGAATATTCATTAGGTTAGCGAGACAGTTTGGTACACTGAGAGGCGGTAGTTCTGTCCCCAATGCACAAAATCTCCTAATTTGCATAGTAAGTAAAGAAAAGATTTCTTGAAAAAGGCGCTGAGGATCAATGTATTAAAATTGGAGCTTAAAGGACAAGTGCCATGAAAAACTTTTTCTCAGTCATTGAAGCACATTACAAAGTTATATAACTCTGTAATATGCTTCAATCACCAATCTGCCTCCCTTCCCTGTCTTTTCCCCCCTCCACCCCCCAGCAGGAAGTGTAAGAAACTCACACAGACCTAATTACTGTCGTCACCAAGCTCTCCTCTCAGCTTCTTCTTGTGAGATGAGTCATCAGCAGGAGGGCTGCTCTAGCTCCTGTTACACCAGCCTTCCCCCTCCCCCTGCCTTGTCAGGTGACTCAGCTTGCTTAGCTCCGATTGGTTGAAG
This sequence comes from Dendropsophus ebraccatus, assembly GCF_027789765.1. Lineage (NCBI taxonomy): Eukaryota > Metazoa > Chordata > Amphibia > Anura > Hylidae > Dendropsophus > Dendropsophus ebraccatus. Next base: position 26,581,860 of record NC_091459.1, read on the forward strand.
AACTGCAATCCATCTGAGTCATGTGACTTGCTGAGTCTGTGTGAGTTTCTTACACTTCCTGCTGGGGGGTGGAGGAGAGAAAGGACAGGGAAGGGAGGCAGATATGTGATTGAAGCATATTACAGAGTTATATAACCTTGTAATGTGCTTCAATTACTGAGAAAAAGTTTTTCATGGCACTTGTCCTTTAATTGCAAACCAAGCCTGACCTGGAGAAGAGAGTGGTGCTATCTCAGACTTGTAGGGCTCAACAAGACTTGTAGGGCTCAAAACTTTCTTCCTAATATGCCGCTATTTGCCTTTGATTGTTTAGTTTATCTAGGTTACAGACCACCGTGCTGCTCTAAAAGTGATGGTCTGGCTGGTGCCTGTATAGCTTGTCTGTATAACATTTTAACACAGTGTATATTTACTATGGGTGGGATTCATCAGGAACTGCATCTTACATGCCAGTCTTGAAAAGCCCCCTGTGCACCGTCGGTGACATCTTGGATCTGGCGTAGATTTCACCAACAGTTCACTGCCCGTGCAGTTTGATAAAATCCCAACTATAATTTTATACACCTACATTATAGATATATATACACACCAGCCAGACCACTGCTTTTAGAGCAAAGTGGTGGTTGGTAACCTAGACAACGCGCTGTCGCCAACGGGAGGAAGAGAGCAGCATATCAGGAGGAGACAAAGTTTGCTAAATGAATGAAAAGAGCGGCAAGTTCACTAAATAAATGTGTTTGCAAAAATATTTAACTTGACAATTCTCAATAGTATAACATTATATATTAGCGGAGACTGGATCACCCTTTTAAATTGTGTATTGTGTTTTCTGCAGAGCTTTTTCTCTTGCCTTGGCCCTGTATGAAAGTCTAGCTTTCTAAGCTGCTGTTGATGATTTTCCTTGATCTCACTCGGTTAGATCTGACTGCGTGGGATACCAAGGTCGTAAATATTAGGCAGTCAAACATCATTTCAATTAAAATGATTGCACTTGCGAGCATAAAATATCACGGCTTTCCGTTGATGTAATCTTTAAGTATTGTGTTTCATACATTTGCTTTAAGCTGATATTTTTTAACTCTGCATATTCAGATATGTAAGGTTATAGGCAAAGAGTATTTGTATATTTTATGTAATATCATAGATTACTACAGAATGCGAGACACAGCTTATGTGATAGTTTTATGAGGAAACCAAATCTGCCTACTACCATCACTTCTGGGCTAAGTTTGGTTTTTAATTTAGTCTCACTAAGCCTAGGTAAAAAGTTACTTCAGCAACCAAGATTTTGTGATAAAATGCTGCGTCCATCATATTTTCCTTCAGTTATGTAGCCAGTGGCACAAACATATTTGCAATCTGTGTATCGATAGCATTATTATATAACGATGACCTTTTCATTGGGGATTTTTTTCAGTCTGTATGGTAATGGAGATTTCAGAATTCAACTCTGTTACTGGGTTTCCAAAAAAATACCAAAAAACTCCTAAATGCATATTCATGTCAGTTTTAGTTTCAAAGACTCTTGTTAAATAACAGCGAGGGTTGTACTCGGTCATTCTCACCTGGGCCCTGCTGCTCCTCTACCTCCCGCTCTGATACCGGCGTCCCTGCACATAACGTGCAGGGCTCACGCCTGGCCGCACGCGTGTGTGCGGGGGCACTCTGACGGGACAGGTGAGGGGAGAGGTCGCTCTGATGGGTAAAAAATACCGCAGATACCGTCCTGGCTAAGTTGAGCTCGGTTAACAGACGCCAGTGACTGTATCAGTATTTTTGCGGTATACCGCCCAGCCCTATATGCAGGGCCGTATTTACCACTAGGCACCCGTGGTCCGGTGCCTAAGGCAACAGCTTTCAGGGGGGCAGCACCAGGAAGCAGGGGGGAAGAAAAAAAACTTGTTTTATTTTTTTACGCTTCCACCTCCCCTTCAGACTTGCCAGTAAATCTGGTGCATTTTCAAGGTGGTAGGGGGTCTTTGGGGGAGTGCATGTGGCGGAAACCACGCTACCATTTCTTCCCCACTAGTCATGTGCTGTTACCAGGATTGTTGACCATACACCTATTGGTTACCGCATGACTGGTATCTGCTGCATGTGGTGACGTAAAGTAAATGTGTGAACGCAGCCTTTGGCTGGGTTCACACTATGTATATTTGAGGCTGTATTTGTGAGGCTGTATAGCAACCAAAACCAGGAGTGGATTGAAAACACAGAAAGGCTCTGTTCACATAATGTTGTAATTGAGTGGATGGCCATCATTTAATGGCAAATATTTGCTGTTATTTTAAAACAACGGCTGTGGTATTGAAATAATGGCCGTTATTTACTGTTATATGGCGGCCATCCACTCAATTTCAACATTGTGTGAACAGATCCTTTCTGTGTTTTCAATCCACTCCTGGTTTTGGTTGCTATGAGGACCTGACATGAGGACCAAATACTGCCTGAAATATACATAGTGTGAACCCAGCCTAAGACTGATCAGATATCAATGTGATGGGGAGTAAAGATGGGGCTTCTTAAGGTTTAGTGCCTAGGGCAGCAGCAGCTGTTAATACGGCCCTGCCTATATGAACACTTAAAGTTTTACAGGGTGCACAATTTTTCTTAATTTGTAAGTATAGGTGAGCGAATTTACAGTACAAACAAAGCAAGATGCTTTGTTAACTTTCAATTCAATTCCGCTCTGGGTGCCTGGAAAAGCTGGATCCAGTTAAGACTGTCCTGGCTGATGGACTGACCGCTCAGCCAATCGGTGACTGGAGCAGCATCCCGCCCCAATTACTTACTAGCTGAGCGGCCAGTCCATCATTGGGTAGTGTTTTCTTTACATTTTGCATTTGTTTCCATTTAAATGAAAAGTGTGTCTAATGTGTGCTGTGTGTCTCCCTTTTCTACAGCCGAAGAGCTTTTTCATTCCGAGGGCCCATTACTACTGGAAATGAGAATTAAGCGTCTCCTCAAACTTGGCAAAGTGGCGGCTGCGACGTGCCTGGCAAAGATATGTTCAGAGCACCAAGAAATGAACAAGAAAGGACACTTCAAACAGCTCTACCTGAAATGTCTATGCGCAGCCTCTCCAAATATAAAGCTTATAGAGGAAGTTAGTAGTTTTCTTTTAAGGCACTTTATCCATTTTGCACATTTTTTAAAATATTTAAAATTAACTATAAGTTAAAGGGAACCTGTCACCCCCCGTACCGGGGTGACAGGCTCCCGACCCCCCGTTAGAGACCCCTATACTTACCTCATCCCGCCGGGTCCCGCTTCTGGAGGTGGTCGGGTCCCGGAGATCTCAGCCGCTGCAGCCCGGTGCGCGCGCTGAGAGATGAGTCCAACGCTCATAGAGAATGACAGGAGAGTCCAGCGCTCCGTCATTCTCTATGAGCGTTGGACTCATCTGTCAGCGCGCGCGCCGGGCTGCAGCGGATGAGATCTCCGGGACCCGACCGAATCCAGAAGCGGGACCCGGCGGGATGAGGTAAGTATAGGGGGCTCTAACGGGGGGTCGGGAGCCTGTCACCCCGGCACGGGGGGTGACAGGTTCCCTTTAAATATAAAACTAATTTTCTTTATCTAGTTAGGAAGCATTAAATTTTTAAAGGGAATTTTAAGGGGGTTTCTCATCTGTGCATGTTATCCCCATCTAGTAGAAGAAGCAAAGTCTATGACTGACCACTCATCCATTCAGACTTCTCACATTGCAGTCATGTAATAAGTAGGAAGTTCCTACAGTGATCATACATTTTACTTCATATGCTATAGATATGTGATGACCCCTTTATTGGCTAATATCCTTTAGCTTTGCTTTCACTATCTACTACAGTGTATTGCCTTTGTTTTTTTAGATTGCCAAAGTAGATTGCAAGGATGCATTGGAAATGATCTGCAATCTGGAGTCTGAAGGGGATGAAAAAACATCACTTATATTGTGTGCGGCCTTTCTATCCCGCCAGCTACAGTTTGGAGAAATGTATTGTGCGTGGTAAGTATATAGAAAACTAAGTAAGAAAATTGTGCAGTAATAAGATGACAAAATATTGTTTAGAGGATACGATGTGCCGGACCATAATAATGGATTCGGTGATCAGGACATACGGCAGCTGATCGGTACTGGAAGACTTGAGAATTTTTAATAGTAGTAAATTTCAAATCTCTGGCACTTTCTGGCACCAGTTGATTTGAAAGAAAAATTACTTGCTGAACTACCCCTTTAATGAGTCGGCAAAAATTTAATGCATTATGTGCTTCAGAACATGGCAAACTTGCTGTGTAACTTTACATGGTCTGTTACAGGGCTGAGTTGCTGTGGTTTCTAAGTGCCTCCACTTTTCAGTATTTCCACTCTCAGATGATTGTTTAAGGAAGGATGACATTTCCTAAATTGTCATAGCAGTTGTGGCAAACTACCACGCTAGAGTTCAATGAGTTTCCTATAACAACCGATTCTTCAACAAATGTTTGTAAGGGCAGGTTGGCAGTGACATGCCAGTATATGTAGTTGCAAAAACTTAAGTAAAGTAACTGGTCTGAATTGCCAGCTGCCAGAGGGGGAAGGAGGCTAATTCTGTCCATATCCCACCCCCAGCAGCACAGACTAGCATCAGCCATAGGGAATACATATATATAATTTTTAGATTTTTTTTAGATTGCCAGAAACACTGCAAATTATGTAAAATGTTTTGAAAGGCTGCTAAATACTGTTTTTAAGACACAAAACGTGGTGTTATTAATACCTGTGTATGTTTTTAGGGAATTGACACTGTTTTGGAGCAAGCTGCAGAGAAGAGTTGAACCATCAATACAAGTATATTTAGAAATATGCCGTCAGCTGTCTCAGTTAACGAAAACTGTGTATCACATCTTCTTTCTCATCAAGGTTATCCAATCAGAGGTTAGTCTTATTTTGTTTGCATTTATACCATTGTTTTCAGCAAACATTTTAAAAGCCTGCACTGGTACACTTAAGGTCCTATTACACAAAGCGATTATCGGTTGATAATCATCTTGTGTAATGAAGACAACGAACAACCGACATGCGTGATGTCGGCTGATCGTTCTCCTTCAACACATTAAAAAATCAACAATCACGATAGCAGCGATATGCCGCCGTCGCTCCGCGGAATAGGAGCTACGGCAGCAAACCGCTGCTATCTTCTATGAGTTGCCCAGACGATCTAGCGATCACCCCAGTTTAAGTCTTAATTACCCCCTTTTCCCATTTTTCAAATAAACATAAAAAAAAAACATGTTAGATATTGCTGCATGAGGAATTGTCTGAACTATTGCAATAAAACATTATTGATCCTGCACTGTGATCAGCGTAAACGAAAAATGATACCGATCGCCAGAATTGCATATTTTTGGTCCCATTATCTATCATATAAATTTGAATAAAAAGCAAATAAAATGTCAAATCCACCCAAGTCTGGTGCCGTCAAACGACAGATCATAGTTGAAAAAAAAAATTCTTTGTAGATGAACAAATTACAAGGTTATTGAAGTCTGCATATGGTGATTCAGAACCAAGTTTATTATTTTTGTAAAATTTTCATTTCAACATTGGTAAAAAAAAGTCTATAAACTGCCTTTCCCTTTAATTGTTCTGTACTACAGAATAAATAATACTTTTCAGTGTTACTGCAAAGTGAACAGAGCAAAATCCCTCAACAGATGGGAGCATTGCAGGGTTTTTTCTGTTATGCAGTATTTTTTAATGATAAAATGAATGCTGTTTGCTAAAAATCTTGTACAGGGGGAAAGGGTTTAAATAGTACAAAAAAAAATAACATTAAGCCGCAAAGTACTCATTTTAAAATGAATTACAAAAATAGAGAGAGACAGCTTCAAATTGGGTTGAGGTACTGACCTGAAGAATCAAGATAACATGTAAGTTTGACTGCACGGTAAACAATGTAAAAAAATAGCAAATACTGGCAATACTGTATTTAATTGCCAAAATACCACTTTAAGGTATGTATATTGTGTATTGTATATTGTTATTCTATTGTTTAGCTGTTAACATATTTTAAGATACACATTGTTGCGCTTGGTAACTGTTGAGACTTGTGCAAGATTGCTAAAGCATTTGTTAACAGATTATTAGCCATTTATTTTTTTATTTTTTTGTTACTTTTTCAGACTGAGGCCGCCGGACTTCCAACTTGTATTGAGCTATGTGTACGAGCCCTCCGCTTAGAGTCAAGTGACAATGCTAAGGTTAAAATCTCAATCTGCAAAACAATCTCTTGTTTATTACCTGATGACTTGGAAGTCAAAAGAGCTTGCCAACTTACAGAATTCCTTTTGGAGCCCACTGTGGATGCATACTATGCTGTCGAGATGCTATATAACCAACCAGACCAAAAATATGATGAGGAAAGTCTTCCTGTACCAAACTCTTTACGCTGTGAGTTGTTGCTAGTCTTGAAAACCCGATGGCCATTTGATCCAGAGTTTTGGGACTGGAAAACTTTAAAACGTCAGTGTCTGACCTTAATGGGAGAGGAGGCTTCTATTGTTTCTTCGATTGATGAATTAAATGACAACGAAGCATATGATCAAGTGGATGAGTTCCAAGAGTTGACTAAGGACACTACAGAAAATGGACTTGATTGTTTTAATGACCCCGCTCCTGCTCCTGAGGTCGGTGAAGTAAAGAAAAAGAAGAAACGTATTAAGAAAATTCAAGAGCATGGATACATATCTGCAAGATTTAGAAATTGGCAAGCTTATATGCAGTATTGTGTCTTGTGTGACAAAGAGTTCCTGGGTCACCGAATAATTCGCCATGCACAAAAGCACTGTATAGATGGCATCTATAGCTGTCCAATCTGTGCAAAACAATATACCACTAAAGAAACCTTTATCCCTCATGTAACATTACATGTCAAACAATCCTGCAAAGAGAGACTGGAAACTATGCAGCCTCACAAGAAGTTAGTGAAATTGCCTAAAAAACCTCAACTGTGTAAGAGTAAGAAACCTGTGACTGTTACTAAACAAGAGCGACAAGTTAAGAAAAACACCCTTTACTCTGATGACTTCATAGTTTTTAATGACAATGACAACTCTGATGAAAATGATGACAAAGGTAATCAGTCCGAGAATTTACAGACAGACAAAGACAAGCCAACGTTGGTCAATGAGTTCCCTTGTCCTGTACAGTACTGCAACAAAGTATTCAAATATTTCAAAAACTTAATTGCACATGTGAAGGGTCATAAAGACAGTGAAGAAGCAACACGTTTCCTTGAGATACAGAGCAAGAAAGTAGTGTGCCAGTATTGCCGAAGGCAGTTTGTCAGTCTCACTCACTTAAATGATCATTTGCAAATGCACTGTGGAAGTCAACCTTACATTTGTATACAAATGAAGTGCAAGGCAAGCTTTGACACTTATGCTGACTTGCTAATTCACAGAAAGGAGCATCGGGATTTTAAAGCAAGGTGTATGTTTCCAAAGTGTGGAAGAATATTCTCTGCAGCTTACATGCTCTTTGACCACGAAGCACAACACTACAACACATTCACATGCAAAATCCCTGGCTGTGGAAAGATATATCATTCTGAACTTCAGTTACAACAGCACTTATCTGAACATTCATCAGGGTCTCCAGTGCCAGAGTCTAAAAAGCCTGGGGATCTTCCTCAGATGACAGCAGGTGGCAGTAAATGTGTTAGTGTCAAAGGAAAATCACTACAGAAGTCTAATGCAAATAGAAGCTTTAATGCACTGCCTTTACATTCATCAGATGTTCCCAGTTCTACCATAGCAAAAGACCCTAGTAGGCCTAATGCATCCCTGCTCGACCAGAAAGCTGATCCAGTGAGTTCCGGTGGACTAGAGAATTCTATGCATATACTCAGTCAACTGCTTCCATCTTCTAATGAGGCACTCTCTAATTCGGATTTGTTAAATCAGGTTTTACCAACAGCTTCTGTGGCTCAGAGTATTGTACCTAAAGCAGAAATGTTGGGTCATTCTACTTTTCCAGCAGAGTCTAGAAATATGAAATTGCCATCACTTGTTGAAGGTCTTCACAATATGTTAAGTGAAAATAAACTACTCACCAGTGCAGATCCTGCAGACGAAGCCCTAACGATAGCAAATACAGGTATGGGGGACCAGTGCCTATCGTTGTTTCAAGAAGCAAAAACTTGCATCCAAGGTCAGCCATGTAAAGCTTTATCTAAGGCTGTAAATTCTACTGAAATCAAAATTGAACCAGACCAGCACATAGGTAACATAATGCCGTTTAATGATGCTAACCACACTGCACAGCTGTGTGAAAATAATCTAGTGATGTCGGGATATGAAGACCGTACAAAGGCAGAAAATCTTTTGCCACTTTCACTTGAAACAAGTAATGCGCTCTCAAATGTCTTGCCCCCTGTCAGTGACTCCACCGTGACTCCTGTACCGCCAGCTCCAACTGAAAGGTTTAAATGCAATGTGGAGGGATGCACACGAATATATAATTCTGTCCAGAGCATTGGCAAACACATGAAGAGTACTCACCCTGAACATTATAATTTTTTTAAAACTGAACGCAAGAATAGAAAGAAACGAAAACCTTCACCGCCTGATGAAAAACCTACCTACCTTATACTTGCAGGACCAGGAGGCCAAAATAATTCTAGTTTTCAGTCACCCCTGCAAAATGTAGTTAATCCTAGCTTCTGTAACCAGCTGCAGCATCTACCTAATCCAGTCTTCCCAACACATCTTGGAAACCTAGTTAATCCATTATTGAATCCGGTAGAGACTGTTATATCCCAAGGAATGCCTAAAAATGTGTCAGAAACGCTCTTGGGACCCGAAGTTGGAAATTTGAGTAATGCTACCTTGACATCACAAATAGAAGATTTGGCAAAAGTTTTACCTATGAAGTTTGAAAACGGTTCAGACCCATTTCTTCCTATGCCAACAGAAAACGACCCTCTGCCAGTCATGTCATCTTTAAGTGGAAGTACAATGTTCTCTCAGCTTGGAGGTGGTTCAGATCACGTTCTTGCTGGCAATGAAGCTAATAGCTCTGTCTTTTTGAAAGAAGATGTTGATTCTGAGGCCGCGTTTTCCAAACAGGTTGATGGAACTGAAATGGATGCTAATTTTAATCTTGATAAATCTTCTACAATGCTGTCAAACTCTGCAGATAAACAGAATAGTGCAAACAAAAATAAAGAGCGAAGATCAAAGTGGCCTCGTGCTAAGTGCCCTGCAATTGTCAAAGATGGCAAATTTATCTGCAGCAGATGTTTTAGAGTGTTTTCTAATCCACGTTCTTTGGGTGGCCATTTGTCTAAAAGAGCTGTGTGTAAGCCCCATAATGATTATGACCTTCCTCCAGTAGTTCCACAGAAAGATGGTCAGCCCTCTGTTTTGGCAAGTATGATTCTTGCTTCTAGTCCAAAGCAAAATGTGCAGCCACCTGGACAGACATTTAACCCTGAAATGACAATTAAAGATGAACCCTTTCTGACACCTGTTCACTCCGACACTGATAACACTCAATATTTACAGTGTGGATTTATACATCCTAGCATATCTAGCTATTCACCATCTGGGAACAAAACAAGAAGTCCTGTTAAGCAAAATTTTGAAACCTCAGAAAATATATGCACCAAAATGCTGCCTCCCAAAATACCTTCAGACAGTTGCATTACCACTAGTCATCAGATAAACACAGCCGAAGCTTCGACCGCAATCCCTTCACAGGTCTTGCCGAATAATTACCGGACAGAGCGTGAACCCAGTCTAGAAAACATCAGCATGAGTAACTGTGCTATCAGATCTGGACATCCTGAAATGGAACAAGTAAAGGCAAGTAATATCATCTGTCCCATTCTAACTGGTAATTCAGTAGAAGAAAACAATTGTATTGCCAAACCAGTAAGCAGCGCCCGAGTGTCTGTCATTAGTGGACCCCAGAGCTCTTTAGCCACCCCCAAAAAAAGGAGCAACAGTGCTAAAAGGAAGAAGAAAACAGATGGCCCTGCAGCAGTAGATGCTTCACATGAACTGGCAAAAAATATCTTGGCAGCTGTTGGGGGAAACCTACAAATGGCTTCTGAGATGCAACCAAACTTTATGACCTATGGTTCTGATTTATTGGAAAACCTTGCAAAACATTTGAGCAGTGCTGACAAGGAGTTGTTCATGTCTTGCATCAATGAAAGTCTGAAGGCAAGTTCTGAGACACATGCAGTATCCCAGCTTTCTGCAAAGCAAGAAAAAGACACACTGCAATTTCCTGCCTTCACTTCCGATAATAAAGGAACTGAAAAATTAAATGTCAACACTGACTTTAGGGAAAAGACATTTGAAACCATGGCTCCTGACCCCACTGACATTTACTCTGTTAATAGTAACATTCAGAATATTTGTTCTGCCTTGCCACCGAGTCAGTCTAGTCTTTCTAGCAGCGTGGATGATGAGATAGCTGAGGTCATGAATAGCGTAATATCTACAAACACTGCTTCCAGCCCAACTAACAAAATGAATATACCAATTTGCTCAGTTTCCCCTACCCAGGAAACCAGTGTTAAGTATGATGATCAGGTGTTGGAAATTATGGACTTGGTACAGAAGCTTCAGCTTGTAGATAATGTGATTTGTGAAGGATTAGGAGCAGAAGAGAAATATCCACCTTTTGAAAAGTTACCCATAATGTCTAGTGTAATTGTTCCGAATCCAAGTGTAAATTTATCGTCTGAACAAACACCTGATGCAGCTTCACAGATAGGTGATAAATGTAATGAAAAACCATTTATTTGTCAAGAGGAAAGTTGTAACTATTGCGCAATGACTAAAGATGCTTTGTTCAAACATTATACTAAAGTACATTATTACACAGAAGAAAAACTAGGAGAAATAAAGAAACATCAGCTAAAGTTTGCTCCCTTCAGATGTGTTGTACCTTCATGTACAAAAACATTCACCCGAAACTCTAATCTCCGTGCTCACTGTCAGTCAATGCATCATTTTACCTCTGAACAAATGGTACAATTAAAAATAAAAAGGCCTTATGGTAGGAAATCGGCAAGTGAAGGTATTGACTTGTCTCCTGAAATGCCTAGTGGAAGTCCAGAATTAAAAAAAAGTGAACCATATGAAATTCCTTTAGGAATAACTAAGCAAGAACCTGTAAACCCGAACCCTGATATGTGCCAGGAATTGCCACCAGTAAAACCAGTAGAAGCCCCAAAGGTTGAAGAAATTGGAGAGCCTCTTAACTTGCCGTCTGAGTTGCATTCTGTCTTGATTGATCAAAAAGGCAAAAAAAGACCTAAAATACGCCGGAAACCGAAAGACAAAGAGCATAAGCTTAAAAAGACAATAGAAAAAGATGGCAAGCCCAACCAGGGGTCTACTACATATAAACCCTATAAGTGTGTTCATGAGGGTTGCACTGCAGCTTTTACAATTCAACAAAATTTAATACTTCATTATCAGATTTTCCACAAGTCAGATGCTTCTAAGTTTTCTCTAGAAGATGATCTAAAAGAGGATAGCAATGGACCAATAATGAGAGAGTTCAGGTGTACAGAGACGGATTGCTCTAGAATATTTGCCAGTTTTGCAAGCCTAATACAACATTATGTGAAACTTCATGAGATGGTTGCAGATGAAATTGAAAATGTGATCTCCACTGGTAATATAGGACAATTTAATTGTGATCAAAGCCAGTGTACGGCTACATTTACCACTTGCTCAAATTACATTGAACATCTTGAAGAAATCCATGGCTTAAAAATGAGGACCTTCAAAATGGATGGAGATGAAATGTACAAGTGTGACTGTGAAGGCTGCGATCGTATGTATGCTACTCGGTCGAATTTGCTTCGGCATATTTATATCAAGCACAAAGATAAACACAAGGAACATTTAATCCGGCCAAGAAAAATCTGTATGAATGATCAAGATACCTTTGATGAAAAAAACAAAGTGCCCAAACAAAAGAGTGAAAACGATGTTGATGTTCCTAAAACAAAAAAAAATAAAGTCTGCAGCGGAGAAAAGGGTCTTAAAAGCAAAATCAGTCAAAATGACACAGGGCCATCAACACTTAAGTATGGTAGACATACATACTCCTTAAAAGATAAAGAGGCTGCGTTAGCAGAATGCACAGACACTCGCACAAAGCAGTATCCTTGCATGGTACGCGGTTGTGCATCTGTTGTTGCCAATGAACAGAATATGATTAGACATTACAAGTCTCACAAGCTATCTAGGCCGTTCATTGTAAAGCACAAAAAAGCACTAATTGTATGCAGAAGGACTAGACGCACCAAAGCTAAAGTGGTGTCTCAGTCGTCCAACATGGACGCAAATGAAGACGCTGAAAAACCAGAGGGTACTGAGGGCTCCACCAATGAGACTTTGTTGTCCCAACAAAAACAAGCAGCTTCCACTTTACTTGAAAGTAGTGATGAGTCCACAATTTCAACTTCTCAACAGAGTGAAACTGAAAAGGATGAGATGGATGAACTGACAGAACTTTTTATTTCAAAACTAAGCAATGAAGAAAGCACCAGCTCAGAGAGCCAAGCAAGGACTTCATCCATTGTAGGCAGTGACTTCCAGGAATCAAGTTCTTGTCAGTCTGAACCACAGAGACCTGTAAATGTTGTAAAAAAGACCAATAAGCAAAAGCACGGGACTCCTGTTCGAAAAAGAAAAAATGACGGACGTGAGGAAATACCGCCTACCGAAACTAGTAGCTCGCCTAGCTGTGAGGAGACATTAGTTTCTGATAGTTGTGATGAGCCACCAGCATTTGACTTGGGTTCCTTCAAACCTATGGGATTTGAAGTGTCATTCCTAAAATTCCTAGAAGAATCTGCTGTCATAGGGAAGAAACCTGAAAAGGATAGTGGTAATACTGATACCGACACACAAGCAGAAACAGAGCCGAGTGAAAAAAGACCAAGGCTATCTGTTGATGAGGACTTTGACACCGACATCTACTTACTGTTTTCTAATCCCTCACATTTACCCAACATGGACAATGTAAAAATAGTTTTAAACGAGGCATTCAGTGATTACATTGAACTTGTTGTTAAGCAGCTAAATGAACTGAAACCTGTTGTGATTTTAAAAAAACATGACTTAAGCTGCAATGAACTTCCCAATGTTGCAAAGGAACAAAATGTAGACTAAGATGGTAAAGCCACATAATAGAAAGGTCCTAGTATATTCAAAGCCTGTACATTTATTGTGAACTAGCAACTATCAAGCATGCCATTAAATGTATTTTTATTAGGGTTTTTTGTGAAAGTGACTTAAATTGGCCAAAAAGAAAAAAAAAAAGTCATGGCTTAAGTCATGCAATGTTTTTATTCCATGTTATCCCTATGGGACTAAAGGAAAGAAATTTTACTCGGTTCTGTAAATATTGTTCCAAACCCTCTTTATTTCTATTGATAAATTTTGTCATTTCCACAAATTAACAACTTGTGTATTATGCGTGAGATTTTGATTTATTTACCGGGTTCACTGCTCATGTTTTACAGGATATTTGTACATATTTGGGGGGGGGGGGGAGGTTCTGTTTTTTTTTTTGTTTTGTTTTTTTTTTCCTTTTTGTAAATATCAATGTAACACATTGCTGCCTAAGTCTAAACTATTAAATTACACATTTATATTCGGATTTTAATTTGTTAATCTAGCAATCACATTTTTTAAAGAAAGTTTGTATTGGAATTATTTTGGGTTGCACATTTTATGTAATTACTTATACAGAGCATCTATTGAAAATTTTTAATTGTAAATACTTGAAAACTTGGTTGCATTACATGTGTATAATGCTTATTGCTGCAAACCAGTCTGACCGTACGGTTGACACATGTACAATCATTACAACAAAGTATGGTTCTTTTTCCTTCAACTAGAGATGGATTTAATGGGTGCAGTTTACTGTTAGATGTTTTTACAGTTCGCAATAGACCAGTCAACAGCACCCCCTATGGGTCTGAATAAAATTACATCTGTTTTCCTTGCTTCCCCTTTACCATATAACAGTATGTCCAGTTTTACAGAAATCAGCATAAGTGCAAGGGTTGGTAAAATTGCACTTTGATTAGTTTTAACACTAAAATATAGTCCTTTAACATGCTTACCACTTAGGCCACCTCTTCTAGCTTTACAACTTTATAACATGGAAATAACGGTTACTAAACCCACTAGCTTGTGATATACACTTTAATACTGTTGAATCTGTAACAGCAATGGCCCTTTTTAGAAAAACTAAGTCTTACAAGTTTGCCCCCATTTCCTATTCTTTATAGTTTACATCCTGTGTCTTAAAGGGTATCTCCAGTGTTTTTTGTTTTTTTTTGGGGGGGGAGGGAGGGATATTACTATTGTGCAGATAGTGGGATGGGCTTCCAAGCGTCAAGTCGCACTCTCCACGGCGTCTCCATAGCTCTAGTCTTCAGCGCAAGACACAGCTTAGTGTAAGAGTACTATTACACGGGCCAACTATGGCCGGATCATTTTAGTAAACGAGCGCTGATCTGCTATATCTGTGCTCGTTTACTGGACCTATTAGATGGCCCAATAATCGGGTAGTAAGGGCTGCATGGACTTTGTTAGCGATGTCCATGCATCCTTTGCCCAAACATCTTACCGCTTGCTTCTCGCTTTTGGTCTGACAGGCCGCTTAGACAATGCAGCTGCCTGACGGGAAGCTGCGGAGCACAGGAGAGAAGACCGGGTGTGGGAAGAGGTAAGGTGTCAGGTGTTTGGGGATTCCTCAGCCGTTGGCTGCTCATCACTATTGCACATAGTGATGCGTGGTAGTCGCCCGACAATTTTAGGTCCAAACGTAAAACAACGATCAGCTGATGTCGGTCATCGGCCGATCATTGTTTCTATTACTCAGAGCAATAATCGTCCAAATCGGGCCGATTATCGCTCCACGTAATAGGTTCCTAACTCTATGGTGCTGGGTCTCATGCTGGAGATGCCAGTGAAACAACAGGCATTCAGAAGCATGATAGGAAAACTTTCACAAAACTGACCCCTGCTACTGGAGAGTTGTAGCCTTTTAAAGGGAACCTGTCACCCCCCGTGCCGGGGCAGAGCCCGGCCAACAACCCCAAATCCTTATATTTAACCTGTGCACGAAGTCCCACTCCCGCAGCCGAGATATCACCGTCAGAAGCCCGGCGCACACGCATCAGAGATGGGTCCGACGCTCATAAAGAATGAATGGAGCGTCATTCTCTATGAGCGTCTGACTCGTCTCTGATGCGCGTGCTGGGCTTCCGACGGTGATATCTTGGCTCCAGGAGCAAGACTTCGTGTGCGGGGTAAGTCTCTAGCGGGGGGGGTTGACAAAGCTCTGCCCCGGAATGGGGGTTGACAGGTTCCCTTTTAAGTTTTTGTTTATTCAAAGTGTTTAACTGCTGGACTTCAGATCAGAAGGTTTTTGTTTTTTTTAACCAGGCTCTCTTAATCACAAGGCCATGCTTACATAGAGGGAGTTTGCAGACGTAAATTCCGGTTTGTATTTTCTGTGAAATCAGCAGCTCAAGCTCAGGGTATTTTTCTCACTACTTTGCAACTGCTACAGCTAGATTCATATGCAGATTAGCATCATTAAATTTCAGTCAGCTAAACCATGGCTTTTTAGTGTTGAATCCACACGAAGGTGAATATGCTGCAGATTATAAAATCCATGGTGTGCTCTTTAATCCACACAGTTTTTTTTTCCTGTTGTGTTAAGAGGGAATAAAACAAACAACAAAACCTATCATGCGCCAGCAGATTTGCAAATGGCTCTGTTAACATGGGCTGAAGTGAAAGTATTTGCTAAAGGAAGCTGAAAATACAGATTTTACCTGCTGGTAGACTTCTGCAGTTAATCGCTAGTATACTTTATCCAAATGTCAGTGCAATAACAGTGCACTTTACATGACCAGTTTAAAGAAAGTATTCTACAAAGCAGCATACGTTATCAAATTTTAAATACCAGATTAAATTATTACGGTCACAGGGTTGGTCTTGAGCTGTTACCTGTTAATGAATTTTAGAGCAGAGTCCCAGCAGAGGTAATTGTATAATGCTGGGGGCCACAGAACACCCATGCTCAATTTTTACATGAAATGAAAGTATGCAGTACAAACTGTGTGTCACTGTGTTACGGGAACCTTATGTGAATGTCCTGGAACATTTATAGTTGTGTGGAGCAATGTATATATTTCAGGTGATTTGTGAAGTAGCCCAGTGTTGCCTTAAATAAAAGTTAAATTTTTATAGACTTATTTGGTCATTCAGTTTTGCACATTTTATTTTATTTTTAGCTGGATGGCTGCCCAGGACAATGCAAACTTGGTATATGGTCTATATCTAATCACTTTTGCAGTTTTATAGTGGTTGGTTTTTTTGTCCTCCATTGAGGCCATGTTTGCAGCTTGTATTTTTAGCTGTGATAAAAATCAACCGATTTTCATGAATGCATTTTTTTAAATGCATTAAAAACTTTTAAAAGGGAATCTGTCAGCTGTAATTCTTGAAGAGTAAGGAGATGTTACAGCCGGGTGCATTTCAGGAGCTTGGGAAAGTCTGACTTCTTTTTTGCTATGGAAATAAATTACTTTTCTATGTTATAGAAGAACAGCTGAATATATAAAAGAAGTACCATGTGTCTTCTGGCCCAAAAAGCTCACTTAACAGTGTCAGCAGTTTGGAATGCAAGATAAGAGTAAAACACTCATTGTTCCCTGCAGCACTGGCAGTATTGCCAACTATGAATATATCCAGGACAACCCCTTTAACAACTAATGGATTATACAGAAGACTTACTATGGTACTGTTTGTTCATAGTGAAAGTGAAATATGTTTTTGCATGCATTTACACATGGAAACCTGCATGTGAAATATCCTCAAACTACCTGATAAATTAAAGGGAAATAAGTTACTTACCTTCAACCTCGGTTCTATTTTCGTGCTGTTAGCAGTCTAATCTTTATGCTAGTAAGTTTAAATGCACTGGGGTTGGGATTACCGTCCCCAGTGCACAAATATGCCACCGGCTGGTCCTCCTCTAACGAATATTTGTACAGAGGGCTGGTCATGGCAAATCAGTGGGCTGAGGCCTGTAGTCCCACCCCCAGTGTGGGGGTATAATATATATTACGGCACAGAGAATGAAGGTAAGAACATCCTTAACGCTCTGTGCACAATAGGGACATATCAGAAGGTTAAATTCTTGTAACCTATGTATGTATGTATTGTATGTACGGCTGTAAAACACTTTTTAAACGTGTAAAACATGTATTGAATGGACGGCTGTAAAACACTTTTTAAGCAGGGTAAGACAGGTAACTGCTTGGATTGAATATAAACTGTCCAGGGAAAAGCATGGCGCTGGTCCACATGGGGATCAGAGGAGGTACAGTCTCAATATTATTTTAACATTAATGCAAATTTTGGTTTAAAGTGTCACTGTCGTGAATTTTTTATTTTTTTTGCAGAAATCAATAGTCCAGGCGATTTTAAGAAACTTTGTAATTGGGTTTATTATCCGAAAAATGCATTTTTATCATGAAAAAGCAGTTTGAAGCTCTCCCCCCTGTCTTCATTGTTCTCCTATGGAGAGAGCTAAAGAAAAGACCAAAACAGGACAACAAAGAGTTAATCTACAAATCCCTCACGGGATATCTCCTGTGACAGTCACCAGTGACCTGTCTGAGCTCGGATTACAGCTGTCACCCAGCTCCGTGCCTGTAATCCTCTGTTATCTGCTTTCTGCTGCCGGCTAACTCCCTCCTTCCTCCTCCCCCCTCCCCTCTCCCTAGAACAGACAGGGTACGTCTCCTGCAACAAGTCACAATTTTCTGATTTTTCAGAGTGGATGAAAAAGAGGAAGGAGGGGGGGACCTGGGAAAAGGCTTTTTACATGCAGATAATGGCAGATTTGGCTAATAAACCCAATTACAAAGTTTCTTAAAATCGCCTGGACTATTGATTTCTGCAAAAAAAAAAAAATACGACAGTGACTCTTTAAGCGAGCATCGGTCTTTATTGTGATGTCTAAACACGTCCCATGGGAGATATGTCTCTTGGAGACATGTTGGTTCGGGGGCAATAAGTCTTTTTATATTCCACTCTATTTAACATATACACGAGGGGCATCTGTATTTCACACGGTGGTGGAATGAACACTATTGGGAAGAAGCACTGATATGAAAGGTAGTTATATATTTTTGTTGGTAGAATATAGAGAGGAAATAAAAGTTGGTGATGGTTATTTTTGTCCCTCCACCATACACCTCTGCAACTATGCTAGCACCATGTCGGTATATGCATAAGTGAAACATTCCAGTAATCTAAGCTGGGGACTTTTAACTGTTATAAATAAGAGATGTACAAGAAAAGGTATCTCCTCCCTGCATAGGTTTAAGGGGGTTGCCTGGGTTAAACTCTAATGGCAATCAAATCCAGACGGGATGTCTTTTTCTGGTATAATATCTCGTGAATCTTTTTAGTACAGAGGAATGGTAAACTATTAACTTTGATCGCACACTCTTCTGGTTCATATACGTAATATCACAGAGCAATCACTGCTGCTGATCAGAATGGAGGACAAGCCAAGTAAAAGATCTGACCTGAGAGTCCAAGACAAAGGGATATAAATAATTCAGCTATTTATGGAACAGTGTTTGAGTGGGTGGTATTGGATATGTTAAAAGAATATCTGAGGGCTATTTCTACTCACCGTAAATTCTTTCTTGTAGTCCGAAGCAGCAGAACATAATGGAGAGATTCTATCTTCCTGCAATGGTAGGACAGATGGTAACAAGCAATTAAAACGTTAAATGTCCTGCCTATTAGAGCCCCTGCTGACGTACTTTCCTTGTCTACCTCTGACAGCAATGAACTGAAAAGATAGACTAACTCAGCATATGATGCATAAAGATTTTATTGGGTTTGTTTGTGCTGCTGCTTTGGACTACAGGAAAGAGAATTTACGGTGAGTAGAATTTACGCTTTCTCTTACGTCCTAAGCAGCAGCACATAATGGGGATATAGTAAGACCACAAAAAAAGGGGGGTACATGAAACAGCAGCCATATTAGAACACTACTTCCAAATGACAGCTATTCTGAAGCTCTGACATCAGTCTATACTGCCTGGCGAAGGTATTAGAAGATGACCAGGAGGCAGTCCTGCATATTTGGTCAATGGACACATAACTTCACCCAGGATGTGGACATTGCTCTTGTTGAATGAGCCTTGATGGAACTTGGCACTTGGACATTTTCTCCCTGGTATTCCATGATCGTCTCTTTTGTCCATCTGGATAAAATGGCTTTGCAACCCCTTTTCCTTCCTGCAAAAGACACAAAAAGATTCAGATCTTCTGAAATCTCTTGTTCTTTCCAAATAAACTCTCAAAACTGCCCACATCCAGAGAGTGCAGCCTTGGCTCATCCTCAATGGAGGAGTTAGGAAAGAAGACAGGCAACTCAGTCTGTTGTTGGGGAAAAAAAGGAACCTTAGGGGTGAAGGACGGAAACGTTTTTAAAACAACTCTATCCTGGAGGAGAATGAGATAAGGCTCAATGTACCCTAATGCCTGGATTTCACTTATGCGCTTAGCGGACGTAATTGAGTATTCACCAAAGACTCCTTAAAGTCCTCTGCCCATCAGTAAGGGCCTGTCAATTTCCAGTCATCCAGCAGAGGAATCGGTGAAAGTCTCCAAAATGTTCCTTTGGGCTAATGCTCTTAGAATTAAGGAGCTCTGATCCTGTATTGTCTTTTGCAAGACCTTTTCGGATCATTTTTATTTGTGGAAATGCATATCCCAGATGAAACTTCCACTGGAAAGACAGAGCATCTAGTCTCCAACGCTTGACTGCCCTTTACAGGGAACCGGGTGACTTTTGTATTCCAGCGGGTGGTCATTAGGTCCACCCACAGAAACCCTCAAGCCTGAGTTATTTGAAGGAAAACTTCCAAGTTCAGAGACCATTCCCCGGGTTTGGGGAGGTCTCGACTGTCTAAGACATTGCGGCACCCTTTCACAAGAGTGGCTGACACCCTGAACAACGTTTTCTATGCCTCTAACAAGTGTAGAAGCAACCTTGCGCCCCCCTGACAGTATATGTATGAAACCATTGTGGCATTGCCTGACCTCACTCTGACCACTTTTCCCCGAATCATCGGAGCAAAGTAAGGGTCCGTTTACACAGAAAGATTATCTGACAGATTATCTTCCAAAGCCAGGAATGGATTTGAAAAGAGGAGAAATCTCAGGCTTTCCTTTATGACCTGATCTCTGTTTATAGTCTTTCTGGCTTTGGCTTCAAATCTTTGGCAGATAATCTGTCAGATAATCTTTCTGTGTAAATGGACCCTTAGTCGAAGCCATCCTCACTACTTTCATCTCCCTGACGTTGGATGACCGATTCCTGTTAAAAGGGGCCTACTTCCCCTTTGTCCATTGTCCCACCATATGGGCACCACAACCTGGGCCTGAGGTGATGAAGTCAATCTATGTCTGTGGTGCAAACGATCTGCCCTTGATGGGAGAAAGCAAACCAGGCCAGAGAGGCCCTGGTTTCTTCTGAATTCTTCTGTGATGAGCGTCCTCTCTTTGAGTGTGATCCTTCACCTCTTTCACCATTGGAGCCTGCGGCAAAGACTTCAGACTGTCTATTTCGGCCCCAAAAAGTTTATTGGGCCTAAACTCCCAATGCTTAATCCACAGAGCAGGCCTGCCTGCGGTAAAGAGTGACATTGCCCTGGCAGCAAACCATACCTATTGGACAACCACATCACATAGAAGCCAAAGCGAGCCCCAGTGATTAACAGCATAATCAACCATGGACAGTTAACCCCATTCTTTACCTTGCTCAGGATCAATGGACAACAACATTAAACTTATTTTGGAAAGGTCCTTTTATCAAGAGCTCTCCACTCGTTCACCATAAGCGTCTTGATTATAGGATCATACCTTCATAGAAGAGCTGTCATCATCTGTGTATTCTGCTTGCACACAGTTTCCAACATTCAAGGATTTAAACAGCCTGTTTCTTCTCTTTATACGAAAGAAGTTGAAGTCCTGTTCCTCCTCACTTTCAAACATGGAAGAGTTGACTTTATCAATAACTCTGAAATCATCCAGACAGACACTTGAGGAGCCATGAAAATGTAAAAAGCCAGCTCTCAACGTTCCCAGGTTCATGCTCCGCACGATCCCCACTTGAAGATAGGCATGAAGAAAGTCACTCAGGATCAGCATTGTGAGCAGAAAACATATTCAATCTTTATAGCATACGACTTATAAAACAGATGGGCGTATTCACCCAGGATGCACCTCTACACGTTTCAGATGGCTTAAGGAGTTGAAGAAACCATGTTTATGTAGCCACTCCCTTTAACCCCTAGACGACCCTGGACATACAGTTACGCCATGGAAGTCTGTCACCAGACGACCCTGGACGTAACTGTATGTCCTGGGTGTTCCTCCTGCTATGAAGTGCGCTTCGGAGCGGAGCACGCTTCATAGAAGGTGGAAGCCGGCTGCAGTTAGCACACACTACCCCAAAGCCCCTCCCCCAATAAAAGTTTAAATCACCCCCCTTTCCCATTATATAAATAAAACATAAGAGATCATGGTGGAAAAAATGACACCATACAGCCCCGTAGGTGAAAAAATAAAACAGTTATAACAGTCACAATAGGCCCATTTTATTAATAACTAATTGCCATAAAAGGATTTTATAAAAAAAAAACATATGACAATAGAGAATCTGTGTAACCTGCATATGGTTGTGTTCGGACTGACCTATAGAATAATGGTATCATGTCACTTTTACCATATAGTGCATTACGTAGACACAGGAACCCCCCAAACGTTATCATATTGCGTTCTTTTTTACGATTTCACCTATTTATATCTTCATAAATAATAATTTTGGGATTCCATCATACATGTTATGGTAGAATGAAAGACGCCATTACACAGTACAACTATTCCTGTAACAAAGTGCTAGAGGAGGGAAGGGGAGGAGGGAAAAATGAAAACACTTAAGATCAAAATTTGCGCGGTCCACTGGGTCATTTTGGGCCTGGTCCTCAAAGGTTAAAGGGGTTATCCAGTGCTACAAAAACATGGCCACTTTCCCCCTACTGTTGTCTCCAGATTGGGTGGGGTTTTGAAACTCAGTTCTATTAAAGTAAATGGAGCTTAATTGCAAACTGCACCTGAACTGAAGACAACAGTAGGGGAAAAAGTGGCCATGTTTTTGTAGCGCTGGATAACCCCTTAAGAACCAGGCCTAAAATGGCCTTAAGGACCGGAGCAAATTTTATGAATATGACCAGTGTCACTTAACCTATAGCTGCACCAGGACGTTACTGAACGTCCTCGTGCCGCTATGGGAGTTCAGAGGGGGGTCGCGCGGCGACCCCCCTCTGAACTGCCGCGATCCCGGATGCCGCATGTAGCCCGGGATCACGGCTATTAGTGGGCACGGTCCGATCGCCGTGCCCGCTAATTAAGTACTTAGAAGCAGCTGTCAAAGTTGACAGCTGCTTCTAAATACTTGCTTTTATTCATCCCTGGTGGTCTAGTGGGGGGATCGCCCCCCTGCGGTGCAATTGCGGGGGGTGATCCCCGCATCCATCCCGGGCCGGGGTCTGCGCCGTAATGGCGCTGATCCCGGCTCGGCATTCTATTGCTTTTGGCTGCAGCAGCCAAAAGCAATAGAACACCGATCTCATGGATTCATGCAGTATAACTATACTGCATGGATCTCTATGAGAGATCAGAGTGCATATACTAGAAGTCCCCCAGGGTATATAACCCTACCCCCAGGGGGAATAACCCTAACCCCAGGGGGGCTTCTAGTATATGTGTAAAGAAAAGAAAAATGTATTTTTAATAACACAAAATCCCCTCCCCTAATAAAAGTCTGAATCACCCCCCTTTCCCCATTTTATAAATATAAATAATTAATAAACAAACATGTTTGCTATTGCCGCATGCGTAATCGCCCGAACTATTAATTAATCACATTCCTGATCTCACATGGTAAACGGCGTCAGCGCAAAAAAATCCCAAAGTGCAAAATTGCGCATTTTTGGTCGCATCAAATCCAGAATAATTATAATAAAAAGCGATCAAAAAGTCATATATGCGCAATCAAGGTACCGATAGAAAGATCACATCATGGCGCAAAAAATGACACCTCACACAGCTCTATAGACCAAAGGATAAAAGCGCTATAAGCCTGGGAATGGAGCGATTTTAAGGAACATATATTTTCTTTAAGGTTACAAACCCACTTGGCGGGTCTGCAGCGAGTCTCCATGCTGCGTTTTTGCAGCGAGACTCGCTGCAGATCCCGGCCCTATACTTTTAATGGCAGACAAACACGCAGCAGGGATGTACATCCCTGCTGCAAGTTTGTCTGCAGCCCACCCCATTAACCACCCGGCCGCCGGAGCTGATACTTCAACTGATCCCGGCTCCGGCGGTTCCCGATGTCTTCAGCAAGCAGGAGCGGGGACCAGGTGAAGTATATGCTCCAGCCAGCCGCCCGCAGCCCCGGCCGCCCGATCGGCCGCCCGATCGACCCCCCCCCCCCCCCCGCAGCCCCGGCCGCCCGATCGACCCCCCCCCCCCCCCCCCGCAGCCCCAGCCGCCCGATCGACCCCCCCCGCAGCCCCGGCCGCCCGATCGACCCCCCGCAGCCCCGGCCGCCCGATCGCCCCCCCGCAGCCCCGGCCACCCCCCCGCAGCCCAAGCCGCCCGATTGCCCCCCCGTAGCACCGATCGCACGCCCCCCCGCAGCAACGATCGCACGCCCCCCCCCCCCCCCCGCAGCACCGGTGCTGCGGGGGGCGTGCGATCGGTGCTGCGGGGGGGGCGGCCGTGGCTGCGATCGGACGGCCGGGGCTGCGGGGGGCGATCGGGCGGCCGGGGCTGCGATCGGGCGGCCGGGGCTGCGGGGGGGCGATCGGGCGGCCGGGGCTGCGATCGGACGGCCGGGGCTGCGGGGGGGCGATCTGGCGGCCGGGGCTGCGATCGGACGGCCGGGGCTGCGGGGGGCGATCGGGCGGCCGGGGCTGCGATCGGGCGGCCGGGGCTGCGGGGGGGCGATCGGGCGGCCGGGGCTGCGATCGGACGGCCGGGGGGGCGATCGGGCGGCCGGGGCTGCGATCGGACGGCTGGGGCTGCGGGGGGCGATCGGGCGGCCGGGGCTGCGATCGGGCGGCCGGGGCTGCGGGGGGGCGATCGGGCGGCCGGGGCTGCGATCGGACGGCCGGGGCTGCGGGGGGGCGATCGGGCGGCCGGGGCTGCGATCGGGCGGCGGGGGGGCGATCGGGCGGCTGGCTGGAGCATATACTTCACCTGGTCCCCGCTCCGGCTTGCTGAAGACATCGGGAACCGCCGGAGCCAGGATCAGGTGAAGTATCAGCTCCGGCGGCCTGGGGGTTAATGGGGTGGGCTGCAGACAAACTCGCAGCAGGGATGTACATCCCTGCTGCGTATTTGTCTGCCATTAAAAGTATAGGGCCGGGATCTGCAGCGAGTCTCGCTGCAAAAACGCAGCAAGGAGACTCGCTGCAGACCCGCCAAGTGGGTTTGTAACCTAAAAGGTTTTAATTTTTTACAAGCCATTAAATCAAATAAAAGTTATACATGTTACATATCGTTGTAATCGTAACAACTTGAGGAACATATATAACGAGTCAGTTTTACCCCAGGGCGAACAGAGTAAAAACATTCTCCCCCCCCCCCCCCCAAATAAAAAAAAAAAAAAAAAAACATTTTTTTTTTCAATTTCACCACACATATAATTTTTTTCTGGTTTCCCGGCACATTTTAGGCAAAAATTACATCTGCCATAGCAAAGTACAATTAGTTGCGCAAAAAATAAGGGCTCATTTGGGTCTCTAGGTGGAAAAATGCAGGCGCTATGGCCTTATATACATGAGGAGGGAAAAACGAAAACGCAAAAATGAAAACTGGCTGTGTCCCCTAAGGGTTAATTCATTAATAACTTTGGGATGCTTTTACCTATCCGGCTGATTCTGAGATTGTTTTCTCGTGACATGGTGCTTTACATTTCTGGTAAATTGGAGTCGATACTTTTAACGAATCTTTATGAAAAAAAATAAAAAAATAACATGAAAAATTGTGAAAAAATGCATTTTTCCAAGTTTGAAACTTTTCTGCTTATACAGAAAATGGTTATGCCACATAAATTATATATTAAATAGCATTAGCAACATGTCTACTTTATGTTGGCAGCATTTATTAAACTATATTTAATTTTTTTTAGACAATAGCTTAAAATATTAGCAGCTAATTTTCAGTAAAATTTCAAAATCAGATATTTTTAGGGACCTGTTCAGGTTTAAAGTGTATTTTAGGGGACTGTATGTTAGAAAGCCCCACAAAGCACCCCATTTCAGAATCTGCACCCCCCCAAACTCTGCAAAAGCACACCCAGAAAGTTTTTTTAACCCTTTAGGGTAGTCACAGAAATAAAAGCTAAGTGTGTAAGAAATTTGAAAATTTTAATTTTCTGCGCAGAGATTTTAATGTAATCCAATATCTTTCATAATTATAAACCTATTACCAGAGAAATGCACCCCAATATTGATTGCCCCGTTTCTGCAGTTTATAGAAATACCCCATATGTGGCCCTATTGCGCTATTTGACCCAACCACAAGCCTCAGATATAAAGGAGCGCCTAGTGCATTTCAATGGCTCCGTTATATTTGGTCATTTTTGACTGTACCACTTCAGGTTGGCAGAGGCTCTGGGGTGCCAAAACCTAAAAAACACCCCTAAAGGGACACCATTTAGAAAACTACACCCCTCAAGTAATGTAACAAGGGGTGCAGTGAGCATCTGGACCCCACAGGTGCTTCACAGATTTTCAGAACAATGTGGTGTGAAAAAAGAAAAATTTTTTTTTTACACTATAACGTTGTTCTAGCCTTCAATTTTTCATTTTCACAAAGGGATGAAAGGAATAAAAACCAAAAAAACGTATAGCGCAGTTTCTCCCGAGTACAGCAATACCCAACATGTGGACATAAAGTGCCAAGCGGGGGCAGGACGAGCCTCCAAAGAGAAGGAGCGCCAATTGGCTTTTGGAAGCTGAATTTCACTGGAAAGAATTTCAAGGGTCATGTCGCATTTACAAAGCGATCGTGCTGCCAAAACACTGGAAACACCCCACAAGTGACCCCATTCTGGAAACTACACCCCTCAAGGAATCTAATAAGGGGTGCACTGAGCATATGGACCCCACTGGTGACTGGCACAAATGTGGAACAATGTGACGTGAAAGGGAAAATTTAAATTTTTTCACTTTCACGGCACAAATGTGCCAGTCATCAAAGGGTCCATATCCTCATTGCACGCCTTGTTAGATTCCCTGAGGGGTGCAGTTTCCAGAATGGGTTAACTTTCGGGGGGTTCCAGTGTTTTGGCAGCACTAGGGCTCTGTAAATGCGACATGGCGTTCATCATCCATTCTGGCCAAATCCAACCTCCAAAATCCAAATAGCGCTCCTTCCCTTCGGAGGCTTGCCCTGCACCCACATGGCGCTTTATGTCCACATGTGGGGTATTTACGGACTCGGGGGAAATTGCTCTACACATTTTGTGTTTTTTTTTTTATCTTTTAACCCCTTGTGAAAATGAAAAAATCAAGGCTAGACCAACATTATAGTGTAAAAAATGTAATATTTCATTTTCACGCCACATTGTTCCACATTTGTGCCCGTCACCAGTGGGGTCCATATTCTCACTACACCCCTTGTTACATTCTTTATTTTTTAATCTAAATGTTGGTCTAGCCTTGATTTTTTCCATTTCCACAAGGGGTTGAAAAAGGAAATGAACGCAAAGCGTGTAGGGTAATTTCCCCTGAGTAAGAAAATACCCCACATGTGGACATAATGTTCCATAAGCGCACAGGGCAAGCCACCAAAGGGACAGCGCCATTTAGAGGCTGAAATGGAGGATGGAGGCCATGTCGCAATTACAAAGCTCCTGTGCTGCCAGGACAGTGGGAACCCCCCACAAGTGACCACATTCTAGAAACTACATCCCATAAGAAATCTAACAAGGGGTGCAATGCGCATATGGACCCCACTGGTAACAGGCACATATGTAGAACATGTGTTGTGAAAATAAAAAATTCCATTCTTTTCATTTTCACGGCACAAATGTGCCCGTCACCAGGGGGCCATATTCCCGCTGCCCCCCTCGTTAGATTCCTTATGGGGTGTAGTTTCCAGAATGGGGTCACTTGTGGGGGGTTTCTACTGTCCTGGCAGCACAGAGGCTTTGTAATTGCATCATGGCACGCCTCTAATGGCAATGGCGGCCATACCTATTTAGCTGGGGAAAAGGGACAATTTTAATTTATTTTGGGGTATTAGGCCAATTATTAGTTTATAAGGTTGAAAATGACAGGTGTCCATCAAATTCAACCTGTGTTGATCCAGAGGAAGGCAAAAAAACCCTTGTGAGGCAGACGACAGTAGCCTCATCACTGGGAAAAAATTCCTTCCCGACTCCATAATGGCAATCGGAATAATCCCTGGATCAACGTGACCCCTGAAATAGGAATAAGGGACAGAATTTAGAAAATGTAGAACCCCAATGACATGTGGTATGCCTTGAAGCGATCCAGTATGTAGAGGCCGGGGTGATCAGGACAGGTGTCACTGGAAAATGGTGTCCTTCCTGAGCCCCCACACTCTGCACTACTTCTGGGGTCTCCTGTTTTCCAGTGTGGGGGACGTCACCTGGAAAATGTTGTCCTGGTGCGATACGGGGTCCTTCATATCCAGAAGCGCTGGGTCCGCTCCATGGCTGCTAAATATTAGGGCTCTATTACTGCCTCTGATATTTTTGGATCGTGCTGCAAGCTACAGTAGCTCGGGCAGCAAGGGACCAGAAGAGGGGGTGCTGGTATAAAAGTTATCCCCGTACAGGTGGTGACCTTTATCCAGCAGTGGGAAGATCAGTTCCCGAACGACCTTCCCACTAACTCTGAGGATGGGGGTGGGGCATCTGGGGGCTGGATTCGGGTGTCCCTTCCTTCATACACTCTAAGGGTACGTGCACACTGCGGAATGGCAAAGGATAAACCTTTGTGCATTCCGCAGCTGGCACCCACCGGCGGACTGATGCAGGCGCGCGTCTCCGCTTGTGTCACACTCCATTCTATGCACGGGCGGATTGTGCCCTCTGTACAAAGAATGAACATGATCATTCTTTGGATGGACGATGGAATCCGCCCATGCATAGATTGGAGTCTATGACACGGGTGGAGACATGCGCCCACATCAGTCCGCCGGCGGGTGCCAGCTGCACAATACACAAAGGGTTATCCTTCGCCATTCCGCAGTGTGCACGTACCCTAAATCTGTAAGTGTACCCTGAGGTGTACTCACAGAATTTGTAGAATTTAACGCCATACCGTCATCTCTTATTGGGACGGTACTGGCGGAAAAGACGTGTCTGGGGGGCAGCGTATGCTACGCTACCCCCAGACACGTCACTGGATGATGAGGATGAATGGGGGAAAGAAGGATCCCCAGATTCATCCTCACTGGCTGTTTCAGTGTCGGAGGCAATAATAACGTCTGAGTTTACATAGCCCCAACATACAAGTAAAACCAGTTTGTATTAAAAATATCATAGCAGTTTGCATGCATGAACCACACTGTATAATACAAGGGAAAAATGTATATATAGTACCTGTAGCAACCTCCTGTTTCAATAATGTAAAAGGATTTCACTTCTCAGATTATGGCCCGCTGGATGCATGGTCTGCAATTGAAAAAAATCCACCACGCTTTTCTGTCTTATCAATCTTTAATGCCTATCACCACCTCTAGGTGGCACTGTTACTCTGTCAATTACAAACACCCTCAAACATTCCACTGACCCATTGTGCCTGTCAGAAAAATGTTGCTATACACTGGAAGGATTTTTAGTGCTTCTATGGTTAACATCATAGATGTGTTCAGCAATTCTGTTTTAACCTTCCTTGTAGTGCAGCCCATATATGACAGGTTACCAAAACTGCAACCCGTAAACTGCAATCACGTAAAGTTTGTGTATGTTTGGGGATATTACCATATTTTCTGGCGTATAAGGCAACTGGACGTATGAGACAACCCCTGACTTTTAAGAAGATTCTCAGGTATTCGCCTTGTACGTCGGAAAATGTTAACCCCTGCTGTGGTCAGGCAGGGGTTAGCTGCAGCTTAAGAAAAAGAACAACAACAATCAACTCACTTGTGACCTGTTCCCGGCAGTTGCGCGTCTCATGTCCCGTTCCCGGCGCAGGCAGTGTGACGCGCCGGAGGTCCCCAAAGCTTTCCTGGTCAGCAGAGTGTCTCATTGGAGAGGCTTGGAGGTGCTCGGCTGCCATGAGAGCTTTGGGAGAATGGCAGAGGCGCCAGAAGTTCCCGAAGCCTCTGCCATTCTCCCAAAGCTCTCAGCAGCTGAGTGTCTCCGATGTGAACGGGTCACAGGTTAGTACAATAGCTTCAATAGCATCCCCACCTTATGCTAAAATAGCATAAGGTGGGGATGCGGCAATTTTTTTAGCTCCCCCACCATATGGGGCGACCATACCCGGCGTATAAGACAACCCCCGACTTCTAAGAAGATTTTTCGGGGTTAAAAAGTCATCTTATACGCCGGGAAATATAATACATCCATCTTTTAAAATCTGGTCCAACACTGGGTGCCCCCAAAGTATATACAGAAATCTTCAGAATTATGTTTTTAGTGTCCCTAAATTGCTGACTATATTTAGTAACTAGGTAAGGTTTATTCAAACACTTATTCTGTGTTGAACTTTTAGCGTTCGAAATCAATTCTTGTTGGTTTCGTGTATTTGCTCTTGGTTGTGCCCATTAGAGCATCCACTCTGGGTATTCCTTCCTTCTAAGCCTTTCTGTGGCAACACCACTCTCATATTGGAAATCATCCATTGTGCTCAAATTGCATGTCGTGTAACAGTTTCCCCACATGAATTGAGCGGGATCACAGTTGGAGGCATGAAGAGTGGTGTTGCCCAACAAAGGCTTACGATGGGTTTTTGTAAGCACAATTTGTCCTAAAACACCTTTTAATTCAAGATCAAGGAAACCTGAATCCGGAAATTGATGTGTGATCTCAAGTCCCCATCTATTGGAGTTAACATACTTCATAATTGGTGGTATGGCAGATACAGGACCCCACCATGCCAATAGAAGGTCATTAAAGGGGTTGTCCAGCGATAAAAAAATTATTCACAGAATAACACACATTACAAAGTTATACAACTTTGTAATGTATGTTATGTCTGTGAATGGCCCCCTTCCCCGTGTCCCACCACCCCCACCCGTGTACCCGGAAGTGTGGTGCGCTATACATTACCTGTCACGTGCCGACCACGGTCTCCGATCGTCAGCAGTGACGTCTTCTTCGGGAGGCCGGCGGATCTTCCCGAGTGCCGGCCGCCCTCTGCAGCGTCATCCGAAGCTCAGCCGCGATTGGCTGAGCATAACTGTGCTCAGCCAATCGCGGCTGAGCAGCTGATGACGTGGCCGCGTCATCAGCCGCGATTGGCTGAGCACAGTTATGCTCAGCCAATCGCGGCTGAGCTTCGGATGACGCTGCAGAGGGTGGCCGGCACTCGGGAAGATCCGCCAAGCTCCCGAAGAAGACGTCACTGCTGACGATCGGAGACCGTGGACGACACGAGATGCGGTGAGTATAATGCACCACACTTCCGGGTCTAGCGTGGGTGGGGGGAAACACGGGGAAGGGGGCCATTCACAGACATAACATACATTACAAAGTTGTATAACTTTGTAATGTGTGTTATTCTGTGAATAGTTTTTTATCGCCGGACAACCCCTTTAATGTATTTGCCATGCCAACGGCAAATACTTCCAAAAAAAAGGATTGCTCAGTAAATATATATTATGTTGTTCCCAATAAGACATAGCCAAGTAGGCTGTGGACAGGGAGTGTTTGGCCCCCATGGACACTCCTACGATCTTAAAAAAAAAAAAAAAAAAAAGTTTCATGGCATTTAAAATAGTTATGATTCATAAGGTACCAGGCAGCTTCCTTAATGAAGTTTTGTAAATCATGACGATAGTTACTGTGCTCGATCAGATGGTAACTTAGAGCTTTCATGGCTAGCTGATGTGACACATTGGTATACAACAATACTTCATCTAAACTGAGCCATACATAATTAATAGAGATGAGAGAACCTTGAGCATGCTCGAGTCGATCCGAACCCGAACTTTCGGCATTTGATTAGCGGTGGCTGCTGAACTTGGATAAAGCCCTAAGGCTATGTGGAAATCATGGATATAGTCATTGGCTGTATCCATGTTTTCCAGACAACCTTAGAGCTTTATCCAAGTTCAGCAGCCACCGCTAATCAAATACCTAACGTTCGGGTTCGGATTAACTCGGACCTGAACTTGTTTCGCTCATCTCTAATAATTAAATTTTCATTCAGAATCACTGAATGCCTGTAATACTGTGCCAGTATCCCCTGGTGTCCCGGAGCAGTCTGTACAAGGGCTGCAGAAGATCATTGTGCCAAGAGCTCATACATTTAGGGCCCGTTCACACTGCAGAAATCTGGTGGAGATTCAGGTGGACATTCTTTGGGTGGAGAGGCGCCATTTGGGTGGAGAGCTGTTCCATTACCCACTCCTGAAAAACATCCATTTGGGGTATTCGTGCCTGTAATGGGTAATACTTAGGGTTATGCATCTGATATCTATAATTACTATTAACATCATAACTTTTCTGCATGTTAACACTTCCTAACTCTATTTTTTAATGCCATCTGTTCCTGGAATCCCAACATTGAATTCATTCACCAAATTATCATGCAAATGTACACATTTATTTTGATCTTTTTCATCATCATGCTCATTATAAAAAAAAAATAATTTTACACAGCCAGATCTCGTATGAACCTATTGACGTCAACAATAGTAGTAAACAAATCAAAGTCTGAAAGGGGCAAAGTTCAGACCCAGCAATAATACCTTTGAATGTCCATTAAAGTCTGACTGGACAAATTCAATACATTACAGTGCTCTATTTGGGCCGGTTCCTGAGGCCCATGGTTTCTCTTGGTGTTCTTGTGCTTGCATCCTGCCTGCTGGTGCCTTTTGGCGTTTTTTGGCTTACAGGTTTTTGTGTCTTAAGCCCCTATTACATTGGGCGATGTGGAGAGCAAGCGAGGCTATGGGGCTGTGTGAGGTGTCATTTTTTGCGCCATGATCTGTACTTTCTATTGACACCTTGTTTGTGTATATATGTGACTTTTTGATCACTTTTTATTACAATTTTTCTGGATTTGATGCAACCAAAAATGTGAAGTTTTGCACTTTGGAATTTTTTTGTGCTTACCCTGTTTACCGTGTGGGATCAGGAATGTGATAATTTAATAGATTGGGCAATTATGCACCCGGCCTATATCAGCACAGATTCAGTGAACACAAGTCTGTATCAAGATAAGTTATTTAATGCCAAAGTGTTCTGTATTTCAAAAGACTATTCAGTAAAACCATTATATTTATTTTGCTGGGACTCAGTCATCATTGCACCAGCACCTATACACATCGTGGGTCGTTTTCCCCTTTCTGTGAGTGGTGGTACCGATAGTCCGGATGGGTCAATCTCCACTCAGGACTACAGTGAGAAGTAGCCCAAGGGACCCATTATAGCCCGGCAGATCACCTGCCATTGGGGAACAGTACAAACCAGCCACATATATAAAGCGGGTATTAGCACCACACCTGTGTGCTGGACTAGCACTGGCCATACACCACAGAATTGGTGTCACGGTTAGCTCAACTACTGGTCGAGTACCACACTATAAGTTAATGTAATGACAAGGGAAAAACCAAGGCCAGGTATCCATCCACATACACTATGCTTGAGAAAGAAGGGTCAGCTTCAAAACGTCGCAGACGTGTAGACGTGGATCTCCATGCGAACGCTAATCCGTGAGTGCAGCTGGTAGCTCTGGATGAGCAAGGACTATAACAGGCAGCAGGGCGATGGACTTTACTAAATTCTAATCCAATGACTCCCCCTTAATGACAGCGTTTTTTGATACACAGTGGTGATTAATTTCAATGGATGTAATTTGTCATAAGAAAAATAATATAAAAAGGAAAGGAAATTGCATTGGAAGCTGGTGTGGTTTATTTATTGGATGCATCCACAGGCAGCTGTTTTGGCATGTTGCCCCATCTGGCTAGGTGGGAGCAATGCCTAGTAGAGTCATACGGGAAACGGATACCTCCTCCTGAGGAAAAAAAAATGTATAAATATATGATCATAAGGATAACTAGCCTAGCCGCTCACTAGCAGAACAACAAGAGAGTAACCCAATATTCCCTTACGTCCACAGCGGCACAATTGGGGTTAATTGCCCCTGTGAGCTTAGGCAGGACAAAAAGAATTTTTAATAGTAAAACAGAAATAGTTTAATAACATAATGGATCTGGCCCCTCCCCTTGGAGTATAAGAGGAAGCCAGTCCCCCACTACTGTGAGTTTTATTTTTGTCCTGAGTATAGGCAGGACGGTTTTTCTTCCCTCCCTCCACCCTTACCTTTTCTCTCTCTTAGCCTAGGACGCCAGTCGGACATGGGGAGCGCGATGCGTTCCACGGTCCGTGTTTCCGGAAGTGACGCGTCTTTCGTCACTTCCGGTCCGGACGGCGTCCGAATTCAGCAATCTGGAGCGTAGGAAGCTCCGAATTGTTGGAAGGCAGGCTCAACCAGGTGAGCTGTCTCTCCTCTTACCTCCAGGAGAGATTATGTCCTCTCCCTCTTCGGCTGAGGTCGCCGGCGGCGGTGGAACGCAGGTGCGTTCCACGGCCGCAGACCGGAAGTGACGCGTATACTGCATTTCCGGTCCGGCGGCGTCTGACTCGGCATCAGAGGGTGGGATCAACCAGGGGGCGTGTATTCCCGGGGGGGGGGAGGCGGCGGTCTTTTGGCGCCATTTCTTGTTTATAAGCAGCTCAGAAAGACACATTCTTGCTGTCTGCTGAGCCAAGCTATTGACTTCTTTTAGCTTTCAGCATGGAAGATTCAGGACGCAAAGCAGCTGCTAAAAAGCATCATTTCGCCTGCAGGCACTGTGGTGTGTATAACTGGAATCTTGACCGCAGGATACTGGTTTGTATACTAAGTACTGATATTTTTTGCAGATATCCCTCTTCCGGATGACTCGGAATTTACCACCTGTCTGGACTGCAGACCCAAAATCCAGGATAAAGAGGAACCATCTATCCAGGACGTAGTCATCTGGGTTAGTGACTTGGTTAAGTCCTCTGTGGATGGCCTCAGAGATTCCCTCACCCAGACAAGGAAGAGACCCAGGAGAGATGATGAGGCTTCCTCTTCATTTACAGAAGAGGGCTACAAAATCCTGGATGAGGTGTATTCCTCTGATTCTGAAGCCGAAAAGAGAAAAAAGGAGAAGTTTCTCTTCAATCCTGACAGAATCTCCAAGTTGGTCAAATATGTCAGGATGGCCAACCAGCCTGAGGAATCATCTTCAGGCGAGAACAGGGCGTTCAGGATGGATGAGTTTATTTCGGATCTCATAAAATCCGAGTGGAAGAAGCCTGACAAGGCTCCGGCCATAGGGAAGAGATTCTGGTCTCTCTTTCCCATTAACGAGGAACAATCTAGTTCCTGGATAGAGCCACCTAAGGTTGATGTGGCAATTTCAAAGATATCTAGGAATATCCTGGTCCCGGGGGATGACGGTTCAAGTCTAAGGGACCCCATGGACCGCCGTATAGAGGCAACTCTTAAGAGAGTTTATACCACAGCAGCGGGACAAAGTGCTATAGCCATATCCAATCACGAGGTCTCATTAGCCCTTAGAAAGTGGCTACAAAAGATCCAGGAGGATATAGATGCTGGGGTCGCCCGAGATGAAATTCTTGATTCCTTTAAAGAGGTGAATCTCGCTACGCAATATATCGCAGACTCAGCCACTCACCAGGCTAGGCTAGCAGCTAGGTCTATTGCTTTGTCCACTGCGGCTAGAAGAGCCTTGTGGTTGCGTCCATGGTCAGCTGATAATCCCTCCAAATTTAACTTGTGTAATCTTCAGTACACTCCGGGCAAACTCTTTGGCTCAGAGCTAGATTCCCTCATGGAGGAGCTTTCGGACCGCAAGGGCAAGTCTTTGCCTAGCAATAAGAAAAGCTCCTTTCGTAGGTATCGGGACA
Source organism: Dendropsophus ebraccatus (assembly GCF_027789765.1). Classification (NCBI taxonomy): domain Eukaryota; kingdom Metazoa; phylum Chordata; class Amphibia; order Anura; family Hylidae; genus Dendropsophus; species Dendropsophus ebraccatus. The sequence continues at coordinate 26,617,153 of NC_091459.1, forward strand.
GGTCTCCTCCCAGAGACAGACGGTACCGATACAGAGGAAGAGGTAGAGGATATGGAGGTTCCAAAAGAGGAGGTCCCTCCAGATCCTCCCCTAAGAAGAAGGGAGACTTCTGACGCCAGCCTTCCTGTCGGAGGTCGCCTCTCCCATTTCCTTCCAGCATGGGAGAGATGCACCAGGGATTCCTGGGTTCTAAATATAATAAAGAGAGGATATGCCCTATCCTTAGAGCCTCTGCCACCAGAAAGGTTCGTGATTTCATCGCGGCTTTCTCCAGAAAGGCAAAAGATACTAGAGACCTCCATCTTAGATCTCATAAGAATCTCTGCACTGGAACCAGTGCCTATGGAGGAAAGAGGCCAGGGGGTATACTCCCCAGTATTCCTGGTCCCGAAGCCGTCAGGCAAGAACCGACTCATCATAGACCTCCGATTTCTCAACCATCATATTCCAAAAGTCAGGTTCCGGATGGAAACCATAAGATCAGTGAAGACAGTATTAAGCAGAGGAGACTTCTTAGCCTCCCTGGATTTAAAGGACGCATATTTTCACATACCAATCTTCCAGCATCACAGGAGATTCCTACGCATAGCAGTTCATGTAGGAGGACACATACTGCATCTCCAATTCAAAGTTCTCCCCTTCGGGATATCATCAGCACCGTTCGTGTTTACGAAGGTGGTGGCTTCGGTGGTAGCGTCTCTGAGATTACAGGGCATAACGGTCGTCCCATACCTAGACGACTGGCTATTAATAGCCAAGTCCAGGGATCTACTCAGTCAGAATGTCTCTCAGACTTTGGATCTTCTTTCCGACCTAGGCTGGCTGGTGAATTGGGAGAAAACAGACTTGACTCCCTCTACCCAGAAGACTTACCTGGGGTTTGTAATAAACACCCAGGACATGAGATTATTCCTTTCTCCAGAGAGAAAGACCAGGATTTTAGAAGGATACCGCTTTCTGAGAGTTCCTCGCCAGGTCTCTCTGAGAACCCTGATGAAATATCTAGGACTCCTAACATCCACAGCAGAGGCCGTGCCTTGGGCATTATTTCATATGAGAGCCCTTCAGACAGAGGTACTCCGGCGTTGGAACAGGTCTTCTTCGGACCTGGACAGGAGGGTAAGACTTCCCCTATCTGTAAGACAGTCTCTTCGCTGGTGGGCAAAGATAAAAGACGGAGCAGAGATAGAAGAGCCAGACTGGATAGTCCTCACCACAGACGCCTCCGGGACCGGGTGGGGAGCTCATCTAGCTCAGCAGACGGTCCAGGGGAAATGGTCATCGTCAGAAAGAACCCTCTCTTCCAACGAACTGGAGTTAAGGGCCATATTCAAGGCACTAAAACACTTTTCACCTCTGCTCCAGGGTCAAGCGGTCAAGGTAAGAACAGACAACATTGCTTCTGTATATTACCTGAGGAAACAGGGTGGCACCCGGTCCAGACCCCTCCTCGACAAAGTGGGGAAGATTCTGCGATGGGCAGAAATGAACCTTTCCAACATCACAGCCATCCATATCAAAGGCTCTCGGAACATCTTGGCGGATCAACTGAGCCGGAATCTGATAATTCCAGGGGAGTGGTCTCTGAACCCGACGGTATTCAATCAGATTGTCACCAGGTGGGGAATACCGGAAATAGACCTCATGGCAACACGCCAGAACGCGAAGCTTCCGAGATTTTGCTCTCTTTATCAGGAAGACGACCCGGAAACACTAGATTCGATGTCCATCGTATGGGACTTCAACCTAGCATACATTTTTCCGCCAGTACCCATGATCCCGAAGGTCCTACTCAAGATCAAGCAGGACAATGCTTCGGTAATAGCAATAATTCCGTTCTGGCCGAAGAGATCATGGTTCTCCCTGCTCATGTCTATGAGCAAGGGGAGATACTGGAAGTTGCCACCTCTGCAGAACCTGGTGTCTCAGGGCACGCAGCTCTGTCAGAACCTGGGGTCCCTTCACCTGACGGCTTGGAACTTAACCAGTCCCTATTGAGAGCCAAAGGTTTCTCTACCAGGGTCATGAATACGCTCTCCCACTCAAGAAGTGAGGCCACTAATAGAGCCTATATCCGGATCAGAAAGATCTTCCAGACATGGTGCTCATCTCACAGGGTAGACCCGAATACTCCATCAGTACCACAGATCCTGGAATTCATACAGGAAGGATTTGATAAAGGCCTTTCTCCTAGCACCCTCAAAGTCCAACTCGCCGCATTGTCGGCATTTCTCCATAGGAGACTTTGTCAGATCCCTGAAATTAAGGACTTTATAAAGGCAGTCGCAAGACTTCGTCCAAGGATATGCAGACCTGCAGATCCTTGGGATCTATCTCTAGTCCTAAAGACTCTAGCTAAACAGCCATTTGAACCACTCTCTGAGATTCCTCTGAAGCTTTTAACTTTAAAGACAATTTTCCTTCTAGCCATTACATCGGCAAAACGGGTGGGTGAACTACAAGCTCTTTCTTCAGTTGAGCCATACACTATTTTTCTAAGTGACAAAGTCCTCTTAAGATTTCTTCCGACATTTTCTCCTAAATGTCCCACCTTCTCTAACCTCAATCAGCTTGTAGTCATCCCGGTCCTTTCTCCAGAACTTACAACTGAAGACCCGGAACTTGAACACCTAGACGTAGTGGAATGTCTAAGGACTTACCTTGCCAGAACCAAGGACTTCAGAAGGTCAGAAAATTTATTTATATCATTTTCGGGTCGGAGCAAAGGTTTGAAGGCATCAAAACCATCAATCTCCAGGTGGATCACGGAATGCATTAACTATTGTTATCAGTTGAATGACAGGGATCCACCAGGATTTACTAAGGCTCACTCTACGCGAGCAATGGCTACTTCATGGGCCGAGAGAGCCCTCATACCACTAGAACAGATATGCCAGTCAGCATCCTGGTCTACACCGAATACCTTTTTTCGACATTATAGAATAAAGGGATCTACTTCTTCCACCAGTGATTTTTCGTCTACGGTTATTAGTCAGGCCTTTAGAGGTCCCAACCCTGGGGATTGATGTACTTGCTAGATCCCCAATTGTGCCGCTGTGGACGTAAGGGAAGTGTACATTTGATTGATAATGTGTTTTCCCTTAGTCCATCAGCGGCACAACACTCCCACCCTAAATTAAGTGTTATATTTGCTTTTGTATTTAACTCACAGTAGTGGGGGACTGGCTTCCTCTTATACTCCAAGGGGAGGGGCCAGATCCATTATGTTATTAAACTATTTCTGTTTTACTATTAAAAATTCTTTTTGTCCTGCCTAAGCTCACAGGGGCAATTAACCCCAATTGTGCCGCTGATGGACTAAGGGAAAACACATTATCAATCAAATGTACACGTCTCAACCAAAGACAAAAAAAAAAAAAAAGGAGAAAAAACTACACTTCCCTCCACATGACCATACAGAGGAAAGGAAGAAAGTTATAATATATATATAATTGAATGAAAAGGAAACTGGAGGAATACATAGGCACCTCTCTTTTCCCACCACCTGTCCCACAGAAGGACAGAAAACACACAAGGAGAGTAGTTTAGCAGGGGCTCTTATAGGCAGGCCAATTAACTCTTTAATTGCTTGGTACATCTGTCCTATCATTGTAGGGAGATAGAATCTCCCCATTATGTGCTTCTGCCTAGGACGTAAGGGAAAGTGATATTGTCTCCTGGGCAAACATGGGTGACATAAGAAGTAGATGCTGCAACAGCAGCTGCTGCACATTGCAGATTTACTATTGGTAGGTTTCTCTGTGGATTCTGTAGCTCTAACCGTTTTAATCATTGGTGGACAGTGTCACCAAGGCGGGGCTTCTCTGCCATTGAGTCCTGTTCTCTCCGCCTCGGTCTGACGCTTACTTTGCTCGGATCATTCCATATTGCTCTGGACGTCATCAATAGGGAAATGTGGACTACAGAACCAGACTGAACCAAGGAGAAGGGGATTCAACAGCAAAGAAGTCCCGCCTCAGTCTGCAGCATGATATATATGACCATTGGTATTAGATAAATCGGTCATAAGTAAGTAAATCATTAATGTTGACTGTATCAGTCACATTTAATCCTCCTAGTGTGTAATTACATGCATCTGTGTAATAGTAGTAGAGCTAGTTGTAACACTAGGTTGCTATGCACATGTATATATGAGTATGACATATTCTCAGCCCTTACCCATGTACAGAGTATCCCACATGTCACCCTAATCAGAAGGCACATGAACAATTGACTATAGAAGAGTATTTATTTACAGGTCGGTCATGTATCAGTTTGTTTATAGAGGACAATAGCAAGGAGATATCTATGCTGGTAGCATCTCTCTATTTCTATATCAGACTATATGTTCCAGAGAAATACATATTGTCAGGTAAGATCAATTAAAAACCTTAAAGTGACAGCATGAAATCTTGTTACTTAAAGGAGAAATCCGGCGAAAATGTTTAGTTGAATATTGTATTGTCCCCCCCAAAAAAATTACCAATATACACTTATTACGGGAAATGCTTATAAAGTGCTTTTTTCCCTGCACTTACTACTGCATCAAGGCTTCACTTCCTGGATAACATGGTGATGTCACTTCCTGGATAACATGGTGATGTCACTTCCTGGATAAAATGGTGATTTCACTTCCTGGATAAAATGGTGATGTCACTTCCTGGATAAAATGGTGATGTCACGACCTGAGTCCCAGAGCTGTGCGGGCTGTGGCTGCTGGAGAGGATGATGGCAGAGGGATGCTCAGTGTCCCTCCAATGCCCTATGTCCCTCAGTGTCCCCCTGCCATCATCCTTGATGTAGTAGTATGTGCAGGGAAAAAAGCACTTTATAAACATTTCCCGTAATAAGTGTATATTGGTGATTTGTATACCTTTTTTTTTCTTTTTTTTTGGGGGGGGGGGGGGGCAATACAATACTCAAATCAAATTTTTTGCCTGAATTCTCCTTTTAAGGAGCGGTGTAATGTTAAAATACAATACTTACATTTTTTTTTGCAGTGTGGCAGTGAACTTATTTGATGCTGGTTCACCTCATCTCAACAAAAACATGAGTGACAGAAGTGCACAAAGGTGACATCACTGTAGCGCTGTAGGAAAGAGCAGTCTGATGGCAAAGCTGTTTTTTTTAAGTGCTAGGGTGGGGGAGGATAAAAGAAATAACATACTCTTACCTCCCCCACTTCAGTGCTGGTGGCCGCTTCCTGGTCTGAGCCGGACTCTGGTCATGACGTGTGAGGTCTGCTGAGTCAGTTAGCGGCCCCCTACAGCTGCTGACTGGCTGAGCAGACATCACATCCCCACTCAGACCAGGAAGCGGCCACCAGCCCTGCAGCAGGGGAGGTAAGAGCACGGTATTTCTTTTATCCTTTCCCCTTCCCAGCAAGCTCTTTGTCACATCATAAAGCACCTTACTTTATCTTCACATTTCTTTTTTCACTACTATATCTACAAGGAGAGAATAGGCAAGCTCTGTAACACCCATGTAACCAAGGCTCACAACCAGCAAAGGCATAATTAAAGAAAAGCACGCAAAAAGATTTTGGGATTTTTTTTTTTAACTGTTTATTTTTTTTTTTAACTTGGTTCTTCTAGCTTAATCTAAAAAAAAGGCCACAGTGTAAATAAAGTATTTTTTTCAGAGCCAAAACGATACCTGGTATATTAAAATGTTTTTTTTAAATAAACTTTAAAATAATTTATTAAAAATAAAAATAAAAAAAAAATACAAAACCCCTGCATATTGAAGACATGGCCCCAAGTAACAGCATACTGGAGCAGTGACCACTCTACAAAGACAAATATATGTGTTAATGGCCACAAATGATCTTCTATAAGAAATAAGCTTTCAGCACATAAAACCAATGTGAATGTTATAGTACATCTGAGTGTTATAATACAAAAACTGAAATGTAATAATCCTGCAGACTTCATAAAAACATATAATATACATCAACCACTTTTAACGCCAGCTGATTTAACTAACATTATCTTGTCATGGAGTGGGACATATTAGGCTACATTAGGGCCTATTGATTTCAAATGACCTTTTCACACAGTCTGTATATTTATAGATCCGCAATCTGCAAACTTTGCGTTTGCAAAAATTACTGACCGGGCGGGTTCAGACTACGGAATTCACGCGGATAAAATCTGGCGGAATCAGTTGCTCGTGCGCTTACGGCTGCGTGCCTCTCCGCCCGTGCCATAGACACCATTCTATGCACGGGCGGATTCCGCATTCGGCCGACAGAATTGACACGTCAATTCCTTTAGCGGATAGAGGAATCTGCCTGCAGCCTGGTGTCTATGGAGCCATCGGAAAGGCGCACGGCCGTGAGCGCGCACGAGCAACGGATTCCGCCAGATTTTATCCGTGCAAATTCCGTAGTCTGAACCTGTCCACAAGCTGTAGTACAGACCATAATTGCGGCACATAATTGCAGCTACAGATTGAAGTTTTTGTGGATTGCAGACGAAGAAGCGAATGATCGCAGACATCATATGGTAGTGGAAAACTACTGAATGTGTGAATGTAGCCTAAGGCAGTAAGTGACCCCTCCATTCTCAAAGTTGATCTTGGAATCAGAAAATTTGTTCACGCACACCTTTGACCTAGGTGACCTTGTGATAACTAAATGACTGAGCGTCTAAAGCGGGTTTGGTCAGATCTTCCCAGTGTGCAGTGATTAGTAACCACCAAATGTGGTCCACTTACCTAATCAATGTTGCCTGTCTCCTAGCTTTAAGAGGATGCACCATCACAACAGTAATATAGACATATGCATACCATCCTGTCGGCGCTGCTCTCTAGAATCCGATGCTGTGGAGCATTTTCACATCTGTTGCTCGGTTGCTGTTAAATTTAACGAAATATAAATATGCTAATTAGCAGTGCTGAAGCACTGGAGGGCAGCCCGGCATCTGTGATTCAAACTCCTCTCCTCCCCCCTCCGTGAGCAGAAACCGTCTCGGAGGGGGGAGGAGCTTGAAACACAGACGCCAGGCCGGCCACCTGTGCTTTAGCACTGCTAATTAGCATATTTATATTTCGGTGACTTTAACAGCAACCAAGCAACAGATTTGAAAATGCTCCACAGCATTGGATTCTAGAGAGTAGAGCCAACAGAATGGTGTGCATATGTCTATATTACTGTTGTGATGGTCCATCCTCTTTAAAGTGTCATTGTTGTTATAACTCTCAAAATATAATTCAACAGTAGATGTGATATTAAGCAAGTTTGCAATTTACATTCATTATTTTTTTATTTTTAGTTATCATGGAAAACACGTCACTTCCTGTTTTGTTTTGTTTTTTTCCTCAAAAAACAGGAAACGGTAAGAAAACAGGAAGTCCTGTGTATCCCAGGCCATCTGAGCGCTCACAGAGAGAAGGCAGTCATGTGATTGATGGACACATTGAGCCGGGACTCTCTGTACTGGCTGGACTTCATTTTTAGTTTGTTTTTATCCAACCAGAAAATCTGCCTTCAGGAGACTGCACCTGGATATCTGGTAAGTACAGCTTTGTTTTACAGCATGAGAACAACCAAAAAAAAAAAAAATAATGAATGTATATTGCAGACTTGCTTTATATCACATCTACTGTTTGATTTAAATTTTGAAAATGTTAACGACAGGGACACTTTAAAGGACATAAAAGATTTGCTGCTATTGTCTTGGTGTCAGATCACACAAGGGCAGCCTAAACAATATTTAGGAACATTTTAATGTTATGGCTGATTGGTGTATATTACAATTAGAGATGAGTAAATTTGCAGTGGGAACGAATCAAATCGCTTCTCCCAGTTTTACAGGACTGGATCCATTTCCCAGCAGCCGAGGAGGAGCGGCGCAGAGCAGACTTCAAAGCCCACGGCCTGATGAGCAGAATACAAATAGGAACCAAGCAGTTTTTTCCGTTCCTACAGAAAATTCGCTCATCTCCCATTACAATATTAGTGCTATATTAAAAAAAATAATAATAAAAAAATCTGTTCAAGAACACCCTTAAGAGTTTGCAGTGTATTCAATAGAATTAGCGATGGGTTGTTGCAATGTTATGTCCTGGTCTGGGCCCTCATGTCGGTTCTTACAGCCACACTGTTCGGAGCTCAGTTTCTTCGCGTACCGTTTTATAAAACATTTAGAAAAATATTTGGAGAGTAGGTAAACCAGTTCACAGAGGTTGAGTATGATGCAGAGTGCTGATGTTATAACTACAAAGTACAGGAAAATCTTCTTCTCCGTAGGCTTAGAGATATAGCAGTCTACAAGGTTCGGGCAAGGATCGATTTCACACTTCACGAGTCGTGGAACACTGAAGCCACCGTATAACTTGTAGAAGAGCATAAGGAAACCAAACTCAAACATTGTTTTGAATATGAGGCTAATGACGTATGTACAGAACAGACCGCCATCCATGCTTCCGGTGTCTTTATATAGCTTCTTGTTATGTCTCTTCTCTCGGCTTTCACGATAGGCCACATGGAGGACCACAAGAAGAGAAGGTGTAGACACCATTATTAACTGTAGAGCCCAAAGCCGAACTTGAGATATGGGGAAGAAGTGGTCAAAGCAGACGTTCTCACATCCTGGTTGTTTGATGTTGCACTCAAACTCCTTCTGTTCGTCTTTCCAAACATTTTCTGCCGCAACAACATATACTAAGAGCCGAAATATGAAGACCACGGACAACCAGATCCTTCCGATGCCAGTTGAATATTTGTTAACACCACTCAAAATGTCTCGTAGAAAAGACCAGCTCATCTCTCTGTAGGGGAAGTGTTCTGCGAAAAGAAAAGGTATCTTATAGTTGTATGTATATATACTTATAATTCTAGTTATTTCCAAACGCTTTAGGATTCAGTTATTGCGAGATGTGTTAAAGGGATACGCCGGTGGAAATCTTTTTCTTTCAAATCAAGTTATATAGATTTGCAATTTACTTCTGATTAAAAATCTCAAGTCTTCCCATACTTATTAGCCGATGTATGTCATGCAGGAAATGGTGTTTTTCTTTTCAGTCTGACACAGTGCTCTCTGCTGCCTCCTGTGTTCAGAGCAGTAAAAAATCCCTATAGAAAATCTCTACTGCTCTGGAGAGTTCTTGTCTCGGACAGAGGTGGCAGCAGAGAGCACTGTGTCAGACTGGAAAGAATACACCGCTTCCTGCAGGACATACAGGAATGAAAAAAAAGGTAAATATTTACTGGTAAATTGATACATTACTTAAAAAAAAAAAAAAAAAAAGTAGGGATGGGCAATTTACAGTATTACCCTGTTTCCCCAAAAATAAAATCAATAAATAAAAATCAATAAAATCATCTTATATACATTTTTTTCTCCCAAAGGGGATGTCTGATTTTTCCATGAAGATGAACTCACACTTCATGTTGAACAAATGAAATTAACATTTATTATATACTGTACTGTAGTTGTCATCACAGATCAGCATAACCAGACCCCCTCCGGCCCCCTTTCCCCTCCGGTGGGGCCCTTACTTTCGAGAGATGCCATATTTTAAGCTATCCTGTAAATCCTCCACTTTGCCTTATTTTCGGAGGATGTCTTATTTTGGGGGAAACGGTAGCAAAGAGAAGCGCTTCACTAGTAAATTTGCTAATTTCTAAAAAAGAGGGGGGGGAGCTTTTGAATATTGAAATTATTTTTATAGTTTTATTGATGGTCTGCACATAAAGACAGGCCTACTTGCTATTGTCATATTAGGTGGATATGGTCTACATTTTCTAGACTGAATATCCTGGAACATGGAAATTTCATTCAAATGTTAATACCTCTGACATAATGGAACAGTCCTTGGAGCTAAAACTATGTAAAGTATGGGCTGCTGGAAATGCCTGATCTAGCTGGAGGAAATGTTGGTGTTTGCATTATAAATACACATTGATCAACCACAACATTACCAAAATTTTTGTTTGCATGCACAATCTTTGGCTAACAAAACTTGGCTAAAAAAACTATATCGGGGGAGGAGTGGAGTAGTGCAAACACAAAAAAAACAACACAAAGATTAGGGCTTGAAAAGGACTTTTCAAGCCTTTCAAAAGTGTTATCCAGAAAAACATGACCGTTTTTTTTCCACAAAAATCTTGTCCTTAGATTGTGTTGTGTTCTTTTCCTAAGCATTGCCTCTGCTAGGGTCTAAGACAACTTCTAATATGGTAGATTGCTTATGGAGTGGGCTTAGCTCCAGCTATAGCAAATCTCAGGTGGGGTTAAAATCTCCCACTGCTTCCAGGCCATTATGAAACTTTTACTTAGGGCCCTATTCCACCGGACGATTATCGTTTGCATAATCGTTAACGATTAACGATCTCAAACGACCGCTATTGCGAAAGGCCTGAAAAAGTTCACTCATTTCCATGGAACGATAATCGTAACTTATGATCGTAATTGCGATCGTTTTTTCTTCGCTATTTATTCGCTATTGCGTTCGTATCTATTGCAAACGACCGAACGACGTCTTATTCAATGCGAACGATTTGCAAACGAGCAACGATAAAAATAGGTCCAGGTCTTATAAAGCGATCAACAATTTCTCGTTCGGTCGTTAATTGTTAACTGCATTTCAACCGAACGATTATTGTTTAGATTCAAACGATTTAACGATAATCTGAACGATAATCGTCCGGTGGAATAGAGCCTTAAGGGGGCATTCACACGTACAAGATCTGCAGCAGATTTGCTTTGCTTTGTGGCCTCACTTTTGTGTCTGTTTTATTGTCATATGACGCAGACCCTACGCAGTTTAAATGAAAAGAAAAAAACTTGGATCACCATAAAGCCCTATAGGGATGTGATTTAAAGGGGTTATCCAGTGCTACAAAAACATGGCCACTTTCTTTCAGAGACAACACGACTCTCCAGTTCAGGTGCGGTTTGCAATTAAGCTCCAATCACTTCAATGGAACTGAGCAGCAAAACCCGGCCCAAGCTGGAGACAAGAGTGGGTCTGTCTCTGGAAGAAAGTGGCCATGTTTTCGTAGCCCTGGATAACACCTTTAACTGTTGAACCTTATGGGGGGGCTGTTTGGTTAGGGCCCAAAAAGAATCTGGTGAGGGTTTTTCTTCTATAACTCACACTCAAAGCTACATCCAGCTACTTTATATGGCTGATCAATCAGATGGATTAGCAACTAGGCAATGCATGGATGTGCCAGTCCTGGTAGAGCGGGAGCAGGTTGTACAGAGCAAGGGACCCTCTCTCTACGATATCTATATGTCCTTTAAAACATCTAGACTGGGATTGTCTTTACTTTGATGCAGGTCTACTGGTTAGGTCAAAAATAGAGACTTTGAAAGGGTAAAGACTAAAAACAGAGTCTCAAATTGAAACCATAGACGCATAGGTTCCAAGTATATGGAACACAAATGCTCGACAATAGACTTCTGCTAAAAATGATTATCAGTCGATCTCACCATTAAGTTAAACTTGTTTGCAGTATTTTTACCACCACAAATATTTACACTTGAGGCTGGGTTCACACTATGTATATTTGAGGCTGTATTTGTGAGGCTGTATAGCAACCAAAACCAGGAGTGGATTGAAAACACAGAAAGGCTCTGTTCACATAATGTTGTAATTGAGTGGATGGCCATCATTTAATGGCAAATATTTGCTGTTATTTTAAAACAACGGCTGTGGTATTGAAATAATGGCCGTTATTTACTGTTATATGGCGGCCATCCACTCAATTTCAACATTGTGTGAACAGATCCTTTCTGTGTTTTCAATCCACTCCTGGTTTTGGTTGCTATGAGGACCTGACATGAGGACCAAATACTGCCTGAAATATACATAGTGTGAACCCAGCCCCCGGCTGCGTTCACACTACGTATATTTCAGTCAGTATATGTATATTTCAGTCAGTATACTATTTCAGTCAGTATTGTGGTCCTCATATTGCAACCAAAACCAGGAGTGGATTGAAAACACAGAAAGGATCTGTTCACACAATGTTGTAATTGAGTGGATGGCCGTCATTTAACGGCAAATATTTGCTGTTATTTTAGAACAACGGCTGTTGTATTGAAATAATGGCCGTTATTTACTGTTATATGGCGGCCATCCACTCAATTTCAACATTGTGTGAACAGATCCTTTCAGTGTTTTTAATCCACTCCTGGTTTTGGTTGCAATACTGACTGAAATATACTGACTGAAACATACGTAGTGTGAACCCAGCCTTAGGCTATGTGCAGACTACGTATTGGACCGGCTGTTCCGTGACCCAGCCGGTGTCTGAAAAGATAATCCCGGCCGGTACTGCAGTACCGACTGAATGATCTTTGCAGCCGCAGAGTTCTGATGCAGGCGCATCCGTGCTCGCCCGCATCAGAACTCCCCACAACACACAATGGAGCGTGCGGCCGGAGCCACTAGGGATCCCGGCCGGGATCCCATAGGCAACAATGGCACGTATATTTTCGTAATATACGTTGTGTGAACATAGTCTAAAGAAGCACATGCAGCTATTAGGAGTCATCCTGAATAGAACTGCTGCTCTCCGTTACCGCCTGAGAAATCACATTGCTTGCTGCAAAATCATACTCAGGAGAATGCAGACTGCCAAATTCTCATAGTAACAAGACGGCAAATTGTTACAGGTCAGTAATCACATCAGGAAACCTCTCTAAATATCATATCTATCTCTTGTATTTATTTGCATTTGTATTGTATTTATACAATTATATGTTGTGCAATATGTGTGTGTGTATATATATATATATACAATATATATATACACTACATGTACAATATATATCCACTACCTTCTAATGTGATAGGAAGAGACCTGTAGATGGTTTCGGCACTATAAGCAAGATAATGCCCTCTTTTACTTGAATTAATACATTGCAGAAACAGGTAGCATACAAAATAAGGAATCTGCATATGGCTTCATTTAGTGTACGGCCAGGGTCGGACTGGGCCACCGGGGAGCCGGGGGATCCCCCGGTGGGCCCCACCCCCTCCTCCCTCTTGCAGGGCCCTTCCCCTAAGCCAGAGAGGGGCCTCCCGTTTGGAAGCTGCCTAGTGTCGGGAGCTCAAGGGGCCCCCTGCTGGCTCCCACACTGCTGGGGTGAGTTCAGCACGGCATCAGGGCCCGTTCTTTCTGCAATCATGGGCCCTCCCCTCCCCCCTGCTCACCTGACTCCTTACATCAGCTCTGGGCCTCAGCGCTGCCCTCTTCCTGCCTGTCAGGAGAGCGGCAGCAGCAGCAGGGCCTCCTCCATCCCCCCTCCCCTCTGCAATCACGTGACTCTCCTGTTGCTGTGTGCAGTCGGTGCACAGGAGATGGGGAGAGGCTGCAGGCTGCCCAGGAGAAGAGAAGATGGAGACAAGAAGACTGAAGCTTCCTGCCCTGCTGAACATGTGAGTGTGTGTGTATATACTTGTCTATCTGTCATCAGTGTGTGTCTGTACGTGTGTCATGTGTCTATGCATGTGAGTGATATATATGTGTGTTTTCTATCATGTATATAGTGTATATATTATGTAATGTAGTTCTATAGATGGTTTATATGTGTATTCTGCATGCTTTTGTATCTGTGTATCTATGTTGGTGAGTCTGTGTGTGTGTGTTAGTATGATTAGATGTATATATGTAAGATGTGTTGTGTCTGCATGTTTGTGTATGTCTGCAGTATGTCTATTTGTGTATATATGTATACAGTGTGTATGGCTGCAGTATGTCTATTTGTGTATATATGTATACAGTATGTATGTCTGCAGTATGTCTATTTGTGTATATATGTATACTGTGTGTATGTCTGCAGTATGTCTATTTGTGTATATATGTATACAGTGTGTATGTCTGCAGTATGTCTATTTGTGTATATATGTATACAGTGTGTATGTCTGCAGTATGTCTATTTGTGTATATATGTATACAGTGTGTATGTCTGCAGTATGTCTATTTGTGTATATATGTATACCGTGTGTATGTCTGCAGTATGTCTATTTGTGTATGTATGTATACAGTATGTATGTCTGCAGTATGTCTATTTGTGTATACATGTATGTCTGCAGTATGTCTATTTGTGTATATATGTATACAGTATGTATGTCTGCAGTATGTCTATTTGTGTATATATGTTTACTGTATGTATGTCTGCAGTATGTCTATTTGTGTATATATGTATACAGTATGTATGTCTGCAGTATGTCTATTTGTGTATATATGTATACTGTATGTATGTCTGCAGTATGTCTATTTGTGTATATATGTATACTGTATGTATGTGATGAGAAGTTCACACTTTGGAGGTCCAGTTGTGCAGGAGATCCGTGAGGCTTGGGCTCTGATCAGCTGAGGATTCTCACATCACAGATGATAGGTGTTGTAGTTGATATAACAGTAAGACTTTAATCAATGGATGACGTGTTTCATCAGATGAGATCATCAGATCTATTGAGGATTCCCTTAGAAACACATTATCCATTGATTTGTCTTACTCCTACGTCTACTACAACTCCTATCATCTGTGATGTGAGAATCCTGACTCAGCTGATCAGCACCCAAGCCTCACGGATCTCCTGCACAACTGGGACCTCCAGAGTGTGAACTTCTTCTCAACTATTGTACTGACTCAAGAATAAAGATATAAGCAGCAGACACAGACACAAGTGGGATAATGCACCCCTCACCAGACTGCACCCCCTCCGGAGCAGCAGTATCAGTGATAGGTAGGATTATGCCCCCCCCTCACCAGACTGCACCCCCTCCGGAGCAGCAGTATCAGTGATAGGTAGGATTATGCCCCCCTCACCAGACTGCACCCCCTCCGGAGCAGCAGCAGTATTAGTGATAGGTAGGATAATGCCCCCCTCATCTGACTGCACCCCCTCCGGAGCAGCAGCAGTATCAGTGATAGGTAGGATTATGCACCCCCCCCCCCCTCATCTGACTGCACCCCCTCCGGAGCAGCAGCAGTATCAGTGACAGGTAGGATTATGCCCCCCTCATCTGACTGCACCAGTAGTATTAGTGATAGGTAGGATTATGCCCCCCTCACCAGACTGCACCCCCTCTGGAGCAGCAGCAGTATTAGTAATAGGTAGGATTATGCCCCCCCTCACCAGACTGCACCCCCTCCGGAGCAGCAGTATCAGGGATAGGTAGGATTATGCCCCCTCATCTGACTGCACCCCCTCCGGAGCAGCATCAGTATCAGTGATAGGTAGGATTATGCACCCCCCCCCCCCCTCATCTGACTGCACCCCCTCCGGAGCAGCAGCAGTATCAGTGATAGGTAGGATTATGCCCCCCTCATCTGACTGTACCCCCTCCGGAGCAGCAGTATCAGTGATAGGTAGGATTATGCACCCCCATCTGCCTGAACCCCCTCCGGAGCAGCAGTATCAGTGATAGGTAGGATTATGCACCCCTCACCAGACTGCACCCCCTCCGGAGCAGCAGTATCAGTGATAGGTAGGATTATGCACCCCCATCTGCCTGAACCCCCTCCAGAGCAGTAGTATCAGTGATAGGTAGGATTATGCCCCCCCTCACCAGACTGCACCCCCTCCCGAGCAGCAGTATCAGTGATAGGGAGGATTATGCACCCCCATCTGCCTGAACCCCCTCCGGAGCAGCAGCAGTATCAGTGATAGGTAGGATTATGCACCCCTCACCAGACTGCACCCCCTCCGGAGCAGTAGTATCAGTGATAGGTAGGATAATACCCCCTCACCAGACTGCACCCCCTCCGGAGCAGTAGTATCAGTGATAGGTAGGATTATGCCCCCCCCCCCTCATCTGACTGCACCCCCTCCGGAGCAGCAGTATCAGTGATAGGTAGGATTATGCCCCCTCACCAGACTGCACCTCCTCCGGAGCAGTAGTATCAGTGATAGGTAGGATTATGCCCCCCCTCACCAGACTGCACCCCCTCCGGAGCAGTAGTATCAGTGATAGGTAGGATTATGCCCCCCTCATCTGACTGCACCTCCTCCGGAGCAGTAGTATCAGTGATAGGTAGGATTATGCCCCCTCACCAGACTGCACCTCCTCCGGAGCAGTAGTATCAGTGATAGGTAGGATTATGCCCCCCTCACCAGACTGCACCCCCTCTGGAGCAGCAGCAGTATTAGTAATAGGTAGGATTATGCCCCCCCTCACCAGACTGCACCCCCTCCGGAGCAGCAGTATCAGGGATAGGTAGGATTATGCCCCCTCATCTGACTGCACCCCCTCCGGAGCAGCATCAGTATCAGTGATAGGTAGGATTATGCACCCCCCCCCCCCTCATCTGACTGCACCCCCTCCGGAGCAGCAGCAGTATCAGTGATAGGTAGGATTATGCCCCCCTCATCTGACTGCACCCCCTCCGGAGCAGCAGTATCAGTGATAGGTAGGATTATGCACCCCCATCTGCCTGAACCCCCTCCGGAGCAGCAGTATCAGTGATAGGTAGGATTATGCACCCCTCACCAGACTGCACCCCCTCCGGAGCAGCAGTATCAGTGATAGGTAGGATTATGCACCCCCATCTGCCTGAACCCCCTCCAGAGCAGTAGTATCAGTGATAGGTAGGATTATGCCCCCCCTCACCAGACTGCACCCCCGCCAGAGCAGCAGTATCAGTGATAGGGAGGATTATGCACCCCCATCTGCCTGAACCCCCTCCGGAGCAGCAGCAGTATCAGTGATAGGTAGGATTATGCACCCCTCACCAGACTGCACCCCCTCCGGAGCAGTAGTATCAGTGATAGGTAGGATAATACCCCCTCACCAGACTGCACCCCCTCCGGAGCAGGAGTATCAGTGATAGGTAGGATTATGCCCCCCCCCCCCCCCCCTCATCTGACTGCACCCCCTCCGGAGCAGCAGTATCAGTGATAGGTAGGATTATGCCCCCTCACCAGACTGCACCTCCTCCGGAGCAGTAGTATCAGTGATAGGTAGGATTATGCCCCCCCTCACCAGACTGCACCCCCTCCGGAGCAGTAGTATCAGTGATAGGTAGGATTATGCCCCCCTCATCTGACTGCACCTCCTCCGGAGCAGTAGTATCAGTGATAGGTAGGATAATACCCCCTCACCAGACTGCACCCCCTCCGGAGCAGCAGCAGTATCAGTGATAGGTAGGATAATACCCCCTCACCAGACTGCACCCCCTCCGGAGCAGTAGTATCAGTGATAGGTAGGATTATGCCCCCCCCTCACCAGACTGCACCCCCTCCGGAGCAGTAGTATCAGTGATAGGTAGGATAATACCCCCTCACCAGACTGCACCCCCTCCGGAGCAGTATCAGTATCAGCACTAAAGTAGTAATAATTCTTGTGATTTTATTCACACCCTCTAGCGCGATGCTTCGTTTTAGCTCTGAGAAAGGCAAAACATTGCACAAGAGGGAGTGAATAAAGTCACAAGATTTTTGACTACTTTGGTGCTGTCTTCACTGCTGAATTATTGTCCAAGTCTCCTGGTTCCGTTGAAAGGGCTGCAAGCGGCATCAAGGTGTACAAACCACCGCTAAAGTGACTGGCGGTGTTGGGCTTGTAGCATGACCGCCCGAGGTGAGCAGCAAGTTTAGCCACTTACACACATTTGTTCTGCAGTAATACGCTATGTGCGCCGCATGGTGTTCTCTCTCTTCTACTAGTAGATGTATAAAATGGCAGATTACATTTTAAAGCCAGGTTTACACGCTGACCACTGATATGCCTTATGGTGAGGCTAGAATAAACAGTCATGGGTCTCCTCTGCTGGACATTGTAATAGAGGAGCAGACTAGATGGTCATTTTTTCCTTCATCTTCTGAGGCTGTGTTCACACATGACATTTTTTATGTGTTTTTACAGCAATATTGTTGGAATTTCATTAAAGTTTCTACCTAAATGGTGCAGTTTTACCACAACTGCATAAATCAGTAACAACTGTATAAGTGACTGGCAGTGCACTAGCGTTGCTGGTCACATACACAGCTCTATGCAAAGTCGCTGTAGTAACGTGAAAGGTTTGGCGCTGATTATGTCTTTATATATTGGGTGGGCCCCAAGAATCAATTTCCCTGGTGGGCCAAGGTACCCCAGTCCGACACTGTGTACGGCTCTTAGGCATGCAATAAAGCCCCGTATAGGTTTGCATGGTCATCTTTTCCAGGCTGTAACAACAATACAGGACAGCATAGCATAGAGAAACATATCCTCCTCTAATCTGAAGCCTTATCCATGTATCATATCAAATGCAAAGTAATGAAATAGTTAAACCATCCTGCAGAAGGATAGGATAGTAGGATACCTGCCTTTGATAATCATACACTAAATTCACAGCACGGCCACTTGTCCTTGCGTATGTTCCATGGAAGACGTAGCTCCCACCACTGACGAACGGGAATGATAAAATAACAGGAGAAAATGATAAAGACTTACCTGATGTGTGTGCAGACGGAGAGCCTACAGCATGCTCAGCGGATTAAATATTCATACCATTGCTATTTCCTCTGTCTGTTACAAAGCAACAATGCTGTCACCAAGGGATGGCGAACAAGTGTAACCTGATCATCTGTTGTGTGTATGAGATGAGAACACCTCAGCTGTTGTGAAAGAGCATACGAGCCAGGGAGGTTGTCGTAAGCATTGTATATTTACTAGACAAATGACTGGAACACGGCATAAACTTACCTGTACCCGATACCAACTTGGACACACATTAAGAAATTGATAATGTATATATAATCCTATCTATATTTTACCTTGAAATACTCCTAAAATTTGCACAAAAAATTCTTGATCTCAGCAGGTTGGAAATATGCTCAGGTGTAAGGGTCCTATTACACGGGCCGATGGGGACCTGATGAATACTGTAAACGGGCGCCCATCTGCTAGATCAGTGCTCGTTTACTGGGCCCATTTCACGGCCCAAAATTCATTTCACCCATCCACGCTCCAGGGCTCCTCTTGCGGTTTGCTTCCTCCCAAGTCCCGCGTGCTGCAGCTTCAGAGCGGCCTGTCTCAGCTGACAGGCCGCTCATCCATCCACTGGCTGGGACCGCCGCGGCCACTGATTGGCTGAGCGGCCTGTCAGCTCAGACTGACCACTCTGAAGCTGCAGCGTGCGGGACCTGGGAGGAAGCAAACCGCAGGAGGAGCCCTGGAGCGTGGATGGGTAATGTATACTGTTTGTAGAATCATCAGCCGCCAGCTACGCATCACTATTGCACGTAGCGATGCCCGGTCGGCGCCCAATGATTTTGGGTTTGGGCCTAAAGAAACGATCAGCCTATCGTTTCATTGGCTGATGGTTGTCTCTATTACACTGAGCGATTATCGCTCCTTGTAATAGGGGCCTAAGGGGGCTTTTACCTCATCCTGCAGTAGGTCCAGAATCTCTACATTCTAGCCAGGGTGCCCAATTTATCATGGGTGTGCTCTTGGTCAGCTTCTCCATACTACAAATTTGGTTTAAACTATTGAACCATCAATCCATAGTGGGAGTTATGGTATTTGTTAGAGACTGCCAAAAAGAGATGATCTTCGGACACATCCACCAGATGTGGAGCAGCGACCCTCTGGTTGCCTCACACTGGCAAATTATCTGAGTCTGACAGCCCCATAGGGTGAAGAAGAACAGGTGTTTTATACCACATGGACAGAATTTTATAGTGATTTTCACACGTCTTGACGCACCTAGAAAAACCATAAGCATTTTTAAGTATGCCCATCTGCTCTGAATCAGATAAAGTTCTATTAAGTTCTTTTTCCCTGGCCAATAGGTACAAAGGTGGCCCTTGTGATTGATCCTCTAGTTAGTGATTTACATTCCTTGTAATTTTGTACTTAAGGGTGACTGGAGACAAGAAGGTGCTCTAGACACATTAGTTCCCTCCATCCAGTATGGTATTTAAGGTAAGTCTCGCAAGTGTGGTTAATGTGGAGATCTGATGTGGTGGCAGAGCGCCTCTCAGTAGTTGAGGGTAAGGTGGTTTGGAGTCCTTCAACAAGGATGCCAGTGGTATATAAGCTAGTTTGGCCCATATCGTGTCACGAGAGGAAAGGTGTGAGTCGGTGAGATACGGCAAAAGCAGGCTAGGAGCTATAGGTGGGGATGTGGAAGGGTGATCTGAGAAAGCTATGTAAGCCAATCTGACAGTGTCCCCTTAAGGAGTGTATTATTTAGGGTACCAATTTCTTATTTGGTAGGGTACCATGGTGCCTTTAAGCCTTTCGGTCCCAGTTGAGCATGTTCCAACTCAGAACCCACCAAGATGCTTCTCATGGAGGCCATGGGTACATCACTGTAGGTGAACCGCCTGGTATAAGAGTTCCACATTTGAAAGTCCTAGACCTCTGTGGTGTTTCTTTTGCACAAGTAGTCTTTAGGTAAGTCTAGGTTTCCTCTGGGATCAGAGGAAAGTAGATCTCAATCTCCTCCAGCTCAGCAAGTATGACCTCGGCAATTCCATGGGAAGCATTTGTAGAGTGTACAGAAGAGAGGACACCACGTATGTTTGCAAGAGGTTCCTTCTCTCAAACCAAGATAAATATGGTATATTGTAAAAGTGCAGCAGATTATTCTTAAACCAGCCTGGGTCCATAAAATGTGCGTTCCAAAACCAGACAACTCTTTTAAAGCATATCTGTACTCCATTATATTTCCCTTTGCCGGAATACCACAAGGTATGAGGCTCTTTTTTACTCTTTAAGGGTATGTGCACACTACAGGACCCGAGCAGATCACCCGTTGCGGATTTCACAGCTCGTCCCCGCTCGCGGCCGTACTCATCTCTGCCTGTGCCATAGACTCCATTCTATGGTCAGGCAGATTCCGCTGTCTGCTCGAAGAATGAACCTGTTTACTCTTCGGGCGGATGGCATAATCTGCCTGTGCATAGAATGGAGTCTATAGAGCAGGCGGAGACTAGCACGCCCGCAAGTGGGGACAAGCTGTAGAATCCACGATTCGCCCAGGCTCCGTAGTGTGCACATACCCTAAAAGTAACCTAAAAGTCCACCTTTTCAGGCAGGCTTGCAACATAATATAACCTTCTCTACTATATAACAACTGTTATTCACAGTCCTTGCGCTCTGGATCCACACAATGTACACGCATATTTTCAGTATGCATTTCATTGTTCATATACAGGAGTGGAGAGCGTAATATAGTTTATATAGACAGGGTTCCCATTATATTGTGTTGCTGTATGCTGGACAGACGGGTTTCTTTTAAATATCTATAATCATTTCCTATCACATAACAAAGGAGACTTTTCAAGTACAATGCCTATTTCATAACTGCACAGTGCTGAGTGACAATGTTATTTTATGTGCTGTACTTCCTTGTAATTTCCTCAGCTGCCTACATGAAGAAAATCTGATTCTTGAGTCTGATGGTTAATGAATTAAATACTAGGTGTGTCACTCCTCATGGTAACTAAATAAGCAATGGAATAGATGACAGCCAACAACAACGAGAGTCACATGTCAATTTCTGGAAGCCAAGTGCCTCTCCCACAAATGCTTCTTCATGCAAACCTAGCTTTACAGCAGGATGGGTATTAGTTCTGGGCTGTAGACAAGAGTGAGAATTCTACAGAGTTAGGCCACTTATAATGATCGCCTAAGTATCAGTGTATCAATATCGAATTATCAGTGTATATCATACAGTAACCGCAAAGCAGAAGAGATTTAAAGGGGTTGTCCAGAGAAAATCTTTTTCTTTCAAATCACCTGT
Organism: Dendropsophus ebraccatus; assembly: GCF_027789765.1. Taxonomy (NCBI): domain Eukaryota; kingdom Metazoa; phylum Chordata; class Amphibia; order Anura; family Hylidae; genus Dendropsophus; species Dendropsophus ebraccatus. The sequence continues at coordinate 26,638,854 of NC_091459.1, forward strand.
TGTCAGAAAGTTATATAAATGTGTAATTTACTTCTATTTAAAAATCTCAAGTCTTCCCGTACTTATCAGCTACTGTATGTCCTGCAGGAAATGTTTTATTCTTATTCAGACACAGTGTTCTCTGCTGCCATCTCAGGCTGAGACAGGAACTGTCTAGAGCAGGAGAGATTTTCTATGGAGATTTACTTAGAAACCTCTCCTACTCTGAATCACTGTTCTGGCCCCCTTCCCTTGACCCGGAAGTGTAGAAAATACATACCCGATTATGGTCAAACACAGGGATCTTTTGCCGGCGCCATCTTGTGTCGGTGTCGTTATTAAGAAGGAGGCTGGTTTAACTTCCGTTTCTTATGCTACGTTTACACTGAGCGATAATTCGTCCGATCATACGATTAATGATGTTGGAGTAACTATTTTTTTTTCATAACAATCAACGTTTAGACGGTACGATATATCGTACGGAAAATTCGTTTTGCGATCGCTTAAGCCTATCTCACACATTGGTTAAATCGACAAACTACTGTTCACACGGAACGATCTGCGAATTTTTTGCGAACGATCATCGACTATTTGAGAACATGTTGAAAGATCAAAATGAACAATTTATCGCTCGTCGTTTGATCGTTCGCTGCGTTTACACGTACGATTATGGTTCAAATTCGATTGTTATTAGTGTGCGAATTCGCACGATAATCATTCCGTGTAAACGCAGCATCAGTTAGACCAGCCACTCCTTTTTTAAGTGCTGGAGTTGTCCTTTAGAGCGGCTTCACATACAATGGATCGCAGCGAAAGCTCCGTTACAGACCGCCTTGAGTAAGTAAATCACCCGCCTCCTTAACCCACACGCTGCTGGCACATACATTGCCCGTCCTAGCTCCCGGCTTCTTGCTCTCCCACTCAGCCAATCAGTATGTTTCTCAGCTGGAGCCCCTGATTGGCTGACCAGGAGAGCAGAAAGTCAGGAGCCCATGCAGCAAGCAAGAGCAAGGACGGGTAATGTATGTGAAAGATCCGCTGCAAGAATGTATTCACATAGAAACTGACAGGACCTTGGATCGTAATGGATCTCGCTGCAAAACTCGCAGCAAGATTTCGGCTGCGATCACGTCGATCGGCTGCATTTCACGTCGGCGGCGCAGACGCGGTGCAGACGTCTTCTGTAATCTGTGCATGCGCAGTACGGCGGGAGACGACGCCGACGTACTGCGCATGCGCAGACTCCGGAGGAAGACGGCGCTGCGCGCGGATGATGTCAGCGCGCCGCCGACGTGACACGCAAGCCTCCGGGTCACGTGGATGGAAGGCAGACCTCAAGCACGCCCCTCTGGGCGTGATTACAGCCATTACAGACGCCCAGGACCTGTGACTGATCCTGCCCACCTTGACTAAATCCGCCCACCGTGACTACTTGCCAGAAATTTACATACAGCGCGGGACTTCTTCAAAGTAAGATTACTGACTGATGGAGGGGGGCTCGGAGGTTACAGGGGGATGTTTAGGAAACGTGCTGGGTGATGTGCCAGCACGTTTCCTTATCTTAAGATGGATTTTCGGCGTGATTGGTTCCCTTTAAAGGGGTTTTCTGTGCAAAACAGACTGATGAGTTATTCACAAAACACTGACACCTGACAATGAGCACCCGTACAATACACTGAGCTGTAGTTACGTGTCACAACCATACAATGAATGGAGCCAACTGCTTCTAGCCCTATACACTGTGCAGGGTGGGTGTTGAAGAGCAGATTAGCAGGGGTGATGTGTCAGTACCCCACCCATCAGTGACTGATGATGGCCCATCCCGTGGACAGCTCATCAGTCTGTTTTGCCTGGAAAACTTCTTTTGATCAGAATTGGACTTACTGTAAATCTTTGCATAGGCAATGTGGTATGACACCATGCACTTCCTCATGACGGGAAGCATGTATACATGGGGTCCAAATTGGTGGTGGCCTTGAGATTTAATTCCCCATGTGATAAGGATATTTTCCAGCTGTTTATAGCAAGGTGTCCCATAGTAGCCACCACACTGGTGTAACTTTACAGCACACAGTGGAACACTTTACTCCACAGAGGCACTTCAAGCTTGGTTGTTTCAATAACCCTATATACACACTGCTTGGGGGTTATGTACTAGAATAACAGTGGCAGTAATGACAGAAGGCTTGTGGTTCTGTGTGACTCATTCTTTAATCACAGTTTTAGTCTCTCTCCCATGAGCCAGGAGAATATTGGCACAAACACTCAGCTTTAACCCTTGAGCCAAAGGTATAAGTTCTCTGTATCAGTGGCTAGCTTCACATGGTCTTTTATTTGTCATCGTGGGCTTCATACTACTACTCTTCTCAACACGGTGTCTGCTCCATCTCAGTGCCACTAAAGGCCCTATTACACCAAGCGATTATCGTCCGTATTTGGTCGATTATCGTCCATTACGGCCAATAATCACTTGGTGTAATAGCTCCTGTTAAAAGTCAACGATCAGCTGACATGCACAATGTCGGCTGATCCTTTTTTTTTCAATTTGTTGAAAAAATTTTGAACGATAGTCATGGTCTGCTGGCAGCCACTCCATGTAATAACTGACAGCCGTACTGTCAATTTTGACTTTCTATTCTGATTTTTCTTTAAATCTCGGCCACTTTGCTGTGAATATAATTGCAGCAGGTTTTCCTCAAGGACGTTCTTCCAAGGCAGAAAAATGGCAGCATTTCCACCTTGTGTGACCCTACCCTAACACGACTTCTATTCTCCCACACAATCTATACTTGGCACCATTGTCATCCTTAATTACTAAATGGATATTAGGCAGAGATGTTCGTTAATTCAGCCACTCCCATTGTTACATAACTACTGCTTTATCTTTCGCAGGAAAATCTTACATGTATTTCCTGTACTACTTGTCCTCAGTTATGTAAGCTTGTATGTCTTTTTTATAGAAAATTATTTATATCTTTAGCAACATGAAAAAGTAACCAGCTGTTACTAATTTGGTACATCAGTCCCATATGCCTAGAAGTAAATGGTTTCTGATGCAAAGACGAAAGGGGACATTTACGAAACGTCCGCCCGAGGCATACACCTGCTGTACGCCCCGCTCGCCCAATGGGCGGGCTGGAGGAGCTTGGGGAGGGCGTGGTGTGACGGGAAGGAGGCGTGGCCTTTTTCATGCATTTATCATGATTTGCGCCTGCTCGAAGGCCAGCCGAATTTACTAAGAGGCGTGCGCCTCTTAGTAAATCCTGCTGGGGAAAAGGGGGCAGGGCCTAACACAAGACCGGCGTACTTGTACGGGCGGGCGGACTAGCCGACAGCTATTGGGCACTAGAATCCATGAACATCCATAGGTGTGTAGAATTCCAGATACCAGCTCGTAATTGTAGTCAGAAAAATCTGAGAGATAAGTGCAAGAAAGATCGGGGAATAAAGAAAGAAAAGAGGGAGAAAAAAAAGAAATTAACAATAATTAAACAAAAAGAATACACTAGAAATGATAACTAAACATAAAAAAATAAAAAAGGAGTAGGAATGGGAGGGAAAGGAGGGGGCAGCAGCACCATGATGACGCAGGAGAGGTCATCCATGTCTTTAAGGAGATGCAAGCCAAGTAACCATGGCCCGGACTATCACGGAATTCCAACCAAACCATCCAGGTGCGTTTGAATTGATCATTACGATCTTCAGCTACCATCACCTCCATATACATAATATGGCCCTCACACACAGGAAGATGATATATGACTACAGCCTAAGGCAATGTTCACACATACCGTAATATTTTCAGAAGTCTTTTGGACAGTTTTTTTTTTTCCAACCAAAATCAGGATTTGAACTGACAGGGCAAAATTATGCCGAAAAGATGTGCACCGTTACCGTGTTTTCAACCTGCTCCTGGTTTTGGTTGATAAAATACTGATAGAATTACTGTGTGTGAACATAGCCTTAGGGTGTGTATGTCATATTGGAGATCAATTTGTTATGTTATTGGCAAATGATGATGAGGTCATTCATGTGATTACATGAATATGCTAAATAAATGTGGGATCACCGTTCACACATTCTACTATTGGAGAAATACTCTCTTTTAGTGCAGTAGTTAACCCCTTCAAGACCAAGCCTATTTGCACCTAAAAGACCAGGCTCATTTTTCAAAATCTGACCTGTCTCACTTTATGCTCTTATAGCTCAGTGATGCTTTAACGTATGCTAGCGATTCTGAGATAGTTTTTTCGTCACATATGGCACTTTATATTAGTGGCAAAATTTGGTCACTACTTTGTGTGTTTTTTGTGAAAAACATCAAAATATCATGAAAAATTGAAAAAATTTGCATTTTATGAACTTTGAAATTCTCTGCTTCTAAAAAAGAAAGTCATATCACATAAATTAGTTACTAAGTCACATTACCAATATGTCCTCTTTATTCTGGCTTCATTTCATAAACATATTTTACTTTTTTAGGGTGTTACGGGGCTTAGAAATTTATCAGCAAATTACCACATTTTCGTAAAAGTTTCCAAAACTGATTTTTTTAGGGACCAGTTCTTTTCTTAAGTTGATTTAGGAGGCTTGTATACTGGAAACCCCCATAAGTGACCCCATTTTGGAAACTAGACACCTTAAAGAATTAATCTAGGGGTATAATGAGCATTTTAACCCTACAGGGGCTGGAGGAAAGTATTCACCATTAGGCCGTAAAAAAATGAAAAATTACAATTTTCCAATAATATATACGTTTAGATTAAAGTTTCTCATTTTCAAAAGGAACATGAGAGAAAACGCACCCCAAAATTTGTAACGCAGGTTCTCTTGAGTACTACGGTACCCCATATGTGGGCGTAAACCACTGTATGGGCACACAGCGGGGCTCAGAAGGAAGGGAGCGTCATCTAGCTTTTCCATTGCAGATTTTGCTGAAGAAGTTTCCGAGCGCCAGGTGCATTTGCAGTGCCCCTGTAGTGTCAGCAGAGAGAAAACCCCCCATAAGTCACCCCATTTTGGAAAGTACAGCCCTCAAAGAATTCATCTTGGGGTAGGATGAGCATTTTGACCCCACAGGTGTTAGAGGAAAGTATTCAAAATTAGACAGTAAAAATGAAAAACTCGAATTTTTCCAATAATATGTTCCTTTAGTTTAAAATTTCTCAATTTCACGAGGAACAGGAGAGAAAATTCACCCCAAAATCTGTAACGCAGGTTCTCCTGAGTAAAAAGGTACCTCATATGTGGGCATAAACCACTGTATGGGCACACAGCAGGGCTCAGAACGGAAGGAGTGCCAATTAGCTTTTTCAATGCAGATTTTGCTGAAGAAGTTTCTGAGCGCCAGGTGCGTTTGCAGTGCCCCTGTAGTGCCAGCGGAGTAAAATCTCGCCCATAGTCACCCCATTTTGGAAAGTACACCCCTCAAATAATTCATTTTTGGGTGTGGTGAGCATTTTGACCCCACAGGTATTAGAGGAAAGTATTCAAAAGTAGACAGTAAAAATGAAAAACTCGAATTTATCCAATAATATGTTCCTTTAGTTTAAAATTTCTCAATTTCACGAGGAAAAAGAGAAAAAAAGGACCCCAAAATTTGTAACACAGGTTCTCCTGAGTAAAAAGGTACCTCATATGTCGGTATAAACCACTGTATGGGCACACAGCCGGGCTCAGAAGGGAAGGAGCGCCAATTAGCTTTTTCAATGCAGATTTTGCTGCAGAAGTTTCTGAGTGCCAGGTGCGTTTGCAGAGCCCCTGTAGTGTCAGCGGAGTAAAATCTCACCATAAGTCACCGCATTTTGGAAAGTACACCCCTCAAAGAATTCATTTTGGGGTGTGGTGAGCATTTTGACCCCACAGGTATTAGAGGAAAGTATTCAAAAGTAGACAGTAAAAATGAAAAACTCGAATTTTTCCAATAATTTGTTCCTTTAGTTTGAAATTTCTCAATTTCACAAGGAACAGGAGAGAAAATTCACCCCAAAATCTGTAATGCAGGTTCTCCTGAGTAGAACGGTACCCCAGATGTGGGCATAAACCACTGTATGGGCACACAGCCGGGCTCAGAAGGAAAGGAGCGCCAATTAGCATTTTCCGTGCAGATTTTTCTGAAGAAGTTTCTGAGCGCCAGGTGCATTTGCAGCGCCCCTGTAATGTCTACAGAATAGACCCCCCCCAAAAGTCACCCCATTTTGGAAAGTACACCCCTCAAAGAATTCATCTTGGGGTAGGATGAGCATTTTGGCCCCACAGGTATTAGAGGAAAGTATTCAAAATTGGCCAGTAAAAATGAAAAACTTGAATTTTTCCAATAATATGTTCGTTTAGTTTGAAATTTCTAAATTTCACAAGGAACATGAGAGAAAACATACCCCAAAATCTGTAACGCAGGTTCTCCCGAGTACAACGGTACCCCATATGTGGGCATAAACCACTGTATGGGCACACAGCAGGGCTCAGAAGGGAAGGAGTGCCAATTTGCTGGAGCAAAATAGTAGCTAGTAATAGTTATTAGAATAGCGCAGTTACTAAAATAAAATAAAAAAAATTAGATTACAGGTAATGTGGGGTGGTTCCGGGTAATTTGGAGGTGGTTACGGGCAGTCTGGGGTGGTTACGGGCAGTCTGAGGTGGTTACGGGTAATCTGGGGTGGTTACGGGTAATCTGGGGTGGATACCGTCAACATGGGGAGGTCACGGGCAACCTGCTGTGGTTACGGCAACCTGGGGTGGTTACAGGCAACCTAGGGTGGTTACAGGAAACCTGGGGTGGTTACAGGCAACCTGGGGTGAATACGGACAACCTGCTGTGGTTACGGACAACCTGCTGTGGTTACAGACAATCTAGGGTGGTTACAGGCAACCTGCTGTGGTTACGGGCAACGTGGGGTGGTTACAGACAGTCTGGGGTGGTTACAGACAATCTGGGGTGGTTACAGACAATCTGGGGTGGTTACAGGCAACCTGCTGTGGTTACGGATAAACTGAAGTGCTAATAGGTAATCTGAGGTGGGTACCTGTAATTTGGCGTGGTTGCGGGCAATCTGGAGGGGGTCACTGGCAATTTGGGGTGGTTAGAGGCAAGGTGCGGTGGTCAGAGGCAAGGTGCGGTGGTCAGAGGAGATGTGCGGTGGTCAGTGGCGACGTGCGGTGGTCAGTGGCGACGTGCGGTGGTCAGAGGCGACGTGCGGTGGTCAGAGGCGACGTGCGGTGGTCAGAGGCGACGTGCGGTGGTCAGAGGCAAGGTGCGGTGGTTAGATACGACGTGTGGTGGTCAGACGCGACCTGCGGTGGTTGCGTGCAATCTGGGGGGTTACATGTAATCTGGCATGATTACGGGCAACCTGGGGTGGTTATGCGCAACCTGCGGTGGTTACGGGCAACCTGGAGGGGTTACAGACAATCTAGAATTGTTACGGATAGACTGAAGTGCTTATAGGTAATCTGGGGTGGGTACATGTAATTTGGGGTGGTTACAGGCAATCTGGGGTGATTACGGACAATCTGGAGGGGGTCACTGGCAACGTGCGGTGGTTACGGGCAGTGTGCGGTGGTTACGGGCAACGTGCGGTGGTTACGGGCAACGTGCGGTGGTTACGGGCAACGTGCGGTGGTTACGGTGAACGTGCGGTCGTTGCGGTCAACGTACGGTGATTACGGGTAATCTGGGGGGTTACGTGCAATCTGACAACCTGGGGTGGTTACGGGCTAGCTGCGGTAGTTACGGGTAATCTGGGGGGGTTAGGGGTAATTTGGGAGTAAACTGCAATTATTACTATAATAGAAAGTGTGTGTTTTATTTTTTTGTATGTTTGTCACTTTTTGTACTTTTCACATTCTTTTTCACTGTATTACTATGATTACTGTGATATTTTCTATCACAGTAATCATAGTTTAGTGACAGAGACCAAATTGGTCTCTGTCACTTTAAATTTTCAGAGCTGGCTGGTTGTGGAGCGCATGCGCACTTCATAACCAGCCAGGACACCGAGGAGGAAGGAGCTCCAGGATCAGGTGAGTATATGGGGTAGGGGAGGGTGACTCGGGGACGGGGGTAACTGGGGGGACATCACTTTTTATCCCCTGTCACCAATCATTCATGGTGACAGGGGATAAAATGTTCCGGCGGCACATGGCACAAGCGATCAGCGGTATATAGTATATACCGCTGATCGCTTGTACCGGGACCCCACATGGGGGGTCCCCGATGACTGCCCCATGCTCTCCGCTACCTCCGGTGGCGGAGAGCATGGGGTTTTCATTCATTTTTACTAAGAGATCACTGTGAACAGACATTAGTGTGTTCACAGTGATCGCGGCGGCCATCTTGGATCTGATGGCCGCCGCGGGGAGGGGGAGTTAGATACCGGGCACTAGGGGGGCTGGTCTGGGGTCTGATTTTAACTATTTCATCTCCCCCCACCGTGGATTCACGGTGGGGGGAGATGAAATATAGCGGCGGCACCGGCCCATTAGTGACCGCCGTTTCGGCGGTCACTAAGGGGTTAATGGGGGTCAGCTGCGGGATCGCAGCTGATTCTCATTATCTCCGGTGCCTCACTCAGATGAGAGCGGGATCGCTGTCCCTGCAGCGATCCCATTCTCATCACAAACCCCCGTCAAAGCAGGAACGTATATGTACATTCCTACTGCACGGGGCATGTGCAATAGGAACGTATATATACAAATGGCTGACGTGAAGGGGTTAATAGTGGTTCTTTATATCTCCAGCACAGACAGGCAGGACTCTTTGTTCTCCACATCTTTCAAGGCCGGCGAGCTGTTGTTATGTATAGAAGATTCCAGCTGGTACGTAACTGATTGTTTTACACGGCTGCAAATTGAAAAGCGTTTTGAAAATGCTGCAGCCTGACATCATGGAGCAGCGGCCGAACAAAGGGACGTGTATTCATTACAAATTGTGCCCTTAAGGGTAAGCAGGGTAAATAGATAAGACAGCTGTTTAAACAGGGATACAACATGTATAAAAGGTCTGGCAGGTTTATGCAGTTATCCAGGATTAGAAAAGAAACACAGCTAAGTTCTTGCCAAAACAGTGCCACCTCTGTCCTCAGGTTGTGTGTGGTATTACAATTAATTTTTATTCACTTTAATGGAGCTGAGCTGCAAAACCACACCCAAGTGGTGCTGTTTCAAGAAGAAAGCTGCCATGTTCTTCTATGCCTGGATAACCCCTTTAAATTGAACCTGTCATCTGCATTTCACTTTCCAAAGATAGCTGTTAAAGCAAGGAGACACATAGTAGCTTTTATATCTCTCTCTCTGTGCTTCTATAATGTAAAAATAAAATGTTTTTATTCTCTAGTGCAAAGTGTCAGTGGGGCGTTCCCAAGCTCATGAAGTGCTGAGGGCTAAAATGTCTCCTCACTCCCCCTCCCATTTATTTTTATTTATTATTTGCATTGGGGCATGTAGGGATTATGAGGGAGATTTATCAAACATGGTGTAAAGTGAAACTGGCTCAGTTGCCCCTAGCAACCAATCAGATTCCACCTTTCATTTTCCAAAGAGTCTGTGAGGAATGAAAGGTGGAATCTGATTGGTTGCCGGGGGCAACTGAGCCAGTTTCACTTTACACCAGTTTGATAAATCTCCCCTATATGTTTATTTCACTTTATTATTATTTTTTTATTTACATTTTACTGTCCCACTAGCGGACTTGCCACAGAGGTGCCAGATGGTTAGGGCCCGTTTTATCCACACGCATAACTGTACATCAATTTGCAGGAACTCACCACAAAAATGGACGCACATAGGCCTATATGCGGGAAGAGTTTATCTGCCAGAAGGGGTGTGCAAAAGCAGCGTGCTGTGTCTTTTTGTGTAGCACACTTCACTCCCTGGTTCGTTGCATAGTTCAGCTGGTCACAGGAAACTGGCTCCATAGTCTATAATGTAGCCCATCTTCTGGAATCAGTTGGACTGCCAAGCCAGCTATAACCAGGAATTCAAGGGGGTATCCGCACTTAGACACTAACCAATCTTAATTTATAAGATGTCTGTTCAACATGTCAAAAGTTAAAGGGGAACTCCAGGTAGAGGTTAAAAAAAATGAAACTTCTGCAGAACCATAACGCATTACTTTTCTATCAATCCCAGTTTTGAAACTACCAAAAATCCATTTGTTTGGGGGGGGGGGGGGGTTTGTTCTGTATTGTGTTTCTGTCCTTCCTGGTTGAGCAGTTCCCAAAATGCAATGCTTTCCTTCAGCTGATCATCATAGTCCACAGTCCTTGCAGCACCTGCTTCTGGCGGGTCAGAGATGGTGAATCACTCAGGGGATCCAGCCAAGCCTCCTGTGACATAACGCCCTGCCCCCTGTCTGCATCATCAGCCTGTCCTCAGCAAACACACACAATGTAAGTCAGAGGCATGGAATATTTGTCTCCTAAGGGAGGAGAGCAGTGGGAGCAGGAGACAATGTGAATTGGCACAGAGGCCATTTTTCTTCACTTCCTGGATTTCTATCAGCTACCAGTGTGGCAGAACCGCACAGATATGGTAATAAATGATATACACATCTATATAACTTTTAATGTACTTTTAATAGAAAACAAATTTCCCTTATGTGAAGTTCACCTTTAAGTGACACTGTAATACTTTAACTCCAAATACAGTCCAAAAATAGCAATAGACACTGTAAAAAAAGCCAGATAAAAAAACAGCAGCAGCGTAGTAATATCAAGATGTGAAGGGCCATTTATTTTGGCCCTTTCCAGCCTAAAAATACTAGCCTGCTATGGCACACACCTGGAGCACCATTTTAGACGCTCTGCTGCTGACGGTCTTTCCTTGAAGGCTGGGTAGCAGTCACACAATGTATGCCTCCTGCTCAGATGGGCTGCTGCTGTATTGCTGTATAGCAGAACCGTTCTATTCTTTAGTGGGAGACACTGTTCAGAGCAGGGACTCCTGGCAAAATGATGGGAGTCCAGGCTCCTGTACAGTAAGCAGCGTTATGCTATGCACTCCTGCTTCCTATATGGATCTAGAAGGTGATTGCTATGTTCCTACCACCCCCTGCGCTCCCTGATTTTTTAAGTTTGCCCGGAGTACCCCTTTAACTTCTTACACTCCTTGGCCCATGCACTCTGTAACTGACCCATAGAGCAATAAATTATGTAAAATCTGTAGTAAAATACGTCCATGGACACCATTACTATCAGGCTGTAAATTTTAATACGGTGGAACAAAGTGCTGGAGTTTCCTCTGCAGAATCCTATGTATATTTACAGTAATAGATACAGATTATGTACATGTACACACACACACTTTACATTCTGTACTTACACCATATATACACAACACACATACTGTTTACTTTACATACATAGTCACACTTCACACAGATACACTTATTTACATCCATACACACACATTTGAAAATCTTCCAGCAACTAAGGCAGTAGTATCCCATACCTAATACACATTTCCAGAAATACGTCATGCCTGTGAAGCTGAGGGGCCCACCCTCACTAGAGAATGCAACCATATACCGCCCATTAAGGAGCGGTGGGAGGCGGATTTGTGGCCCGTAAAGGACACCCTCTGGTGGAATATTATGAAAATGACCCCACAACATGCTTTGGGAGAACAGTAGAGGTGGTTGTCTCCATTATAGTTGTTACACCGAGTGTACCGCAAACCCTTGGTTCTACATCGCATCGGGTTCAGACAGGATGCACTTTGTCAAAGGGATCAAGGTGGGATCTTACATACGTTCTCGAGGTGCCCGAAATTAACATGTTACTGGCCGTAAGTCCTACCCACAGTTCATAAAGTATATTTAAAGGGGTAGTGCAGCGTTTTTCTTTTTCTTATTAAGTAGCACACATTACAAAGTTATATAACTTTGTAATGTGTGTTAATAAGCTACCTGCCCCCCCCCCCCCAACTTACACACTGCAGTACATAAAGGGTTAAGCAGAAAGACAAAGGAGGCTCTTATCTCCCCCCCCCCCCCCCCCCCGACCCACCTCCTGCAGGGGCCCCATAGCAACTGCCTACCCTGCCTATATGGTAGCTACGCCACTGTCTGGGGCAATATAAGACATTAGTGGTTGCCCATTTACTGTTTATGGCCAGGAAAACCATAGCAAGGCAGTGGCTAGATCATGATCCTAGTGAGGTGTCTGCTTTCATTGCCAATGTTAACTTGTTAATCCAAATTAAAAAAACAAAACTATGAAATACTTGAAATACTTAAAAAAAAAATTGAGAAAACAAGGGCAGAATGACTTGATAGCTCCGATCTGGCTCTCCCCGCTCTGACGAGAGGGAAACCCTCCTCCATACCTGGACCATGAGCTCTACTTTGAAGGGCTAGCTATTGCAGTATTAATCTTTATAAATTTTGGCCATGTTCACACACTGTAAAATAACGGCCGCCAATTTAACGCCAATTGTTTTCATTCTTTAAAGATACCTGTCACCCTCCGTAATGGAGTTAAAGGCTGCCCGACCCCAGCTAGAGCCCCGGATACTTACCCCATCTCGCCAAGTCCCGCTCCTGGAGCTGGGACGGAGGTATCCTTGTCGGAAGCCCGGCGTGCGAGCTGCGTAGATGAGTCCGACGCCCATAGAGAATGAATGGAGTCGTCATTCTCTATGGGCATCAGACTCATCCGCGCGCGCCGGGCTTCCAACAAGGAGATCTGCATCCCGGAACTGGCTCCAGGAGGGGGACGTGGCGAGATGGGGTAAGTATCTGGGGCTCTAGCGGGGGGTCGGGCGGCCTTCACCCCGGCATGGTGGGTGACAGGTCCCCTTTAATTATTTCCATTACAGTCTATGGAAGCAATGGCCGTTGGTTCAGGCAATGTTTAAAATAACAGCCGCTGTTCGCAGCAGCCATCAAATTAATGCTCATGTCATTAATTCATGGACATGCAGATGTGTAATCAGCCGATTACAGGACCAAGAGTCGAATCCACACCAGGTATAATAAGCGCAGGAGTATTTAGATTTGCACACAACGGTGCAACCAGGGATCATCCAGAGGTAGATGGCATAGTAAACATATACTCTTTATTGCAACGGGTTTCGGCCCTATATTGTCTAACATGGGCCTTTATCAAGCATTGCTTGATAAAGGCCCATGTTAGACAATATCTTAAAACTGCAAAATCTTGAACTGCAAAATCAATAAAAACTATATAATTTCAAAGAAAAAAAAGGAAAAAAAATTTATGTATTTTTACTACAACCATAATGTGTTTTATATAGGTCAGGAACTCAGGATGTTTGTGGTGGGACGCCTTATCATTTTAAATATACCTATTTGCTGACTACCATGAGTTAAGGTTTCCAGTAAGAAAGGAGATCTGTTTGTAGTAAATATACAGAGCTATGTGCTATGTACGGCGTTCCTTATTGATGGACAAACAGAAGTAAGGAGGGGCAAATGTTTTCAGTACTGTGAGGAACGCCACTATCTAAGTATCACTCACCAACAGCTGGTAAACTAAACAGAATGCATCAAAGTGAGCCTGGGCGCATATAATGTAGACAATGGGGCACGTTTTTCGATGTGTGTCTCTGGCCTACGCTACGGAAAAGGCGCTGATATTTTTCCCAGACAGATTGGTCAATCAGGACCAATATCCAATATATACAATATATAATAATGTGCGTGTGCATTTACAGCTGTTCACTACTGACTTCAATAGAATTAAATTGGAATAAAATGGCAGAATTTTTAAATTACTTAAACTGACGCTAAAGGGAATCTGTCTTGATAAATATCCTCCTTTCTGTACACATACCTCCCGACTTTTGCTGGGAGGAAAGAGGGACATTCACGGCAATGTGTGACGCCCCTATAGCTATGGTCCCATAGCCACATCCATTATAATATAGTCGCCACCCCCTAGCAGTCCCTATATAATATAGGCCCCATTCCTGTGCAGGAGCCCAAAAAAAACCTCCCTCTGTGCAGCAGCCCCAACAAAGTATAACCCCCACCTAGTATAGTCCCCACATAGTATTTCCCCACTTTGTAGCCCCCCCACATAGTATAGCCCCCTCTGTGTAAGCCCTACCTAGTATAGCCCTCCCCCTTTGTAGCCCCCCACATAGTATATCCCCCTTTGTATATCACCCCCTCCCTGTAGTACCTTCTATGTGTAAAATAAAAAACCCAGAAGGATACTCACTTCTCACCTCGCTTCCCCGTTCTCTCCTTCTGCTGTTTCCAGGTACAGACTTATGCTTATTCTTCCTGTACCAGCCCCGCGGCGCCCGCACTCTTCTCTCCTTCTTGACTCTGGACACAGGCCCGCTTCTGCCATGAGGCGGAATGAGTATTCCGCCTCAGGCGGCAGATTTTGCGGTCCTGCAGGGGGCGGCATGCCCGGCTGATAATCTGGCGGACCGGGCAAATGCCCACTGGGCCGCCCAGATTATCAGTTGCCGGGCCCCTCCAGAACATACACTACCGCCCCCACCTCACTGGAACACCCAGGGGACGCGGCCGCCGGAGCTCTTCAAGGCGGATCTGCCGCTTTAAAAGTAGGGGGCTCCGCTACCTGTTCTAACCAGTCCATTGAGCTTCCGGGACAGGTCACCTGATGCACGCCGGCCCCGTAAGCTCACAGCTCCAGCCGCGTGCGCCGCACCTCTCCCGCGGTCCTGTGCGGTCAGCTGTTACATGTATGCCACTGAGCAGGAGACTAGAGAGGTGCGGCGCGCGGGGCTGGAGCTGTGAGCTTACGGGGCCGGCGTGCATCAGGTGACCTGTCCCGGAAGCTCAATGGACTGGTTAGAACAGGTAGCGGTAGCGGAGCCCCCTACTTTTAAAGCGGCAGATCCGCCTTGAAGAGGTCCGGCGGCCGCGGCCCCTGGCTGTTCCAGTGAGGTGGGGGCGGTAGTGTATGTTGGTGGTGGGCTTGCCGCGGGCCCGCGCGCGCGGGGGGGGGGGGGGGGATTGGGGGCGGGGGGGGGGCTTCGAGTGCCAGTGAGGGGGGCGGCAGCCTGAGGTTTGCCTCAGGCGGCACAGACCCCAGAATCGGCCCTGTCTGGACATGACATCACATCTTGGCCAAGCAGGAGAGGAGTGTGGGTGCAGCTGGGCTGGAACAGGAAGCCTACAGCAAACCTCTGTGCATTACCTCTGCGACTCTTCAGGGTCCGGGTGGAGGCGGAGCTGCTAATGACCCGGCCAGTAGGTGTCACTCTGAGCGCTCCTAATGAGCCCAGGAGAGCGCTCCTAATGAGCCCAGGGATGGGGACAGACGGGGGCTGGTTGGGAGGTATGTATATTGCATCCTTTTTTTTTTAATTATAGTTTCTGTTCAGCATCTTGTAGTACTCAAAGAGAATTTATAAAGACTGGGGTCTAACACAATGGTTGAAGCCCAGCTTGTTTCCACTTATCTTAGAGATGCACAGCTCCTAATAATTGGGCAGTAAGCGGGATATAGTGCGTCCACTAGGCGAGCATGATAGGTTAAAAATTTCCATAGAGGCATTGATACAGTTATAGTACCGGCACATCAGGCTAGTGGAGCCTCAGACTAGACTAGAGATGAGCAAACTTTTTAAAAATTCGGTTCGGCAGTTTCAACGAACTTTGGTGTAAAGTTCAGGTTTGTCTGAACCATACCTTAACCTGTTGGTGACTACCAATAGACCTTTTAACGGTGGTCGCTAATGGGCCTTTTTCCTATACGTATGTCTTTTAGGGGTATGTGCACACTGAGCAATTCTCGCTGAATTTCGCGGATGGTTTCCGTGCTGAATTTCCCTGTTACTACCCAGAGCGGAGAAGCCTCCGTTCCGTGTAGCTTAACCTGTTAAATGCTGCTGTCAGATCAATCTGGTCCCCTGATGTTCTCCATGGTAATCCCAGGGGCCTATTGATGGTCCCTGGGATTACCATGTATATGACTGAGCAGATTGCCTGTCAACATGATGCTGACATATACAATGCAGTAGTAGTGCAATGTATTGTACCAGTGATCAAAGATGACTGTTTAGTATTAAACTAGTGTACAGTAATGTACACTAGTGTACAAGTAAAAAAAAAATAATAATAAAAAAAAAAAACAGCCCCCCCCCCCCCCCCCAATAATAAAAATGCATTACATTCCCTATATATAAAAACATCTCAGAAACACAAATCCTATACATATTTGGTATCGCCAAATACCTTATCCAGACTTGTGCTGCTTGGGGGCGACCTTCTCCGCCGGCGGTGCTGGCCGGGTTCTGGTGTGGTGTTTTTGGGTCTGGTCCTGTGGCATGGGGGTCGCAGGGCCGTCCCATGGCCCCCGTTCCCTGGCTGTGCACGCCTGTGGGGTTGGTGGCCACTGACTGGCACGGTGTGGACTTAGTGTAGGGACCCATGTGTATCAGATACCGGCACGAGGTACATGGGGCAGTATGGCTTGATCAATTCATACACAAAATTCTGATGTGTTTTTTATTTAGCCTAGCGGCACTAGTATCAGCCATAGGTGTGAGGTGCAGCACTCCGTTTCTTCCCTGAACCGTTAACCTGTTAAATGCTGCTGTCAGATCAATCTGGTCCCCTAAAGTTCTCCATGGTAATCCCGGGGGCCTATTGATGGTCCCTGGGATTACCATGTATATGACTGAGCAGATTGCCTGTCAACATGATGCTGACATATACAATGCAGTAGTAGTGCAATGTATTGTACCAGTGATCAAAGATGACTGTTTAGTATTAAACTAGTGTACAGTAATGTACACTAGTGTAAAATAATAATAATAATAATAAAAAAAAACAGCCCCCCCCCAATAATAAAAATGCATTACATTCCCTATATATAAAAACATCTCAGAAACACAAATCCTATACATATTTGGTATCGCCGAGCCCGTAACGATCCAATCTATAAAACTATATCATTAATTATATCGCAGAACACATGCTGTAAAAAAAAAAAAACAGCACCAAAATTGCTGTATTTTACCAATCCATTTTAGAAAATACGTCATAAATGAGATCAAAAAGTCTTATATATGTAAAACTTGGTATCAGTAAAAACTACAGATCTTCCCTCAAAAAATGAGCCCCAAACCCGCTCTGTCACGCAAAAAATAATAACGCTATGGATCTTGCAATGTGGCGACAGTTTTTGTAGGTTTTTGCTACGAAGATAATTTCTATTGTGCCAAAGTGGTAATAGTTAAAAAAAAAAACTACATATTTGGTATCGCCGTAACCATGGTGATCCAGAGAATACATTTATTAGGTTTTTTTTACTGTACACTGGATAGCATAAGCTTAAACAAACTGCATTAAAACAGCTATACGTTTATAGGCCTTTGACTCTTTTAGTGCGATTCAGCAAGTTCATCATCACTACCTGTTCACGCTCCACCGATGTCCCCTGCTGATTGCAGCTGCCTCTAGGTCCTGACTCAGATGAGAGTGACAGCCAACTCACTGAGAGTGACCGACTGAGTGGGCTGTCGCTTATGTGTTGCGAGTGATAGACCACTCAACCAATCACTGACTGAGATGGGACAGTGCCATAGCCAGTGATTGGCTGATCGGGCTGTCATTCCCAAGAAGAGAGTGACAGCCCACTCGTGACTAGCTGAGTGGGCTGTCACTCTCATCTCAGTCAGGAAGTGAAGGTAGCTGCGATCAGCAGGGGACACTGGGGACCTGTAGGAGGACATCAGGGTAACTTTGCAAAAAGTTCAGTTCTGTAACAAAACAAACTTTTTGCCAAGTTCGTAACGAATCTCAGTTCATTAAGTTCGGTTGGCTCATCTTTACAACGGACCAAAGTGATTCTGGGCTTGACCATCTAAAGTGGACGTCCATGCCGAAATTTTAAATATTGTCCAGTCTACCCTTCAGAAGTTTGTAGGACATTAAAATAAGTACAAAGTGAATCAATAACACTGCAAAACCAGGAAAAGGAGTGTGCAGCGTAGATGCAAACTATGCCCCCTTGTGTTCTCCAAAGACTCTGCAGTGTTGACAATAATAATGTGTGAGGACACGAAAGGCATGGTTTCCAATGCATTCGTTTACTCGCATGTGTTACTATGACCTTAGGGCCTGTGCACATGGACATAATCCGTACCTGTGTGCGGTACTGTGCTGTGGTGGATGCCAAGCCCTGAAGCTCCCATTGCCTTCGGCAAGTAACTGTGTGGGAAATAAGTAATATATCACTTTTTTAACATGGTTCTCTTTCTCCCATTAAAGTCAATGCAATCAGGGTTCCTAGTGTTTAGGCCACAGAACTTTTGCCACAGAAATAGGCAAATGCCATATTGGCCACCCACCCCACAATTTGAGAAGCACTGCTCAACACCATTACCGAGGTATTACCTTCCAGGATAGTTATGTCCTTTCCATAGTATGCACAGGATAGGGCATAACTAAGAGATTACGGGAGGTTCGACCACTGCCCCAACCCCACCCCCCAGGATCTCGGCCACACAGGGCCACACTGTCACTGCAGTCAATCTGTACAGAGCCTGCTATGAAGGTGCGGTCATTCTCTACAGAGCCTGCTATGAAGGTGCGGTCATTCTCTATAGAGCCTGCTATGAAGCTGCAGTCATTCTCTATAGAGCCTGCTATGAAGCTGCAGTCATTCTCTATAGAGCCTGCTATGAAGCTGCAGTCATTCTCTATAGAGCCTGCTATGAAGCTGCAGTCATTCTCTATAGAGCCTGCTATGAAGCTGCGGTCATTCTCTATAGAGCCTGCTATGAAGCTGCAGTCATTCTCTATAGAGCCTGCTATGAAGCTGCAGTCATTCTCTATAGAGCCTGCTATGAAGCTGCAGTCATTCTCTATAGAGCCTGCTATGAAGCTCAGGTGGGTCAGGTGGGTTATTGTGTGCGTGTGTGGAGGGATGGGGTCAGGTTGGGTAGTGTGTATGTAGGTAAGGAGGTCAGGTGGCGTAGTGTCGGGGGATGGGGGTCAGGTAGGGTAGTGTATGGGGGGATGGGGGTCAGGTAGGGTAGTGTGTGTAGAAGGGTCAGGTAGGGTAGTGTATGGGGAGGGATGGGGTCAGGTAGGGTAGTGTATGGGGGTCAGGTAGGGTAGAGTGTGTAGAAGGGTCAGGTAGGGTAGTGTATGGGGAGGGATGGGGGTCAGGTAGGGTAGTGTATGGGGAGGGATGGGGGTCAGGTAGGGTAGTGTATGGGGAGGGATGGGGGTCAGGTAGGGTAGTGTATGGGGAGGGATGGGGGTCAGGTAGGGTAGTGTATGGGGAGGGATGGGGGTCAGGTAGGGTAGTGTACGGGGAGGGATGGGGGTCAGGTTGAGTAATGTGTGTGTGTGTTTGTGTGTGTGTGGTTTAAAATAATTATTTTTTTGGTTTATTAGGTACAGTTATATATTACAATTACATATTTTTGTTATTTAAACTACAAATAACACAAAATTATGGTGTTTTTTCTCAAAGTGACACACCATTCAAGTTATCCTTGTTTTTTTGCCGAAATGCTGACACACCAAGCTCAAAAGGTTGCCCATCACTACTTAAGGTTGAGGTAAAGAAATAGGTAGACTAAGGCTATGTACGTATGAGAACGGAATGGCCGGTCTCCGAAGAGATCATCCCGGCCGGTACTGCAGTACTGGCCGCTTGATCTTTAGCGCCGCTTAGTTCTGATGCGGGTGCATCTGTGCGCGCCCGCATCAGAACTACCCACTGCACGCTATGGAGCATGCTGCCATAGTGTGCACTGACATGGTTTTCTGTGGCTGCTATTCACTAAATAGCTGCCACAGAAAACTGACATGTCAGTTTTCTATGGCGCCGCTAGGGATCCCGGCCGGAGTGTATACTATATGTATACACTCCAGCCGGGATTCCCTCAGAAGGCAGCACTACATAAGTTCCGTGGGAATGTTACAACGGCCGTGATTCACACGGAACTTACGTTGTGTGAACATAGCCTAAGACTGGTTGTAGCAAGAGTGGTGTAGGGGCCGTGTAGGGTCCCTTGTCTAATTAGTACAGTAATCTGCCAGGATTGTAGTGTAGGTACTTAATACTTGAAAGTAGAAAGTCCTCGCTCTCACATATATCATTCCAACCAGATTGGAGACCACCAGGTTGGGTAGCAGTAGTCCTAGGTTTCTGTCTCTAGGTAGAGCTAACTCCTTAAGGTTTCCCCAGGTAGTCGAGTGTAGTCAGTAAAATACTTCGGCACGCAACAACTTTGTTCTACTGGGGTTCAGTCCCTCTTCAGTTCCTTTAGGGAGTGACTGTCCTGACGTCTGGCACAGAATACTGTAGTCTTAGTCTTTCTTACAAAACAAGGACTCCTCACTATCCTGACTGGATCAGAACTGACGAAACATTAAACCCTTATCCTATAGAGGGCTGTGTCACCGGAAGGAAGATAGAATGTGAGGGTAGAAGATCTGCACCCGATTGATTTAAACAACAGTCAGCTAAACCTTTACATACTGCAGCGGTGTCATCCATGAAATTTGCTGGGCATCATATGGCTGCTTTGGCAACATGGTAGCCCAAGTGGGAGAACAGGTGAGAGTTCAAGTTTACAGGTAACAAAACCTCCCCTGCTCATCCACTACAGTAACCAGATGTCTGTGTTTTAATGGGCCAATGGGAATTTTTCTACATTTGCACCTCATTTCAGTCTTGCCATGATGAATCTAAATGTGACATGCCGTTCCTACTCCAGCCTCTAGATGTCGCTGCATACTTACTGAATTGAAGTTCGCTCGGTTCCCTCACTTCCGGTGACCTGAGAGTGCGCTGTACGGGTTAGTGAGGGGACGGGCACGTGATGCTGTGACGTGTGTCTTCCGGGGAGCCGCTAACTCTGTCTAATGTAAGGTCCGTGATGTCGGTGTGTGCGGATTCACTGCCCAAACAACACGTCTGATATAATGCGGCGCAGGGTTCCCCAACCTGAGACCCTTTAACTCTTCTTGCAAAAACTACCACTTCCGGTCGTGCCTGCGGCCGCCCAGGGGGTTCTGGGAGTTGTAGTTTCTTAGTCAGGTTAGGGATCAGTGATGTAGGAGGGCAGTAGGGGAGTTATGGGCGCTGACTTCCTTGTTGTGTGGAAGAATTGAGCTGTCTTTCATGTTCTGTTGTCAGTGCTGGATAATGTAGTGATTATGGCAGTGTTATGTGGGGAGGTGAAGGTGACCCCAATGTTACTAATGTAGTTTAGTATGGGGAAAGAACTACAGAGGGAGAAGGAGGTATACAGTATGAGGACTGGCTGCAAAGGGGGGGGGATACAATATGAGGGAACAACTATAGGGGGGAGGGGGGATACAATATGAGGGAACAACTATAGGGGGGAGGGGGTATACAATATGAGGGAACAACTATAGGGGGGAGGGGGTATACAATATGAGGGAACAACTATAGGGGGGAGGGGGGATACAATATGAGGGAACAACTATAGGGGGGAGGGGGTAACTACAACTGAGCCAGTTTCACTTTACACCATGTTTGATAAATCTCCCCCTATGTGTCTACTTCTAACAATAGCCTAGGAACTGTCAGGGGAACTCTTATGGTCATTCTTATTCATCAGAATAGGTAATCTGGGCCCATCTAGTACTCCCCATTCTAGCTGCTAGAGGTGGAGGGTGACAAGGCGTGGGAGGAATTTCTATTTTTTTTTTTAATAGTTTATCCACATTGTTTTACACCCAAACTCATGAGATTTTTTTTGTGCTAGTCAAAAAGATTGGCTTGACCATGCTTTGATAGTATTTTTTGTTAATGGTTTTGTCATTGATTTAGCCTGATGATCAATGTCCGTGTTTTACTGCTTATGTTATTAGGCTGTGAGGTAACCATACACCAAACGCATCCGGTGGCGGCTGCTTTTTCCATCAGTGAAGATGTCCTCTTCATCACCACCATCCTCTGAGCCTTCTGGTGCTAAAAGCAACGCCCCTAAAGAAAAGGAGTATCGGACGCCTGGATTTAGAGGGGTGCAGACTACCAGCCTGTTCCGAGCCGTCAACCCTGAGTTGTTTATCAAACCTGTAAGAAAAATTCTGTATTATCCCATCAACAATACTAACCTGCACTGGCACAGTAAAGCCACATCATATTTCCTAGACTGAGGGTCCATTCACGTGTACCGTATCACAGCGCATTTCACGCTGCGAGACTGGAGTGCCGTAGTGATGTAAAAGTTCACACATTGTGCTGCTGTTATGTTAAAAAATAAAAACAAGAACTGATTCTTACCTGCCTACTCTCCCCTAAAGCCATCCGGTGGTATCTCCCGGGTCTGGGTGACAGCCCACTCAATGAAAGAGAGTGTAAGGTTCGTCCATATGAAACAGCAGGACATACAAACATAACAAAAGTGGCTACAGGTACATATCAGCAGCTTTGTGTGGAAGAACCTGTTGAGAGTTTCCCTTTAAAAAAATAAAATAAAATTAACTAACAGTAGTGGATATTATAAGGAGAAGAAAAAGTACTTGCCTGTTAAGACCTCTGGCCTCACCAGACGGTATCAGTAAGTATGGCATATGACCTCGGAGACCAGTGATTGGTTGTAGCCAGCTCATGCTGTTATGTCATTTCTCTGGAACATACTTTTTTTAGTTGGTTAAGGGGGAACTATCAGCAGGTTAGACTAATCTAACCTGCTGATAGCCCCCTAATGCGCTCGGAGTGCGGGGGGGAGGAAGTTACGTCTCTTACCTTCTTCCTTGGCGCCGTTCCCTTACAGTTAGTAGTTGAATCCACGGCCCAGGGCACCGCTAGGAGCACTGCCCTGCCCGCGTTGGGCTGAGCCAGCTCGCACCTTCTAATGATAATCAGTGGAACAGGTGCGATGGGGTTGGAGCTGTGCTCCTAGTGGTGCCCTGGGACGTTGATTCAACTAGTAACTGCATAAGAACGATGCAGAGGAAGAAGGTAAGAGACATACCTTCCTCCTTGGCGTCCCGTGCACATTAGGCTATCAGCGGGTTGGCTTAGTCTAATCTGCTGATAGTTCCCCTTTAACTATGACAGGTGCATTGCTCTAATATACGGTAAAATATCAATGTTAGGTTCAGGGGGATCTGACTCCATCCATTAAATGAAGGGAACAAGAGCACACACCTCCCCTTCATTGTTTACCAGGTACACCAAGCATTTTGTAGTGACTCTTCCTAGTATTGTAGCTCATTGAGTTCAAGTATATAGGGTGCAGAACCAAGCACAGCTGCTACAAAATGAAAAACTTTCCATAGATCAAAAGTAAAAGCAAAGGTAGAAAAGTATGTTTGTTTTTAAAGGAAAATACACATGTATATCTTTTTTTTTCCTTTTACAGAACAAGCCGGTTATGGCATTTGGACTCTTCTCCATTACATTGTGTGTTGCCTATATCGCCTATTTACACGCAACAGAGGAAAATAAGCGCGATGTCTATGAAGCAGTGGACAGTGAAGGAAACAGATACACAAGAAGGAAAACATCAAAGTGGGACTGACTTACTAAGAGACTATTGGGCTCCCTCTGGACGATATATATTTTTTTTAAAGTTGGCCATTGGTAGCAAAAAAAAGTGTTGTTGTAAAATAAGATAAATAATATTTAAAGAGCAAATTCTGGATGTGTAATAATGGGAGTGAGGGACTAGGGATGTCACGATACCAAAATTTTGAGTTCGATACCGATACCAGCTTTCGGATTTCGATACTCAATACCAATTCGATACTAAATAAAAGGTTTGAGAAAAAAAACACGTAAAAATACAAATATAATTTCCCTTTTCCCTGACTACAGATATGTTCCCCCCATGCACAACATTTTTATTTATGTGACTTCTTGATCACTTTGTTACATTTTATAGTTCGGACAATTCACATGTAATGGATACATGTATGGGTTTTTTTTTTTTGTTTTTTTTTTTACTTTTTTTTTTAAAAAAAGGAAAAGGGGGGATTATTAGAACCTTTATTTTTTGTTTTGTTTTATTTTAAAACACTTTTTTTTACATTTTTTATTCCCCTCTAACCTCAAGCATACCTCCCTGTGCACAACAACTCCCAGAATACCTTCTTGTGGGGAGTTGTAGTGCACAGGGAGGTATGCTAGGAGTTGTAGTGCATAAGAAGGTATGCTGGGATGTTTTGAAAGGCTGCTGCCGCGCAACTGCAACTCCCAGCATACCTCCTTGTGCACTACACCTCCCAGCATACCTCCTGGTGCACTACAACTCCCAGCATGCCTCCTGGTGAACAACAACTTCCAGCATAATTCCTTGTGCTTTGCAACTCCCCACAAGAAGGTATGCTGGGAGTTGTAGTGCACAAGGAGGTATGCTGGGAATTGCAGTTGTGCAGCTCCTGACACAACTCCGTGCAGCATACATTCTTGTGCACTACAACTCCCAGCATGCCTCCTCGTGCACAAAGAGGTATGCTGGGGGATGTAGTGCATAAGGAGGTATGCTGCTGGGAGTTGTAATGCATTAGCAGCCTCCTGGCACAACAACTCCCAGCATGCCTCCTTGTGAACAACATCTCCCCACAAGAAGGTATTCTGGGAGTTGTTGTGCCACTGTATCGGTGGGCCCCGCGGGAAGGGGGGGGGGGGGCGACAGGATTGTGGACCCGGAGGTTGGGGAACTGGCTGGTGTAAGGGACCGCTGCAGCAGTGAGGGGCCGATCCATATGCAGCAGACTCGTGCTGCATATGGATCGGCTCTGCAGGCGTTGAATGCCGCTGTCGGTTATGACAGCAGCATCTACCCTGGTATATTCACACGGACGGGCTCGCAGCGAGATTCTCGCTGCGAGCCCGGCAGGTCCTGGCAGTTACCATACACTACATACTTGCTGCGGTCTAAACGACCGCAGCGAGTATGTAATTCTACCGCCCTTAACCCCTTCTGCTCCCGCCCGGCTCCCCCGCTGTAAGCATACATTACCTCTCCTCGCTGCACGGGTCCGGCGTCCTGCTCTCCCGCCCGGCCAATCAGTGGCTGCGGCTGGACAACACACTGATTGGCCGGACGGGAGAGCAGGACGCCGGACCCGTGCAGCGAGGAGAGGTAATGTATGCTTACAGCGGGGGAGCCGGACGGGAGCAGAAGGGGTTAAAGTCGGTAGAATTACATACTCGCTGGGGTCGTTTAGACCGCAGCAAGTATGTAGTGTATGGGAACTGCCAGGACCTGCCGGGCTCGCAGCGAGAATCTCGCTGTGAGCCCGTCCGTGTGAATATACCCTTAAAATAGCCGGCACTAGCGATCGCTGTGTGCCGGCTATTTAAATTTGGCCCCGCCGGGAGCGGAGAGCTCGCGGGCGGAGGAGGGGACACCAGGGGGCAGGGGGCGGCACACAGAGAACACGGACGGCGCTCAGGTAGCTGCCGGCCGTGTTCTCTGCACCATACTTCATGTTAATCTGCACTATTATGCAGATTAACATGAAGTATCGATACCAGGAAATCCTGGTATCGAACCGTTTTTCTGACCGAAATATCGATAGTAGTATCGATATTTCGGTGCATCGTGCATCACTATGAGGGACAATACATCATGAGGGTCAGTTAATAACTGGAGAAGGAAAAAAAAAAAAGACCACAATAGCAAGAAACAGAACTGGCACTGTCGTAACACTGGAGAAGCGGGGTTACACACAAGCAAAAATGATCAGAGCAACATGGTTGTGCACAACATCCAGTTAGGAAAATAGAAAAGTGGCGGCATTCACCAGCTTCTGTGTAAAAGCAACTTTTTATTTAGTCCATAAAAAGCAGAAAAGCAGGTAGGGGGTGCCGCTCCAAGATGAACAAAGCTACATCTGTTTCACTGCATGTGCCACTTTGTCAAGCCTCTGGCGCCTCTGTATCCAGGTAAGTATGTGCGCATGTGGGGCCAGATTCACCTATTTAAAGGGAAAGGACAACACAATAGCAAATAAATGGTGACAAAGCTTTGGCTGTCCAGGCATGATGGGAATTGGAGTTGTAGAACAGCTGAGGGGCCGTCAGTTTGATACCCCTGCGATATACAATACACAACATATGTAGAACTACAGTTTAAAAACTGTCTTACTGTCACTTGCATGCCTCTGATCTTAAAGTATTTTCTCTGTGCTAAACTCTGACAATGATTGCATCATTTACACTTAAAATTACTAGATGAGCAAACCGTCTGAACCTGAATGTGCAGAATTTGATTACCGGTGGCTGAAGAAGTTGGATGCAGCCCTAGGCCATAGCCCTGGAAAACATGGATACAGCCATAGGCTATTTTCCAAGTGGCCTTGTGCTGTATCCGACTTCTTCAGCCACTCGTAATCAAATGCCGCACGCTCGCGTTCACTTAAACAACCTCTGTGAGCTTAAAGCCAATGTACCACTAGGTACATTGCTTTGTGTTCTTTTTACGTAAATAGACCAGAGGGGATGCCGATGCAGCGGTCCTTTTATTTAACTGCTGCCCATTTCCTGTGCACAGCGCTGGTTTATTCCCAAGCATCGGCCCAGCATGAAGCACTGGGCGCTGGCCCTGATGTGACAAAACCCCCTCCCGTCTGTGGTGCGGCTCCACTAGAAACAATGGAGCCTTGTCACAGAGGGGGGAGGAGATTGTCACACTGGGGGCCAATGGGTCCACCCCTAGTTCTTCATGCTGGGCCGGTGCTTGGGAATAAACCAGGTGGTGGTTCAAAAAAAAGGACCGCGGCACTGGCATCCCTGCACCGATGCTGATCTATTCATGTAAAAAAAAAACAAAGCGATGTACCTAGTGGTACATTCACTTTAATGTATTTCTATGATGTCTTCATTTATCTTTTTGCCATTGTGTTGTCCTTTCCCTGTAAGGAAGTCCGGCCCTGCATATGTCACGAGGGCACGTCACTGTGGTAACGAAGGCTTGACAACACTTAGTCAGATATCAATTGTAAAATGATAATGTAGCGATATCCCTTAAAGTGGCTGCCCAGTGCCCCAGCTAAACAGTGGATTTGGGGCCCCTATAGCCTAGTTATCCAAATAGTACTGTACTAGTCTGCTGTGCTGGCTTTTACCTCACTGCTCCTCTGTGCCACTCCTCCCATGTTCTGGGAAAAGCTGGATCCAGTACTGGGAAACTTCTCCCAGTTTCCCAGGACTGTATCCAGCTTTTTCCAGCACCTGGAGCTGCAGGGAGTTAAAAGGCAGCTGGGTCATGTTGTGCTATTTGTAATATACTGTTATCTCAGTGTCTATACTGTGTTAACATAGCGTTATGAATGTACTGTCTGTACTGTCTGTCAATATGACCTATAGAAACTGGACTGCAAGTACCAACATATTTTTATACATCTTCACATCATATTTAGTCCTGACTTGTAACAGTACATATACTTCAGTTTAAAGTCTTTTCATATATGCCATCTGTCACAATATGAAATATAGAACAGTCAACATGTGTATAGACATCCTGCACTATCACTGTCTGGCACTGCGGCTGAATATTCAATCATCCATCCAGAGAGACACTGGAAAAACCTGCATAGACAACTTCCTGAAGACTCCCTTCTGGGACTGATCACAAATCTGCAAACTGGGCAATGGGGACACCGCACACCTACAAGGAAGGGGAGAGGCCCCCTCCAGGGTACTGCCCACAGACAGCTATGGGGAGAGGGTGAAACAATCGGAGGAGCCTTTCACGCTAGGGTATATTGTGTAAGTTTATTGTCACCGGCCGCACATCTCCCTGTGTAAACAGAGAATGAGTGGCCGGTAATAATAAAGGCAAACTAACGGCACGGATCTACATATATCTGTGCTGACAGATTCCAGTTCACACAGCAGGACATACTTACCTAGTGCTCTGCTGCTGTGATCCGGTATCCTGTTCTCCCATCCGAATGCTTTGTCTTTGGGCCCTGTTGCCTCCAGAATGATTGAGAACTAAAGTTAACTGGGCTTGAAATTTAGTGGATGGCTGTCAATTAACAGCAAATAATTATCGTTATTTTAAAGTAATGGCCAATTTCAACAGTGTGTGAACAGAGTCTTAAGGGATTATCCTGGAAGCACCAGAGGACCCACCTATTCTGCTCCCCAGCACTCAATTTCCTCCCTTTGGCTGTGTCAGAACTTATCTTCAGGGACAAGAGGTAAACCCATGCCTGCAAGCAATGTCCGTTAGCCACCCGAAATCATACAAACATTGGTAAAATCACCTATCGTTTTGGAACCCTGGCAGGATTTGCTAAAAAAAAATATGCTGGTGCGCGGTCCTCCTCTGTAGCGGGCGAAGAATGGAATTCTCAGAAGTGCCATACAATGTATTGTAAATGTATTACAGTGCAGTCAATGGTGCTTCTTGGGGTTCCGTAATCCGCTCACGTCATAAGAGGACCACCCACCTGAAATCATAGTTACCCTTTAAACGTCACACGTGGATGTGGTTTTGCCCACATACAATAGACAGGATGTACCTCAGAAGGTATTCTTCCAAGATGGCCAGATAAAGGAAGTGGAGCACTAGGGAGCAGAGCATTGAAGATTATTTCTGGAAATGCAAAACATAGCAAGGTACATGTCTTATGGGCCTTATGGCCACTAATAAAAGTGTCAACAACAGTACAAGTACAAAAAACGAAGTGCGTCCAAGTACAGTTCAGTAGAAGAAACATACACAATACAGTGATACAGATTGAATACACGGCTCAAATCAGATAATTATATAATAAGAAATGTCCGCAACATGAGCAGAATCATACCATGACGAATATAGTAGGTGTGAACGCACCATTAGTCTATGTTCCCACACAGTATTTTGGTCAGTATTTTTCAACCAAAACCAGGACTGGATTGAATTCACAGGAAGGCTCTGTTCTCACACAGCTGAAATTGAGTAGATGGCTGTCATTTCAAAACAATTGCCGCTACTTAAAATAACGGCCATTATTTGCCATTAAATGGCGGCCATCCACTAAATTTCAACAGTGTGTGAAGAGACCCTTCCTGTGATTTTAATCCACTCCTGGTTTTATTTGCAAAATACTGAGCAAAAATACTGTGTGGGAACATAGCCCCAAAGTGTAACCACTAACTTTCACTAACAACAGGATACGCTGTGGAAATCCTGCCACCGCACTCCCTGTGCAGTCGTGCACCAGAGATAGAATTGTTTTGGCAGCTCCATTAATCACGGCAGCAGGATTTTGACAGTGTATCCTGCCATAAGCGAAAGATCATAGTTAGGCTGCTTAAGGGTAGCTTCACATGTACGCACAAATCCGCTGCAAGTTTGCAGCGAAATCCGTTGCGGATCCTGGTAGTGTAAAGCTTAATGGGTCACATACACGCTGCCATGCACTGATTGGCTGATGGGGACCGTCGGGAGCCTCACACAGCCACAGCGACGAGCAGGTAATGTATGCCCCGGGCATCACCTGCTCCAGGCTACCGTATCCGCAGCGGATTTCACGCTGCGGATCCTGGTACTGTGAAGGTCTATGGGGTCACATACCCGAAGCAGAATTTTCATTCCACTGCGGATATATAACCCTGCCCCTTTAACCCCCCGCCGCCCGGAGCATGCATTCACCTGCTCCAGGCTCCTCCTTGCTTCGGAGCCTCCCGGCATCTCCTGGCGGGCAGCCAATCAGTGCGCTGCGGCGGGGCATGAAACTTCCGCTTCGGGTATGTGACCCCATAGACCTTCACAGCACCAGCATCCGCAGCGTGAAATCCGCTGCGGATCCAGTACGTGTAAGGGCACCATGAATCTCCACTGCATAGTAGTGACAGTATCGTGTGGCCCGGTTACAGTGCCGCCAAGATTCAAACAGTTTCCCCGCTGCCAGCATGATATTAATTCATCATGCTGGATGGGGAAACAATCCATGACAGGCCTTACCTGTCCACAAAATTAAATTGCGGACGTGTGAATGAAGCCTATGGCTAGGTTCACACCATGTAGAAACAATGGCCGCATTTCATAACAGCCATTTTTGGGCAAACAACGTTCTTTATTTGTGAAATAATGGCCAATATTTGTGAAATAACGGGCCAACAACAGCCATTGTTATAAAATACGGCCGTTGTTTTAACATGCTGTGAACCTAGCTTTAAGCTAGGTCCACATTGCGTCGGAAGTTCAGAGTCCATTCAGCACTAAGAAATGGAGCCTGACAGACCCCATTGACCTTGATACGGCCTGTCATTTTAATGGACAGAGTTTTATTGCAGTAAAGAACGACGGCTGTATGGCATTTAAATGGTTATTACTGCAATTAAATGTTGCAGAAACGCAATAAAAATGCACATGTGAACATAACCTAACAGGATAGAAAAAAAACTGCATGCAGTGTATTGTTTTGTTTTTGTCCATAAATGTAAAAAAAGGACTCTACGACGGTGGATCTGAAAGGAGTCTGTAAGGGTATGTGCACACTGAAGAACTGAAGAGGAATCTGCTCTGTTCATATGTAACGGGAGGAATTTCAAGCGGAAATTAAAGTGACTGTACCACCAGGCCAAGGCTGAAGCACTGGAGGCAGGCCAATCCAACCTTAGGGTACAAACACACACGGCTTATACGCTGCGTATTTACTGCTGCGATACGCAGCAGATTAGATCTAAATAACTGAACACAGTATCAAATCTGCTGCGTATTTGCTGCGTATCTGCTGTGTGTGTTTGTACCCTAAGGGTACAAACCCACTTGACGTATTTGCTGCGTGAATCAGTCTTAGGGTACAAACACACGCAGCAGATACGCAGCAGATTTGATACTGTGTTCAGTTATTTAGATCTAATCTGCTGCGTATCGCAGCAGTAAATACGCAGCGTATAAGCCGTGTGTGTTTGTACCCTAAGGGTGCGTGCACACTACGGAATTGCCGCGTATAACCCGCGGCGTATTCCGTCGCTCGTCCCCGCACGTGGCGGCGCGCTTTTCCGCCGGTGCCATAGACACTATTCTGTGCACGGACGGATTCTGCGTTCCGTCGAAAGAATTGACATGTCAAATCTTTTGGCGGAACGCGGAATCCGCCCGTGCATAGAATAGTGTCTATGGCACGGACGGAAATGCGCGCCGCCGCGTGCGGAGACGAGCGACGGAATACGCCGCGGGTTATACGCGGCAATTCCGTAGTGTGCACGCACCCGGGGGTACAAACACACAGCAGATACGCAGCAGATACGCAGCAGATTTGATACTGTGTTCAGTTATTTAGATGTAATCTGCTGCGTATCGCAGCAGTAAATACGCAGCGTATAAGCCGTGTGTGTTTGTACCCTAAGTGAGAGGAAACCCCCACCCCTCTATGATAGGGTTCCATTGATTCTAATGGAGTCACGTCATGGAGGGGCTGGGGTTCTTCCCACTGGGGGTGGGCGGCCCGCCTCCAGTGCTTCAGCCTTGGCCTGGTGGTACAGTCACTTTAATTTCCACTTGAAATTCCTCCCGTTACATATGAGCAGAGCAATGTCCCATTGTGTTCAATCGAATTTCCGCTCTGTTGTTCACACTGCAGAATTCCTGAGCAGAATTTTCTGTCGCAGATCCACTTTCCGCCCTTAGGGTGCGTGCACACTACGGAATCCGCGCGTATGACCCGCACGCGGCGGCGTGCATCTCCGCTCGTGCCATAGACACTATTGTATGCACAGGCAGATTACGCATGCGGAATCTGCCAATGCATAGAATAGTGTCTATGGCACGGGCAGAGATGCACGCCGGTGCGTGCGGGTACAAGCGACTGAATCCGTTGCAGGTCATACGCGCGGATTCAGTAGCGTGCATGCACCCTGATGCGGGTGTGTGCGTCTCCGCTCGTGTCATAGACTCCATTCTATGCACGTCGTCCGTTCATTCTTTGGACGGAGGGCGGACCCCGCCCGTGCATGGAATGGTGTCTATGGCATGGGTGGAGAGGCGCGCAGTCGGGAATGGGTACAAGCTACGGAATCCGTCGGAAATTCTCCGCTCGGGTTCTGTAGTGTGAACCTACCCTAAGGGTGGGTTCTGAGTACGTAATTCACGCTGAGAAGTTTCTGCGGATTCCATGGCTCCTACTTGTTCATGGTGGCGTGTATATCCGTGTTTGCCATGGACACCATTCTATGCACGGGCAGATTCCACATTACGGAGCCAGCGGAAAGGTGCGCAGCTGTGAACGTGTACGAGCCACAGAATCCGCCAAGGAACTTATCCGCGCGGATTCTGTAGTCTGAACCTACCCATAGAAAGATGTCAATGGGCAGATTCTGCTAGAGAAATCCTATAGGAAGTCAATGGGGGCTTGAATTCTGCCAGAGCTGAATAGGCGAGGAAGTGAATAGGAAGGTTTTCTGCTTGAAATTCCTCAGTGTGCACATACCTCAAGGGTATGTTCAGACTGAGGAATCCACACAGAGAAGTTCCAGGGGATTCCGTCACTCCCCACCGCTCACGGCTGTGTGCATCTCCGCACGTGCCATAGACTCCATTCTATGGTCGGGCAGATTCCGTTGTCCGTCCAAAGAATGAACCTGTTCATTGTTCAATGAGCAGTGGCGAGCGCCGGAATCCACCCGAACTTCTCCACGCGGATTCCTCAATATGAACCTACCCTATGGCAGTGTGAACCTGGCCTTTGATGCTGTCACTCAATAGTTAAAACCAGAGAATCTTACTGCATTCCTCACACCTCTTTTCTAAGTGCAGACACCTGGCGTGTGTTCATTATCTGTGATTGGAATAACCTTTGCATGTACAAATAGATCAGTACACAGCCCCTGGGAAAGGAGCACACAATGTGGTATGATATGGTAAGGGTGGTCATTGTTAATAATCCCTGTACTAGAGTTATAGAGCGGTGCATTCTGAAAAGTTTGGGATTAACCTGCACAATGATACATACTTTACCTGCTCCGGCAGTTCCCGGCTGGACGTCCCGCTCAGCCAATCAGTGGCTGCGGCGGGGAAGCGCACTGATTGGCTGAGTGTAACGTCCAGATGTTGGGAGCCCCCCAAAGCAATCCAGAGGGGTTAATGGGCAGCAAGTGAGATGTCAATCCTGCTGCGAGTATGGCCTCACATTGAAAATGAATGACAAGGGATCCGCGGCAGATTTCACTGCAAATTCGCAGCGTAAAATCTGCTGCTGATCCGTTGTGTGTAAGCTACCCTAATGTAGTTCTAGTACTCTGGTCTAACATACCTGTATACTTTGTTTAGGCTACAATGGGGCACATCATAGAGTCTTTGGTAAAGAAGATTGGTCTTTCATCAAACCAGCTTCTAAAGGTAATGTACTTCTAAGTCCTGGCAGAAAATCTTAGATGTTATAAAAGTTATGCTATCAAGCTATTTTTTTTATTTTTTTTTTATTTTGTTTTTTACTAGAAATGTTTTCAAAGCAAACATCTGGCCAAAAAAAAAAAGGCTTGGTGTGACACCAGCCTAGGGCTCCTTCATGCAGTGTTATTTTCTGGTGCTTTAACTTGCACTCTAGTTTATTAAGCATAACGTGCGTTTTTGGTGGTAATTGTCCTCTCCATTATTCTACAACTGCATCTTTAAAGGGGTATTCCAAGAAAAATTAACTTGGCCCTTAGCCACAGGATAGAGGACAAGTAAGAGATTGCAGGGGTTCTGGATGCAGGAGGCCAGGGTCTAAGCCCCACCCACTTTCTAAAATGAGGTTAGAGGGGGGGCTTGTTCAGAAACTGACACCCTGTCTACCATCTCTCCCATTTATGTAGCTATAACTGTTGCTTGTATTCACTTCCCCACAAGATGGATTCTAGTTGTCATTGGCAGCAGTTTGTACATGGTGTAAAGTGAAACAGGCTCAGTTGCCCCTAGCAACCAATCAGATTCCACTTTTCATTTTCCAAAGAGTCTGTGAGGAATGAAAGGTGGAATCTGATTGGTTGCCAGGGGCAACTGAGCCAGTTTCACTTTACACCATGTTTGATAAATCTCCCCCATAGTTTGTATTAATGTTGGAAAATAGGCCATGTTTTTATGTTATTTTTGTGGTCTTATTTTTTTTTTTTTATTATTATTTTTTTTAAGGGGTACGCTATCAGAAAACTGTATTTAAGTAAAACTTATTACCTCAAGTCATAACTTAGTAATATAGCGTAATCACTAGAAAATAGCGTAACTCTAGTGTAAGCAGGCTAGAGTCTGATTATTCAACATTTGAATACTGGTGGCTGAAGAGGTTGGATGCAGCCCTAGGGAGTCCAGGGCAACCTGGCTGCATCCAAATTCCGAATGACTGGACTCGAATTGCACTATTCTCTAGTGATTACTTATAGTCCTGGCTAAGCAGCAACCTACAGAGGCCTGTCTGGGTTTTTGCACACAGCCA
Source organism: Dendropsophus ebraccatus (assembly GCF_027789765.1). NCBI lineage: Eukaryota > Metazoa > Chordata > Amphibia > Anura > Hylidae > Dendropsophus > Dendropsophus ebraccatus. The sequence continues at coordinate 26,673,130 of NC_091459.1, forward strand.
CAGTACTTTTTGAAGTGAGCCACTTAACTAGTGGGCTGCTGGTATAGAAGGTATCCATGTCTCTCTACGTAGGGTCTGCAGCTCTTATGCACCAAAATCTTAAACAAAATCTGCAAATTGTGTGTCTCTCTCCAGTACTACATGCACTGTACTGCTGTGTACCTGTACCAGGCTCAGGAGGGCAGTGTCTTTTATCGCCTCCCCTTAGTAAAGGCCACTAGAGAAGGTCCTGTCCTCAATGTGATTGGCAATAAATTGCCATCTACAACCATTATCTGCTTGTGCTTCAATTTTTTTCATGGTTTTTGGTGACTTTTATATTTAATATACAATGAATGAACAGATGTGTGTAGAGCATTGATGGTCAAGTCTAGTAAGACTATTGGCACCAACTCTAATCTTGTATTTGTACTACTGAAACTTTTTTTTTTTTTCCCCTTCCATCTATTAGTGTGTCTTACTGAACACTGCAATTGAACTCTTCAGTTACGTTGATTCTTCACCTTATTCCGGTTCAGGCTATCTATACCAGGATTGGGTAAGAAGGGGCATGTTAAATCTTCTACAGCGTTCTCCACTTTTCAAACAGTTAGTAAATCTATTGGGGCTAATGGTGCCTGCTGGGCTCAGAGACTAACTCATATACTGATCATGCAAAGAAGGGGTCCGTGGAGCCTCAGTTGCGAGTCTCAAAACACTGGAATAGCCAGATATCCCTTCAGAGAAGGAAGCCTATTGCCAAGGGGTGCCTCCTAGTGGGGAGAACACCAAACCACCCTGATATGTAGTCCCTCAGGTCCTCACTCTGTTGCGAGCTTTGGGACCTAAACTGACGAGGGGCAAATACCCCAAAACAGCTGTTTGTGGATGGATGCCTAGCCTTGGTAACCCTAGTCTTACACTCTCCACAGAGTTAGACTTTGACTTACAGGGGCCACCCAGGTGTTTCCCTATTTAGGTCCCAGTGCTCGCTACAGAGTGAGGACCTGAGGGACTACGTATCAGGGTGGTTTGGTGCTCTCCCCACTAGGTGGCACCCCCTTGGCAACGGGCTTCCTTTTTGGACAATCAGTGGAGTATTCCATTTGGATTTTTTCACTGTTCTCCCTGAGTTAAGTGATTGTTGTGTTGTGATGGTCATATACTGATCAGTCTGAACAAAAGTTTCTGACAAAGCTCAGCTTTCTTTTTTTTTTTTTTTCTTTTTCCCCCCAGAGTAAGTTGATATGATTGGCTGCTATAGACAAGTCTGACAGGATTTTGTATATGATTAATAAATCAGGGCCTCACGTGCCTAGTAAGGATACAAGCTCCAGACAGAGGGGAGGGGAGCAGCCGGAGGCGTAATGCTCCTTGCCCTGTCAAAAACAGCGCTGCGTTTAACTGTATACTCTCTTAAATAGGATCGTGTACAGTCAAAGGGCCAGCATTAGGACTCAGCAGGACTAACCTGATGTGCACCCAGAGCTGTTTGGAATTCCGGATACCATCATAGGGTTCTATGGGGCATCTGTGCTGGAATTACAGACAATTATAGGTCATGTCGTATAATCTTTGGGCCTATTTTCCAGCACGGACACACTTTAGGAAAAATCCTGAAGGGTGTCTGTGCTCCATAGAACCCTAAGGGTCAGGTAATCTATTCTGCTTTCCTGACGAGAAATCCAGATAGACTTTCTTAACATGTGAAGGGGGCCCAAGTTTATTTAGTATAAGCAAGAATCCATGACAGCATGAATCTATGTATTCTACTGCAACACCCCCACCACTGAGGGGTATTCCCGTCGTAATGGGAACAACTTATCACTAGGATATTCACCATGTGAACATGCGCTAATACCACCCACTCCTGAGATGTATTGTAGTTTTACAACACTTTAACTTGCATTGCAGCTGTTCTGGAGTAACATTTTATTTTTATTTTTAGAGTATGGACGACTTTGACCACTTGTATAGTGCCTCTTCCGATGAACAACAAATTCTTGAGAACATGGACACTTTGTTCCCATCTTTAGATCGGTATGCCTAAACAAATCATGTTTCAGGGCTGGCTCCAGGCTTTTGTGGGCCTCTGGGCGAGCCTCAGCGGGCCCCTTTGTATAGCAAATTATGGCATCACTTTTAGAGGGTCTCAGCAGACCCCTACTTCTATACAAGCTGCTAGGAAAGCTGGGTGACCTCCATTATACAAGCTGCTAGGAAAGCTGGGTGACTGCCATTATGCTGACTACTATACAAGATGCTGGGAAAGCTGGGTGACCTATATTATACTGACTACTATACAGGATGCTGGGAAGAAGCTGGGTGACCCAATTATACTGACTACTATACAAGATGCTGGGAAAGCTGGGTGATCTCCATTATACTGAATACTATACAAGATGCTGGGTGACCTACAAGATGCTGGGTGACCTCCATTATACTGACTACTATACAAGATGCTGGGAAAGCTGGGTGATCTCCATTATACTGACTACTATACAAGATGCTAGGAAAGCTGAGTAACCCCATTATACTGAATACTATACAAGATGCTGGGTGACCTCCATTATACTGACTACTATACAAGATGCTAGGAAAGCTGGGTGACCCCCATCATACTGTATTGCATCCATATACTGTCCTAGGCAGGACACTGGACTACATGGATGCAACACATAAGGAGATGTCTGTATTTTAATTTATCTTCATAGACTTCAATCACCCCCATCTGCAAAATTGATTGAGGCATAGTGGATTGTTCTTTTTGGCACTTTGCTCCAAATGTCGCGCCATCTTCTAGACACATATATGAAGCATTTTTATGACCACCTCATACTTGTTAAAGGAGTTATTTTATGTAACTTGTTTCAGGACTTGTGGGTCAAGCCCAGAAGCGGATACAGCCTGCATGACCCTAATTGATGAGCTGGAGACTATGTATCTGCCTATACCGGAGAACTTGTGTGTACAAGCCGCACAAGGAAGCGACGCATCAGATCCTAATCCCTTAAATCTGACCAAGTCTGAATCCTTCTATTATTTGGTTGGCCCTGTGAACTTGTGGTTGGAATTTCCATCAGATTTGGACACTCAAGCAATAAAATCTCCGAGCGCCAAAGATTTCTTGCTTCCTGCAGACATCTCTGAGAGAGACACCCTTTCTGTTTCACGTAACGAAGACTCTGAAGCTGAAAGTATCCTGTGGGACAACTATGATCTATGCTTTTCCAGAAGCCCTATGGAGAAGGTGCATAGAAAAACGTGAGTATTCCCAGTCACCTCCTTTATTGCTAGACAAGATAGACTTAAGTGTCACTGTCGTTTCGTTTTTTTTTTTTTTTTTTTTTTAAGGAAACTTTTTGTGATTGGGTTTAATAGCCGAAAAATGCAATTTTTATCATGAGAAAGCAGTTTGAAGCTCTCCCCCCTGTCTTTATGGTTCTCTATGGAGAGGGGAGGGGTGGAGGGAGATGAGGCACTAAAATAAAGACAACAAAGAGTTAATTTATAGCTACATCACCGGGCTATCTCCTCTGAAGTCAGCACTGACCTCTCTGACCTCTGAATACCGGCTTTCACACAGCTCCCACTGTGTAATCCTTTGTGTTCTGCTGCTGACTAATCTCCCTCCGACCCCCCCCCCCCCTGGGGAAAGGCTTTTTGAATGCAGATTATTGATTTCTGCAAAAAAAAAAAAAAAACGACCGTGACACTTTAAAGGGGTAGTGCGGCGGTAAAAAATTCACAGAATAACACACTAAGTTATACAACTTTGTAATGTATGTTATGTCTGTGAATGGCCCCCTTCCCCGTGTCCCACCACCCCCACCTGTGTACCCGGAAGTGTAGTGCTTTATACATACCTGATCTGTGCCGACACGCGTCCGCCATCTTGTGCCAAACGGCATCTTCGCCTCCGATCTTCCCGAGTGCCAGCCGCGTCATCAGCTGCTCACCCGCGATTGGCTGAGCATAACTGTGCTCGGCCAATCGCGGCTCAGTGGCTGACGCGGATCAGGTATGTATAATGCACTACACCTCCGGGTACACGGGTGGGGGTGGTGGGACATGGGGAAGGGGGCCATTCACAGACATAACATACATTACAAGGTTGTATAACTTTGTAATGTGTGTTATTCTGTGAATAATTTTTTACCGCCGCACTACCCCTTTAAAGCGACTCTGTACCCACAATCTGTCCCTCCCCCAAACCACTTGTACCTTCGGATAGCTGCTTTTAATACAAGATCTGTCCTGGGATCTGTTCGGCAGGTGATGCAGTTATTGTCCTAGGCCTGCACCGCCTCTTCATCCCTCTTCAGCATTAACAACGCCCCAGGGCATCATTTCTCCTATTCCTCACTTGTCTGAACACGGCACGTGTGCCTTAAAGGGGTTGTCCGGCGATAAAAAATTATTCACAGAATAACACACATTACAAAGTTATACAACTTTGTAATGTATGTTATGTCTGTGAATGGCCCCCTTCCCCGTGTCCAACCACCCCCAACCGTGTACCCGGAAGTGTGGTGCGCTATACATTACCTGTCGCGTGCCGACCACGGTCTCCGATCGTCAGCAGTGACGTCTTCTTCGGGAGGCCACGGATCTTCCCGAGTGCCGGCCGCCCTCTGCAGCGTCATCCGAAGCTCAGCCGCGATTGGCTGAGCATAACTGTGCTCAGCCAATCGCGGCTGAGCAGCTGATGACGTGGCCGCGTCATCAGCCGCTCAGCCGCGATTGGCTGAGCACAGTTATGCTCAGCCAATCGCGGCTGAGCTTCGGATGACGCTGCAGAGGGTGGCCGGCACTCGGGAAGATCCGCCAAGCTCCCGAAGAAGACGTCACTGCTGACGATCGGAGACCGTGGACGACACGATATGCGGTGAGTATAATGCACCACACTTCCGGGTCTAGCGTGGGTGGGGGGAAACACGGGGAAGGGGGCCATTCACAGACATAACATACATTACAAAGTTGTATAACTTTGTAATGTGTGTTATTCTGTGAATAATTTTTTATCGCCGGACAACCCCTTTAACGATCAAACATGTGCAGTGTACACACAGGTGATGAACAGAAAAAAAATCCTGCCTGGAGCATTCCTTATGATGAGGGTGGGGAGGAGAAACGCAGGGGCGGTGCGAGCCTGGGCACAGACACTCTAGGCCACGACAATTTGACACAGGGCTGCAAGTTTAAAAGTTGCTTTTTGGGGGGGGGGGGGGGGGGGGGGCAGATTAGAGATCAAACAAAAAAAAAGATCTATCTCTGCCTTAAAGGGGTAAAACGTCTTGAAATCAAATGGTGACAGATTTTTTTTTTTTAATATAGTACTTATTAGCTGCTGCATGCCTTAAAGGAAGAGGTGTAATTTTTTTTTTTTTTTTCCCTCACACATTTGGTTTCTCCCAGATGCATACCCTAACATGTGCATTTTGTAACCATTGTTAACCCCTATACAAACTAACACGGTTTATGTATTTTGTCGTCCATGATCATCTAGATGGGAAACAAAAGAGCAAGACTTCTTCAACATTGAAGACCTATTTGAATGGGTGGTAAAGTAGCAAAAGTTTTTCTATAGTAATATTCAGATGAGAATCTGTGGTGTGATTCGGTGTACTCCTACAGTCTGTAGCTGTAGACTTGTGGTATGGGTGAAACACACAATTTATGATTTCTTAGGGTACGTTCTACCAAGCAAACTGATTTGGAACAACTCTTTCCAAATCTCCCATGAAATAGTCATTGTCTGAATCCTCAACTTTTGGGATTCATTGTAATGAGATGTTCGTGGGGCTGAGTGGTCAGGAGGTAAGCAGTGATGCAGTTTTGTACTGACCTCACTCAAGTGTTAGTGACTGTACCACCAGGCCCAGGCTGAAGCACTGGAGGCGGCCGACCCACCCTTAGTGGGAGGAAACCCTAGCCCCTCTATGATGGGGTTCCATTGATTCTAATAGTCATGTCATGGAGGGGCTGTGGTTTCTTCCCACTGGGGGTAGGTCAGCCCACCTCCAGTGCTTCAGCCTGGGCCTGGTGGTACAGTCACTTTAAGGCCCTATTACACAAAAAGATGTTTGCCAGATTATTTTACAGATTTTTTTTTCAGCCAATGTTTTGGTAAATGCCACACAAGTTGGCTGCATCCATCATAGCGATGGTGTATGCTGCATTGCCAAACTCTCTTCCACAGGAGCAGTTTGTGTGTAGTGTTGGGTTACTTGTACTATGATGCCGACATGTTTCACTTATATTCAGTAACTAAATTTTATGCATATTTTCTCAGGAGGAAGAAATGGTGCATCTGGCTGAGCAAGACAATAGTGTTGTTGGAGACAGAAATCCTCACAAGGTAAATCTTCATATGCATATAAACCTCTGCCATACCATAAAGCTTATGTTTCTCAAACCGTACTTGATACTGTACATTCCCTTTATAGTACAAAGTATATATGGTAGATGATTCCTGGATTTGGGGATGACAATGGCAGTACTTACGAGTATTGTAATGAATGACACTGGTCTCGTATGAGTGCAGCAGCCCTGCTGTATGGGGAGTCCTTAAAGAGAACCTGTGACCCCCTGTGCCGGAATGACAGGCTCCCGAACCTCATTACAGCCCCCTATACTCACCTGATCCCGCTTCCTGATAGGTCAGGTCATGGAGATATGAGTGCCTGAAGCCCGGCGCGCGCTCACAGGAGAGTACGATACCCATAGAGAATGACGGAGCATCGGACTCCCCATTCATTCTCTATGCGCATCGGACTCCCCATTCATTCTCTATGCGCATCGGACTCCCCATTCATCCTCTATGAGCATCGGACTCCCCATTCATCCTCTATGAGCATCGGACTCCCCATTCATCCTCTATGAGCATCGGACTCCCCATTCATCCTCTATGAGCATCGGACTCCCCATTCATCCTCTATGAGCATCGGACTCCCCATTCATTCTCTATGAGCATCGGACTCCCCATTCATCCTCTATGAGCATCGGACTCCCCATTCATCCTCTATGAGCATCGGACTCCCCATTCATCCTCTATGAGCATCGGACTCCCCATTCATCCTCTATGAGCATCGGACTCCCCATTCATTCTCTATGAGCATCGGACTCCCCATTCATTCTCTATGAGCATCGGACTCCCCATTCATCCTCTATGAGCATCGGACTCCCCATTCATTCTCTATGAGCATCGGACTCCCCTGTGAGCGCGTGCGCCGGGCTTCGGCCGCTCATATCTCCGTGACCCGACCGGATCAGGAAGCGGGATCAGGTGAGTATAGGGGGCTGTAATGGGGGGTCGAGAGCCTGTCACCCTGGCACGGGGGGAACAGGTCTCCTTTAAACAGTTTGGATGTGTTCTAAAATCGGATGCAACTCCATCTTATACTGAGCATACCAGCACAGCAGAAGACTGAGGTACAGTCCATCTCTACATAGGAACTCCTGTACCCATAAGCTAGGCTGGATGCAGTGTACTTAAAGGGTTATTCCACTTAAACATAACTTTTGATATGTTGCCGTCCATGGTGAGACTAATAATTCATTCCATACTTATCTATCCAGTCTTCTTTCCCAAGTTCTGAGCTGCTGCTTTCTGCTGAAAACACACAAATCTGTGTGTGAGCTTCTCTCTCCCCCTCTCTTCTGAGACGGCTGACTTTATGTGCAACATTGTAGCTTCTTTGTAATGCTGGGAGGTTTAAAAGGGTTATCCAGCGCTACAAAAACATGGCAATTTTTCCCCCCTCTCGTCTCCAGATTGGGTGGGGTTTCAAACTCTGTTCCATTGAAGTAAATTGAGCTTAATTGCAAACCACACCTGACCTGGAGACGAGAGGGGGGAAAAGTGGCCATGTTTTTGTAGCGCTGGATAACTCCATAAACATAAGTTCCATAAACGTGGGGGTATGCTGGGAAGAGAGATGCTGGGGGGGGGGGGGATGCTGGTGATCGCCCTTGTACTACTCCATCATGTGATTATACTATGAGCACATGATGGGAGGAGGATGGGAGGAGGAGTAGGGTCTATCTGTCCCACTGCACCAAGCAGGGAGGAGGTAGTTAGATGCACTGGCACACCTCTCCCTCCCTGCTCGGTGTATTCCATAAACATATTCAATCAATAAAGGATAGTGTACTGTAACCTCATCTAACACTCAATTACATACAGCTCCATAGACAATACAGTTCCATATAATTCTACATATAATGCGCCCCCTGCTGGACACTCCATAGGAATTACACCTGATTCGTGATGTCATGGTTTTTAAGAAAATTTGAAGCCTCCCTAATCTACTAAATTAAGGGAAATAGCGAATATATATATATATATATATATATATATATATATATATATATATATATATATATATATATATTATATGCATTTCCCATAATGTACGTTAGGAATTTGTATAACTTTCCATAAGTAATAACATATTAAATACTTTTTGCCGGACTTCTGCTTTAATCTATCTGGCACTAGTTGTGTTCCCATCTGTCAAGTTTCTATTTTGGCTTTTCCCCTAGGATGCACAGAGATCAGTATTACATAACATGGGGGGGAAAAAAAAAACAACGCAGGAGGGAAACTATACTGCATTTTCATACAGTCACTAAAATCCAGTCACTTCAGAAATGGCCTAACTTAAAACTTCTTAGATTTATAAACTGCCTTACACTAGTTACTAAAGCCTTTTTTTTTTTTTTTCTTTACTTTTTCATTTCTTAGACGACAACCAAGCATCTTGAAGAGCAGCCAGTCTCTTCTACGCCATGTGGGGAGAGAACAAGAGCCTCTGTCCAAAGGGGTGGAATACCCGCATCTGATGTACATTATTTGCCCTTTGTCCTAAACTATTAAAGGGGTACTCTGGTGAAATGTGTTTTCTTTCATATCAACTGGTGTCTAAAAGTTATACAGGTTTGTATTTTCCATTTAAAAATCTCCCAGTACTTATCAGCTGCTATATGTCCTGCAGGAAGTGATGTATTCTCCCTAGTCTGAGTGCACTCACTGTTGCCACCTCTGTCCATGGCAGGAACTGTCCAGAGCAGGAAAGGTTTCCTATGGGGATCTGTTCCTGCCACAGAAAGAGGTGGCAGCCGAGAGCATGGTGTCAGACTGGAAAGAATACACCATTTTCTGCAGGACACACAGCAGCTGATAAATACTGGAAGACTTGACATTTTTACATAGAAGAAAATTACAAAACTATATAACTTTCTGAAAGTATTTTTTTTTATTTTTTTTGCCAGAATACCCCTTTTAAATACTATTCTACTAATCTTACCACCCTTAGGAAACTGCGGAGTGCTAAAAACATTTATTAACAATTAGTTTCCATCTCTATCTTAATCTTTTTATATAATAGCATACTGGCAAGTGCACAAACTCCCAAGAAACACCTGTTCACTATACACTAATTCCTAGCACCAAGTCTGCACTCACTGGAAACTTTACAGAGAACACTGACTCCTACATGCCCCCCGCTAGTCTGCTTATAAAGATAAGGGTGGTACAAGTTACATAGAATAATGAATATTTATTGACGTCACTAAATGCTTTTAGAATTTTAATGTATATGTACTGTATGTGTAAGCCATGAAGAGATACAGAAGGTATCGCACGGAATCTTTCACTTTCTCGACTATTTTGCACGCACTAGCTTTGAACTGTAGAAGTTGAGTTGCCACAACGATCACTGTTTTCTGGACCTGTTGACTCTTGTCACCATATGATATTTTATCACAATATAATCACTTGTTTTTATACTGTTAAAAGCATGAGCACGTTTGACAACTTTATGTATATATACCGACTGTATCTTGAAGCTGTTTTTAATAAATGGTAACAATATGTTTCGCTTACTACAGAATTTTTCTCAGAAAGGGTTGGTTCACACTACAGAATCCACACGGATAAGTTCCGGCAGATTCCGTCACTCGTTCACGGCGGATATGCGCATTTCTGCTGAAAGAATTGACATCTCAGTTCTTTCGGCGGAGGGAGGACTCCACCCGTGCATAGAATGGTGTCTGTGGCACGGGTGGATATTTGCGCCGATGTGAACGGGTATGAGCGATGGAATCCGCCGGAACTTATCTGTGTGGATTCCGTAGTGGAAACCCACCAAAGCATGGAAGTGTATACAGCCCACCCTCTGTCACAACACAGATCCAGTGTCATGTCAAAAATTAATTTTCTTGACGTTGACTGGAATACCCCTTAAAAAAAAAAAAAAAACACAAAAAAAGCCAGCCATTATGTCTCATATGTTGCTGCCTATGGCGAGACTAACAACTCATTCTATACATGTTATCAATTCAGTCTCCCTCCCACACTTCTGAGCTTCTGCTTTCTGCTGAAGCCACAAAATAAAATCTGAGAGCCTTTCTCTGCCTTCCCCCTTCTGAGACAACTGATGAAAACAAGTCCCTAATTGCAACTTAGTAATGCTGGGACGATGAATCGCAGTGAGTTAATCAGCCACTTGACCTCTGATTACCCTCCCAGCGTTACAAAGAAGCTACAATGTTGCAGATAAAGCCTGCCATGGACTTGTTTACATCAGCTGTCTCAGAAGAAAGGGGGAGACCTTTATTTGGAGCAATGTTGTATTAGAATACTGTAATGTAGTAGTTTCTGTGTACAGTAAGCTGACCACACAGTGTATAGGTGCACCAGACTACCAATAGCATAAATCACTGTACAAAATCTGGTACATTTTAAGTCCTGTGCTCCTAGGGGAAAAAGAGGAGGAAGGTGGGGGTGTGGGAAAACAAGTATTCTTACCTGTGCCCTGCAGCACTACTCTGTGACAGCCGCTGGCCGCCTGCAGCTCTTGCAGTTGCAACTTCACTTACCTGGGTGATTGCCCGCTCAGCCAATCAGTGACTGAGGTGGGACACTGCCCCAGTCACTGACTGGTTGAGCAGGCAATTGCTCAGGCAGGCTGTGACGTAGAGCGTAGTGCTGCAGGGCACAGGTAAGAATACTTAGGTTTTTTTTCTGCACCCCCACCTTCCCCTTTTTTTCTATTTTGCAGGACTTTAAGAATTAGGTTACATTCACACTGTTTTTCTGTGCATTTAAAGTACAGTGGTACCTAACTTGGATTGACAGTGTTTTGCAAGAAGAGCTCACCATTGTTCAAAATTGTAACTTTGTTTAAAAGAGTGTGTACCATCAGTTACATCCTCTTTAATATGAACCATGGATAGAACTGCACAGTCACGGGGAAGCCGGTGCCGCGGTCCGTTTTTGAACCGCGGCCGGTACCTGTGTACGGCGCCATTCTATGCACGGTTATCAGCCCAGGGCTGAAGCACAGGAGGCGGGACGGCCGGCCCCCAGTGGAAGGGAATTCCCTCCCCTCTGACATGGCTCCATTAGAATCAGTGGAGCCGCGTCATAGAGGGGTTTCCTCCCACAGGGGGCGCCGTACACAGGCATCGGGCCGCGGTTCAAAAAACTGACAGCGGCACCGGCTTCCCCATGATGGAGTTCTATCCGTGGGTCAGATTAAAGAGGATGTACCAAATGGTACATCCTCTTTAAGAGCATTGCTATGGTTTAAGAGCTCCCTGTACTGGGTGGAAGGGTGAGTGGAGGAGGGGCATGGTCTACAGCACTGTACTCTAACCTAGGAAGTCTCCCTCACCTTCCAAATCATAGCGGAACCACTTCAGGCTGGGGCTTAAATCAGGGGACAGGACTGTGTGTGTGTGGGGGGGTTAATAGCTTCATAGCTGTAACCCCTCTCTCCCCGGACAGAGTGCTGCATGTATGTGCCCACATCTGCCCTGCTCATTCCTTCATACTCCCTGCAGTCTCCGTCAGTCCTTGTGTTTCCTATCCTCTCCATTCCTGCTATAATTTGCCTGCACTCACACTCAGCCATTCACACTGCTTTATAGAAAAGTTTGTCACTGTCCTCCTGCACAGCTCTGTGATTCTCACTTCCTGATTGGTCCATGCTTAACACACCCCTTCTCCATTACTGTTATGTGACCACACAGACCTCTGACAGCAGCCCTGTTTCTCTATTCTAGCCTGTTGTACTACGCTACTGCATTATGGGGATCTGAAATTCCATCCTGTATTTACAAACTGCTGCTGTTTTTCAGCTTTATGCCCTTACTATACATTATACTCCACATGCTGATAGCTATACTGTACAGTAACTTATAATATCACATATTCAGCTGTTTCCAAATGTTTGTTTTACATGTTCAGAATAAAAAATCATTATTTATGGGGTGCGGAACCATTTGTCTAAATTTCAATTATTTCTTATGGGAAAATTTGCTTTGGATTACAAGCACGGTCCCGGAACAAATTATACTCATAATCCACCACTGTATATGTTAAAAGAAAATAAATGGATGCTGCTGTATACCGGCAGAATCTGTTTCGCACTTCCCTCATTGTTAAAAGCCTAAGGCTACATTTACACGTCTGTTCTGTCCGCGACAGCGGACAGAACATAGAACCAGTGGTATTCAATGTCTCCGTTCACACGTCTGTACGGGGCACCGATCTGTGCCACAAAAAGATATGTAATGTGGACTGCATTTTGCGGCACAAATTGCTATGCTAATGAAGCAGCAATGTAGTGCTCCGTAAAGCACGGAGCACTATAGATGCACATTCGTAGTGCGGGCCTCAGGTCCGTGGTCATGGGCTGCACTACGGTTGTGTGAATGTAGCCTTAGGGCTGCATCCAACTTCTTTAGCCACTGGTAATCAAATGTAGAGAGAGCTGGTTCAGTTGTAAAGGTTCAAGGGAGGTTCACTTGTCTGTAATGAGTCTGCATGTGGAATGGCACGAAGGGTCCTAATCCATGGGGCGATTATCGTTCGGTTAATTGTTAAATTGTCCAGAACACAGAACGATTATCGTTCAAATTTTCACGATAACTATCGTGTTTGAGCGATAATCGGCTCATGTAAACACTGCGAACGATCAAGTGACGAACGATAAATCGTTCATTGTGATCTTTCAACAAATTTTCAAATCGTCGTTGGTCGTTCACTGAAAATTCGCAGATCGCTTAGTCTAAACAGTCTTTCACCGATTCAACCTATGTGTGAGATGGGCTTAAGAGATCTTAAAACGATTTTTTTCAAACGATATATCGTTCCGTCTAAACAATGATCGTTATAAAAAGCACATTGTTACTTCGAAATCGTTAATCGCTCGATTGGGCGAATTATCCATGTAAAAGGACCATAATGCTGCGTTTACACGGAAGGATTATCGTTCTCATTTTCCCAATAACGATCACATTTGAGCCATAATCGTTCCGTGTAAACACAGCAAACGATCGAGCGACGAGCGAGAAATCGTTCATTTAGATTTTTTTTAAGGTTCTCAAATTGTCGTTCACTGAAAAATTCGCACATCGCTTCGTGTAAACAGTCTTTCAAAAGATGGGTTTAAGCGATCTTAAAAAAACGATCGCAATAATGATTTTTTTAAAGAATTTTCTAACGATTTATTCGTCTAAACACTGATCGTTCTAAAAACCAAATCGTTGCTTCAAAATCGTTAAACGATCGATTGGACGAATTATCTCTCCCTGTCAACACAGCACAAGCGAAAATCGTTCGGCTGAATAACAGTTAACGATTAAACGTCGAACAAGAAATCGTTGATCGCTTAATAAGACCTGGAGCTATTTTTATCGTTGCTCGTTCGCATGGAATAAGACGCCGTTCGCAGTAGCGACGGATGCAAGAACAATCATAAGTAACGATCATCGTTCCGTGTTAATTGGGTGAGCGATTTCAGGTCGTTCACAATAGCGGTTGTTTGAGATCGTTTATCGTTAACAATTATCCGAATGATAATTGTTCCGTGGAATAGGGGCCCTGATGTATGCCAGGAGGATTTTCTTTTTTTTTTTTTCTTCTCCTCCTCCACCATTGACTGTTATGGACACTGGTAATTTTTTTTCTAGATCACGTGTGACAGAAATGGACTGGAAAAGTACGGTCCGTGTATCAGGTCGGTTTACTGATGCAAACTGCTCTGTTACGGCCGGACCTGCTTCATAGTTCCCTGCACTGCCACTCTCCTGCGCTACACCAGCAGCACGGGGAACATGACAGGGAAGGTTAATCCCCCCCCGGGCGGTAAGTGTGCAGAGCCCGCGCATCGCCTCAGAGCCGCCCGGACCACAGAGCCGACTGATAAAAAGAGCGTCCTTACGCCGTGCGGCGCTCTACGTACCGTCTCCATGGCGACGCCTGTGTACACAACCTGCCGGAGCGGATCCCTGCTGAACTGGGGACATAGAGAAAGTAGTTCCTCAGTGCGCTATCCGAGGTATAGAGGGGCAGTACCGCACAAGCGTTACCGCTGACATGTCGCATACACAAGCCGAGAGTGTGATCAAGAACATTATAAGGGAAATCGCCCAAGAATGTGCCGCAAAGGGCCACACGGTGTCAGAGACCATGGTAGCGTTTGTGGTAAGTCACCTGTAAGGGAGTCTGAGAGACCTCATGGACTGCTGGTAGTTGTAGTTCCCCATAACAGTTATAGCAGGGATGGGGAACCTTTGGCCCTCCAGCTGTTGCAAAACTACAATTCCCATCATGCCTGGACAGCCAAAGCGAAGCTTTGGCTGTCTCGGCATGATGGGAATTGTGGTTTTGCAACAGCTGTAGGGCCAAAGGTTCCCCATCCCTGGATAAGGTATTATAGGGTCGCACAACTCCATTACTCATATAGGTGGAGTTGCGTTATGGGCCCGAAATTGCAAAAATAAATTACTTTGCCACCATGAAAGTGGAGTATATGTTACTGGAGTTGTGTCATTGTCCCATATCAATGTGACTACTATCAGGAGGGAAATGCTGTGGATATTCCACAGATAAATCTGCCGTGAGCGCACAGAGACCACGACCCACCACGTGTCCCACCTAGCTGCAGGATAGGAGTATTGTATTATTATTATTATAATACACCACCTGACTGGAGGACGGCCAAAGCTGTAGCTGTCCAAGCATGATGGGAGTTGTAGTTATGCAACAGCTGGAGGGCCGTGAGTTTGACTTCACTGATATAAAACCTTTGGGTATGTGCACACTACGGAATCCAGACGGAACACCCGTCGTGGATTCCGCAGCTTGCCCCTGCTCGCGGACTCAGGCGGCCGCACGCATCTCCGCTGCTTCCATAGACTCCATTCTGTGGTTTGTCAGATTCTGCTGTCCGCCCGAAGAATGAACCCGGCGGAATCTGGCAAACCACAGAATGGAGTCTAAGGGAGCAGCGGAGATGCGTGCGGCCGCCTGAGTCCGCGAGCAAGGGCAAGCTGCGGAATCCACGACGAGTGTTCAGTCGGGATTCCGTAGTGTGCACATACCCTTAAAGTGTCGCTGTCACTTAAATTTTTTTGGGGAGAGATTAATAGCACAGGCAATTTTAAGCAACTTTGTAATTGGGTTTATTAGCCATAAAATGCATTTTTATCATGAAAAAGCAGTTTGAAGCTCTCCCCCCCTTTCATCATGGTTCTCTTATGGAGAGGGGAGGGGTGGAGGGAGATGAGGCACCGAAACAGGACAACAAAGAGTTAATTTACAGCTACATCACCGGGCTATCTCCTCTGAGGTCAGCACTGACCTCTGAATACTGGCTTTCACATGGGTCCCGCTGTGTAATCCTTTGTTCTCTGCTCTCTGCTGGTGACTAATCTCCCCCCTCCCCTTTCCATAGAACAGACAGGATCCATCCTGATAATGAGCAGTGAATAAGAGAGAAGGGAGGGGGGGTCCTGGGGAAAGTCTTTTTGAATATTTACCTAATAAACCCAAATACCTAAAAAACCCTAATATCGCCTGTACTATTGAGTTCTGCAAAAAAAAAAAATGAAATGACAGTGACACTTTAATGTTTGCATTGAGTCCTCCAGTCAGGAGAAGCCGTAATCTGGACTATTTGTTTATAATATTAATAATTTATTTTGTATCTTTCTCTTTCTTTATACTTTAGGTAAAGGCTATAGTCTTGGACCCCAGAAATGGATTTAATGTCGATCGAACTCTGACAAAGGACGACGTACAGAAACTTATCAAGGTAACAAGTCAATAAGTGACGTAGCTGCACATCCTCTGAGCTAAGTTGTCAGCCTGGGATCAGTAGTCCATGTTCTTCCTTCATTCTTGGAAACCTGTGTGTGAACCCAGCACAGCTTTGTCTTCCAGTAAGATGTGTACAACATCAATGGTTCAAGAATTTACAGAAACAAAAAGAATAATTTATTACAAGATAAGGATCGGCCTAATCCAAAATATAGTTTTATTCAGACTAACACGTATTATTGTAGTGATGTTACTTCTGTCACTCTCGTTTTTTTTTCTTTATCTCAGAGGCTGTGTTCACGTCATGTGTCGTTTGTTTCATTGTTTTTCTGTGTCATAGGAGGAAAACAATGATAATAATAGTACTGGATGCCTTAAAGTGAATCTCTGACTTGCTGACGGCACACCTGGATAAAAATCAATGAAAACGTTCAGAAAGTACCTTTGTCGCCTTTGCACACACAGTTAGGCTATGTTCACACAACGTAAGAGACCGGCCGTTCCGTGACCCGGACGGGTCACGGAACGGCCGGTCTCTGCCTGGATCATCTTAAGTACCGGCCGGATGTTCTTTCCGGCCGCAGAGCTCTGATGCGGGCGCATCAGCGCGTGCCCGCATCAGAGCTTCTCATAGCACTCAGTGCAGCAAGCGGCCGCTCGCTTCACTGTGTGAACTGACAGGGTTTCCTTCGGCCGCAATTCATTGAATTGCAGCCGCAGAAAACTGACGTCAGTTATTTGCGGCCCCGTGCAGGATCCTGGCCGGAGTGCATACGAGGTGTTTATATGCTTCGGCCGGGATCCCATAGAACAATAGGCATTGTTCACCCGTACAAAGTACGATGCAACGATGTAGCCGATGGCAACAACTGGCGTGCTTTTACGTAGTGTGAACATAATCTTATAATGTTTCCTATATTCCTTATCGGCTGGAATGAAAGGCCTGCACCTTAGTATTTATTGATGTTACGCCTGTATCTTCCTTGTAAAAGTTATATGTTTTGTATGTTTCCAGCTATGCGTGGATAGACTGCTTGACACAAGGAGCCCCTCCATGGAAACAATAAAGATGCAAGTGTATTTCGACATGAATTATACAACCAGAGGTAAAGTCAAGCAGCTTTAGGCGCTTTTCACACCGTGTTAGAAGAGATCCTTAGGATAGCAACCTAATGAATGATCTTTTAGCTTCCATTTGCCCAGTATATGTCAGTGTTGTTGCGCATTTGCTATATTGAATAGTGTAACAGTTATCCAGAGACATGTGTGTGTATATATATATATATATATATATATATATATATATATATATATATATATATCCTTTTTTTTAACAAAGTCTTATTCCACTTGTATGATACATTCCTGATGGAAAGCTAAGGGCTTATTCCGTAAATTACGGGCCCTAGGGATGGGGACACCTTGTAATGGAATGTATCAATATCATGCTGAGAGGGGGGAAACTGTTTGAATCTCCACATCTGTCACTACAGTGCCTCAGAGATTCAAACAGTTTCCCGGCTCCCGGCATGACACTGATCGATCATGCCGGGGAGGGGCAAATATTTGTCGGTGGAGTCCCCCATACATTTTATACTGACGGCTGAACCTGCCTCCAGCGGTGGGGTCAGCTGACGTCAATATAAAGTGGGCCTTTAGTTTTGGAGGAAGCTCTACACTTTTATTTTAATTAAGGCAGATAGGTTTTGTTGGCTTTGGACTTTCTGTGATCACCAGTTTGGGTATTTCTTTTGCAGGTGAATTCCTTGAAGAGCATCATCGTGTCCTGGAATCAAGGCTGGCATCAGTGAGCAGAGAAATCACTGACAGTCGAGCGCGCACAGCCGAGGAGTTAGAGAGCCTTTATCGGAAGATTGTCAGCTATGTTCTACTGAGATCTGGTCTCGGGTCTCCTACGGATATCAGGGTTGTCAGAGAAGCTACAGGTCAGGAAAGAAAAAGTTTATAAGAGTAAGGGTATGTTCAGACTCGCGGCTGCGCGCATCTTCGCCCGTCCCATAGACTCCATTCTATGGTTGGGCCAATTCCGCCATCTGGTGAAAGAATTGACATGTCAGTTCTTTTGCCGGATGGCAGAATTCACCCGACCATAGAATGGAGTCTATGTCACGGGCAGAGACGCAGTGGTGAGCGACAGTATCTGCGCGGATTCCTTAGTCTGAACATGAGAGTGCTTTAGCATGTTATGTCTGCCACAGGGGCGTAACCATCACTGTAGCAACCGCTGCTATGGGGCCCGCCGCATCAGGGGGCCCGATGACCCACTTCTTCAATACACTGGGCCCCCTGACCTGTCATCATTTGCAGCACCAGGTGGCCAAGCAGGTGCTTGCAGTGCCTGCAGTTAGGCAGTTATTACTGCACTTGACCACTTAGTGGGAAGGTGGGGGAGCCCCAATCAGAAGTTTGCTATGGGGCCCAGCCATTTCTAGTTATGGCCCTGGAGGAAGACAATTGGAGATTTTAGCCCTTTCTTAAAGGGGAACTGTCAACGGGTTAGGCGCCGAGGAGGAAGGTATGCCTCTTACGCCTCCTACCTTCCTCCTCGGTGCCGCTCCTGTGCAGTTAGTAGTTGAATCCATGTCACGGAGCACCGGATTGGCACAATGGGGGCGAGGCAGTGCTCTGGGCCGTGGATTCAACTACAAACTGCACCGAGGAGGAAGGTAACACACATACCTTCCTTCTCGGCACCCAGTGCGCATTAGGGGGCTATTAGCAGGTTAGATTCGTCTAACCTGCTGATAGTTCCCCTCTAATCAAGTTGTCTGTGGAATTAGGACAGCTGTTTATCCAACCAACAGTTGGGTCTGATGGTGAGGCCTTCAGTTCTTCCTACTACGGGCAAAATCCATTATGTATCTCTTTCCATACGGTCTATAAGGCAGTATGGTGGACCAAAGCCATCCATCTTTTACATATACAGCCGTCCGTCTGAATGGCCAACTAGTAACACTACATTTTGCTAAATGACCAGGGAATTTAGAGAAGAAGGGGGTCAAATGTGAAAAGCTAGTTTCCGACCATTTATGTGGCACATTGTGAGACAGAATAAGGGCATAATTATTCACCATTTTTAGGACTTGTCCAGCATGCCATAATGTAAAAAATGCCATTCCAGATATGGTTTACTTTACAGTGGTGTTTGTGTGTTTTCCTAGCTGCCCTTCAGAGCGTCTTCCCGCACACAGAACTTGGTACCTTCCTATCCCTTGTTAAGAAAGACAAAGAACGACAGCTGAAAGAGCTCACCATGATCGTAACCGGCATCCGACTGTTCAACAAAGACTGTGGCAAGGGAGGAGAGGGAATTGACGACTGTAAGTATGTGGCTCTAATTCTTCCCTCCTTATCAGGTTTGGATTTTATCTGGATGGTTGAATGGTAGTTGAGTGATGTAATGGTTATAGATAGTGTAATACAGGATCTGTCCATCTATATCATAAAAATCAAAGTCTGTCTGTCTGTCCTTCTGTCTGTCTGTCTGTCCTCTATAGACTTCCAAACGCCTGAACCGTTTGACCCCAAATTTGGCACACAGATACATTGGGTGCCCGGGAAGGTTATTGCGAAGGTCCCGTCCCCGCCAGATGTACAGGAGGGGAGGGGGAGGGGAAAGAGAGGCGCCCCATAGAGATGAATGGGAAAATCTCCTCACTGCACACACAGGTGATATAATTATGTATAATCTGATTTTATTGGCAACCATGCAGAAGAACAGATACACATTAAATCACACGCAATAAACTGCGACCTGCAAGTCGCATGGTGTCAGGTTTTCTAATATTATAAAAGAATACAAATAGAAGCAGCTATCAATTATAGCATAATGCTGCTAGAGGTGCACATGGCACCAAACAGAACCAACAGTCAGCAAAAAGTAACATTGATGGATATGCATGTAGGAAAAAAGAAAAAGGGAAGGGAAAAGAAAGACAAAGGGAAAACAAAGATGAAAAGAAGAGCAGAGGGAGGGAGGGGGATGGCAGGGGGAGGAAAATGACCACTACAGTCAGTTAGACTCGCCAATCCCAGAACCACAGAATCTCCGGGTGTCAGGATTTAGCGGGTAAGAACAAGAAACTCCTCTGAATCCATGAACAAGCGCCAAGGAAACCATATTTTCTCAAATTTGTCAGATCGGTCATGGGCCTCAGCCACTAACTCTTCCATTCTGCCAAGGTCTCTAAGCTCACTCATCCATTCTGCCAGGGTAGGTACAAGGGGAGTCTTCCAGTGCCGGGGGATAACCATGCGAGCAGCAGTCAGAAAGTGTCGCAAGAGTCCCTTTTTGGACTTAGAGAGAGAACCCGGTAGTTTAGATAGTAAAGTCAGTTGAGGAGAGTTGACAACAGTCTGTCCAGAGTACGCATTGTAGATTCCCAAGACTTTGTCCCAGAAGTCACGGATCCCCGGGCAAGCCCACCAAACGTGCAACATATCACCAGCCTCCGTTAGGCACCGCCAGCAGCGATCCGAAGCCTCAGGGAACATTTTATGCAAGGTGACCGGGCAGTAATACCACCTCGAGATAATTTTGTAGTTCTTTTCCTTAGCTTTAGCAGCCATGGAAATGCCGTGGGTTAGTTCGCATATCGTCTGGACAGACTGCGAATCAAAAGAGGTGTTGAGGTCTGCTTCCCATTTATCAAAGAAAGAAGCTCTGTCAGGGTTAGCGGTATTGATCAAGATCTGGTAAATAACTGAGATGCAATGCGGAATGGCAGATGTGGAGACAACTAGGTTGTCGAAGTCAGTGAGTGTCGGGTTGTAAGTGTCCCGCGGGAAGAGGGCCTGAATGAAAGAGACCAACTGATTATGTTCCAGCCAGGACAGCCGACCTCTCGCAGACTGGGCTTGGAGAGAAGCCAAAGAAGAAACTGTCCTGCCCGTCATGCAGTCACGTATTCTAGGACTGACAGATCGGTCCCATAACAGGAACGTGTGTGTCTGCCGTCCGGGCTGGAATTTCGGATTCTGGAGAATAGGGGAGAGCGGCCCAGGGGTAACAGATAACCCCCACTTAGCGACCCATCTATCCCAGACACAAAGTGTATGAGACATTAGAAAAGGGAGACCGGAGAAAACCTGACGGTCTTCAGGAAGTATCCAGGGAAGGACAGGGGGGTCAACCGGGCACAGGGAAAACATCAGGTCCACCCATCTCTTCAGACCCCTGCCGTGTACCCAGTCCAGGACCCCACGCAGAACCGCTGCCTCATGATAAGAGCGTAAATCAGGGAGACCCATGCCACCCAGGGATCTGGACTGTGTGAGAGTGGAGTATTTGATCCGTGGCCTGCTCTTGCCCCAGATAAATTTTGAGATGGCACGGCGCAGGGTCCTGAAAAAGGCCACCGGCACGACAATGGGTACAGTCTGGAAGATGTACAGCAGCTTTGGAAGGACATCCATTTTTACAATAGCCATCCGCCCAAACCAGGAAGCTGGTTTTAAGAAGTAGGAGGTCATTTCCGACAAGACCTTATTCAGCAGGGGAGTGTAATTCAAGGCAAAGAGAGAGCTAAGAGCGGAGGGGACTCTAACACCAAGATATACAATAGAGTCCGCATGCCACTGAAAAGGAAAGGAGGCCCTGACCACACCAAATGTCTCTTGTGGGATTGAAACGTTGAGACCCTCAGTTTTAGACAGGTTGACCTTAAAATTACTAAGGTCCCCAAACCGCTGAAATTCCTGGAGAATGGAGGGAAGGGAAGTGATAGGAGAGGATATATATAGAAGCAGGTCGTCCGCATAGAGTGCCAATTTGTGGTGGTCCTGTCCAAATACTGCCCCCTGGATTGTAGGATTTCGTCGTAGGGCCACAGCCAGGTGTTCCATTGTACAGGTGATATAATTAGCTGCAGCAGACACGGCAGTTGGAGCCTTAGCAACCAATAGGATTACTGCTTTCATTTTCACAGGGAGCAATGGTTGCTAGGGAAGCTGCCTCACAACATCCACAGTAATAACTGGTATACCCCCTACTCCATCTATACAGTACATGTATACAGGACCCCCTACTCCATCTATACAGTACATGTATACAGGACCCCCTACTCCATCTATACAGTACATATATATACAGGACCCCCTACTCCATCTATACAGTACATATATATACAGGACCCCCTACTCCATCTATATAGTACATGTATATACAGGACCCCCTACTCCATCTATACAGTACATGTATATACAGGGCCCCCTACTCCATCTATACAGTACATGTATATACAGGACCCCCTACTCCATCCATACAGTACATGTATATACAGGACCCCCTACTCAATATATACAGTACATGTATATACAGGACCCCCTACTCCATCTATACAGGACATGTATATACAGGACCCCCTACTCCATCTATACAGTACATGTATATACAGGGCCCCCTACTCCATCTATACAGTACATGTATATACAGGACCCCCTACTCCATCTATACAGTACATGTATATACAGGGCCCCCTACTCCATCCATACAGTACATGTATACAGGACCCCCTACTCCATCTATACAGTACATGTATATACAGGGCACAACAGGTATACCAAACTGTGACTGGGTAACACTGCTACACCAGACCTGACCAATACCGCCATACTGTGCTGGATAAGACTGTCATACCAGACCTGACCAATACCGCCATACTGTGACTGGATAACACTGCCAGACCTGACCAATACCGCCATACTGTGACTGGATAACACCTCCATACCAGACCTGACCAATACCGCCATACTGTGACTGGATAACACCTCCATACCAGACCTGACCAATACCGCCATACTGTGACTGGGTAACACCGCCACACCAGACCTGACCAATACCGCCATACTGTGACTGGATAACACTGCCACACCAGACCTGACCAATACCGCCATACTGTGACTGGATAACACCATCATATCAGACCTGACCAATACTGCCATACTGTGACTGGATAACACTGCCACACCAGACCTGATACCCACATACTGTGACTGGATAACACTGCCATACCAGACCTGATACCCACATACTGTGACTGGATAACACTGCCATACCAGACCTGAACAATACCGCCATACTGTGACTGGATAACACTGCCACACCAGACCTGACCAATACCGCCATACTGTGCTGGATAACACTGTCATACCAGACCTGACCAATACCGCCATACTGTGACTGGATAACACTGCCAGACCTGACCAATACCGCCATACTGTGACTGGATAACACCTCCATACCAGACCTGACCAATACCGCCATACTGTGACTGGATAACACCTCCATACCAGACCTGACCAATACCGCCATACTGTGACTGGGTAACACCGCCACACCAGACCTGACCAATACCGCCATACTGTGACTGGATAACACTGCCACACCAGACCTGACCAATACCGCCATACTGTGACTGGATAACACCATCATATCAGACCTGACCAATACTGCCATACTGTGACTGGATAACACTGCCACACCAGACCTGATACCCACATACTGTGACTGGATAACACTGCCATACCAGACCTGATACCCACATACTGTGACTGGATAACACTGCCATACCAGACCTGAACAATACCGCCATACTGTGACTGGATAACACTGCCACACCAGACCTGACCAATACTGCCATACTGTGACTGGATAACACTGTCATACCAGACCTGACCAATACCGCCATACTGTGACTGGATAACACTGTCATATAAGACCTGACCAATACCGCCATACTGTGAATGGATAACACCCCCACACCAGACCTGACCAATACCGCTATACTGTGACTGGATAACACTGTCATACCAGACCTGACAAATACCGCCATACTGTGACTGGATAACACTGCCATACCAGACCTGACCAATACCGCCATACTGTGACTGGATAACACCATCATATCAGACCTGACCAATACTGCCATACTGTGACTGGATAACACCGCTATACCAGACCTGACCAATACCACCATACCGTGACTGGATAACACCACCACACCAGACCTGACCAATACCGCCATACTGTGACTGGATAACACCCCCATACCAGACATGACCAATACCGACACACTGTGACTGAATAACACTGCCATACGGGTAAATACAACCCTGCAGGTATACAGGACACTACAGGCATACAGGACCCCAAAACTATACACTACAAGTGCACGGGACCTCCACAAAACTATATACTACAGGTATACAGGACCCCAAACTTTACACTACAGGTATACAGGACCCCAAAACTATATACTACAGGTATACAGGACCTCCACCAACTATATACTTCAGGTATACAGGACCTCCACCAACTATATACTACAGGTATACAGGACCCCAAACTATACACTACAGGTATACAGGACCCCAAAACTATACACTACAGGTATACAGGAACTCCACCAACTATATACTACAGGTATATAGGACCCCAAATTATACACTACAGGTATACAGGACCTCAAAACCATACACTACAGGTATACAGGACCTACACCAACTCTATAATACAGGTATACAGCACCTTCACCAACTCTATACTACAAGTATACAGGACCCCAAATATACTACAGGTATACAGGAACTCCACCAGCTATATACTACAGGTATATAGGACCCCAAACTATACACTACCGGTATACAGGACCTCCACCAACTCTATACTATAGTTATACAGGACCCTCAAACTATTTACTACAGGTATACAGGACCCCCGAACTATATACTACAGGTATACAAGACCTCCACCAATTATACACTACAGGTATCCATGACCCTCAAACTATAAACTACAGGTATACAAGACCTCCACCAACTATACATTACAGGTATACAGCACCAACTATATACTACAGGTATACAGGACCCCCGAACTATACAGTACAGGTATACAGGACCTTCACCAACTGTACACTGCAGGTATACAGGACCTCCCTCAACTATACACTATAGGTACACAGCCCCCCCAACTATGCACTACAGATATGCGAGACCCCTAAAAACGATACATTGTGGGTATACAGAACCCCTCCAACTATGCACTACAGGTATACACTAATTCCACTGATTAACTCAGATGAAACAATACCTTTAGCTTGGCCTCCTGGGCACCTTAGAACAAATCTAATTAACACACTGACACTTTATATCGGGGCAGCGCCGGGTACATTTTCTAGTATTATATATTTTTGTGGAAGTGTTTTAAGAATAGGAACTAGTACTAGTGCAACCTTACTAACCCCTGTCTGCATGGTACAGCCCACTGATCAGGTCTGTGTAATACATTTACTGGCTAACTGTATAAGTCTAGAGGAAAGAGGAGAAAGGGGGGACATGACTGAAACCTTTAAATATGTTAAAGCAGTGATTTTCAACCTTTTTTGAGCCGCGGCACACTTTTTATACTTAAAAAATCCCGGGGCACACCACCAACCAAAATGGCACAAAATGACACTAAAACAGTACATATTGTATACATATAGTTAAAGGAGAAGTCCGGCCAAAATTATTTTTTTATATGTTATTACTTATGAAAAGTTATACAATTTTCTAATGTACATTAATTATGGGAAATGCTCATATACTGCTATTTCCCTTAATTTAGTGTATCAGGAAGTGTTAGAATTCTCTCAGATCCAGTGACGTCACGACGAAAGGTGTAATTCCTATGGAGTGTCCAGCAGGTGGCGCTCTTTATATAGAAGTCAAAGAGTACCATTGACTTCTATATATAGTGCGCCCCTGCTGGACACTCCATAGGAATTACAGTGTATGTAATGTTATGTTATGCACTGTACTTTTGGGGACTTTATGAATACATTTATAGAATACTTTGGGGAGCAAGTGTCCTTGCTCCCCAAAGTATCCCATAAATGTATTCAATGAATAGATTTGCTGGGCACCGAGCAGGGAGGGAGAGAGGTGCAATCTACCTCCCCCCTCCTTGCTCAGTGCTGGGAACATATACAAAGTACTACTCCCCCATTATCTGCAGATAATGGGGGAGTAGTACCTGTGCTATCCCTATCACGGCCGCTCACACAGGGGCTGCCTCTGACTGCCACTCATCTGCAGATAATGGGGGAGTAGTACTTTGTATATGTTCCCAGCACCGAGCAGGGAGGGGGAGGTAGATTGCACCTCTCTCCCTCCCTGCTCTGTGCCCAGCAAATCTATTCATTGAATACATTTATGGGATACTTTGGGGACCAAGGACACTTGCTCCCCAAAGTATTTTATAAATGTATTCATAAAGTCCCCAAAAGTACAGTGCATAACATTACATTACATACACTGTAATTCCTATGGAGTGTCCAGCAGGGGCGCACTATATATAGAAGTCAATGAGTACCATTGACTTCTATATATAGTGCGCCACCTGCTGGACACTCCATAGGAATTACACCTTTCGTTGTGACGTCACTAAATTAAGGGAAATAGCAGTATATGAGCATTTCCCATAATTAATGTACATTAGAAAATTGTATAACTTTTCATAAGTAATAACATATAAAAAAAATAATTTTGGCCGGACTTCTCCTTTAATAATATAGATTCTAAATGTATTAATACTCACTCTCACAGTGTGAAACCTTGGCCTGTTTTCTTCTCCCCCCTGTGCTTCTCTCCACCATACTTCTCCCCCCTGCTTCTCTCCTGTGCTTCTCTCCCCCATGCTTCTCTCCTGTGCTTTTCTCCACCAAACTTCTCTCCCCCCTGCTTCTCTCCGCTGTTTCTCTCCCCCATCCCCAGGTTTCTCTCCCCCATCCCAAGGTTTCTCTCCTCCATTGTTTTCTCCTGTTTCTCTCCCCCATCCCCAGGTTTTCTCCCCCCCTTCCTCCTCACCTCCTCCGAGATGGTCGCCGCTGCTGTCCGCCTCACCTACTGGCCGCCCATAGGGCCCGGACGTGCTCCCCCACTCAGCGGAGACCGGGAGCGTGGTGCGCTGCGGCTGGCCGTAGCGCACATGTTGATTGGATGCGTGCATCACGGCCCGCCGCAGCGCACCACGCTCCCGGTCTCCGTTGATTGAATAGGAGGAGCACGTCCGGGCGCTACAGGCGGCTAGTAGGTGAGGCGGACAGCAGCAGGGGCACCATAGTTTGGGGAACTTTCCCCGCGGCACACCCAACCATGTGTCGCGGCACACTGGTTGAAAATCACTGTGTTAAAGGACTAAATAAGGTTCAGGAGGGAAGTGGTTTTAAGAGAAAAAAATGAACTCAAGAACAAGGGGACACAATCTGA
Source organism: Dendropsophus ebraccatus (assembly GCF_027789765.1). Taxonomy (NCBI): domain Eukaryota; kingdom Metazoa; phylum Chordata; class Amphibia; order Anura; family Hylidae; genus Dendropsophus; species Dendropsophus ebraccatus. The sequence goes on from NC_091459.1 coordinate 26,700,494, forward strand.
GGTTAGTTGGGGGAAAGATCTGAAGCAACGAGAAGAAATATTACTTTACTGAAAGAGTAGTAGATGCTTGGAACAAACTTCCAGCAGATGTGGCTGATAAATCGACAATAACTGAATGTAAAACTGCCTGGGATGAACATATATATATATATATATATATATATATATGTGTATGTATGTATATATATATATATATATATATATATATATATATATATATATATATACACTAAGATAATAATTAGAGAAACACTTAAAAATACTTAAAGGGCAGACTAGATGGACAAAGTGGTCTTTTTCTGCCGACAATCTTCTAGACATGGCTGATGTGCGGGGGTGGGGTGCTGCTGCTGAGGTCCAGAGGGGATGTGTGCTGGCCAGTGCTTCTGATCAGGACCGTGGGGGTGTGGCGGCATCACTTTTGTGGTCAGGGGGCTGCATTGGCAGGGTCCGCTTTTTCCAGAGGCTCAACCAATCCGGAATTCCAGAAATCCGTCCGGATTTCATGCTAAGAAATGTGCGGACGTGTGAAGTGGGACTTAGACCGCAAAAACGCAGTGTGAACCAAGCAGGGGCGGTCTTGGCATTTCTGGGGCCCCAAGCGAAGTTATGTCTGCCCCCCCCCCCTCCTCGACACACGTTCCAAAACAATAGACCGCTGTGTGTTGCCCCCAGTAGTATATACCCCTTGTGCGCTACCGCCAGTAATATATAGACCCCTGTGTGTTCCCCCAGTTATATATAGCCCCCCGTGTGCTCCCCCAGAAGTATATAGACCTCCTGTGTGCTGCCCCAGTTGTATATAGACCCCCTGTGTGCTGCCCCCAGTTGTATATACCCCCTGTGTGCTCCCCCACTAGTATATAGGCCCCCTGTGTGCTCCCTCAGGGGTATTTAGCCCCCCTGTGTGCTCCCCCACTTGGATATAGACCTCCTGTGTGCTTCCCCACTTGGATATAGACCCCTGTGTGCTCCTCCAGTAGTATATAAACCCCCTGTGTGGTTCCCCCAGTAGTATATAGACCCCCTGTGTGCCCCACCAGTATTATATAGACCCCTTGTGTGCTGCCCCAGTAGTATACAGACCCCTGTATGTTCCCCAAGTAGTATATAGACCCCCTGTGTGCCCCACCAGTAGTATATAGATCCCTGTGTGCTCCCCCAGTAGTATATAGCCCCCCTGTGTGCTCCCCCACTTGGATATAGACCTCCTGTGTGCTCTCCAAGTTGTATATAGACCTCATTCTGCTGCCCCAAGTAGTATATAGACCCGCTGTGTGCTGCCCCCAGTAGTATATAGACCCCTCTGTGAAGCCCCACTAGTCTATAGCCCCCTGTGTGCTCCCCCTGTTATATAGCCCCCCTGTGTGCTCCCCTCATTTATATAGACCCCCAATGTGCACTCTCCCAGTTAAACAGACCCCTGTGTGCTCCCTCTCCCATATAGTATATAACACAATAAAACAAACACTTATACTCACCTGGGTCCCGGCGTCTCCTCTTCTGTTTACTCTTGTGGCCGCAGGAAGGGTTTTCCCTGCGATCACAAGAGGCCGCACTCCCCTTGTCCTGGCGCCGATGCTCCAGTGATGTCACTGGAGCATCGGCACCACAAGGACAAAGCTGCAGCTTGTGACCGCAGGGAAAACCCTTCCTGCGGCCACAAGAGTGACTGACAGGAAGGGGGCCAATGTCTCCCGCCCTGTCAGTGCTGCATGTAACTATGAGCGCTCATTACGACTGCTCATAGTTACAGTTCAGATGGCAGCAGCGAGCGGGGCAGCGGCCCTGTCCAGCGGTCTTGAGCACAAGATCGGGGCGTGGGGGCCCCCCTGGATGTTGGGGGCCCCAAGCGATCGCTTGGGGTGCTTGGTGCCAAAGACCGCCACTGGAACCAAGCTTATGTCCCGGCCTGACATTGGGTTCAGTGACCTGAACTGGCAGCTTTTACAGTTGAGAGAATGGAGTAAAAAGTAGCTGGCAAACTGTTCCTAATGACCATTGATAATTCTGTCTGTAGTCAGCTGTACAAGAGTGGAGCCCCTATGTGACAGAAAAGACTTGTAGAGATTGTGCCTGTTCTGTAGTCATAAGAAACAGTAAATGTTTAGTAAATGTGTTTCTGCCATTATTCAGATTGATGACTATATAGGGCCAGATCTTTACCATTGATACATTTCCCCCCATATTTTCATCCCTTCTTCACATTGCTTTTACAAAATCGCTTGTTTTGGCAGTGCCAACAATTTTAAAAGAGGCCATACCAGCCACCACAAAGCATATCGATTCAGAGCTTCAGTCTTCTCGGGATATCATCTATAAGTACACTGCTCTCATAGAAGACATGGATGAAAAACGGCAGAAAGATGGTCTGTTCAACCTGCCCCAACTGAAAGAAGCGCTCTTCAATGCCAGACAGCATGAAGCTCTATTAAATATTATCCTGGTAAGAAAGTGACATTTAAAGGAGAAGTCCGGCAAAATTTTTTATAAAAGTATTGTATTCCCCCCCCCCCCCCCCAAAGTTATACAAATCGCCAATATACACTTATTACGGGAAATGCTTATAAAGTGCTTTTTTCCCTGCACTTACTACTGCATCAAGGCTTCACTTCCTGGATAACATGGTGATGTCACTTCCTGGATAACATGGTGATGTCACTTCCTGGATAACATGGTGATGTCACGACCCGACTCCCAGAGCTGTGCGGGCTGTGGCTGCTGGAGAGGATGATGGCAGAGGGACACTTGGGATCACAGGGCATTGGAGGGACACTGAGCATCCCTCTGCCATCATCCTCTCTAGCAGCCACAGCCTGCACAGCTCTGGGAGTCTGGTCGTGACATCACTATTTTATCCAGGAAGTGACATCACCATTTTATCCAGGAAGTGACATCACCATTTTATCCAGGAAGTGAAGCCTTGATGCAGTGCAGGGAAAAAAGCACTTTATAAGCATTTCCCGTAATAAGTGTATATTGGTAATTTATATAACTTTTGGGGGGCAATACAATACCTTAATAAAAAATTTTCACTGGACTTCTGCTTTAAGTAAATAGACCAATAGAAATGTTACATTTCATTGCATTCTGGTCTGAGACAGCGTACGAAGAGTCCCAGTAGTCAGGGTGAAAACTATGGCCTAGATTTATCAATCTGTGTAAAATAAAAGCTTGTGTAATATGTTCGTAGCAAACAATAGCCAAGGTTACACGTCTTAGGGTGCCTTCACACCTACCGTATCGCAGCAGAAAATTCGCTGCGGATCCGCAGCAGATCCGCAGCATATTTAACTAGATGAATGAACACAGCATTAAAAACGCACTGTCAAATCCGCTGCGGATCCGCAGCAGATTTGTAAGTGCGGATTTGATGTTGTGTTCATTCATTTAGTTAAATCTGCTGCGGATCTGCTGCGGATCCGCAGCGAATTTTCTGCTGCGATACGGTAGGTGTGAAGGCACCTTTAACACGATCTGGTAAAATTAAATATGAGATCTAATTGGTTGCTATGGGCAAATTTTACAATTTTTTTTCCCCACATACATTGATAAATCTAGGCCATTGTTTCACAATTTTTTTTAGATATGCTGGATTCATTGCGAGCCGCTGGCCTCCCCATTAATTTTGGCATGGGCAAGAGAGTCGGCACCTTGGGCTGGCGCATGGACGTTTTCAAAAGTTCCCCCCATATGAAAAGTAAAGAAATAATGATGTATGACTAACACACTAACCATACTGACTAGTGATTTACATGCAGTATGATGTATGACTAATGCACTAACTATACTGACTAGTGATTTACATGCAGTATGATGTATGACTAATGCACTAACCATACGATTTACATGCAGTATGATGTATGACTAATGCACTAACCATACGATTTACATGCAGTATGATGTATGACTAACACACTAACCGTACTGACTAATGATTTTCATGCAGTATGATGTATGACTAATGCAGTAACCATACCGACTAATGATTTACATGCAGTATGATGTATGACTAATGCAATAACCACACTGACTAATGGTTTACATGCAGTATGATGTATGACTAATGCACTAACCATACTGACTAGTGATTTACATGCAGTATGATGTATGACTAATGCACTAACCATACTGACTAGTGATTTACATGCAGTATGATGTATGACTAATGCACTAACCATACTGACTAATGATTTACATGCAGTATGATGTACAGTATGACTAACGTACTGTCTGTAACTGAAACCTCTTTCTAGGTTTTTTTCTGCCACTTGATAGTAGAAGGGAGAAAAAGCAAGCAGATAGCGTAGAAGCAAAAGATTTCAGCACACTGAAAACCTGCAATTTACATTTTGATTAAACTGATTAAAAGATTTTTTTTTTTAAAAAAAGGTGCTGAGGATGAAGGTAAGAATCTTACCTCTGCACTATGGGAACATAACAACTGGTTAGTCTTATAACCTGCGGTTAGTTGTTGGTTCACCTGCGGTAAGGGTAAGTTCACATGTACAGGACCTGCAGCAGATTTGATGGTGCAGATTTGTTGCTGTGTTCAGTTATTTAGATCAAATCTGCTGCAGATCTGCTGCGGATCCGCAGCAGAAAATCCTCTGCGATACGGTGTGTGTGAAGCCACCCTAAGGGTGGTTTCACACGTACCGGAATCGCAGTGGTTTCACGCTAAAATCTGCAGTGATATCCGGTACTGTGAGTTTGTATGGGTTTACATACTCGCAGCAGAATTTTCATTTCGCTGCAAGTATGTAAACCCCACCCCCCTTAACCCACCGCTGACCGGTGAATACTTTACTCGTTCTCGCTCCAGCCTGCTTCTGTGGCTCCCGATTCCCTGCTGTCCCGCTCAGCAAGTATGTAAACCCATACAAACTGACAGTACCCAGAATCGCAGCGGATTTGGCTGTGGAACTCGCATTGTTAAATCTGCTGTGTATCTGCTACATGTGAACCCACCCTAAAGACCATTAGTCAGAACCCAAAATGAGCTGAAAGTGCCCACTGGGCGGGGCCTCTTGCTTCAATTGACCAATATTTCCAGACCTCATAACACACAGCACAGAGGCTGTCAATCAAATGCAGGAGGAGGAAGCAGGGAGCATTGGGGGATGGAAATGCTTGGTACCTGAGGCGATCTGTCCCATTCTTTGGGCATTTGCTGCATATATGGATAATACACCATTTGTTCATGTTTCCAGCAGAGGGTCACAGATATAAAGGTACAGTATGCCTGTGAAAGTGTTTTCAACCCCCCACCTATGACTCTGTTATTATATTGTATAATATTGTAGTACTGGTTTAGTGCCTTGTTGCATTTTTCAAAAAAGTGTGATTTAGGATGATTATACATTTGTGATCTGCCGTTTTGTAGTCAGATGTCATCACATGCGCACAACAGCTGGAAATGATGGATAAACAGTATGGAGCTCAGATGGAACAGCTAAAAGCCACTGTTCACTCAAAGACTGCAATCCCTACTGCACAGGTCTATGTAAGTACAGGCCACACATGTTATAACACTGTCTGGTTTTTAAATTCATTGTTTTTTTCACATAAATATATTCTTTATGACTTATTATCAATGTAACTGTATTTTCTACTCTTTCTTTTTTTTATCAGCTATGAACGTGCTCTTTACCTTTGTGCGAACCAAGTTATTTGTGGTTGTCATGGCCTGCCTACTTAACCCATCAGCTGCCATATTAGCTTGGTAAACTCTGGCAGCTGATGGGTTAAGTAGGCTGTAGCTACATTCTTGCTGTAGATTGAAAATCCACAGTGAGAATGCAGAGCCGTAGGCCATCACAATACCTTATGTGTGAAGCTACCTAAGCCCTAAGGCTATGTTCTCAGAACGGGAAAGGGACGGCCCTCTTTGTGGACAGCTGTCTTTGTAGCACCAAAAGACCATGATGATCATGAATATTATCTTGGTGCTAAAATGACGGCCGTCCACAAAAGACAGCTGTCCTTTTCCCGTTGTGGGAACATACCCTAAATGAAAAATCCGCTGAGAGGATGTAAAGCCATAGAAAATGACAGGAGCGGGTAATCGCAGCGGAACTCGAAGCATGAAATCCGCTGCAATACTGTATGTGTGAAACTGGCCTGAAGTTGAATAAGAAACTGCTGCAAAATGCTGTGTGTAAAACCACCCTGAGCCAAACTTTCTTCACAGTATTGTGGACTATGTTAGTCCTTAAAGAAGCAGTTCACTTTTTTTTTTCCGCCCCCCCGGGTAGCCGCTGTCATGTATACTTACAGAAGATGATCAGTGTCCCGTTCCCGTCGGTCAGTTCCCGTCCCGCGGTGCCGTTCAAATCGTGCGCGCTCACGTCTGCCGGCTGCTGCGAGTCCTCTTCTCTCACCAGTGATTATACGCCGGACGTCACGCGCTTCCATGCATTCGCTATGGAAGCGCGTGACTTCCGGCGTTCAAATTACAAGGGAGAGAAGAGGAGTCACAGCGCCGGCGGACGTGAGCGCGCCCGATTTGAACGGCACCGCGGGACGGGAACTGACCGACGGGAACGGGACACTGATCATCTTCTGTAAGTATACATGACAGCGGCTACCCGGGGGGGCCAAAAAAAAAAAGTGAACTGCTTCTTTAAATACATGTATGTGTCTAAAATGTGTTTCTCTTATGCAAGAATGCTTTAGTACCTAGAGCAGCTAAAGCGTTGGCTGTCCAGGCATGATGGGAATTGTAGTTTTGCAACAGCTAGAGAGCCAAAGGTTTCCCATCCCTGCCATAGAGGGTTACTATATAACCACCACCACCGAGAAGCCAGTGCCCACAGGGGGGAGCGGGCCAGAACCAGGCCCCCAGAGCCAGAGCCACACCACCCCGCGGACACAGCAAGCAGAAGTTCACATGTCTCATTAAAGATAATCCTGGCCGGTACTTAGCGCTGCTGAGTTTTGATGGTAGCGCATCCGTGCACGCCCGCATCAGAACTCTTCACTGCACACAATGGAGCAGGCGGACAGAGCTGCTCGCTCCACTGACAGGGTCAGTTGTTCACTGCGCCGCTAGAGATCCATAGACGGCAAGGCAACGTATATTTTCGTATTAATCATGGCCGTTGTTGCAATCGACAACAACAGCCTCACTTTTACGAAAATATACGTTGTGTGAACATGGCCTTAGACTGTATCCTACGTAGACTAACTCATGTTACACAGTATATAGAAACCAGCTGCACTCATCTCTTTCAGCCACTTTTCATCTCATTGTCCAAGTTGTGGAACAGCTTTCAAGATGAAATCGTATTGTTAAGTGTCCTGAGTAACATGACTGCAAATCTGCAACCATTTCTGAGTCTCCACGAAGAGCTCTTTCCCGAACAAGTCATCCAGCCACTTCTCATTAATGTAACAGTGAAATCTGATGAAGACAGGATTAAGGAGTGTGCAGGTAATTTCAGAGGCTTTTTGGCTAATGTATTTGTTAATTCTAATTCTAAACCCATAAGCATTAAGGTGACGTTTTGTCCCGTCTTGCAGTTATAACAGCGTCTACTCTTGCGGGAAGACATTCTATCCAATGGAACGGTCATTGTAGATATGTCAAGACTGAGTGTTTTGTGTGTTTAGTCACAAATATGCTAGGTGTGAACATGGTCTTAACAATTTTTGGACTTAAAGTGTAACTATCATTTGTAAAAACTTTCGAGATATCATAGCAACATATCAGAAGTGCATATCGGATGGGGTCCGGGTGCTGAGACCCCCGCCAATTGCTATAATGAAGAGGCAGAAGCAATCATCAGTGTGCGCTCTGCTCCTTCATCTCCACTATAACTGCAGTCTACTGAATTATAATGGAGCCTATAAAACTTCTGTCCAGAACTTCCATAGGCTCCATTATATTTCCGTAGACTGCTTATATTAGCGGTTAGAATTCATCTCTGTATAGCGGAGATGAAGGAGCTGAGTGCTTCTGCCCCTTCATTCTAGTGATCTATGGGAGTCTCAGCACCCGGACCCCCACCTGTATGCACTTCTGACATGTCGCTTTGACATGTCAGAAGTTTTTTTTTTACAAATGATAGTTACACTTTAAAGGGGTTGTCCAGCGAATAACATTTTCTTTCAAATCAACTGGTATCAAAAAGTTATATAGATTTGTAATTTATTAAAAAATCTCAAGTCTTCCCATACTTATTAGCTGCTGTATGTCCTGCAGGAAATGTTTTATTTTCAGTATGACACACTGCTCTCTGCTGACATCTCTGGACAAGACAGGAACTCTTGTCTTGGTTTTCTCTGAATCCCCATAGAAAACCTCTCCTGCTCTGGACAGTTCCTGTCTCGGCCAGAGATGTCAGCAGAGAGCACTGTGTCAGACTGAAAATAAAACAACATTTCCTGCAAGACATACAGCAGCTAATAAGTATGGGAAGACTTGAGATTTTTTAATAGAAGTAAATTACAAATCTATATAACTTTCTGACACCAGTTGATTTTAGCTGGACAACCCCTTTAAAGTGTACCTGTCATGAGAACAAACTTTGTCTGAGAGACATGTCAAAAGTTTTTTATTGGTGCGATCCTCTCCCTGCTCTATTTCTGTGTGAGAAGACATACCCCATAGACATTATGTGGCCGTTTCCTCCTGTGACCCAGACCCAGGAGAGGAATGCCGGATCATTCTCCCCGTCAGTCATGGTCTGAACACTCAGAACTTTTGACATATCTCTCTGACGTGTTTCTCGTGACAGCGCCTCCTTAGTCATAATCCTTCTAGTTGCAGTATTTTCCACATGACTGGATTTGTTTGAGGTCGGCCTCCTGATTATTAACCACTTTAAGGACAGGTCTGCTACCATCTGTGATGTATTTTTCAGACAAAGTAATAAAATCTGTGCCAGATTGCCATGTGTAAACCTGACCTACACTTCACAGTCTATGGGCAATTTTTAAAATGATTCTCTTTTCTTACATGCACATTATACTCTACTTGTTCATTTTTCTTTATTCAGGAATACAAGTAAATCCCTTGGATTTTCGTACTCAGGAATGGTATTTCCCAGAAACAACTGCTAACTATGATCGACTCCCGATTCAGTATAATGGATTTTGTGGTTTCACAATTGCTACAAGAGATGGGCTTCTCTTACCAGGTACTATAGCTGACTACAAATGCCAATGAAACAAAACGATTATTGGCTCTACTTGGTGGATTACCGGCTCTACTTTGCCGATTACAGCCCGTTCCGGGAGTTAATTGTTTGGTGTAATAGCTCTTGCTGTAAGACAACGATCAGCCGACATCCACAATGTCGGCAGATTTTTGTCTTTTAGCATGTTGAATAAGGCTGGGTTCACACTGCGTTTTTGCAATCCATTTTTTGCAAAAAACGGATGCATTTGTATGCATCCGTTTTGATCCGTTTTTCCATTGACTTCCATAATAAAAAAAAACGGATCAAAACGGATCTGTTTTTTTTTTTTTTTTGGCGGACACAAAAACGTTGCTGACACTATTTTTTTGTCTGTTAAAAAAAACGTATCCGTTAAACGGATTGCAAAAACGCAGTGTGAACCCACCCTTAAAATGATAACAATAGCCCTGCTATCTTTTATGGGCAATGCGGACGTTGTAAAAATTGTCCAGGCAGCCCCTCCCACAGATCCCCGCAGCCCCCTACTCCTCTACGCTTGCTGACAGTGCGTATAATAGTACCGACAGCGAGCAGGGAACGAGGAGCAATTGAGCTCTGACCTGACAGGTTGGCGCTTGCTTGCTCCTAAATATTAAGCCGTGTAATAGGGCCTTAAGGGTTCTTTTACACCCACAGATAAATCGCTTAATCACTCGTTTAGTAAATGACAAGCAATCATTTTTTTTCTTTCAAACGGCATTTAGACAAGAGGATACATTGTTATGAAAGGTCGTCAATTCGTAATTGGGTTTGCATATATTCTGTGAATATCCGCAGTTGCGTTCATATCTATATACTGTGAAGGGGGAGTGTTTACACTGAAAGACTTGAGAACGATTAACATTGATTTTGAGATCAGCTCAAAAGATGCCATCAACGACATACAAACTAATTTTTGTTCGTAGTTTGATTATTGCCACGTTTACACATTTACACGTTTAAAATTATCGATTAAATTTGAACGGATTTAAAAAAAATTTCCACAATAGTTGTCCCGTGTAAAAGGCCCTTTAAGGACAGTGTCTAATATGTGAGGGTATATTTGTACTCCTGAACCATGAATGGAGGGTTTGCATGAACCACCGATTTTCTCTTTGGTGTTTTTCCTGATTGTCTGTATCTGCAGCGACCACTCATTTACACAGTGTTTTTTTGTCCTGTGGTGTTTTTTTTTGTTTTTGTTTTTTTGCCTTGTTCGGTCACCAATTCTGTGGTATCAAAAGTATTGTAGTAGCAAAAAAAAAAAAAAAATCATGTGGCCTAAAGCATTCTGTATTTTTTGGATTTGCTATGTTGATCACTTTAATTTTAAAACATGTTAAGGGTGCCTTCACACCTACCGGATCCACAGCGGATCTCACTTCTGCGGATTCGAAGCGAGAACCGCTGCGGATCCGGCACCATTCACCCCTATGATAGCACATATTCGCAGCAGGATTAACATCCCGCTGTGAATATGTGCTTTAACCCCTCCCGGGAGCCTCACTGCAGCCGTGCCGCCGAGCAGGTACTTTATGCTCTCGGCGGCGGGCTGCAGGATGCGGCCGGGGATGCGGGCTGCTGGATGCGGCGGGGGATGGGGGGATGCGGCCGGAGATGGGGGATGCGGCCGAGGATGGGCTAATGCGGAGGCGGGGCTGCGGACAGCGAGGGGTTAAAGCACATATTCACAGCGGGATGTTAATCCTGCTGCGGATATGTGCTATCATAGGGGTGAATGGTACCGGATCCGCAGCGGTTCTCGCTTCGAATCCGCAGAAGTGAGATCCGCTGTGGATCCGGTAGGTGTGAAGGCACCCTAAAGCGCAATACATGCACATTTCCATAGAGCACCATTTTCCTAAAACGCTCACACTTTTTCCGTTCTGCTAATAGCCTCTGTCACACCAGTACAGCTCCAGTATGTGTGAATGTATCCTTACATATGATTTTATATCACCTTGTAATAGTAACAAATGTATGGCCTGTAAGCATGTTTACAATGTACAGCATCACATCTCTCTCTGCTTTCTACTAGTTAAAACCCATCCACAAAGTGACAGTAAATAACAGATCTACTAATGATGGACTGACTCATTGGGGGCAATAAATATAAGTGGTGAAAACTGACACTCTCTGGTATTGCCCACAGCAGCCAATCACAGCTCAGATTTAATTTCTCTGGTAAAATGATATCTGAGCTCTCCATTGGTTTCTATGAACAAAGCCATTCTTTGTTTTTTTGTGAAAGAAGACATGCCCCTAGGCTTCCATTATGCGTCCGTTTCCTCCTGTGACCCAGACCCAGGAGAGGGATGCCGGAATGTTCTCCCAGTCAGTCATGGTCTGAACACTCAGAACTTTTGACATATGTCTCTGACGTGTTTCTCGTAACAGTGCCTCCTTAGGGTCCTATTACACGGGCCGATGGGGGCCCGATCAACAATGTATATGAGCGCCGATCTACTAGATCGTCGCTCGTTTACTGGGCCTATTCCACGGCCCGATAATCGTTTAACAAGGGCTGCATGGACATCGTTACCGATGTCCTTGCAGCCCTTGTTTCATACTTTACCTAAACATGTTGCAGGTCTTCTCCTGCGCTCCTTCTTCCTCCTGGTCCCGTGCGCAGTAGCAGCAGCTTCGCAGCAGCCTGTCTGAACTGACAGACTGCTCAGCCAATCACTGGCTGCTGCGGTCCCGGCCAGTGATTGGCTGAGCGGTCTGTCAGTTTAGACAGGCTGCTGCTCCGCGCGGGACCTGCAGCCTTGATAGGTAAAGTATGATGTTTTTAATTCGTCAGTCGCCCGCCGCGCACCGCTATTCTTCGTAGTTGGCGACCAATGATTTTAGGTTTGGACCTAAATGAACAATCAGCTGATGACAGGATCATCGGCTGATCGTTCTTTCTATTCCATGGAGCGATAATCAGCCGAATCGGGCTGATTATCGTTCCGTGGAATAGGCCCCTTAGTCATGATCCTCGTAGTTGCAGTATTTTCCACATAACTGGATTTGTTTGAGGTCGGCCTCCTCATTATTGACCATTTTAAGGACAGGTCTGTTACCAAAGTAATAAACTCTGTGCCAGATTGCTGTGTGTGAACTGGTAAAATGATATCTGAACTCCCCATTTATTTCTACGGACACAGCCAGACATTTCTGGTTACAATTTTTATTCATTCCTATTCTCTTATATTTTTTTCAGGGAACCCTGGCATTGGCATTCTAAAGCACAGAGAAAGATATTACATCTTCAGCTCCAAGGAAGCGGCTTATATGTTCGCTCAGGATCCAGATCACTACATCAACTTAATTGGAGAGAAAGCCAAGCAGTGTGCCGAGCTGATACAGTTGTTAGAGCTTCACCAGCAGTTTTCATCCATCACACCTTATTCTCAAGTAGGTGACATTTACAGTGACGTCAATAACGCTCAGATGTCTTATATGCAAAGAAAATGTATTTTCATAGTCCAAAAGTTCTTGCATACAGTACAGGTTAAAAGTGTTTGGGTATGTGCACACTAAGGAATCCTGGAGGATCACCCACTGCGGATCCTGCAGTTCGCATTCGCTCGGGGCCGCACCCGTCTCCAACGGTCCCATAGACTACATTCTATGATTAAGCAGATTCTGCCGTCCTCACAAAGAATAAACCTGTTAGGATAGATAGAACGACATAAACCTGCTGACAGAGTCTCTATAAGTGTGCGTTGACACGTAACGGATCCGCAGCGGATTTCTCGCTGCGAATTCGCAGCAAGATCCACTGCAGATCCCTGCCCTGTACACTTATGGGCAGACAAACTCGCAACGGGATGAACATCCCGCTGTATGTCTGCAGCCGCCCCTCTCAACCCCCCAGCCGCCGGAGCGTATACTTCACCTGGTCCCCCCTCCGGCTTGCTTCGGGGCTCCCGGCGTCTTCATGTCCCACTCAGCCAATCAGTGCAAATTCGCAGCGAGAAATCCGCTGTGGATCCGTTATGTGAATGCACCCTAACACTGACATGTCTCTGTGACTTATATAATGTTCACAGCATGTATATCAGTTCAACAGCATCCCAGGTAGTGAGAGTTTCTTTTAAAGCTTTATTGCATTCCCAAGTACAAGTAAGCTACATGTCCATCCTATTGGGTCATTATGAAGCATTTTTTCCACCTTTCCTGTTCTTTCACTTTTTAGCTGGGTTAGGACAAGGGTTTTACATGTCATTTCACAAGCCTTGCTCTCTAGAAGAATGACTGGTAAGATAATTATAAGATTACGCTGCGGCTTTTTGTTTTTTACATATTAGATTAGATAGAAACTATGTAAAAGTAGATACAAGAATATATTTAACATGTAATTATCTTAGTGCACTCTCATCAACACAGTTTACCTTTTTCAGGCCTCACTTATCTTAGAACCTTAATTCTATATTAAAGTGTTAGGGATAGAGATGAGCAAATCAATCTGAAACAGTTTGTGATTTCACAAACTACGCTGTAATGTGTCCTGTACAAAATGTTCAACGACGATCTGTGTTCACTCCACATCTACAGCGCATAATCCGCATGAGACATAACATTAAGGCTGGGTTCACACTGCGTTTTTGCAATCCGTTTTTTTGCAAAAAAAGGGATGAAAAAAAACCGGATGCATTTGTGTGCATCCGTTTTTCCATTGACTTCCATTGTAAAAAAAAACGCATCCGTTTTTTTTTTTACGGACACAAAAACGTAGCTGACACTACTTTTGTGTCCGTTAAAAAAAAACTTTTGATCTGTTTTTTTTTTACAATGGAAGTCAATAGAAAAACTGATCAAAACGGATGCACACAAATGCATCCATTTTTTTCATCCGTTTTTGCAAAAAACGGATTGCAAAAACGCAGTGTGAACCCAGCCTAAAGTGTCACTGTTGTTTACATTTTTTTTTTTTTTTTGCAGAAATCAATAGTACAGGCGATTTTAAGAAACTTTGTTATTGGGTTTATTAGCCAAAAAATGCATTTCTATTGATTTCTGCAAAAAAAAACAAAAAAAAACGGCAGTGACACTTTAAGGCCTAGTTCACACAACGTAAAACAAGGGCAAAATAGGGACCTTATTTTTTTAAGTTGTGTGAACTAGGCCTTATTTTTACACAGAAAAAAAAGGAAAAAATTGGTCAGCTCTCCTAGAACACTGTTCACACTAGGCAGGAGCACGTTGCCATGGCTGAAATTGCAAACACACAAAAACACAGAAAAATGCAACAGCTCACCGCAACAGCAAGATACAGACCCACCACGCTGTTTGCAAATAGTAACCAAGAGACTCATTATTTTTGTGGGAATTTTTTGGGCAGTTTGGGGGGCTGCTTTTAATTATTTTCATGTCTATGGTGGGTCTGTATCTTGCTGTTGCGGTGAGCTGTTGCATTTTTCTGTGTTTTTGTGTGTTTGCCTTATTTTTACGTTGTGTGAACTAGGCCTCAAAGTGTCACTGTCGTTTTTTTTTTTTTTTTTTTTCCAGAAATCAATAGTACAGGCGATTTTAAGAAACTTTGATAATTGGGTTTATTAGGCAAATATGCCATTATCTGACTTTCCCCAATTACAAAGTTTCTTAAAATCGCCTGTACTATTGATTTCTGAAAAAAAAAAAAATGTAAACGACAGTGACTCTTTAACAAAACATGTTAATGACAAAATTTAACAATTTTGCCAAACAGGGGAAGGGACATTAAATTGGCCATGCACTCTGCTTCCGGCCCAGTAAATGTGTACGTGTAGTATAGTATAGTATGGTATGTATAGTAAGTGTTTCATTTTATCTACATTTTATGGCCGCTACAGATCGATAAGATTTCTGGTCAATACAGTTAACCGGTTTTCACATCTCATAAAGTGATAGCATATCGTTTTACCCACTGACTTTTCCCTGTACAGTAGTCCCCAGCCACTGAGATTTGCAGCTTTGTGCCATTCTAATAAGTGGGACTGGCTGCAGTTCCTAGCACAGCCTGGTGATTGTGAATACTGCCCTACAGGGAAAACTCAGACGGTAACATTGCCCAGCATTACTGCTGCGTCCTCTTTATGCTCAGTCAAGCAGTTATAAGGGTTGCAACTGCGACGGGACCTACATATCATCAATGTTAAAGCGACTCTGTACCCACAATCTGACCCCCCCAAACCACTTGTACTGTCAGATTGCTGCTTTTAATCCAGGATCTGTCCTGGGGTCTGTTCGGCAGATGATGCAGTTATTGTCCTAAAAAAACAACTTTTAAACTTGTAGCCCTGTGCCATACGGGAGTATCTGTGCCCTAACTTTGCCCCACCCCTCTGTCCCTCCTCCCCACCCTCTTCATCATTAGGAATGTCACTGGAACATTTCCTACATGCTGCACATTGCACAGCTGCTTAACGATCAAGCCCATGTGCCGGGATGACACAGGTAGGGAATAGGAAGCAATCTGCCTGGGGCATTCCTAATGATGAGGAGGGTGGGGAGAAGGGACGGAGGGGTGGTGCAAAGTTAGGGCACAGGGCTGCAAGTTTAAAAGTTGTTTTTTAGGACAATAACTGCATCACCTGCCGATAGGACCGCAGGTCAGATCTTGGATTAAAAGCAGCTATCCGAAGGTAAAAGTGGTTTGGGGGGGTCAGATTGTGGGTACAGAGTCGCTTTAAGGTTGACTACTTATGTCTGACCTAAAATTCAGCCCCAACCCTGGGCAGTACATGGACGTCTGTGCAGCAGCACTGACAGGAGCAGAGTTGTCCTACAGGTTAGAGGTCAGAGAAGTAAAATCCTAAAACAAGAAGCTTCACTGACATTATCAGAGGAGATAAGAACTGGGTATTAACCCCTTCCTGTTTGCCTATGCTGTTCACCAACAAGGGTTGAAAATAAATAATTTTTAACTCTTTATTTTATAGACAGTTTTTACTGATCATAGCTATGACCAGGGCAATATTAGCATTACAGTTGCAGGACTTCTGGAGCAGAATGGATTTACAGTAGCTCAGTATCTATAGAGATATTACAGGACTATATAGTTATCTGTTATCACTGGATTTATAGGTAACTAGTATTATACCTCCAAATAAAAAAAAATGCTATTCCCCTACCAGGCTCAAGCTGCTGAAAAACTCCTAATGAAACCAATCACTAAATGCAATAGCAGCACACAGACAGATACTCACATCCTGGAAACCAACATTGTGAAGTCATACGAGTGGAATGAATGGGAACTACGGAGGAAAGCGATAAAACTGGTATGAATAATAATAATAATAATAATGTCACTGTAAGGGTACAAACCCACACACCGTATACGCAGCAAATACGCAACAAATACGCAGCAAATACGCAGCAGTTTGATGGTGAAGATTTAATGCTGAGTTCAGTTATTTAGATCTAATCTGCTGCGTTTTTGTTGCGTATTTGTTGCGTTTTTGCTGCGTATTCGCTGCGTATCGCAGCAGTAAATACGCTGTGTATACGGTGTGTGGGTTTATACCCTAAAACAAAGAAAAAAGTAGCCTAGACATTCTTCATTCTTGTGGGACCTGAATTGATTGATCATCAGTAATGGTTTTGTATTGAAGGGCAATGAATTTACAGTGAGGGACCTGGAAGGAGATAGAATGTTCTTGTCTTGAAGTAACCTTTGTGTTTGCTGAAGATTGCCGTCTGCGTTGTTGAGCAATCGCAATACATCATATTCATGTCATTGTTTTAGTGATTCCACAAACTACGCTGTAATGTGTCCTGTACAAAATGTTCAACGACGATCTGTGTTCACTCCACATCTATAGGGCACAATCAACATGAGACATAACATTAAAGTGTCACTGTTGTTTAATTTTTTTTTTGCAGAAATCAATAGTACAGGCGATTATAAGAAACTTTGTAATTGGGTTTATTAACCAAAAAATGCATTTTTATCATGAAAAAGTAGTTTGAAGCTCTCGCCCCTGTCTTCATGGTTCTCTTATGGAGAGAGTAGGGGTTGAGGGAGATGAGGTACCAAAACAGGTCAACAAAGAGTTAATTTACAGCTACATCACCTGGCGATCTCCTCTGAAGTCAGGACTGACACCTCTGACTAGCGGCTTTCACACAGATCCCGCTGTGTAATCCTTTGTTCTCTGCTCTCTGCTGGTGACTAATCTCCCTCCTCCCCCCTCCCCTCTCCATAGATTACACAGGGCTCGACTGTTGTAAAAGAGTCGAGATTTCCTGATAATTAGCAGTGAATGAGAGAGAGGACGGAGGGGGGGACCTGGGGAAGTCTTTTTGAATGCAGATAATGGCATATTTGCCTCATAAATCCAATTACAAAGTTTCTTAAAATCGCCTGGACTATTGATTTCTGCAAAAATAAAAAATACGACAGTGACACTTTAAGGGGAAACTGTCAGCATCTATCCTGCCGATATGTCCATATAGCGCACAGGGCACTGAGGATGAAGGTAAGTTCCTTACCTTGCTCCTCTGCACATTTTTCTTACATTTTGTAGTTTAATTCATATGCACCAATCCACCCCAGACACACAGCCCCTCCTAATGAATATTGGGGTGGCACTCTGCAGTGACATCACATCTGTGCTTATCACTGCTGGATGAATATTCATTAGAAGGAGTGGGCCAGCTGGGGCGGATTGGTGTACTAGCGGCAGTAGTCCCGCCCCCAGTGCACCAAACCTGCTCATTGGCATATGGATTAAATTACACAGTACACAAAAACAGCTCCAAGGATCAAAGTAAGAAACTTACCTTCAACCTCAGTGACCTGTGGGCTATAGGGACATATCGGCAGGTTAGAGGCCAGAGTCAAATGTCCAAGATATATGTCCGTAAGCTTGGTGTATATCATAGACTGAACTCTACAGTACTCTCTGCATCATAATTTATTATGACACGGTGAGTTCCGGAACAGTTAACCCTTTGAGGACCAGGCCCAAAATGACCCAGTGAACTGCAACAATTTTCATTTTTGTGTTTTCTTTTTCCCTCCTCCCCTTCTAAGAGCTCTAACACTTTCAGTTTTCTATCTACAAGCCATGTAAGTGCTTGTTTTTTACAGGAATAGTTGTACTGTGTAATGGCGTCTTTCATTTTACCATAACATGTATGATGGAATCCCAAAATTATTATTTATGAAGATATAAATTGGTGAAAGCGTAAAAAAGAATTTAATATGGTAACTTTTGGGCGGTTCCTGTGTCTACGTAATGCACTATATGGTAAAAGCGACATGATACCATTATTCTATAGGTCAGTCTGAACACAACCATATGCAGGTTTACACAGATTCTCTAATGTTATATATATATTTTTTTTATGAAATCCTTTTCTTTGTAATTAATTATTAATAGAATGGGTCTGTATTGGTCTGTGTACATACAACACTTTCTGACAGCAGCTCCCTGTGTACCTCATAGACTTTAAATCTGACTCCCCTCCTCCAAGCTGTGCTGTCCTGCTCTGTGGTGAGTCTGTCCATAAGATTGCCGACACGGAGGAGCATGTGACCAGGCCCCACCCCAGTCCTCCACAGGCTCATTGGTGGATATTGGGGTATCTGTACTCGCCTTCCCTTCTCCCTTCAACGCTGCAATTCTCCCAGAATTGCACAGCACTTCCTATGTTAGGAGTGAGCTTGGGGTTAGGGGTGTTTTTTTTTTTTTTTTTTTTTTTATCCAGGCTCAGCATGATAAATGAAAGTTCCTCCCTGGAGTACCCCTTTAACTATCTTTTCCAGTACAGTCATTACAAGATATATGCCATGAGTGTTCTTTTCTTCCTAAAAATATCTGTATGTCAGGACCATTGTAGGCTATGGCCTAAGTTCTTGCTCAACCATGAGTGCGGAGACCCAGTCTAAAAGCACCATAGCTGTTGTGTGTATTATGCCTGTGTGAATATTGTCTTACACGCCATGTAACCAAATCTGCATGAGTATAGATGAAAGTTTGTGTGTGAGGACAGATATAAATTATAGAATAAAACACTGTGAAAATAACTATGTAAGGTGGGTGGACGACAGAGACATCATGGGGGAGATTTATCGAACATGGTGTAAAGTGACACTGGCTCAGTTGCCCCTAGCAACCAATCAGATTCCACCTTTCATTTTCCAAAGAGTCTGTGAGGAATGAAAGGTGGAATCTGATTGGTTGCTAGGGGCGACTGAGCCAGTATCACTTTACACCAGTTTGCCAAATTTCCCCCTATATGTTATAGAAAACACTGGTGTTAGATCGGTATATTTAAAGTTTTCATATTCATAATTTTTCTTCTACAGACAAATTTGCGGCAGAAAGTAACCCATTCTATGCAAACGCACGGCAGCCACATGAGACGAGAGAATTTCAGTCAAGTCTATCTCCCCAAACAAGTGGGCACACAAACAAAACGGGACGGTGCCAGCAACGTGCCGAAGCCTCAGATCTTTCTGTCAGGGCTTCGCGGTTGTGGATTGTCACAACCTACCAGCATGGTTAAAGTCAATCTCACAAGAGATGTGGAGGAATCATAAACTCATATTATCCACTTTCTGGACTTTTCCCCTACTGTTGTCTCCAGATTGGTTGGGTTTCAAACTCAGTTCCATTGAAGTAAATGGAGCTAAATTGCAAAACAACCCTGACCTGGAGACAAGAGAGGGGGAAAAGTGGCCATGTTTTTGTAGCGCTGGATAACCCCTTTAAGCAGTCGGGAGGTCACCTTCACCTAGTGACATCTTCAAATTGACACGATTTTTAATCTAAAAATAAAAATCACAAAGTAAAGGTCATAATTTCACTATATACAATCTGCTGTATATTTGTTATCGGTCAGTTAAAGCTGTGGTGCACGTAGTCTCTCTCAGATCAAGCTTCTTCATTCAGTGTAATTGTTAGAGATAGAAAAAAAAAATTCCTAAGGATGGGGATGGTCCCAAGAATTATGTATTATAGTACATAGGACTGAACCATTTTGGCTTTGAGCCATGCCAGGAAGCAAAGTCCAAGTGCACTTTAGGTCTTCACCCTTTCTTGTGGGAGCTGGACTTCTTGTGCTAGAGGACACCAGGTCGCTCCACATGCTTGGTCACAATGTGGTAGCAGCTAGACCTGGGGAAGGGTTCAGTCTATGAAGCAGGATACATGGAATATCAGACACAGAAAGAACACCTTTACACATGGAAAAAACAAGAAGAAATAGGTAGAGCTGCCTTTAATAGGTGTTGAAAAACCATGATGGGTGGAGCAAGAATAATGCAGCACACACACTGGCCCTTTAAATCTGAGAAGGTAAGTGCACATGTGCCATGGAGGAACTGCAACGGTGGTTGGAAGCATGATGCCCAGGCTGGGAGGAGACTGCAGCCGAAGTGCTGGATGAAGGTGGTGCCGTGGATATCACCTATCTGGACTTTAGCAAAGCCTTTGATTCAGTTCCCCATTAAGGGCTTATAAGAGACGTTAGAGAAAACATTGTGGTTGGCTGAAGGATGGATATTATAGGATTTAGTTCTGAGCAGAGACAGGTTAAGTGGTGTGCCACAAGGGTCTGTTCTGGGTCACAAAATTCGAAATGGTTACACAATAATCAACAATAGTAGGTGGGCACCGTTTAAATACCCATACAGGGACCACAGGTGCAGCTAAACACACAAACAGCAATATACAATAGAAGAAGCAAGCTGTTTGTCACCCAATAACGCCCAAGGGCCGCATCCAACTTCAGCCACCAGGAATCCAATTCCGAAACTTCTGGGTTTGGAGGGACTCGAGCATGCTGGAGTTGTGCTCATCTTAAGTATCGTCCAAAATTTACTACTAAGATAAAGCACATCTTATCTCCAGAAAATAATTCCTGAAACACAAGGATGAGTTTAAAGGGGTACTCCGAGGGGGGGTATTTTGATTGTACGGCCGGGGAAGGGGTGGATATAGAGGCCGCCGGTCACTTACCTCACTGGTTCCAGCGCCGGGTCCTGGATTCCGCCGCCCCGTTCCCTTTCCTGGTATGAGCTGCGGCTTGAGACATGATGCCAGCGGTGGTAGCGGAGTCCCGCCATGGCCGCCGAATGGCTGAGCTGCCTTGAGACGTGACATCTCAAGCCGCAGCTCAGACCAGGAAGCAGGCCGGGGAACGGAGCAGTGCGATCCGGGACCCAGCGCTGGAACCAGTGAGGTAAGTGACCGGCGGCCTCTATTTCCACCCCTTCCCCGGCTGTACAATAAAAATAACCCCAGCCCGGAGTACCACTTTAAGTGTCACAAAGTCATCATCACGGAAGACGAGACCAGTCAGTTTTGAGAATGGAGTTGCAGAGGTTACAGGGACTAATTCCATCCTTGGTATACTTCAGAATTTCATAAAAAATAATGGGACGCTGACTAGAGAAGAGCGCAACTCAACTATGCTGACCTATATATGCTGTGGCGCACTGCGGCATAGGCCGTATCCATGTTTTCCCAGATTCCTTAGCACTGCATCAACTTCTTCAGCCACCAAAAGATCGGACTAGAACATGGCCTAATTTTGCTGATCTCTATTGCTGACCTATACCGTGGTGCACTATGCACGCACACTGAGTAAAACAGATGGAAATGTAATGTGTTGCGTGCCTCTGCTCTCCTCTCAAAGAATTTACATTTCCGCCTGTTTTAGGTAATGTGCACACTGAGGAAAACACGCAGAGGACTTGTGGCGGATTCCGGCGCTCAACCCCCGCGCACTCCCGTTTCACTCTCCGCCCGTGCCATAGACTCTATTCTTTGGGTGGAGGGTGGAATCTGCCTGACCATAGAATGGAGTCTATGGCACAGGCTAAAATCTGCATGGCCGTGAGCGGGGTCGAGCTGCGGAATCTGCAGATAGTTCTCCGCGAGAATTCCATACTGTACACATACAGTGCGCATCATGGTGGATCATTCCTGCGCTCATATCCGCCTGTGTCCAAAAAAAACAAAACCAGTCTCTCAGCAGCACAATGAATAAAATTAGTGTGGGTGCACGCCTCACCAAACCGGACCAGGTTGGCTTCAGAATATCCAATAAACGCAATGGAGACCGCACATCCAACCGCAATCCTTAGGGTTCATTCACACTCTAATTCATTCTTTGTGTGGACGGCGGAATCTGCCTGTGCATAGAATGGGGTCTTTGGCACAGGCGGATATGTGCGCAGCCGTGAGCTGCAGATTCCGCCAGGATTCCTTAGGGTAGTATTACACAGGCCGATGGGGGCCCAATAATAACTGTAAGGGTGCGTTCACACCTACAGGATCTGCAGCAGATTTGATGCTGTGTTCAGTTATTTAAATGAAATCTGCTGCAGAAAATCAGCTGGATCTGTGCTCGTTTACTGGGCTTATTACACGGCCCGATAATAGTTTAACAAGGGCTGCAGGGACAACCTTACTAATGTCCTTGCAGCCCTTGTTTAAACTGTATACATTACCTATCCAGGCTGCAGGGCTCCTCTTGCGCTCTGCTTCTCCCCGGCCTGTGATTGGCTGAGTGGCCTGTCAGCTCAGACAGGCTGCTCTTAAGCTGCAGCATGTGGGACCCGGGGAGAAGCAGAGCGCAAATAATGCGCCTGTCAATTATAGGTCCAAACCTATAATTGTGTTTATTACACGGAATGATAATTGGCCGGTTGGGGCCGATTATAATTATTGTTCCGTGTAATAGTGCCCATAGTGTGCACATTCCCTTAGGGGCCTATTCTACAGAGCGATAATCAGCCCAATTCGGACGATTATCGCTCCGTGGAATAAAGAGAACGATCAGCCGATGATGGGTGGAGGAAGAATAATGCAGCGCACACACTGGCCCTTTAAATCTGAGAAGGTAAGCGCACATGTGCCATAGAGGAACTGCAACGGTGGTTGGAAGCATGATGGCCAGGCTGGGAGGAGACTGCAGCCGCAGTGCTGGATGAAGGTGGTGCCGTGGATATCACCTATCTGGACTTTAGCAAAGCCTTTGATTCAGTTCTATAAGAGACGTTAGGGGCCTATTCCACGGAGAGATAATCGGCCGAATCGGCCCGTTGAATAGAAAGAACGTGTCATCGGCTGATCGTTCATTTAGGTTCAGACCTTAAATAATTGTTCGCCACCAGCGCATCGCTATGGTAGAATAGCGGTGCGTGGTGGCGAACGACGATTTTAGCAGCATCATACATTACCTGTCCGGGCTGCAGGACTTCTCCTTCTCCCGGGGTCCCGCGCGCAGCAGCTTCGGAGCGGGGCTGTCTGAACTGATAGGTGGTCTCGGCCAGTGATTGGCTGAGCGACCTGTCAGCTGACAGGCCCCTCTGGAGCTAGAGCGTGCAGGACCTGTGGTGAAGCGGACCGCAGGAGCAGCCCTGGAGCATGGATAGGTAATGTATATCGTCAGTTGCCGGCCGCACACCGCTATAACACGTAGCGATGAGCGGTCGGCGACCGACAATTATAGGTTCTAACCTATATGAACGATCAGCCGATGACAACGATCATTGACTGATCATTGTCTTTATTACACGGAGCGATAATTGCTTGAATCGGGCCGATTACACTGGTCAACGACCAAAAAGGTTCCGACATGAAAACAGTTGATCTTAACTAATTTTGGGGTGCTGAGATCGAAAATGATGGTCAAATTTTTAAATTGGCTCTAATTTTCAAGATATAGACGTACTTTATATATTTCTCACAGCCTGTGATACAATACTAGGAAAAGTTTGCATCATCAGTATTGCATCATCAACTGGTATATTGCATCATCTTAGAATGACCAATATGGGAAAAAGGTATCAGGGTAAGGCTAGGTTCACACTGCGTTTTTTTTGCAAAAAATGGATGAAAAAAAAACTTATGCATTTGTGTGCATCTGTTCTTCCATTGACTTCCATTATAAAAAAAAAAAAACGGATCAAAATGGATCCGTTTTTTGATGGACACAAAAGTAGTGTCAGCTAAGTTTTTGTGTCCGTTAAAAAAAACTGATCCGTTTTTTTTTTACAATGGAAGTCAATGGAAAAATGGATCAAAACAGATGCACACAAATGCATCTGTTTTTTTGCAAAAAAAAATGGATGAAAAAAACGGATTGAAAAAACGCAGTGTGAACCTAGCCTCAATGGAAGCCATCAATGCTTGCAGATTACTGTTGGACAGTTATCAGAGACAATCCCATGTATGAATACAAAAGAGACGTGTAAATGCACCGAGAAGCCATTGAATAAGGATCTACTGTACATTCCAGAGTTCAATAAACATAATTCATTTGTAAAAATTCTTGGATCTGCCTGTAAATTGTAGTTGATTTCAGATAGAACTAAGTTTCCTATGAATATATTTCAAAAGTTTATGAACAGTAACCGAGCTTCCTTATGATTGCAGAAGTAATAAATATGTCGGCTATTATACTGTATTCTATACAATTCACAGAACAGTAACATGAGAACTCTTCCATATCATAGAAACTAGAGACAATTCACATGTTTCCTTGTGATATTTGAATTCAGCACATAAAAATCATTAAGAAATAGAGAATTTTATTTTGGAACCAAACTTTTGAAAATTTGTTGGCCAGTGTTATCGTTGCGTGTAATAGTACCCTTAGGGCCCTATTCCACCGGACGATTATCGCTCGCATAATCGTTAACGATTAACGATCTCAAACGACCACTATTGCGAAAGACCTGAAAACGTTCTCTCATTTCCATGGAACGATAATCGTTACTTATGATCG
The DNA here is from genome assembly GCF_027789765.1 of Dendropsophus ebraccatus. Lineage (NCBI taxonomy): Eukaryota > Metazoa > Chordata > Amphibia > Anura > Hylidae > Dendropsophus > Dendropsophus ebraccatus. The sequence goes on from NC_091459.1 coordinate 26,725,375, forward strand.
TATTTGCGATCGTTTTTGCTTCGCTATTGCGTTCGTATCTACTGTGAACGACCGAACGACGTCTTATTCAATGCGAACGGTTTGCGAACGAGCAACGATAAAAATAGGTCCAGGTCTCATAAAGCGATCAACGATTTCTCGTTCGGTCGTTAATTGCATTTCAACCGAACGATTATCGTTTAGATTTGAACGATAATCGTCCGGTGGAATAGGGCCCTTACTACCCTTCTGGGGGTAATGTATACCCTTAGTGCAGGGGGAAGGGAACCTTGGCTCTCCAGCTGTTGCAAAACTACAACTCCCATCATGCCTGGCATGATGGGAGTTGTAGTTTTGCAACAGCTGGAGAGCCAAGGTTCCCTCCCCCTGCCTGTATGTGTTTATACTGTAATGTCCCACTACATCCATTACAGGGCATAGGAAGCAGCTGGACATGACCACAAGCTGACTACATGCGCCACGGTATAGGTCAGCATCACCTAGCACTGTAAGTGAACCTACACGCCATGCTGTAGCAGATTTTTGCGAAGTCTAAACCCACAACAAATCCCCAGCGCCTCTGTCCCGTGTGAACAATCACTACAGAGCGGCGGTTTGTGGGCACAACCACTCCAGGACTGGCAGAGGGGACGGGCGCGCTGCCGGTGACGTCACTTCCGGCCGTGTCGCATAGCGGAGCGGAGTACTGTAGATAGAAGCAGCTGAGTGGCAGGAACCATGGCAGCCCGGGGTAAGTGTGATGGGGCGCGGGGGGGAGCTGAGCCCTGTGTGCTGTATGGAGAATAACACGGTGGTTTTATGCGGTGTGTGTGTGTATGTATGTATACTGGCTGCTGGGATGAATGTGATGGGGAGATTCCTGTACAGTAGAGGGAGAAAGCTTGGCTCTCTAGCTGTTGCAAAACTACAATTCCCATCATGCCTGGACAGCCAAAGCTAAAGCTTTGGCTGTCCAGGCATGATGGGAATTGTAGTTTTGCAACAGCTGGAGAGCCAAGGTTCCCTATCCCTGCTGTACAGTGACTGTCAGCACCTCCTGTGTCCCCAGCAGGCAGGCATCAGGCAGGCAGTCCCTCTTCTATCCTGTGCAGCCTTCCTCTACAGTATAGTATTCATGTGGGGTGCAGGTTCAGAATAAGACCCCAGAAAATCTTTTTCTTTCAAATCAACTGATATCATAAAGTTATATTGATTTGTAATTTACGTCTATTAAAAAATCTCAAGTCTTCCCATACTTATCAGCTGCTGTATGTCCTGCAGTAAAAAATGTTTTTTTTTCAGTCTGACACAGTGCTCTCTGCTGACATCTCTGGCCGAGACAGGAACTCGTTAGGTTTTCTATGGGGATTCATAGAAAACTGAGGCAGAGTTCCTGTCTCAGCCAGAGATGTCAGCAGAGAGCACTGTGTCAGACTGAAAATAAAACATTTTTTTTACTGCAGGACATACAGCAGCTGAAAAGTATGGGAAGACTTGAGATTTTTAAATGGAAATTACAAATCTTTATAAATTTTTGAAACCAGGTGATTTGGAAAAAAAAAAAAAAAAGATGTTTGCTGGAGTACCCCTTTAAATAAAAGTTAAAGGGGTACTTCAGGCTAGGGTTATTTTCAGTGTGCGGCCGGGGAGGGGGTGGATATAGAAGTCGCTGGTCACTTACCTCCCCGGTTCCAGCCCCAGGTCTCAGATTGGGCCACCCCATTCTCCCATCCGGCTGCCGCTTCCTGGTCTGAGCTGCAGCTTGAGACGTGACGTATCAAGGCAGCTCAGCCATTCAGCGGCCGAGCTCAGACCAGGAAGCGGCAGCCGAATAGGAGAATGGGGTGGCCCAATCTGAGACCTGGGGCTGGAACCGGGGAGGTAAGTGACCAGCGGCTTCTATATCCACCCCCTCCCCGGCCGCACACTGAAAATAACCCTAGCCTGGAGTACCCCTTTAAGTCTATTTTTTGAGAACTGGAAAATCTGGCCCTTACTTTTTTGCATTAAACAGGCAAAAAAAAACTGTATATATTTTGCTGCAAAGTGAGTCGCCCTTTCCTGTAGGTAACCTAGATCCTTCCTGCATGGCATGTAGGAAATAGTAAATGCAATATAAAGGGCACCCCCTGGGGCGTTAAGGATGTCCAAGCAGCTTACATGCTCAAATGAGAGGAATTAACCAGTGACCTTTCTCCCTGTGAACAAAGGGTTAAGCATATTGACATCCACTGTGTCAGGGTCCGGACACCTGGATACATATTGAATGGTCAGGTCAATTGTTCATATAATGTATATGGGCTACCTTTAGGTGTCTGTTCGAAGTGAAAATAGGGTTCAGCTTGGTTAGTAGGAAAATGATGTTATAAGACAATATGATAGTGACTGGTAGTGTCATGGCCAGTCACCATTGACATAAATGGGGCAGTACCAGCCAATGGGCAAGAGTAGAGAGTTTTGCCAAATGAAGTCTAATATAGTGATGGGGCAATTTTGGTTGGTTTCTATTGGCTTCTCTTCAAGTTGTAACTTCCTAGGACATTTAAAGGGAATGTTGACACTTGGAGGGTGGTAGCTGGCCACTCATTGTGGTCTCCATCCCTGAATATAATGTCTAGTACCACATCTGGATAACTATTATAGCAGCATCTATATTGCTATTTTATGTTCTTTTTGTCCAGAAAATGTCAGCTTGGTATTCAAGCTCTACTGTTTGCTGGTGATGACCCTGGTGGCTGCTGCATATACCGTGGCCCTGCGATACACCAGAACGGTGACAACTGAGATGTACTTTTCTACCACCGCAGTCTGCATAGCCGAGGTCATAAAGTTACTACTGAGTGTCGTCATCTTGACTAAGTAAGTGCAGTTTTTTCTTGATACTTTTACAGCCGTTCACTTTTTTGGTGTGCGTTTTATTTCCAGAGACTCCTGACACTCATTTAAAGTGAATCTCCACCTCAAAGGGTTACTGGAGCTAAGGCTTAAATTGTATTGTCAGGGAATGTCAGAAGATTTTATCAGTCAGGGTGTGAGTGTTCAGGCCTGTACCGATCCGTCCCATGAAGCGGAATTGGGAGACATTGGGGGAGATTTATCAAACATGGTGTAAAGTGACACTGGCTCAGTTGCCCCTAGCAACCAATCAGATTCCACCTTTTATTTTCCAAAGAGTCTGTGAGGAATGAAAGTTGAAATCTGATTGGTTGCTAGGGGCAACTGAGCCAGTGTCACTTTACACCATGTTTGATAAATCTCCCCCAATGTGCTACGTGCGAACTTCTGTCTCATTCTCCTCATCAGTAATGATCTGAACATGCTGACTCTGACTTTTGCTATGTCTTTCTGACGTTAGTTTTTTTTTTCCGGGACGGTGCCTATTTAAGTAATCACATTACATGATGAAATGTTAGGTGGGGTCAGTGCACCCAACAACAATCCGATTAGCATATTAATGACATGGAATCTTACAGAGAACATCACCCTCTCTATAGTGTCCTTATACCAGCAGGTTAGGATGCCCTAACCTGCTGATAGTTAAAATTTTAGGGTACATTCACACGCAGTGTACTGTAGCAGATTTCACACTGTGAGTGTCTTGCACCGAAATTCGCTTCAAATCTGATTGCCATTAAAATCTATTGCACTCCATTCACACAGCACATTTTTATTTCCCTGCGAAAATGGGATCCCATAGCATTGTAGTGCTGCTTTTATATTACAAAATAATTAAGAAGCTATTCTTACCTGTCCTTGCTCCCCCAGTGCCCGCCGGCTGTGTCTCTGGGTCCCCCATTAGGGGACAGCTTGCTCAGCCAATCACTGTTTGCAGTGCTGTCCTGTCTTGCCAGACATTGGCTGAGCAGGCTACCACTGAGCAGGGGATTCAGAGATGCTGCAGAAGGCAGAGGAGGAGGGTGGACAGGTAAGAATAACAGCAGTGCAATGTCTGACGCTTTACAATACTATGGCAGCTATCCCCCCAAATCCACTCCTGGTTCTGGTTGCAAAATACTGAGCACAAATACTGCGTGGGAACATCGCCTTATAAAGGCTAATATAACCCCGTGGATTGTTATTTTAAATAAAACAAAGGAACCCATTAAATCCGATCTATCCCGTAGTGACAGGAGGTTACTGAGGGCGAGCTCAGAACTGCCTGTAATGTGATGCTTCTGTATTCAGCCGCAGTCATAAAGCCATAAACATGGACATAGTACAGGTGAACATTGTGGTGGGTGTGCTATTACTGCGAAGGGTTGAAAGCAAATGTTCCATAACTGTGCTGGGAATACCCTCTTTAGAGCCCTGAGTATGACTAGTGTAGAAAGCCTATAGCTATCAGTTATACAGTATTGGAAAACTGACAGTTCTGATGGTCACTTTACAAACACGTCACAGTAAGGGTACCATTACACGGAAAGATAATCGTCCGAAACGGCCCTATCTGGCCGATTATCGTTCTGTGTAATAAACACAACGATCAGCCGATGACAACAATCATCGACTGATCGTTAATTTGGGTTTAGACTAGGGATGGTCCGAACCTGCCGAGGTTGGGGTTTGTACGAACCTGAACTCTCGGCTTCTGATTCCCGCTGTCTGCCCACTCTTGGCAGGTTCGGACCATCCCTAGTTTGGACCTATAATTGTCTGGCGCCAACTGCGCACCGCTACGTTTAATAGCGATGTGCGGCCAGTGGCTGACGATTTGCAAAGTGTATACATTACTTATCCTTGGTCCAGGGCCGCTTCTCCCCGGATCCCTCGTGCTGCAGCTTCAGAGCGGCCTGTCTGAGCTGACAGGCCACTCAGCCAATGACTGTCCGGGACCGACACGGCCAGTGATTGGCTGAGCAGCCTGAAGATGCAGCGCGCGGGACCGAGGAGAAGCGGGACCGCAAGGGGAGCCCTGGACCATGGACAGGTAATGTATGCTGTTTAAGCAAGGGCTGCAAGGACATCGGTAACGATGTCCATGCAGCCCTTGTTAAACAATTTGCGGGCCGTGTAACATAGGCCCAGTAAACGAGCGCCGATCTAGCAGATCGTCACTCGTTTACAGATATTATTGTGCTGTGTAATAGTACCCTAAGAAAGAAACACTGCAGACCATGTGAGCTGTGGAGGATCAGGGTAGGTGAGTATGGATTCTTTTTATGCTTACCGCACCCACTACCAGATATGTAAAAAAATAAATAAATAAATGAAAAATAAAAAAATGGAAAAAAAAAAATTATTTATTTATATATATATTATATATATATATATATATATATATATATATATATATATATATATATATATTAAAATAATTTTGTCCTTGGATAATGGATGCAGTTATTACTTATTCTGCATCCGGTTTGTAATAGCACATGTAAGTGTTTTGTTGTACACTGATATGTTGAAATTATGTGTGTGTGTGTATGTGTGTGTATATATATATATATAATATATGACTGTAAAATTATATATATTTTTCTGTTAACCTAGAGAGACTGGAAGTCTGAGCAGACTGATTTCCTCTTTAAAAGAGAACGTCTTGGGAAGTCCAGTGGAGATGCTTAAGCTGTCTGTACCGTCCCTGGTATACGCTTTGCAAAACAACATGGCCTTTCTGGCGCTGAGTAATCTTGATGCAGCTGTTTACCAGGTAGCAATGACTTTATACTTATTTTGTTTGTGTGCTTTTATATTTTACATAATATATATATTATATAAAGAGTATAGGACTTCTTTATTGCTGTAAATGCTGCTACAGTGTACTGTAAAGGAGTCAAGAGAGTTCCCAGGGCTAAGTAGTGATCCTTGTATCTCATTCTGTTTGTAGGTGACGTACCAGCTGAAGATTCCATGTACTGCTTTATGTACTGTTCTCATGCTGAACCGCTCCCTCAGCAAACTCCAGTGGTTCTCAGTCTTTATTTTATGTGGTGGGGTCACACTTGTGCAGTATAGCCCGGCTGAGGCCACCCGAGTCCAGGTAAGGTCGGCCCCCATTTGAATATGCATTGTCTTCCATAATAATGTTCCTATGAATTTTCTGATGCAATGCTAGAATATCATTAACCCTTTCACGACCTGGGGTCATTGACGCATCAATGCCCAGGTTGTTTTTGGACATCAGCTTATGGGATCATAATGATCCCATAAGCTGATGTCTCTATGTCTGCTCCCTCTCCACTTACAATCTTGTGACAGCGGCAGGGGATAGATGGGAGATGGCAGAGCGCACGAGTCCGCGCCCAGCCATCCCTCCCACCGCCGGCCTCCATAGCCAGGAAAACGGAAGCCTGAGGCTTCCGGTTTCCATGGCTACCATCAGGGCTCTGCGATCACTTCACAGAGCCCCGATCGACACCGGACAGAGAATTCTTCCTCTGTAGAGGGAGAATTCTCTGCCTGGAGCCCTATAGATGCTGCGGTCGTGCTGACCGCAGTATGTATAGAGTTAACTCTCAGCACCAGAGTGTGGCTCCGTTCGGTGCTGAGAGTTGTGGCGGTTCCCCGGCTATCACTGATAACCGGGACCCACCGCTGATGACACAGGCGCAGCTTCTGTGCCTGTGTTATCCTTGATCGTAAATTAACGTCGCTGCAGCCTCAGGCATAGGCTGCAGCGATGTTCAACTACAGTGCAGAGGCGGGAGGAGGTTAAACTGTACCTGTGGTTTCAAAAACTATGTCATAGAGATTTATGAAAAGTTTTGATTGGTGTTCAGACCCGTACCGATCGGGAGAACGAGTTGTGGGAAGACTGGTCTAAGCTTAACACGGTCCTCTCCCAGCTCGGTCACGTGATGAGTCGGGCCCCTAATGTAGGTTTTTCTCTGACACAGAGCAGGGAGAGGAGCGGACTGAGCATGATCTTCTCCCGCCTCATTCTTACAATTGGTACGGGTCTGAACACTCAGACCCAGACCGATGAAAACTTTTGGCATGTCTCTATGGCTTGTGAGAAGTTTTTTTTATTTTTTTTAAACGACAGTGACACTTTAACTTTTAGTGATAAGGATTAGATGCAACTAGATGTAATAATATTGGGGGGAATTTATCATCAATGTTAGATAGGTAAAAACTTTATAAAAATATATATATATAAATGTATAACAGTCATGGTGCTTGTAGGCATTGTCTACAACCATGGATGTCTTGTAATTTATCGAGGAAGACCAAATGCGAAAAAACAAATTTATGAAGACCGGCAGCGTAACTTAGGCCCCGCCCCCTTTCCCCCTGCAAGATTCACTAAGTATGTAAGTATGTAATGGTAATAGGAGCGGCTGCTATACCAGAACGTAATCATTAGCGGGCCGTCCGCATACGTTTTGGCTATCTAATGTATGATGTGTAACTCTACATGATCCTTTCAGCATGACTTTTGCAGATTATATGGTAATTCTGTCTCTTGGCCAGAGAAGATGACAGAATGTTTGTGAAGAAGGTGTGGTAATCTGGAAAGACACGGTTTATATAAGTAAAGCATTGGGCCTGGCCATGAATCACTTCCATCATTTTCCTTCCACGTGGCACTACATTTAATAGCTCTTCCTTTTATGCTTTGTATTCAGCGTTTATTAACATTTAGGGGAAAATAAATAGTTGCAATAAGGTAGTCAAGGACCGAATTAGAGAATGAGAAATTCTTCCCTGTGTTTTCAAGAAAAGGAAGTTTTTGGTAATTTTTTTTCCTAATTTTCCATTTTTTTTAAAATCTATATTATAAAATAATCCTAAAATCTTGAGTTTTTATTCTCTCTGCTGGGGCTAAAACTAAAATTCAAATTATATATATATATATATATATATATATATATATATATATATATATATATATAATAGCTCAATGTTGAGCTACTAATAGTACCAGTAACAAACACAGTCTTAAAACAATAATAATCCTATAAATAATACAATACCTTATGTTTAGTGTGTCACTAAAGTAAACGTAAACTAGATAATAGTATCAACAAAAAACTTTTATTGTTTAAAAATATGACAACAGATAAGCGGTAAAAAAATCTGAAAACAACACGTGGAAAACAGCACCACAGGTACGGGCAGACCAGGGTATCCTAATGATACAGGCCACACCGCGCTGTAAACTAATGAAAAATAGTCCAAACCATATACTGATGGCATATGTAACCAGTCTATGTAGCTCTAAAGTCCAAGTAGTGACAAAAATCAGCCATCAATGGTAAGGGGACTAAGTGCTGTAATACAGAGAGCAAGGTGCAGAACATATCCATTGACAGTTCACTGCCTGTCCTGGATGCCGCCAAACCCCGGGGTTTGGCGGCATCCAGGATGGGCAGTGAACTGTGAATGGGTATGTTCTGCACCTTGCTCTCTGTATTAGGCCCCGTTCCCACTGAGCAAAACAGTTTGTAACCTTGAGTGAAATCATCATGTGCTCACCGTTCCCTGCAACCAATCACCAATTGCAGTGAGAAATGACAGTAGGGCTGGTATCTGACAGCTCCGCTGTCTCCGATCTCCTCCATTTATGTGTGGGAGGAGTTCAGAGCTGGGAGAGAAGAACAGCCCTGGCACAGTACAGTGTGCACAAACACACAATTTCCTTCCTACCGTGATCTTTGCCGCTGACCTATGTTGCTGTATCTATTAGTCGCCCTTGTCCCCTGCTGCTTTACCTAATAGTAATCCCTGTTTCTTGTTGCTGTACCTCATAGTCTCCGCTGTCCTCAGTTACTGTACCTATAATCACCCCTGTTACTGTAGTTGATTGTAATTTCTGTCCCCTGTTGCTTTACTTGATAGTCATTCCTATCCCTTGTTGCTGTACCTGATAGTCATTCCTGCCCCCTGTTGCTGTATCTGATAGTCTCCCCTGTCCTCAGTTACTTTACCTATAGTCACCCCTGTTGCTGTACCTGATAGTCATTCCTGTCCTCTGTTGCTGTATCTGATCTTCACTCCTGTAAGTGTACCTGGTACAGCTGTAAGAGTCACAGATATGTGATATTGGCTCGTTTTCTTTAATACACGAATGAACAAATCTAATAATTTTGACTCCTTTGGTTATCTTTATTTACTTTTAGAACTTGTTTTAAAAACTGATGTAATTTTAGGTCAAATTTATGTACAAATGCAGAAAATTCTTAAAAATTCCCCAACTTTTACGCACCAATATTTGCTGTTTTAGGCAATTGGCATATGGACCTGTGGCTGTGATATGTTGCTTTTTCATAGGGCAGCATATGCTGCTGACATTCGCTGCAACAGACAGTTCATTAGACTTGAAGCTTGTTATGTAATCTGGGCTAGATGTAACTCTTAGGGCAAAGTGGTCCCAACAAGGACTGTGTTCGCTTTGCTGTGTCGATAGATTTAATAACTAGTCCTATTGATAAATGTTAGTTGCTTTTGTGGTAGAATTACGTTTATTAAAGGGATTGTGAAAGCAGTATGTTATTCTCTACAGTGACCATAATACAGTGCTCCCTCAACATACAATATTAATTGGTTCTGGGATGACCATTGTATGTTGAGCCCATAACTCTATGGGAAAACTGGTAATTGGTTCTGAAGCTGCAAAATATCCCCTCAATAGATAGATAAAGCAAGTCCTTACATATAACAGTGAGAATGAACTACAGGAAGCTGTAAATTACTTTCTATGTAGAAGACTGGACCGTTTTCAGTGTCCTGTACAGTTCCGCCTGGGACCCAGAAAAGTAAGTTGAAATTGCCCTCACCTGGTGCCTAAAGGAGCAATTCACATTGGTGCAGGTAAAGAGCAATACAGGACATGTAGTATCACTCTGTACTGTAGAGAGGACATACCAGACACACATAGCAGTACAGGACATGTAGTATCACACTGTACTGTAGAAGAGATACTAGACACACACAGTAGTACAGGACATGTAGTATCACACTGTACTGTAGAAGAGATACTAGACACACACAGCGGTAGAGAGGAGATACTAGACACACACAGCAGTACAGGACATGTAGTATCACACTGTACTGTAGAGAGGAGATAAAGACACACACAGCAGTACAGGACATGTAGCACCACAACGTACTGTAGAGAGGAGATACAGACACACATGAGTACAGGACATGTAGAATCACACTGTAGTGTAGAGAGGAGATATTAGACACACACAGCAGTACAGGACATGTAGTATCACACTGTAGTGTAGTGAGGAGATACAGACACACATGAGTACAGGACATGTAGTATCACACTGTAGTGTAGAGAGGAGATACAGACACACATGAGTACAGGACATGTAGTATCACACTGTACTGTAGAGAGGAGATATTAGACACACACAGCAGTACAGGACATGTAGTATCACACAGTACTGTAGAGAGGAGATACCAGGCAGCCAACCACTGCATGCACTTCACTAATACTGGGGTGTTACCAGTAAAATGGACACTTTTATTGACCAATCATGTACTTATTCCTTTGTCCTGCAGATCCTGACTGTCAGTAGCATTGTATGTTGAGTTTGGTCTCAAGTTACGATGGTCCAGAAAGGAACATTGTATGTTGAGAATATTGTATCCCGAGGCCATTGTAAGTTGAGGGATCACTGTATTGGACTTTGGGAATATCAAGCACTTGTCATGTTCTTTGTGTATACAGTACATCCCAGTTGTTATATAAAGCTATTATGTGTGCAGCTGCCAGTTCCGTCATGGGAGATTACATAGGAGACACTCCCAAATCAAACAAGCATTAGTACACAGTAAGCTAAGGCAGCGTAGCACAGGTCATGAGTATTAGGAGGTCAATTGCACTATATATGTAATTTTCTGGAACGTAATACAGAATCATTGAATGTATATTGAAGGGAATCTATTTATACAGTGAATCTTACATTTTATCACTTACAGATTGAACAAAATCATTGGCTGGGATTTGGTGCTGTGGCAGTGGCTGTGCTGTGCTCAGGATTTGCTGGTATATGCAGTTTAAGATTATATTATTAACATTGTTCTACTTTTTTTGTTTGTAAAGCTGTGTCGCTTGTGGTGTCACAACATTTAAAGGGGTTTTCTAGGAAAAATGGAGCGATTTGCTATCCAAAGGATCAGTCACTGATTGGCGGGGGCCACACCGAGCACCTGCGCCAATTAGCTGTTTAGCAACCACACTAAGCAGTGAACTAAGTCTGTCTCCGTTCACGGTGTAGTGGTGCAAACCTGTAACTACGGGAAACACAAAATTTATCAAACTGGTGTAAAGTAGAATTGTCTTAGTTGCCCCTAGCAATGAAAGGTGGAATCTGATTGGTTGCTAGGGGCAACTAAGACAATTCTACTTTACACCAGTTTGATAAATCTTTCCCATAGGGTGGTATTACACGAGTCGATGGGGGCCCGATAATACCTGTAAACGAGCAGCGATCTGGTAGATCGTTGCTCGTTTACCGGACCTATTACACGGCCCGATAATCTTTAAACAAGGGCTGCAGGGACATCGTTACCGATGTCCTTGCAGCCCTTGCGTAACTATATACATTACCTATCCACGTTCCAGGGCTGCTCCTGCGGTCTTCTTCTCCATGGGTCCCGCGCGCTCTAACTTCAGAGTGGCCTGTCAGCTGACAGGCCGCTCAGCCAATCACAGGCCGGGACTGGAACGTGGATAGGTAATGTATATCGTCAGTCGCCGGCTGCGCACCGATATCCATTACCTATATCCAAACCTATAGGTAATGGATATCCAAACCTATATCAACGATCAGCCGATGATCGTTGTCATCGGCTGATCGTTGTATTTATTACATGGAGCGATAATTGGCCGATTCGGCCGATTATCGTTCCGTGTAATAGTACCCTTAGACTTTCTCCAGCTTTTTTTTTTTTTTAAACGATCAAAGCTTTATTTCATTAGATAAAATACAGACATGTTCCGGCTGGCTTGCCCTTAGTTATGGCTCTGTAGTGGCCTTCAATCTGTGGTATATTCCTTTAGGCCAGTAAGGATTTTACCAGCCAATCGGCAAATATAAGTCCGACCTGTATTTGTGCAGGGTGTATAATCCATATGCTGCACTATCCGTGGATTATACACCCTGCAGGAACACAGATCTGACTTATATTTGCCCACTTACTGGCCTAATGGAATATACCACGGATTGAAGGCCCAACAGAGCCATGACTAATGGCTAGCTATCCCGAAAGGTGTCAGAATGTTATCTAATATGAAATAAAGCATTGATTGTTTTAAAGAGCTAGAGGAAGTCCGAGTGTTTTCCGTATTTGAAGACCCTAGGGTCGAGGATTAATCTTACGTGCTCTCGATGTGGCATACAGCCCGGGTAGATATCTAGTTAAAGGGGTTCTCCGGCAAAAATCTTTTACTTTCAAATCAAGCGATGTAAGAATGTTATATAGATTTGTAATTTACTTCTCCAGTCTTCAGTACTTATCAGCTGCTGTATGTCCTGCAGGAAGTGGTGTATTCTTTCCAGTCTGACACAGTGCTCTCTGTTGCCACCTCTGTCCAAGACAGAAACTGTCCAGAGCAGCAGCAAATCCCCATAGAAAATCTCTCCTCCATTAATAAATAAAGATTTGAAAGAAAACCTCTCCTCCTCCGGACAGTTCCTGTCACGGACATAGGTGGCAGCAGTGAACACTTTGCCAGCCTGGCAGGAATCCACCACTTCCTCCAGGACATACAGCAGCATATAAGCAGGGCTGATTCTAGCTTTTCTGCCACCTGAGGCGAGAACTGACAAAGCACCCCCCCCCCCCCCCCAGGCCAAAAAATAAAATCTTTTTTTTTTTTTTTGAGACAATTCTCGATTTAAATCTCGATTTTTTTTGTTTTTTTTATGTTAAATAAGCAGAAAAAATACACCAAGACACAGATGAAGCAGTACTAGCAGCTGTACTTGAATGAGCTGAAAAATTGCATTTCAGCATTATATCCCTGTTCCCCCACATTCCCCCTACAAGATTATCATGCCCCCTGCCCTCCCCACATTCCCTGTAATATCACCATGTGCATAGGGCCCCTCACATTCCCCATACAAGAACTCCAGCACTCCCAGGTCCCCCCATTCACCATGATTGATGCCTCAGCTGAGTCTCCTATCCTGTGACCTGACAGCAGTCTAAACTGCAGGGACCTCAGAGCAATAGTCAGGGAGAGAAGATCCAGGACAGGCACAGTGCAGCTATGGGACACCACTATAGATAACCTCTGACATCAGGAGCCAGAGAAGAGCCATAAAACGGGCTGCTCTGTTTACATTCTGCAGTACTGAAAGAGTTGAGTATTACTGTGCATCACTTACATTCTGCTATACAGAAAGAGTTAACAGCAGAGCAGAACATGACTTTTATGCCTCTTCTCCTGCTCTTGCAATATGCTGAGGTCAGCTCGGAGTTGCAGAGAAGACATAATATAGCGTCCCCGCTGCTGTTAACTTTTTCTTTTCTACAGTGTGTAAGTGATGCAGAGTATAATAACTCTGCATTATTGAAAGGGTTAACAGCAGGAGACACTATATCTATGCCTTATGTGATGTGAATACCTGTGAATACGAGGCTTCCAGTGCCTCCTTAGCGCTTCTCATGAGGCAACTGACAGGAAACAGGGCTGGGCACTGAGCCGTAACTAGTTGTAATGATAAGGACACAGGACGCTGATGCTGCCCCCCTCAAGGACTGTGTTATCTGCCGCCTGAGGCAAACACTTCACCTCGCCTCATGGCAGATACGGGCCTGCATATAAGTACTGGAAGACTGGAGATTTTTAAATAGAATTAATTTACAGATCAATAAAACTTTCCGAAGCCAGTTGATTTGAAAGAAAAAAAAAAAAATCACTGGAGTACCCCTTTAAAGGATCGAAGGAAGTGCTGACCTTCAACTTGAACTTTCTTTGAAACCTGTAGCTGCTGTTACAGTTCTATTCTCTTGAATGGGAGCTGAGCCGCAGGTACACAAATCGAACGCCACACAACAAACGGAGACAAACTCTGTTCGCTGTGTAGCGTGGCGTTGAATAGCAGATCAGTGCGAGTGTCGGGTGCACCGCTGCAGGTGCCTGATTACTTATCTTGTGGATAGCTCATCAGTCCATTTTGCCCAGAAAATCCCTTTAAGCAACGTGACCTCAATATGTGGCCAGTTCCTGCAAGATGAAGCTACCGGGCTTGGTATAAAGGCTTCCCACAACAGATACCATCACATGGAGCTTGTGACCAGTATGACCAGTATGAGATAACTTCATGTAGATGATATTTTTACTATATAGTGTTCAAAGCTGATCATGTGTTTCTTTCCGTTTTCTGTCATTGCAGGAGTGTACTTTGAGAAGGTGTTGAAGAGTTCTGACACCTCCTTGTGGGTGAGGAACATCCAGATGTACATCTCTGGCATCATAGTGACATTAGCCGGTGTCTTTCTTACCGATGGACCAGGTGTCATGCAGAAAGGATTTTTCTATGGTTACAATTACCTCGTCTGGTTTGTAGTGTGTAAGTGCAGGCTTATGTGCTACGTGTATATAATTATAATGATCCTGTGTCCTGTTATTGTCTATGGGTTTACATACTGGCAGTGGATTTTTCATTCTGCTGTGAGTATATAAAGGCCCGCCCCCCTTAACCCACCGCTGCCTGGTTAATAGATTATCGGTCCACGCTACGTCCTGCTTCTGTGGCTCCCAGCTTCCTGACATCCCGCGGGAGCCACAGAAACGGTCCGGACCGGTGGACCGGTAATGTACTAACCAGGCAGTGGTGGGTTAAGAGGGGCGGGGCTTTATATACTCACAGCAGAATGAAAAATCCACTGCCAGTATGTAAACCCATAGAAGATGAATCGCATCGGATTTTGTTGCGAAATTTGCTGCGATCCGGTACATGAGAACCCACCACAAGGCTACACTCACACCTTCCGTGTTCCGCACGGAACACGGACGTGGAATGTCTGTAACAGACTCCCTGACCCCCCCCCCCCCTCAGTTATTTAGATCAAACCTGCTGCGGATCTAGTGCGAATACGCAGGAGAAAATCTGCTGCGATACGGTGTGTGTGAAGCTACCCTAAAATAGGATCTGTGCACTCACCTGCTGTAAATCAGGTGCACTTTACTGCAGTCCTTTCTTGTTATGCATTCATGAGGTAAAATAATCTGTAGACTTTGTGGGCCACCTAAAGGGGTACTCCAGTGAAACTTTTTTTTCTTTTGAATCAACTGGTGCTAGAGATTTGTAATTTACTTCTATTTAAAAATCTCCAGTCTTTCAGTACTTACCAGCTGCTGTATATCCTGCGGGAAGTGGTGTGATTTTTCCAGTCTGGAGAGCAGGAGAGGTTTTCTATGAGGGATTTGCTGCTGCTCTGGACAGTTCCTGTCATGGGCAGTGGTGGCAGCAGAGAGCACTGTGTCAGACTGGAGAAAATACACCACTTCCTGTAGGGCATACAGCAGCTGATAAGTACTGGAAGTCTGGAGATTTTTAAATAGAAGTAAATTACAAATCTCTGGCATTTTCTGACACCAGTTTATTTGAAAGATTCTTTTTTCAATGGAGTACCCCTTTAACCCTTTGGTGACATCCTCTGCAGATATTTCATATAAAAGTGCAAAAAAATGAAGCATGCACTACTAGTGGTCCTCTTCAGAGAGAGATACTTTGGTCATGGTAGTCACATAAATTTACAGCTATACAGGAGTTAAGCATGCTCCTTTGCCAGGTGTGCTATACTACTGACATCCACCGGCATTGGCCAGAGAAAACTCTAATGCAGCCAGCTATGACCGCCATGTCTGAGGGGTCAGACTAAGGGATGGGGAACCCCACTAAAGCTTGAAAAAAACAAGCCCTTAGACCGTAGGACTGGATCCAGCATTTTCCGGGGCGGCACGGACTTCACAGCCAGCTGCCTGACAAGCTGCCGGCCGATCCTAACGTAGCGTTTCGCTGTGTTCCTACTGTAAGTTCACTCATGCCTAGATACAACTTGTCTCGCCAAAAAAAAAAAAAAAAAAAAAAAAAAAAAAGCCCTTAAAGGAGAAGTCCGGCCAAAATTATTTTTTTTATATGTTATTACTGATGGAAAGTTATACAATTTTCTAATGTACATTAATTATGGGAAATGCTTATATACTGCTATTTCCCTTAATTTAGTGTATCAGGAAGTGTTAGAATTCTCTCAGAAGCAGTGACGTCACCTTGAAAGGTGTAATTCCTATGGAGTGTCCAGCAGGGGGCGCTCTCTGTATAGAAGTCAATGAGTACCATTGACTTCTATATATATTACGCCCCTGCTGGACACTCCATTTGAATTACAATGGATGTGTATGTAAATGTAATATACAGTGTTTTTGATTCATCCTGCTCCCCAAAGTATTCCATAAGTGTAATCAATCAGTACATCACAGTAAGCCCGACGCCGCCCTGGACTACTCAACTACTACTCTCATCACCTGTTCATAGCATGAGTAGGTGATGGGAGGAAGTAGCTGGGTTATATCGCGATGAGAACGCCGCTGATGCTGCCAGGCGCAGGGGGAGCCGCTCATCACTGTGCAGCAGCCATCATCCCCCTCCTGCTTCTTCCGGGATCCGGCCAAACTATCTGATGGCTGACTCCCCGCCCGGCCGCCGCTCTCCGATCACACGTAGTGGCTCCCGGTGCTTCCTGGTGTCCCCGGCCGGCACGTGTGATCGGAGAGCGGCGGCCTGGCGGGGAGTCGGCCATCAGATAGTGTTAAGGTTGGCCGGATCCCGGGGGGAGCGGAGGGGGATGATAGCTGCACAGTGATGAGCGGCTCCCCCTGCGCCCGGCAGCATCAGCGACGGCGGTGATCTCATCGCGATATAACCCAGCTACTACCTCCCATCACCTGCTCATGCTATATAGTAGTAGCTATAGTAGTTTAGTAGTCCAGAGCGGCGGCCGTTCGGCGGGCTTACTGTGATATACTGATTGAATACATTTAGTGTCCTTGCTCCCCAAAGTATTCCATAAATGTATTCAATCAAAAACACTGTATATTACATTTACATGCACATCCATTGTAATTCCAATGGAGTGTCCAGCAGGGGCGCACTATATATATAGAAGTCAATGGTACTCACACACACTGCATAGGAATTACACCATTCGTCGTGACGTCACTACTTCTGAGAGAATTCTAACACTTCCTGATACACTAAGTTAAGGGAAATAGCAGTATATGAGCGTTTCCCATAATTAATGTACATTAGAAAATTGTATAACTTTCCATCAGTAATAACATATAAAAAAAAATAATTTTGGCCAGACTTCTCCTTTAACCTCTTAGGGACCCATGACGTACCGGTACGGTACGTCATGGATCACTGTCACTTCCGGCCGTAGGCAATAGCGAGAGGGGTCCAGAGCAGGTATTTGGCCATACTCACCGGATCCCGGGGTCCCGATCGGTGTCTTCCGGGTTCCGTGGCGTCACCTTCTTCTGTTCGGGACTTCGGCCTTTTCCGTTGGCCCCTCGGATGTCCTTGACCTTTTTTTGGCGCTCTGCTGCCCTCTAGCGGCTGATAAGTGTAATACACTTATCAGCAGCTATAGGGATGTTCAGCATGTAGTAAATGTTTTTTTTTTTTTTCAATTTTTTTTTTGTATTTTCTGCACCCTTACGCCACTGAGTGTTGATCTGCATCGCACGTAAGTGCGCTGCTAATCAGCAACTCCTCCTTTTTGGCGTAGGGTGTTTTTTTTTCTATATCCTACTGCCACGTGTCTGCTGATAAGTGCGGCATTTATCAGCAACACCATTTTTGGCGTAGTTTTTTTTTTATACTGAATGTTAAAAAAAAAAAAAACGTAAAAAACACTACATTACACTACACTACACCACTACATAACCCATATACCAATCCCTATATAAAAATGGCCCCCAGGGCGTTTTCGGTGTCGGACGCATATGTTATTATTGCCTCCAACACCGAAACAGCCAGTGAGGATGAATGGGGCATCCTTTTTTCCTCCATTCATCCTCATCCTCATCATCCAGTGATGTGTCTGGGGGTAGCGTAGTGTACGCTGCCCCCCAGACACGTCTTTTCCACCAGTACTGTCCCAATAAGAGTATGGCGTGAAATTCTACAAACTCTGTGAGCGTACCTCGCTTGTGGTTGCGTCAAATAGCGCAATAGGGCCACATATAGGGTATTTCTGTAAACTGCAGAAACGGGGCAATAAATATTGGGGTGCATTTCTCTGGTAATAGATTATGATAATTATGAAAAATATTGGATTACAATAAAATCTCTGCACAGAAAATTAAAATTTTCAAATTTTTTACACATTTAGCTTTTATTTCTGTGACTCCCCTAAAGGGTAAAACCCTTTCCGGATGTGCTTTTGCAGAGTGTGGGGGGTGCAGTTTCTGAAATGGGGTGCTTTGTGGGGCTTTCTTACATGCAGTCCCCTCAAATACACTTTAAACCTGAACAGGTCCCTAAAAATATCTGATTTTGAAATTTTACTGAAAATTTGGAAATTTGCTGCTAATGTTTTAAGCTTTCTATTGTCTAAAAAAAAATGAAATATAGTTTAATAAATGCCGCCAACATAAAGTAGACATGTTGCTAATGCTATTTAATATATAATTTATGTGGTATAACCATTTTCTGTATAAGCAGAAAAGTTTTAAAGTTGGAAAAATGCATTTTTTCACAATTTTTCACCTTATTTTGTTTTTTTTTCATAAAGATTTGTTATAAGTATCGACTCCAATTTACCAGAAATGTAAAGTACAATATGTCACGAGAAAACAATCTCAGAATCAGCCGGATAGGTAAAAGCATCCCGAAGTTATTAATGAATAAAGTGACACAGGTCATATTCATAAAATTTGCTCCAGTCCTTAAGGCCATTTCAGGCCCGGTCCTTAAGGGGTTAAAGCAGGCCATACTGACAGAAAGAAAATGCTTTTGTACTGTATTCCACTTAAAACAGCAATTCAGATATATCACTGTGCTTTTCTTTCTAAAATGTCTAAATAATATGACATAAGGGTGTTACCATATCTCTGGAGTGATGTGTCCCTATCCAGGGATTAAAGAGGAATCTGCGCTTATTTCAGCTAGAAATTCCTCCTGGAAAATATGAACAGAGCAATGTCCCATTGTTTTTTCAGAGCAGAAATTTTCTGCCGCTGATCCCCTTTCTGCCCAAAGAATTGACATGTAAATTCTTTGGGTAGATTCTGCTAGAGGAATCCTATAGAAGTCAATGGGGGCTTGCATTTCAAGGAATTTCAAGCAGAAAACTTTCCTCTACAATTCCTCGAGAATTCCTCAGTGTGAACCCACCTGTAGTGTGTTATGTCTTTTGTACTTTTACATTACAATATCAGGTATAGGAGTTGAAAAGCTGAATGATTTTCCCTTTGTTGTCTTGCAGTGCTGGCTAGTGTCGGTGGTCTGTACACGTCGGTTGTAGTGAAATACACCGATAATATCATGAAAGGTTTCTCAGCAGCTGCAGCCATTGTCATCTCAACCATTGCATCTGTATTGCTCTTTGGATTGCAGATAAGTACGTCACAATTCAGACTACATCACTATATAAACAATGGGGGAGATTTATCAAACATGGTGTAAAGTGAAACTGGCTCAGTTGCCCCTAGCAACCAATCAGATTCCACCTTTCATTCCTCACAGACTCTTTGGAAAATGAAAGGTGGAATCTGATTGGTTGCTAGGGGCAACTCAGCCAGTTTCACTTTACACCATGTTTGATAAATCTCCCAATATGCATAGTAAAACGTCTCTTCTGATCGATGCCTGTCATGGGTTAAGTCTGAACTATCATGACCTCCTAGTTTACCATTTTGGAGTATTAAAGCGACTGTACCATCAGGTACATCACTTAAAGTTTTTGATATAAATAGACCTGCATCGGCGCAGGGATGCCCACCTGCCTCCAGTGTGTCATTCTGCCGTCCCCTCAGTTATGCGGCTCCATTACAATCAATGGAGCAGCCTCATGGAGGGGTATTTTCACATTGGGGGCGGGCATGCCGGCTTCCAGTGCTTCAGGCCAGGCCGATGCCCAGAAATAGACAGGCGCCCTATGTGGGAACCAGGCTTCTGTTCAAAAAAAGGACCACGACACTAGCATCCCCGTGCCAGCGTCAGTCTAGTCATATAAAAAAACTTAAAGCAATGTACCTGATGGTAGATTTGCTTTAACCCCTTAAAGACCACAGGTGTATATTTACGCCCTGAGGTCGTTAAGGGAGTTCAGAGGGGGCCGCGCGGCGACCCCGCTCTGAACCGCCGCAATCCCGGGTGCTTTATACAGCCTGGGACCACGGCTTTTAGCTGACACGGTATTTCTACCCCAAATGTAAAAACAGACATATTGTGGCATGCAAACGTCTGGGCACCCCCTGGTCAAAGTACAGTTAAGCAAAGAAATTTCAGCGCTCAGAAAACTTTTACCGAGGTCTCAGACCTTTAAATAGACTGTTAGGGTTAAGGCTTGTTCACAGTTATCATTAGGAAAGGTCAGGTGATGTAAATTCGGACCATGTGCTACGGAACAGAGTTCGGAGCTGCCAGTGTCCGCATTCAGTATGATGCCGGGAGCTCCAAAACAGTTTAAATGCTCGCGCTACTGTGAAGTGGCGTGAACATTTAAGCTGTGTGAATCACGATGTCAGGAGTTCTGTGATTCCAGTCCGTAGCACATTATCTGTACTTACGGAATGTGTGAATGCCCCCTAAGACTCTGAAAATGACTGAGGCCCACAAAACAGGAGGCAGCTATGAGAAGATAGTAAAGCGTCTTCAGGGTGCTAGTGCTATTTTCTCATTCTCAAGAAATGGTAGATAACAGGAACAGTGGAGGTCATAAGCAGTTCTGAAAGACCCAAGAAAAGATTTTGGAGACAGCTGCTCGTAGGATAGCTACAAAGGCAAATCAGAACCCCCACTCAAGTGCAAAAGACCTTCAGGAAGATTTAGCAGAGTTGTGGTACATTGTTCAACGACACCTGCACAAATATGACCGCCTTCATGGCAGATTCATCATGGTGCATCCTCACCACAAAATTCAGCGTTCACAGTAAGAGTAATTTCTACCAGGCCTGTCCAAACGTTTGCATGACACTTTAAAGGCAACCAATCAGCCCAATCGGTCTGATATGTTTCCCTGAACCGCTGTATACAGCTCCTGCAGCAGCTGCAGCATGTACCTGTATACCCGAAAAAAAGCACTTTAATCCCCCGGGCGCGTGACAGACACAGGAGGGGAGGTAGTCATCTGGGCGGCCCCCCGCCAGTGTCTAGTCACCGTGCTCTGCCTGTCAGCGTGCTCCGAGGGGATGAATGACAGGCAGAGAGGTCTGTTACTGGCCTCTCTGCCTGTCAATCTTCCCTTAGAGTGCGGTGACTAGATACGGGGGGAAGCCGCCTGGATGACTGCAGGAGCTGTGTACAGCGGTTCAATGAACCATATCAGGCTGATTGGTTCCCTTAACAAACTTGATCATGTATTGATAAACTACCGTGTTTGCCTGAAAATAAGACAGTGTCTTATATTCATTTTTGCTTCCAACGATGCGCTATGTCTTATTTTCAGCGAATGTCTAATTTTTCCATAAGGAATTCACACTTGTTGTTGAAAAAAAAGTAAAAATAAAAAAATTAACAAACATCCATTGTATACTGTACATAAGTTATCATCACAACCAAACCTGGATTCTGACATAAGTCCCAGCCCTTGTACAATGAGCGAGTAGGCATACACTGGCTGTCCAGGTATAATGGGGTTCCCCATGCCTGACATAAAGTGTGCCCAATTGTTGGTGCAGGCTATGTGAAAATGTGTTGTTATAGCAGAAAAGTAACTTTTCTTTCTATCCTAGCTGTAACATTCACCGTTGGAGCACTGCTGGTCTGCATATCCATATATATCTATGGCTTACCCAGAAGAGACACGACAAAGCTTGAAGTGAAGGACCCCAGCAGCAACCTTAGCGAGAAGCTGATCAGTGTTTGATGGTCCTCGGCTGGATGAACTCTTTTGTAGTTGTAAATATACAACGTAGTTATTTTATTAAGGACTTCGGACGCTTCATTCCAAAAGTCAGCGGGGACCACTGCAGTGGTTGGTTACTGCGCAACTTTGGAGAGCACATGTACAAATGTATGTGACGTTTGCAGCCCTCTTTTATATGAAATCCAATCAGTAGTTTTAATTCTAATGCAACCATGCATATAGTTTATTCTGAAGATTGACATGAGCCAGAAAGGACAGTTCTTCTTTACATAAACTCTCATGCTGGACATAAATAAGACATGGATTGGAGAAGCCCTAAGGGGCTCAGATGATGGAACTAATCATAGTGGTCATCTCCACCGGGACATAAGGTGCCTGTACACCTTTATTACATGTCAGCTAATACGATTGTTCTGTCTCCTGCTCTCCCTATACACACACAAAGGTTTGGCACGGCAGAATGTTCATGCGTTTCCTATGGTGAAGGGAGTGGTTAGCCACAGGCAGACTTCTCTAGTGCTGGCTTATCCCTCCGAGAACAAAAGGGACAGGCTGTAAAAAATCGGCATGCCCGACCCTTCTCTCCACTACCGGCAAGTTCGCACGACTTTACTGTTAAGTCCCTCTCCAAAAAAAACACATCTTTCTTGTGTATACTGTTACTATCAGTGTATTTACCAGCCTTGTAACATATCATGATAAAACTTTGCACTTTTTTTTCCCTTTAATAAAATCTGTGACATGGTCATTTTTTTTTTTTTTTTTAAATAAAAACAATTAAAGAAATGGCCTTTGGCTTTATGTAGTTGATACGTGGAAAGTGTTGACAGAATGGTAACCATTACATAGCAAGATCGGCGCTCGTTTACTGGGCCTATTACATGGCCCGATAATCGTTTAACAAGGGCTGCAGGGACATCGTTACCGGTGTCCTTGCAGCCCTTGTATAAATGTTATACATTACCTATCCAGGCTGCAGGGCTCCTCTTCCTCTGTGCTTCTCCCCAGGTCCCATGTGCTCCAGCTTCAGAGTGGCCTGTCCCAGCGGACAGGCTGCTCAGCCAATCACTGGCTGGGACCGCCACGGCCAGTGATTGGCTGAGCGGCCTGTCAGCTGAGACAGGCCACTCTGAAGCTGGAGCGTGCGGGACCCAGGGAGAAGTACAGAGGAAGGGGAGCCCTGCAGCCTGGATAGGTAATGTATATAGGCAGTCGCCGGCCGCACACCGCTATTACACGATCCCGGCCGAATTGGGACGATTATTGTTCCGTGTAATAGTACCCTTAGATGTTTGTCTTAAAAGGAGAAGACCGGGCTCTGACTTTTTTTTTTTTTCTTTTCTTCAAATGAGCCAGGGAGGAGGTGACTAAAACATAACATGCAGCTACCTCCCTGGCTCCAGCACTGGGAGCCGCTTCCTGGTCTGAGCAGGGACCTGGGTCATGACGATATGTCAGGTCCACTCAGAGAGTCAGTGGCCGAGGCGGGGAGGTAGGGGCATGTTTTATGTTCAGTAACCTCCTCCCTAGCTCTTTTGAAGGAGGGAAAAAAAAAAAAAAAAAAAAGTCAGAGCCCAGACTTCTCCTTTAGGTACCTGGTTTCTTGTGCACTTTTCATACTCCATAATGATGTACTTATTAGGGTATTTGTACCTTTTAAGCCTCCGTTATACACTTATCATCTAACAATAATGTATGCTATATACTAAGGTTATATTATCTCAGTTTTAGAGATGATCGAACAGCCAAAAATCTTAGGTTCGATTGAGCTTGAACCTTGCCGAACCTACCGCATTAGATTGCTGATGCCTTCCCGGTCCGTGGGGAAGGAGGAGACAGCCCGGGTACTGCCAGGATTTAGTCCTTCCCCACGGACCGGGAAGGCATCAGCAATCTAATGCAGAAGGTTCGGCAAGGTTCAAGCTCAATCGAACCTAAGATTTTGGGCTGTTGTTTGATCATCTCTACTAAGTTTTGCCTTTCATTTGGCACTTGTTCATCTGCACCATCTCAGTTTTACACGCACTTTGGCATAAGACTTATGATTCCTACATAGTAGGGAGCAATGTACTGTACCATCTTGCCTAGTCAACAGGGTTATATATAATATATATATATATATATATATATATATATATATATATATACACATACATATACACACACACACACACACACACGGTGCTGGTGTACTTATGCAGCTATTTTCTATAATATTTGCTATTACTGTTGCATATTAACCCTTGTATTTGTAATCTATTGATGTACATTTACATGTCTGTCTTAGGGTGGTATTACACCGAACGATTATCGTTCGAAAAATCGTTAAATCGTTCGGATTTGAACGATAATCATTTCGTGTAATAGCAGCAACGATTAAACGACCAACAAGAAATCGTTGATCGTTTAATAGGATCCGGACCTATTTTTATCGTTTGATCGTTCGCACATCGTTCGGTGGAATAAGAATTCACAGCTGAAACGTACGCAATATCGACGACTAAACGACCGCAAGAACGATCATAAATAACGATCATCGTTTCGTGTACTTGGGCGAACGATTTCGGGTCATTTGCTTTAGCGGTCGTTTAAGATCGTTTATCGTTAGTCGTCGGAAAATTTCTTGGTGTAATAGTACCCTTATACAATGGACTAGCCCGTTTTTCCTGTTGGCAGCTGCGTTTGTTATACATTCCTTCCTGCCAATTCTACACAAAAAAACAAAACAAAATCTAATCTTAACTTCTTAATGACCGCCAATAATTTTAAGGTGACCTGGTGGGAAGGTGTATGGTACAGCTGACACCTGTCTGCAACTACCAGGAGCAGACTTCAGGCTGATCCTGTGCAATCAATATTGATCACAGCTGCAGAGTGTAACCTGACTGTAACCGGACCTGTCAGCAACCCTGCAGCAAAGAACAGGGGTGCCAATTGGTTACTGATAGAGGTGAGTGAATTTACATAAAAAAAAGGAAGCAAATCGCTTTGTTTTCTTGGCACTCTGCTTATTCACCAGCTGCCTTTGATCTCCAGGCTACTCCCTGCCGCTCCACCCCAGGTGCCTGGAAAAGCTGGATCCAGTCCAGGTTCTGCACAGAATCTGTGCCAATTCTGTAGTGTGAACAGGGCCTTAGACTGGATTCAAAAATTCCACGTTCGCTCTGTGATGCACGGACAGTGTAACATAGTTTTTCCCCGCACAACATGATGTATTTATATCATGCTGGGAGAGGGGAAACTGTTTATATATTTACAGCGGTGCAATCATTCAAACCGTCTATCACTGTAATCGTACTGACCTACAGAATAAAGATAACATATAAGATAATGTAGGAAAAAAAGGCAGAAGCAGTGATTTTCTATGGTCATCATCTGTATAATGAGTGCGCAGAGGAGTAGCAACAATTTCCCAGCGATGGAACCAGGAGGAGGGGGTAAGTATGGGGGGGGGGGGGCGCAGCAGAGAAATTTAACACTTGTGGTCCCAGCAAGCTGACATTTTGGGATCATTTCACCGTAAGGAAACACTTCTATCAAGTAGGAACTATACGCAGCAGAAAACCACTTTAATGTATGTAAATATTTTATTAAAATAATGATTATTGCCATTCTTTACATTTTGTCAACAGGTGTAATTCCAAGTATCTTCATTCCATTTGCCAGAACTACCCGTATAGAATTAAAGAAATGAAGCCGAGCCTGCAGAAACAATAGTGTTCATATTATATCCTATGTTAAAAGATTGTAAAAACGGTGGTGGACAAGTTCTATATGATGATAATGATAATAAAAACAACAACAACAACAATGTAAATTTGTAACCAATAGAAACTTATGGTTACAACCATCTTATGGGACTTACATGTGCAACTTCTGGAGCGCTTCCTTTAACATGGAGAGAGTGATGTGCCACATTAGCTAAATGGCTGTAAAATAACATACAGTATTTAGAATACACTAAAAATGTGAAAAACATTTTAACCTGCCCAAAGTTCGCAGTACGGAGAGCTTGTATTCTCCATAATATTCTGGGAACATTTTTCTAATTTGTCTCAATTTGTACCTGGAAATGTGTGAACAGGGCGCTACAATTGATGGCATACGGCTGGAGTTCTAATATGTTTTGCAGTAAGTTATTGTATTTTTTTATTCTAATTTTTGTATATTTCATCCCTTGAGGGGGGATTTGTAAACCGAATATACAAAAATTTAAATCAGTATTTAAACAGTTTTGTAACTCCTATAATGAATGATGACGCTGAGAGCTCTAAAACAGTTTAAGGGTATATTCACACGGGCGGGCTCGCAGCGAGTTTCTCGCTGCGAGCCCGGCAGGTCCTGTCAGTTCCCATACACTACATACTTGCTGCGGTCTAAACGACCGCAGCGAGTATGTAATTATACCGCGCTTAACCCCTTCTACTCCCGCCGGCTCCCCCGCTGTAAGCAGCATACATTACCTGTCCTTGCTGCACGGGTCCGGCGTCCTGCTCTCCCGCCCGGCCAATCAGTGGCTGCGGCTGGGCAACACACTAATTGGCCGGACGGGAGAGCAGGACGCCGGACCCGTGCAGCAAGGACAGGTAATGTATGCTGCTTACAGCGGGGGAGCCGGCGGGAGTAGAAGGGGTTAAGCGCGGTATAATTACATACTCGCTGCGGTCGTTTAGACCGCAGCAAGTATGTAGTTTATGGGAACTGCCAGGACCTGCCGGGCTCGCCGCGAGAATCTCGCTGCGAGCCCGCCCGTGTGAATATACCCTAATGCTGCGTTCACACCAACAGGATCTGCAGCTGATTTTCTGCAGCAGATTTCATTTAAATAACTGAACACAGCATCAAATCTGCTGCAGATCCTGTAGGTGTGAATGCACCCTAAGGGTAGCTTCACACACACCGTATCGCAGCAGATTTGATTTTAATAACTGAACACAGCATCAAATCTGCTGCGGATCCTGTATGTGTAAACACACCCTAAGGGTGCCTTCACACCTACTGGATCCGCAGCGGGTCTCACTTCTGCGGATTCGTAGCGAGAACCGCTGCGGATCCGGTACCATTCACCCCTATGATAGCACATACTCGCAGCAGGATTGACATCCCGCTGTGAATATGTGCTTTACCCCCCGCTGTCCGATACTGGATCCGCAGCTGATCTCGCTGCGAATCCGCAGAAGTGAGATCCGCTGTGGATCCGGTAGGTGTGAAGGCACCCTAAGGGTAGCTTCACACGTACCATGTCACAGTGAATTTTCTGCTGCAGGTAGGCAGCAGATTTGACTGTATGAATGGACGCAGCATCAAATCCGCACTGTAAAATCTGCTGCGGATTTGATGCTGTGTTCATTTATTTAGTCAAATATGCTGCGGATCCACTGCAATACGGTACGTGTGAAGCTACCCTAAAGGGGAACTATCAGCAGGTTAGAGGAATCTTACCTGATATATTGTCTGATATCCCACTACAGTGCCAGGGACACTGAGGAGGAAGGTATGCGAGTTACCTTCCTCATCGGAGCTGGTCCCACACTGTTAGTCAGGGCAAAATCCGCTAGGAGCACTGCTGCGTCATCTAGCCTGTCCCCTCCATTGATGACGGATGACACAGCAGTGCTCCGGATCTGCTAGATCGGCGCTCGTTTACTGGGCCTATTACATGGCCCGATTATCGTTTAACAAGGGCTGCAGGGACATCGTTACTAATGTCCTTGCAGCCCTTGCTTAAAGAGAACCAATCATGAGCAAAAATTAAACTTTTTTTTTTGCTAATTTTATGTCAATTGTGATTTTATTCATATTTGTAAATACAATTAATTATTTTTATTGCTTCGTTTTGTCACTGTAATCTTTTTCATTTCCTGTCTCGAGCCGGCTCTTTTCAAAACAGCCGGCTCGAGACAGGAAACTCCCGGCATGCCGAGTGGCGGGAAGGGCTCCTGCAAAGGCAGCCTGTATCTTCATAGATAGACTTAGGGAGAGATGTACTTTAATAATAGGGAAAGTGATTTTTAGGTGATAGGTTCTCTTTAACTTTATACATTACCTGTCCAGGCTGCAGGGCAGGTAATGTATATCGTCAGCCGCCAGCCACGCACCGCTATTGGTCAGCGCCCAACAATTATAGGTTCAAACCTATATCAACAGGTGTCAAGATCGGTGTCATCGGCTGATTGTTGTATCTATTACACGGAGCAATAATCGGCCGATTATCGTTCTGTGTAATAGTACCCTTATGGAACACATTCCTATTCTGAGTGTAGGGATCTCTCACCAGTGTTCTCTACAAGGCTGCAATACCTTACACTGCTGCTATAAATGAGAAGGATGAACGCAAACATCACTACAGCACTCACATGATATTACAACAATTTATAAGGCATATATAACCCCTTTAATTAAGTAAAGTAAGGACAATGCTTTTTCACACAAAGAGCCCCATTGTGTGTTATGTTCAATGTGCAGCAATAACAATACTATGTGGAAGGAAAAAAAAACAACTGGTACTAACCCAAGACCCATGAGGTAAGCAACCAAATATCTTGGCTGAAGCTCCTTCAGAGTCTTGTATATTACTTCATCATATCTGTATACAAATAGAAAATAAAATTACACAATAAATTCATGACAGCTGATACACTGCAGAACTATAACAATCTATATGTAGTTTAAAAGTCCAGGTTCCCTGGTTTGCAATGGTGCACCGGGTATAGACAGTAACATAACCCAATTGTTCTTTATGAGAAAATATTTGGTTTAGCTTGAGGTTCGGTGTGCAGGTCGGCTTTAGGTCCCTATTCCACCGGACGATTATCGTTCAGATTATCGTTAAATCGTTCGAATCTAAACGATAATCGTTCGGTTGAAATGCAGTTAACGATTAACGACCGAACAAGAAATCGTTGATCGCTTTATAAGACCTGGACCTATTTTTATTGTTGCTTGTTCGCAAATCGTTCACATTGAATAAGACATTGTTCGGTAGTTCGCAATAGATACGAACGCAATAGCGAATAAATAGCGAAGAAGAAACTATTGCAATTACGATCATAAGTAACGATTATCGTTCCATGGAAATGAGTGAACGTTTTCAGGTCTTTTGCAATAGCGGTCGTTTGAGATCGTTAATCGTTAACGATTATGCAAACGATAATCGTCCGGTGGAATAGTGCCCTTAGTCTGCAGAATGCAGAGCAGCAATGACCAGCCAGCACTAAACAATGGCGCTCTATACACCAAAACAGATTCCAAATGATTAAAATGTACATCTTACTTATTAATACACTACATGACTACAAGTGGTACCTTGGTTTAAGAATAACTTGGTTTAAGAGCTCACAGTTTTTCAAAATTGTGACTTGGTTTAAGAGCTCCCTGTACTGGATGGGAGGGGGAGGGACATGGTCTGCATAGAGGGGTCTACAGCCCTGTACTCTGACCCAGGGAGTCTCCCTCACCTTCCAAATTATAGCAGATCCACTTCAGGCTGGGGCTCACATCAGAGGACAAGACTGTGGACTGTGTTATCTCACCATAGCTGTAACCCCTCTCACCCCATGTATGTATGTGCCCACATATGTCCTGCTCATTCCTTCATGCTCCCTGCAGTATCTGTCAGTCCTGATTGGTCCATGCTGAGCACACGCCCCTTCCCCATTGCTGTCATGTGACCACACAGACCTCTGACAGCAGCCCTGCTTCCCTATTCTAGCCTGTTGCACTACACTACCGCATTATGGGGATCTGCAGCTCCATCCTGTATCTACAAACTGCTGCTCTTTTTCAGGTTTATGCCCTTACTGTACATTATACACCACATGCAGATTCCTGTACAGTAACTTATAATATCACATATTCAGCAGTTTCTAAATGTTTGTTTCATTTGTTTTACATGTTATTTAGAATATAAAATCATTATTTTGGGGTGTGAAACCATTTTTTCTGCATTTCAATGATTTCTTATGGGAAAATTTGCTTTGGATTAAGAGTGGATTGGAACGAATTATGCTCGTAATCCAAGGGACCACTGTATATTCAAACGCTATATTTTACAATACTTCATCGTTATTAATTCGGGTAGCAGTAAAGCGAGGGTAACATTGTTTCTGTATCCCTTCTGTCTCATATATAGTGGCACCCATGATTTGTTAGCTACTCTATTTAAATTTCCTGAAAAGCGCTATTTACATCTTGGTTGGTCTAAATGGTTATTGGTTTAGGGTCCATTTAGATTACCAGATTTGTAGGCCGCAAAAAAGGGCCAATCATCAAGATCAGCGCTTGTTCACAGTGCCTTTACATGGCACGACAAATCAAGGGACCCGGGGTGCACAAATGATCCTTGTATCGATTGTGCAGCCTGCAAACTGACAGCACAGATTTGTAAAGGATATGTATATATTTGTGCTGTCAGTTTAAAGATCACACGCAGCAGTGTATACTTACCATCTGCGCTGCTTGTGATTTGGCCGACTATCTTCAGGCCCCTCCTCCTCCATCTGTCAATCATTTCTAGCAACACTCCTGGCCCATAATTGGCCTGTGTAAAAGGCCCTTTAATCTTCTACTCTCTCGTTTTTTAAGATTAGAGGCTAAAGCGACCTTTACACGGGCCGATTATTGGCCAGAAGCGTTGCTAAAAAAAGCTCCTTCAGCCAATGACTGGGCTGTGTTAAAGTGCCAGTCATCAGACGATGAGCGGGAAAACATCTGCTTGTCGGCTGATCACATCTTTTGTATCGGCCGCACATCTCCCATGTGTAAGCAGGGGTTGTGTGGCCAATACAAATATATTTAAATGACCACACAAACGATACAGTGATCATTCATGCGTTGGGGCCACGTAATTAATTATGCCTTCTGAAGGGACTGCAAATGACAGCCAATCTCGCCAAATCGGATCTCGCTTGCATCCTTGTACTGACCCTTAACAGCTCGTGTAAAAGGACTCTAACAATGTTAACATACGAAGGTCAGATTAGTGTCACTGCTGCCAAGAGTCATTCGAGATCACAGCTGCCACTCATTATCCTCAGCTCCCGGGACAATGATGTGTGCAGGACCGCTCTCACTGCAGCCAGGCACTCACATCAGTCAGGAACGTATATATACATTTCTAATGCATGGGATATGTGCAGTAGGAACATATATATACACAGATTACCGACGTGAATAGGTTAATAATTGTCAACAAGTGGCAATGCGATCCACAAGAATACAACACTGTCTCGCTTACACAACATCATTGTCTCTATTCATAACTGCAGAATGAAGAAGAATTACCTAAGAAGGTGCTGCAACGTGGCAATGGCAGGAGGATCCTGCAGACAGGATGCACTGAAGTCTTCTTCCTCTCTAGTATTCCAAAGTGTAAGTAAGCTAAAAAGTGTAAGGAAAGTGCAAGTAAGCTATAAAGTGTTTATAGTGGAAACCACAATGCAGTGCCAGATTCATCATATAATGCAGGGGTAGGGAACCTTGGCTCTCCAGCTGTTGCAAAACTACAACTCCCATCATGCCTGGACAGCCAAAGCTAAAGCTTTGGCTGTCCAGGCATGATGGGAGTTGTAGTTTTGCAACAGCTGGAGAGCCAAGGTTCCCTACCCCTGATATAATGGATACTAATGATGCCTTATACACTCCACTGAAAAAATAATGGTCCGTCATTGAGAAGAACAATAGCACCACATGTGGCGCATCCAATGCAAATGTGAACATGGCCTAAGTCCAAACCCATCTAATAATGTTTGGGGATACATTTTATAATAGTCTAAATACCTTTGTAATCGTGCGTGTGTATATTGTAAGAACACACCAGTGTCTCCACAGCTTTGCAGTGCTTCATCCCAGTTAAATCGGTAATCGGCCTGAAGCTGGCCTTTAAAATCCTAATATAAAAAAACATACAAAAGCAGCGTTTACGTATATCACATAAATGCATGATTGAAGTCACAATTAAATACTGCGATTTTCCTGTTATGTGTACGGCTGGTTTATGCTTATCGCTGTGATGTCACCACTACAAGGATCCACTTTATCGTTCGCAGTTCTTTGCAGCTAACATAAGTTTCCTTAAAGGGATACTCCGGCCCATCTTACTTCCACCGACGGAAGTCTGACGTCATGGCTGCGTTCCAGCACCGCCCTTCTGTGCCGTGACGTCAGCTGCAGTGGGCGTCTTTTCACGGATGTGCTGCCCTCATTTTCAGACGCTGGTGTGCCATACTTTGGCATATTGTGAGTACGGTACGCAAGCATCTGAAGCGTATGAAGATGAGGGTGGCACATCGAGGAAGGGACGCCCACTGCCGCTGACGTCAGAATAACGGCCATGCTGTGACCTCACGCTCGAGGCGGTGGAGCTGCCCAGAAAATAAGATGGGCCAGACTACCCCTTTAATAAGAATCCTATTGTACGTGAACAGTCCATTTCATCTGCTGTAAAGCACAAATGCCCCTGTCTATAGAGAGAATACGGGAAGATAGTTCTCCAATATATCTGCTACCAGAAGTTTTTAAAATAAAATGTTAAAAATTTTAAAATGTAAAAAAAACAAATAAAAACTAAAACTCAAGAGATTTACCTTTACATAAGGCGCCTATACCTCACCTGTATAATAAGAGCAGCCACGCCTATTTTTTCTGCAGTGTCCTCGGGATTTTCAGTGGTTTTACTTGCTATTGAATAAAATTAAGAACAATAATAAAATTTATACAGTTAAACTAGCAATAGAAGGTCAGTTGTTGACTTACAGCCTGCTGGGAAGTGCTTATCAATATTTATTTTTAATATCAATATATTGGAATAGAATTCCCTATTGCACCTAACTTTCCCCAGTGGCAGAAAGAGTAGTTAAAATGTAACTTTTATTTCAATTGATTAAAAACGAGATCCTTGTACAGTAAGGTAGGGGGATTTAAAACTCAATCGCCACTTGGTGTGGGGTACGATGTGATTATATATTGAGCAAGGTACCCTTACCAGGAATAGTACTAAAAAGCAGAATATAGTACAGTCTGCCAGGTACTATTCCAATGCGCTTGTGTGCCCCATGTTAGGGTATACTGTGTTGCAGAGAGTTAGATGGCTATGCATGTATTGGCAATTGTGTCATGCATAATCGAGACTCACTGGTTGGCGGTCAATTGGCTGTGCGGTACCACACAAGATGCTAGGGGAGTGTGGCAGCGTTCCTTCACGGTGTCACTACTCCCGGCATCAAGTAGCTAGCTGAAGAACGGGCCAGTGGTCAGTGACAGTGCTGTGCAGGCGATCCAGCTAGTGGTCGAGTGACTGGTGGGAGTGTGGGTACACCCTGCTGGGTATTACCCAAGACTCCCCGCTCACTGCCTGACTGGCTAAGGGATCAGTATATACACGTGCTGGTAGTAGAGTAGGTCACTGCAGTTGACCATACTCTGTTTTCACAACTTTATAAATCGACATCTAAATAGAGAAAAAAAAACTAAAGGAAGAGAGACACACAAACTACAGCTTTTATAAAAAAAAAAATAATAATAATAATAATAGATTATTGTAAAAAGATATTGTAAAATAAAATTCTTGGCATGTTGTAAGACATGTCAAAAAAGTAAAAAAAACACTTTAGGGCCCACTCCTGAGACTTGCTGCAATCCCAAACTATAGTCAGGTAAAGAGACAGGTTGTAATGAAGCGTATAAGTCTGATTTGAGTAACAGCCGTGTAGTGACGCATGCTGTAGCACGCTTCATCCAGTCATTTCTTGAAATCTTAGTAGGTCTCAGGAGTGAGAGCCATTGGGATCTTTAACTTTTGACAAATTTGACGACACAACAAAGTTCAGTTTATTTGACACTGCCACTTTAAAGAGGTTGTCAATGTTTAGAAAAATACAGCTACTTTCTAGCAAAAACAGCACCAACTCTGCTCACAGGTTGTCTGTGGTATTACACCTCCATTGACTTTAATAGAAATGAGCTGCAAAACCAAACAAACCAAAATGGGCAGGAGAAGTGCTGTTTCTGGTTGAAAGCGCCAATGTTTTTATACATCTGGATAACCCCTTTAAATAAGCTGGAGTCACTGACCTCTGCCTACCACAATAAAAAATCCTATTTAATCTCCCTTTAAAAACAAAATTGTCAGTTGTGCCAGCACTAGCTCTCCCTGCTATTATAACTGAATGAATAAATGGTGAAGCCCTTACTGTCAGTCTTGGCCATATTCTGCAGCATCCTTGAACGTGCTTCATCCAGGACATCTTCCAGAAAAATCACATCCCCTCTTCTCGTCTGCATCCCCTGTACTCGCCCAAACATAACATGCTGACAGCTAAAAGGAAACCGTGTAGAAAGAGACTGTGACGAGGAAGGGGGAACTTGTGACAGAATGGTGGCAGAACAACGTATCAGTTTCTCCTTCTATACATCTACTCAACTTTTAAGGGGGTTGTTCACCCCCCAAAAATTCTTTCAAATCAACTGGTACAAAAAAGTGACAGCGATTTGTAATTTACTTTAATAATAATAATAATAATAATAATGTACTTTACAAAAAAAACTCAAGTCTTCCAGTACTTATCAGCTGCTGTATGTATGTTCTGCAGGAAGTGTTGTTTTCTTTCCAGTCTGACACAGTGCTCTCTGCTGCCACCTCTGTCCACAGCAGAGACTGTACAGAGCAGAAGCAAATTTCCATAGAAAACCTCCACTGCTCTGGACAGTTCCTGACATGGACAGAGGTGGCAGGAGAGAGCACTGTGTCAGACTGGAAAGAATACACCACTTCCTGCAGGACATATAGCAGCTGATAAGTACTGGGATACTTGTGATTTCTTAATAGAAGTACATTGAAAATCTCTTGCAATAGTTTGTCTGGTTACACTATTTTGGCTCAGATTTATCAAGCTGTATGAACCTCATACAGTAACCAATCACGGCTCAGGCTTAATTTTTCCCACAGTAACCAATCACGGCTCTGGTTTCATTTTTCCCATAGTAACCAATCACGGCTCCGGTTTCAGTTTTCTCCATAGTAACCAATCACGGCTCCGGTTTCATTTTTCCCCATAGTAACCAATCACAGCTCCGGTTTCATTTTTCCCCATAGTAACCAATCACAGCTCCGGTTTCATTTTTCCCATAGTAACCAATCACGGCTCAGGTTTCATTTTTCCCATAGTAACCAATCACAGCTCAGGCTTCATTTTTCCCATAGTAACCAATCACAGCTCAGGTTTCATTTTTCCCATAGTAACCAATCACAGTTCAGGCTTAATTTGACAAGAGTTTATTAATATATGAAACCTGAGCTGTGATTGGTTGCTGTGGGGAAAATTAGACCGTGTGCCTTTGAGGTAGATAAATCTGGGCCTTTATGTCAAGAATAAGAGCGAGAGGCTCAAAATATAAATATGTACGGTCAGGCAATGTTTGACTATGCATAACTGGAAATGTGAGCAGTGTTGTCTGCCAAAAGAGAATAATCCGATAAATCCCTTTAAGGAGGCCATTTTGTGGTCAGCATTTATAACTATGGACATAGAATACAGACTCACCGGTCTACTTTATCTTTTTCAAGCATCTTCAAAATCTTGAACAAATTCAGAAAATGGGTTTGTTGACTTTTATCGGTCTTCATTCAGCATAGGAGAATACAAATACATGGGAATAGAATTATCAGTAGGATATTTATACAAAGCCTGGTCAATTTTTCAGTTTAGGCTCCTAGCTTTCTTTTTCTATCACAGCAATGCAGACTGTAATGGTACTTTTACACGGAGCGATAATTCGCCCGATCGCACTATTAACGATTTTGAATGAACGATGTTTTTTTCATAACGATCAGCGTTTAGACGGAACGATACATCGTACGGAAAATTCGCTATGCGATCGTTTAAGCCTCTCTCACACATAGGGGAAATCGTTGAAAGACAAACGATCTGCGAATTTTTTGCGGACGATCAACGATGATTTGAGAACATGTTGAAAGATCAAAATGAACGATTTATCGCTCGTCGTTTGATCGTTCGCTGCGTTTACACGTATGATTATCGTTCTAATTCGATCGTTATCGTGCAAAAACGAACGATCATTTGTTTTGTGTAAAAGGACCATTAGGCTGTGTTCACACACATCCATTAGCCACATAATCAATTACATGTTAAAACCATTTGTTAAAGAATTCTTTCAAATCAACTGGTGGTAGAAATTTGTTATTTACTTCTATTAAAAAAATCTTAATTCTTCCAGTACTAAGAAAATTTTTTTGGTGAACAACCCCTTTTAATCACAAATGGTTGTGATTTTGCAATGTGGCCACTAGCTATTTTCAAAGTAAAAGTTAAAAAAAAAAAAAAAAAAAAAAAAAGTGTTTTTAAATTTAAACATTTTGCAGCACACATTGTATAGTCTCCTTTTTTCTTTTCAACTGCTTTTAATTTCTTTTCTTTTTTTTTTTTTGGTCTATGCAGTAGAAACTGGGAGAAGTTTCCCAGTACTGGATCCAGCTTTCCAGGGAGGAGCAACACGGAGCGGCAATCAGTTAAACGGAAACAGGCTGATAAGCAGATAGCAGAGATAACTGAGCACTTCGCTATTAGGGCCAGTTCACACTGAGGAATCAGCTCTGAATTAGCGAGGAAAGTGTTCTTTTAAAATTCTGTGTAAAATCCATGCAGGATCGCCTCTGGTGAAAAATTTCAGAGCAGAAACTCGCTGCTCAATTCATTTCAACAGGATTCCGCCTGAAGAATGGACGTGTTAATTCTCCTGGTGGAAAGCAGATCCGCCGCGGACAGTTCAGTGCGGAAATTCCGCTATGTGAACTGCAGAATGCAAATTCCATTGAACTCAATGGAATTTGGCTCTGCACTATATTTTCAGGTGGAATTTTCAGTGAGGAATCAGCGCTGATTTTTCAGTGTGAACTGGCCCTTAGGCCCCGTGCACACAGAGCAAGAGTGTAATTTTGACACGGAGGCTGGCGGACAATTCTGCCGCTCTTGCTCTGTGTGCACGGGGCCTTACTGTAGAAACTTCTTGGCCTTCAAGGTCTCGAATAAACAGGAAGATTGGAGGTAATGACTAATCGGGACCCCCACTTAGGTAACACTAAGTCAGTTACTTTGCTCAATAGGCATAAAGTAAACACATACCACATACACCATTTCATCAAAGTTGTATTTCTCCATTCTGTCAATTGCAGCAGCTATATCTCTGGAAAAAAAAAAAGAAGAGACAAATGCCGGAAGAAAGAAGCGTACACACAGTCAGTGAAAAGTAGTCAACAGGTTTAACAGAACACATATAACAGAAAGAAAATGTGAGTCGGGATGCACACTCATCTGTAGCATACTAAGGCTAGGTTCACACTGGCGTTATTCTCTCTGCCACAGTTCAGTTTTTAAACAACATAAACGGAATCTGACGTAGCCGTCCAACACCCCATTTATTTCTATGTATTTTTATTGTGCTCCGTTTACATGTATTACATGTATTCCGGTTTTGTGAACGAAAAAAAAAAAAATCCTGCATTCAGCTTTTTTCCCTCCATTTGAAAAAAACGGAACACAAACGGAAAGTGCACTTCCGTTTTTTTATTTTATTTTTTTTACATTATAGTCAATGAGGACGGATCTAAACTGAAGCTATTTCCGTTTACATCCGTTTGCAAGTTAAAGGGGTACTCCAGCGGGGGGGGGGGGGGGTCCGATCTGGCCGGGGAGGAGGTGGCTGAGGGTGGGTCCCATATCGCAGCACTCCGGTCTCGTATCGCGACGCTTGAGACGTGACGTTTCAAGTCCGCTCAGCCAGTCAGTACCGGAGCTGGGATCCCGCCTCAGTCCCTGACTGGCTGAGCGGACTTGAAACGTCACATCTCGAGCCCGTGTCAGAGACCAGAAAGCAGCCGCTGGAACCGGGGAGGTAGGTGGACGCCGTTGCCCTCAGCCACCCTCCTCCCCGGCCAGATCAGAAAAAAGCCGCCCCCTTCGCTGGAGTAACCCTTTAACAGTTTTCATCAATTATTTTACTGAGCATGCGCAGAAGAAGTGAGAAACCAAAGAAAAAATAATCTGACATGCAAACGGATGCGGATAATATGGACGGATCTGTTAGCAAATAAGAAAAACTTTGTGTAAACCTAGCCTAATTGTTTAGCTTAAAAGGGGTAGTCTGAATTATTTAAAAACCACACTGCAGGCTGCTAAGATTTGATAACAACTCTATATTTTTTTCATGTTACAATTACAAAATAAAATGTATTTTATGTGATAAATCTATGCAAAGTAGCACGAGATTGTGACGTGTAAAAGAGGATTTTTTACTCACCGTAAAATCTCTTTCTCGTAGTCTTCATTGGGGGACACAGATACCATGGGTATAGGCTGCTGCCACTAGGAGGCGCTGACACTAAGAAAGAAACAAAGGAAGTGACTCCTCCTGAGCAGGATATACCCACCCACAGGCACTGAGGTAAACCAGTTTGTGCCAGAGCAGTAGGAGAAGTCAAGAACAGGTAAAGTAGGAATAACACCAAAAACTGAGAAAACTACCATACCGATGAAAAACCCAAAAGAAAAATGGGTGGGTGCTGTGTCCCCCAATGAAGACTACGAGAAAGAGATTTTACGGTGAGTAAAAAATCCTCTTTTCTCGTGCGTCTTATTGGGGGACACAGATACCATGGGACGTCCAAAAGCAGTCCATGGGGTGGGAAAGATAACCGCTAGACAAGAGCGCTTGGCGAGAAGCCACAAAATAGCACCAACACAACCATCAAATAGGAATAGAGCAAGGGTTGATGCTGAATGCGTCAGAGAAAACCCCGACAGGTCCGCGGCAAAGGAAAGCGGGTCTAGTCCCTGGAGCAACGTGCTGCACTGCAGAGTGGGTTGTGGCCTTCCTAGAAGCCAGCAACATGATGTAACATTGAGTCCAACAGAACTAGTAGGCTAGATGTGGGGAAAAAAGCAGACGCCCAGCCAAGTAGGCGACCACAGGCGGCAGGGACTTACTCTGAGGTAGAACAGAAAAAAGGCAAATACAACCATGACGGGAGAGACTGGAAAGTGTTTCGTGGCACCTAGAGGCCTAAGGCGTCAAATAAAGGAGAAAGGACTGAGAGTCTCTCATAGAAGGTGCTACATGAGATGCAGGAGAAGCTGCGTCCCTGACTATGGAGCAGGGAAGAATGGCCAGGCTGGAAGCTCCATAGGCCTAGGAGTACAGTCTTCACTGTGAAGAGAAAGCCATGGCCTATGACATGAGTTACCCCATCTGAGAAACACATACATGTTAATAAGAATAAAGCTTTCCAAGCATAATGCAGTCCAGGGAAAGAAGGAGAGGGAGAAAAGAAAACCGTGATCTGAATCTTGAGCAAGTTGTCCTGAAAAGAGTACAGTAGTACCTGGTACCCCGCAGTGTCCGACAGAAAAGATGAGCAGAGGAAGCCGGTAGGCTGGGAAAAAAACAACTCCATGGGCTGTTAAAGCCTCAGAAAGGAGGTCGATCATATAAAACACTCCGCTCCAAGGAAGCCTAGAGGTACTCGAGAGCATGGAGTCAAAGAAGAAAACCGTCGAGGGAGGTCGAGGTAAGGCTTATAGGCACGGGAGTAGTCAGAGGACAATGGGAACAACAGTTAATACATAGACTAGAGTCC
Source organism: Dendropsophus ebraccatus (assembly GCF_027789765.1). NCBI lineage: Eukaryota > Metazoa > Chordata > Amphibia > Anura > Hylidae > Dendropsophus > Dendropsophus ebraccatus. The sequence continues at coordinate 26,765,009 of NC_091459.1, forward strand.
ATATGTAGACTAGATCTAGAAACCAACGCCTCAAAGGGTGAGCAGAGACGTTGCTTGAGAAAGGAACCTTATGCGGGATCCAATGGCCACATTGAAGAGATTAGCGGATCAACCAGCTCAACCGGATCCCTAGGCAATTGGAAAGGCGAGAGCCAGATGCATTCTGGTGGACAGAGCAACAGGAAAACAAGGGGACTTTAATGGTTAATGAGAAAAGATGATCGAGAATTGGCAACTTGCCGAACAAATGAAGCCTGGCCAGAATGCAATAGTTTCGGAGACGATAGAGCCTTAGGTAGGGCCAGACATGGGCCAGTGAACAACCCTGTTTGCAAGTAGAGGAAATCTTTAAGGGAGAAGTTCTCGAGGACTCCACATGGGAGACAAGATAAGGGAGGGGGACCGGGAGTCCCATCTGGAGAGCATGGCAGGTCAACAAGAAGACCAAGGACAAGCAAGTCAAGCAGGAGTGCTCATAGAGGCCAATGAGGGCTGAAAACCCACACCTGCCTGTCGGAAGAAGCAATCTCGGAATAACAGTCCTCTGGAGGACTGTAGGATACCTATTATACTAAATATTCCATCCTCACGGAGGAGAGAAGGACTGCTTGAAGATTTCCTGACTGAGTAGTAAAAAACCAAACCTAGGATAGGGGGGTCATGCACAACAGTGTGCTACTCCAGAGCGTAGGAATAACTGTGTATGCGGGAGCACTGCAAAACCCTGAACTGAGAACAACAATGCTTCATAGTCCATATGGCCAAAAAAGGACACTTGGAGAAGCTAGACCACAAAGGGACCATACACCTAGGCTTAGGACGGTAGAGAAACAGTACAGGCAATAAACAGGAATCCTTACCCTGTGAGACTGCAGCTGCCTAAGAGAGAGAAGACTAAATACTAGCCATGTTGGCCATAGGCAGATGCAGAAGGAGAAGTCCTAAAGCAGCACTGTGAGTCATGTAGGCAGTCGATGTCCTACATACACCAGGGGTAGAAGAAACCCTTACTGTTTTACCTGAGGAACCGAGAGGCCTCACTTCACCCAGATCAAAGAGAAGAGGCAATGTGGCTGGTGCTGACCAAGGACAGCTTCCTGAAGTAGAGCACCATGAGACAATAAGACCAAACCTCGCTGAGGGCCATCTGCAGTATAGCAGAGGGGACGGTCTAGGCAATACAATACTACTACTGTTACCAAGCCATACTACTGGGTAACAGCCAGTGAAACAAATGCCAAAACATGGTAGTTATGCCCAGATGAAGGACAGAAGAACCACCCTGACAGTACCAGGATGAAATAGTGACTGTACCTATATGCTGCCGGCCACTCAGAGGACCAGAGTATGACAGTACAACAGTCCGGAGGCAGGTAAAGCAGGGGGTTCTGTACCTTGTGTAGTGGGACACGTAGCAGGATGCTCGGGCTTTAGAAAGGATACGGCCCGAGAGGAATAAACCAAGGTTACACTGCCCGAGAGCAGGTAATGAGACTTGCTAGTGGAAACATACAGAAGACGAAATGGTGTGGTAACAAGTTACCCTATGATGATCCCCTGAAGTGACAGGCACCGATCATGGGAGTCCTACGAGGATGAAAGGTAATATACAGGGTAACACGAGCAGAGTAGCTGCAAGCAGTAAGTAACCAAGGACCAGCATTCAAGAGATACAAATCCCTGGACTGGAAGCAGGTAATGTGCCTGGTCAGACCTGTAAACTAGACAAGCAAACAGAAGCCTACAGGGTGTGCTCTGGGAGCAGGGAAGAGAACAGGACTGTGTCCCAATGTAAACGAGAACTGGACACGAGAAATGCCAAGCATCACCACTATAATGCACTATAATGAGTGGACCTGAAGAAGGTGTATTACATCGTGTAACAGAATACCACAACCTGTGCACACCAAACTACAGGTAATGTAGTTGGAGCCATATCATGCAACAGAGGGCAGAGCTCTGAATCACCTTGTACCACCACCTGGGAGGTGATAACGTGTCCAGTTCTATGTCTCTGACATCATGTAGTAAAGGAATCTATGTCATGAAGATGAGAGGCAGGTTTGAAGCACCGCCCGCTAAGGGGTGATGTGAATGACAGGACATGTGTCGTGCTTGTGACATCCTGTAGCAGAGGGGGTAGCTCTGAGTAACACAGGAACAATGATTGGCAATGGGTGATGTGTCTGGTCCCATAACCTGTATGACCAACCATGTAGCAGACGGTTCTCCTGGTTGGGAAACCGTGTAGCAGAGGGTTCTGCTCAGAGCCCAGATACACCGCCTGGAAACAGATAACGTGTCTGGATCCGTGTACTTACCGTGACACTGTGTAGCAGAGGGTTCTGCTCAGAGCCCAGATACACTGCCTGGAAACAGATAACGTGTCTGGATCCGTGTCCTGCTCGTGACACCATGTAGCAGAGGGTTCTGCTCAGAGCACAGATACACTGCCTGGATAGCGAGTAACGTGTCTGGTTCCATGTACTTCTCGTGACACCATGTAGCAGAGGGTTCTGCTCAGAGCACAGATACACCACCTGGATAGCGGGTAACGTGTCTGGTTCCATGTACTTCTCGTGACACCATGTAGCAGGGGGTTCTGCTCAGAGCACAGTAAGCTCCGTCTAGTAGTGAGTAACGTGTCTGGTGCAGTGTCCTACTTGTGACACCATGTAGCAGAAGGATCTCACTGAGGACACAGAAACACCGTATGGTGATGGGGAATGTGTCTGTGCGTATGTGGTTGGAGGGGAACCAGAATGTGTATATAAGTATTAATGTAATCTTAAATATATAAAATCTGACACAGAGGGGTCAACCAGCACCAAAAATGCTGGATCTGCAGACCAAGGGTTGCTGGAACATTATATGGAACATTGGCCATAAGAAAACATGATGCAAGCCATTCTTATATATGTAATGGTGTAATAACCACTTCCACCAGTAGGTGGCAGGAGAAGCTGCTGGGAATAGAACAGTGTGTGTGGTAGCTCTCCCGGGAGAGAACACGAACACACACACACAGACACAGGGCAGGATGCTGCAGTCCGCAGCACCCGAAAAGGGGCGGGGCAACCCAGGAGGGGGCGGGGCATCACAGTGAAGGCTCCACAGAGTTAAAAAGATAACAAAAATGGTGATGCTGCGGCCCTTACAGCATCCGAAAGGGGGCGGGGCCTAACGGGAGGGGGCGGGGCATCCCACAGTAAGTCCCAGCAACTTAAGAAAAATGTCAGGATGCTGCGGGCTGCGCGGCTCCCGAAGGGGGCGGGGCCTAACGGGAGGGGGCGGAGCATCCCGGGGTGCAGAATCAGCCACATAAGATACAGGGCTGGATGCTGTGGCCCACGCGGCACCCGAAAGGGGGCGGAGCCTAACGGGAGGGGCGGGGCATCCACAGTGCAGTAGTGCAGGCTCAGCAACCTAAGAAAAATGGCGGGGTGCTACGGCCGACAGGGGGCGGGGCCTAACGGAGGAGGCGGAGCATCCTCTAGAGCAGGTACTCCAGACATAGCCACAATAGGGAAAAAAGGCGGGAAACTGCAGCCTGCACAGCACTGACAGGAGTGGGAGACCCCTCACTGTACACCCCATGGCACCCAGAGAGGCACCAGTACAAAATAAAATGGTGGAGGGGGCTGGCCTGTTACTGACTGAGGGGAGAGCCACAGAGGTACAGTGACCCTGAGGGAGTGGAGCATGGGGAGATGGAGAAATCCCTGTGTGAGGAAAGCATGGCCCGGGGGTTGTCTATAAGAATACAATGGTGGCCTGGGAGGGTGGGCAGGGGGAATATACTCACCAGGTAGGAGCCCATACTCACCATTGCCGTCTTCAGCCGGTGGGTGCCTCACCTTACGCGCCAAGCTCTGGGGGGCGAGGCGGGAAGGGGCTGTGCGGATACAGAGTCCGCAGAAAGGCGACCAGACAGTCAGACTGATTTGGTGCCATGGTGTCACGTTGCCGGCCGGTGGCAACCGAGGGTAGACAGTCCATCTATATTTATGGTCTGTTCCCTGGTCGCATAGTGAGGGGATCAGGGTGGGTCTAGATTACCCACCGTGCCCAAGAATCCATAAGACCTAGAAGGAAAAAGAAAATCTAACTAACTAAACATAAAGGAAGAAACTGGCCTGGAGAACCCAGACCTGTGTCTGCCTCCTACTGACACTAAGCTAAACTGGTTTACCTCAGTGCCTGTGGGTGGGTATATCCTGCTCAGGAGGAGTCACTTCCTTTGTTTCTTTCTTAGTGTCAGCGCCTCCTAGTGGCAGCAGCCTATACCCATGGTATCTGTGTCCCCCAATAAGACGCACGAGAAAAGAAAATGATGCTTCAATAAAAATTCTTCTTGTCATTCTGCCATAAAGTAAGTCTCATTTGAAGTTTGACACAAGTCATGTAGGGAAGGTCGGGCTTGAACTTTCTGACCTAAATGCAAAAGGCTACCCTGAAGACACCATCCCAACCATGAAACATGTTGGGGGGCTGCATCATGCTGCGAGGACGTTTTTACTCAGAAGGGACAGGGAAGCTGGTCAGAGCTGATGGGGAGATGAATGGAGTAAATGTATGGCAATCCTGAAGGATATTTACATTTAGGCTATGTTCACACTACGAAAGTTACGTAATAATCACAGCCGTCGTTGCCGATTTGCAGCAACGGCCGTGATTACTACGTAGATAACCCATTTGAAATGACCAACAAACCACCCCAAAAATTCAAATAGCTCCTTGTATTGCTGGTCATACCTTGTAATATACAAAGTTGTCCCATCGCTACGCATGACCGTTGAATGTGCTGACTGGTCTCCATTTTCTGTCAGGTCCACCACTCCAGTGCCTTCACTGTAATAGAAAGATTAGTTGTCGGATATATATATATTAAGGGAATATGCTTCACAAAACCCCCAAGGTCTGCCAGCATATATCTAATGTTTAGTCTCTGATAAATGCATTTATGCCAACTTAGGCCTGATCCTTTTGCTCCTCTAAAATCTGCCATCAAAGAGAAGGACAGGTGCCCCCCCCCCCTCATACACAATTGCTGCGATAGTTCCAATGCATGCATTAAATGGATCAGAACAAAAACTCACAGAGTAGTCAACCACACCATTCCATCTGGGGTATGGGCAGTGTACTTTAAAAATTTAAATTTTTAACATGGTTGCTTTTGATGCTGAAGCCACAAGAGAGGGTTTTCCAGGGCACTTTCAGTCCTGCTCCAAAGGAAGTCAGGAATGGGCTGGAGTGAAGATGGTGCAAGGAGACAAAACTGCACAGGCCTCAGGTGGTCTCTTAAAGAGACTCCGTCTGTAGGTTTATGCAGCCCTATCTCAGGGTAGCATAAACTAAGAACAGAGAAGCTGAACAGAATAATGTCTCAACAATAAATAACCAACAGCGCACTTGGCCAATGGCATTAGAACGTCCATCCACATCAGCTCAGACCCCACTTCTCATTCAAGATGTAAGGACATGCTCACAGGCCGATGTGTGCTCTCACCTCAGTCCAAGCCATCCACCCCCACGGAGGATAGACTCCTCCTTCCTCATGCTCATTCATACGATCAGGTCCCTGCCTCAGTGCAGGGGCCTAATAGTCTTATATCAGAGCCTCCTCCCGCTGTGACAGAGCCTCCTTCCGCTGCCTGATCGTGGTTAGGGACAGCGGGGGGAGGCAGGGAGAGAATGACGTTTGGGAAATGTCATGAAGCAGGAACTACCTGCTTTACATAACATTTCCCAAACGTCATTTTGCGGAAAGGGGTTAAAGACCATGTGGAAAAATATAAAACTCAGAAATTAAATATTGACAGTAAACCTTACTTGGTGATCTTAAGAATGTTCTTGCTTCGCAAAAGGTCCAAGACATCATGTGATTTTTCCCTATAAAAGGATTCTCCAGCATATTCATCAAATTCTATGCCAAGTCGCTGTAATACACAAATGGCTGACAATGAACTTATCAGAAATGACATTAAGACCTGAATCCCTTAAGTTCACGTTTTTGCACTTTTGCTTTTTCCTCCTCCTGTTTAAAAGGCCATAGCGCTTGCATTTTTTTCCACAGACCCACATGAGCCCTTATTTTTTGCTAAACCAATTGTACTTTGCAATGAAAGACTTCATTTTTCCCTAAAATATGCTGCAAAACTGGGGGAAAAAATTATTTGCACAGTGAAGTTTTTTTTTTTTCACAAACTTTTTCTTTGCTGTTCACCCTATGGTAAAACTGACATTACATGATTACAACAATAGGTAACTTATTTATCTTAATTTTATCTGACTGCTTTGAAATTTTTTTTTAAACTTTGCCATATCACCATCCTTATAACACTTTTTTTTTTGGTCTATGGGGCTGTGTGAGATGACATTTTCTGTGCCATGGGGGACTTCTATGTTAGCAACACTGATTTCTCACAGGGATCAATGCAGTAGACATCTACTGCATTGATCAATGAAATCAGTAATCCATTACTATGGGCTGGTTGAACCCATAGCAATTGAGTGTCGACCTGGGATCAGCTGCCGTCCCCAGCTGCTGGCGAGCGGTTCAGAACCCTCTCTGAACCCGGGTAGCGACGCAATAACATAAATTTACATCATCCTGGTCTCATGCCATACATTACCCCGTAGACTAGGCCATCAGGGACTACAAGTAATGGTTACATTTTCATTTTATGACATTACCAGCTTTTACACAGACTTCTCCAAACTTAAAGCCCACATGTGGCTTGCTGCTTCATTTTTAGTAACTAAAACTGACCAGTTGCCTGTTCTAGAGATTACCGCAAAGAAGCAGCTGAATGTAATCTGTCTGTTTTATTAAGGTTCAGATTTGTGCTGTGCTTTATTACAAAAAACAAACAAACAAACAAAAAAAACAAAACATACTATACCTTATAGACCTTAGCATATTCCTCAATGCTCAAACCCCTAAAGTGTGTCCATAGAGAAAGGGCTTGTGGATCGCCGCTCTCCAGTTTCCTCATAAATTCCTGCGCAGAACGTTTCATCTCTTCGTCTTTTTCTGCTGCTGCATTGACTTTCACATATACCTGAGCATTGCACATGTAAAACAGTCAGAAGATATAATTTCTTCATTAAGATGAATCAGAGTAAATCCGTACTTGATATCAGAGATGGAGAACCATTGGCTTTCCAGCTGTTGCAAAACTACAATTCCCATCATGCCTGGACAGCCAAAGCTTTAGCTTTGGCTGTCCAGGCATGATGGGAATTGTAGTTTTGCAACAGCAGGAGGGCTGAAGGTCCCCCATCCCTGGTTTATAGAAAACCTAGATAGAAGACTTACTTCAAAGAGGTGCTGTAAAGCATTAGACTTGAGCTTATCTTCACTGCCAAACTTGCTGAATCCAGCACCCAAAAGTCCTAGAAAATGACATTTTGATCACTTTATTTTTAGGAAGGTAGGATTGACAAAAACTGTAATTCTTGGGAGTTTCATTTAGTAATTCTTAATGATATTTTAACACACAAAATATAATATTAAAGGAGAAGTCCCATAAAATGGGAAAAAAAAAAAAAAAAAAAAAAAAAAAGACAGTAAGGCGGGGGAACATAATAAACAAAGTATACTTATCTATCCTTGTGCCCTGTATCGCCGCTCTTGGGTTTCGTTCACAGCCGACAGCCTTTTGCAGATTCTTCAGTTGAAATGTCACATACCCAGATGACTGATTGTTGCTCAGCCAATCAGTAACAGGGGTGGGACACCACCCCAGTCACTAACTGGCTGAGTGGGCAATCGATCAGCCGGGCAGTAATGTTGCAGTATGTCGCATACCCGAATGTTGGGAGAAAATGACAGTTGGTGGTCGTCAGTGAGACCTTGGCGCGATGCAACAGAGGCACAGGGACAGGTAAGTATACTTTCTTATATTTCTGCACCACCCTGGCTTCCTGCCTTTTTTATTTTTATGGGACTTCTCTTTTAAAGGGGTACTCCGACAAAAATGTTTTTCTTACAAATCAACTGGTTTGAGAAAGTTATATAGATTTGTAATTTACTATTTAAAAAAGTATTTCTATACTTATCAGCTGCTGTATGTCCTGCAGGAAGTGGTGTATTCTTTCCAGTCTGACACAGAGCTCTCTGCTGCCTTCTCTGTCCGGGACAGGAACTGTCCAAAGCAGGAAAGGTTTTCTATGGGAATTTGCTACTGCTCTGGAGAAGTTCCTGTCTCAGACAGAGGTGGCAGCAAACAGCATTGTGTCAGACTTCACTCCACTTCCTGCAGGACATACAGCAGCTGTTAAGTACTGGAAGACTCAAGATTTTTAAATAGATGTAATTTAAAAATCTATATAACTTTCTGAAACCAGTTGATTTAAAACAAAAAAAAAAAAATACAAAAAAAAAAAATCACTGACATACCCCTTTAAGGCTATATTACGGGATCATAGTGGGAAAAGGTGTCTGTCTGATAACATTGATAATAATTTATTGTGGCCGTCACTTAACATATAAACGCCTTTTTTCACTATGATCCTACAGTGGGAACATAGTCTAAAACATATGTAGATTATTTGTTTCAGCTGCATATTAACACTTACCAAACTGTAGGCCCCAGTCACCCAAGTAGTTTACTCTGAAAACCTTATTACCAGCTGCCTCCTTGAGGTTTGCTATAAAGTTTCCTGGAGGAAAATAAAAAGTTATAGTAACAAACTATCAGAATCTGTCCCACAAACGAAATGATTTGGTGAACAGTGTGAACAGAGCCTTATATAAACTGTTACAGAAAATATTCAGTAGTCAGCATCGGAGCATTAGTTTTCAGAAATTACACCGGTCGCTGGTTAAAAATCAGCATGAACCCTAAAAAGAACACTGCGCAATGAACAGGAATTATAACAAAAACTATTATCCTCTATGGGCATGGGATAACTCACCTATTATTGTGGAGCGCAAATGTCCAACGTGAAATTTTTTGGCAATGTTGGGTGAACTGCAAAATAGTAAGCAAAAAAAATAAAAATAAAAAAAAAGAATTTATATTTATATATATATATATATATATATATATATATAAATAATTTTTTTTTTTTACTTTTACAATTAAAGGGAACCCGTCACCTGGGATGCGGGCGCACAGCCCGTCCGACCCCCCGGTGCAGCCCCGGATACTTACCCTTTCATGAAAGTCCCACTCCTGGACCCGCTCCCAGAACGAAGATATCCCCGTCGGAAGTCGTGTGCACGCTGCAGAGATGAGACGGCTCCAGTCATTCTCAAGGAGCATCAGACTCCTCTCTGCTGATTAGCATACAGTGCGCGCAAAGATCTCCGTCCCGGGACCGGTTCCAGGAGCGGGACTTGCAGGAAAGGGTAAGTATCTGGGGCTGCATCGGGGGGTTGGGACGGGCTCTGCGCCCACGTCCCAGGTGACAGGTTCCCTTTAATAAGGCCTCGAACACACATCCGCAAAACGTGTCTGTATTCACACACCAATAGAAGTCTTTGGGATCCATATTTTTTGTGGACATTACCTCAGATTATTGATCATTATTTGTGACCGCCATTATTGGCCGTTAAATCATGGCACTTTCCCTTAGTGGAAAAATAGCTCTAAAATGCAACGTATATGAACTGCCATAACAAGGATAATGGACAACATGCTATATTCCCGAAACTACATTAGAACCACCTTTTCTTTCAATACTATATTACTGTAACTGTGTGGCTATTAGTTAAAGAAAAAAAAAATCATAATATGTTCTTATTAAAGGAGAAGTCCAGTAAAAATTTTTCATTAAAAGTATTGTATTGCCCCCCAAAAGTTATACAAATCCCCAATATACACCTATGAGAAATGCTTATAAAGTGCTTTTACCCTGCACTTACTACTACATCAAGGCTTCACTTCCTGGATAACATGGTGATGTCACTTCCTGGATAACATGGTGATGTCACTTCCTGGATAACATGGTGATGTCACGACCCGACTCCCAGAGCTGTGTGGGCTGTGGCTTCGGGAGAGGAGGATGGCAGAGGGACAATGAGGGACACAGGGCACTGGAGGGACACCGAGCATCCCTCTGCCATCATCCTCTCCAGCAGCCACAGCCCGCATAGCTCTGGGAGTCGGGTCGTGACATCACCATTTTATCCAGGAAGTGAAGCCTTAATGTAGTCTTAATGTAGTAGTAAGTGCAGAGAAAAAGTACATTATAAGCATTTCCTGTTATAAGTGTATATTGATGATCAGTATAACTTTTGGGGGCCAATAAAATACTTTACTAAAAATTTTCGCTGGACTTCTCCTTTAAAGAAGTCCAACAAAGATAAAAAAAAATAAAAAAAAATATTAACACTGCAGGTGGGGGCGTATACAGAATGCATACTTACCTGTCCCCATGTCTCTGCAGCAACACATCCCCGCTTCCGCATTTCCCATCGGCATCCCCTTGCAATGTCACGATCCGGCTGATGGATTACCCAGTCACTGACTGGGGTGGGACCAGTGGCGTAGCTACCATAGAGGCAGGGAAGGCGGTTGCTATGGGGCCTGTGGAGGGAGGGGGCCCAGGGAAGATAAGAGCCTCCTGTGTTCTTTTGCTTAACCCCTTATGTACTTATGTGTGTAAGTGACCCAGTGTTACATGCTGCAACACAAAAAAAAAAAAAAAGGGTTAACAATTAGCTCTCTGCCTCACTACTCTGATAACCTCTGACCTCTGTTCTCTGAGCTCCTGCAGAGGTCAGGGGTTATCAGTGCAGGAGTTGTGAAGGAGAGAGAGCTAATTGTCTTCTGTATTAACCCTTTGTTTGTGTTGCAGCATGTAAGAGAACACTGGGTCACTTACACACTGCAGTACCTAACGGGTTAAGCAAAAGGTAGTCTGCTCCTGCACCTATGTATATAACCATGAGGCTCCTAATAGGCTGTTATAGGTAAATACAATGGATGGACAGAACAAGCAGACATTGGCTTTCTCCTCTGCCAGTTACTGTTGTGGTTGCACGCAGGATTCTGCCTCTGGCCACAAGATTTTTTTTGCCACATCACCGAATATATATATTATAGTGTGTAGGGGGGCCCCATACAGTTTTTTGCTATGGGGCCCCATGAATCCTAGCTACGCCCCTGGGTGGGACACCACTGCAGTTACTGACAATCCATCAGCCGGGTCGGGTATCATTAGCTAAAATCCCAGCTAGAGTGGACAACAGGAAGAGGAAGTCCATTACAGGATGTACAAAAGGCAAAAAGTGGGGCAATGGAGAGAATAGAGCGGACACTTTGCCTCAGGAGCAGACGGTAAGCATGAAAGACTACAGAGTGGTGGCAATTCATTTATATGACAGTTCAAAACAGTTTTCACTCCTTTAATATCAGAATAAATGAATGGAGTCATATACATTAGGACAATGTAAATTGTGTAGAAGAAGGGGGGGGGGGGTGAGGGGGCACATACCTGTATTCCACTAATGTCAAACCTTTTGGGAAGTCTGACACAAGCTCAGAGCTAAATCCATACCTACAGCCATCTTGTCTTATTTTGTGCATAACTTTCTGAAATAACAATATAAACCATTATTAGAATACACTGCGCATAATATATATATATATATATATATATATATATATTCTTTCCGGGACTGTGCTTGAAATCCAAATTTTCCCATAAGAAATCACTGAAATGTAAACAATTGGTTCCACACCCCAAAATAATGTTTATTCTGAACAACATGTAAAACTAATGGAACAAACATTTGAAACAGCAGAATATGTGATATTATAAGTTACTGTACAGTATGACAATCAGTATGTGGTGTATAATGTAAAGTAAGAGCGTAAACCTGAAGAAACAGCAGCAGTTTGTATTTACAGAATGGAACTGCAGATCCCCATAATGTAGTAGCGTAGTACAACAGGCTAGAATAGAGAAGCAGGGCTGCTGTCAGAGGTCTGTGTGGTCACATGACAGCAATGGGGAAGGGGGTGTGTTCAGCATGGGCCAATCAGGAAGTGAGAATCACAGAGGTGTGCAGGACGACAGTGTTAGAAAAATTTTTACACAGCAGTAAGTGTAGGCACATTATAGCGGTAGTGTGGATAGCTGAGTGTAAGTGCAGGCACATTATAGCAGGAATGGTAAGTATGGTAAACACAAGGGCTGACAGAGAATGCAGGGAGCATGAAGGAATGAGCAGGACATATGTGGGCACTCTCTGTCCGGGGAGAGAAGGGTTACAGCTATGAAGATATCAACTTCACAGTCCTGTCCCCTGATGCAAGCCCGAGCCTGAAGTGGGTACCACTGTGTATGTATGTGCGTATCTATCTATCTATCTAATCTATATACACACACACATACATAATCTCCCCTATGTTTTACATAATGAATTAAAACTTACCTTAACTAATAAAGGTCTGTTGACTTTGAAAGTCAGGATTCCTCGTGCCAAGCCGAACTCACTAACTACAGAGTCTACAACCAGCTGCAATACAAAGAGGATGTCATTTACTGAGGATATTTGTAATACTATAAGGCTATGTTCACATGTCAGTATTTGTACCCAAAATCAGGAGGAAGATTTGCACAATTTGTGTGTTTCCAATCCACTCCTGGTTTTGGGTAAAAAAAAAAATAAAAAAAATATATTGACCAAAATACTAAGTGAAATACTGCGTGTGAACATAGCCTTTATATATTTATGACATTAAAACGAAATTCACTGCTTCGATTGCTGAAATCTTTTTTAGACTCCCCTAACCTTTACAGTGGCACAATCCATTTTTGAAAACGCCACGCAGTTCCCACAATCACAATCTGTGCCAGTATCTAAATGTTCCCTTCGGCCTGCTCAATGTACTGGAGGTGGGCTTGGCTCCCCCAGTGTACCGACATACCCTTCCCTCGGTGATGTGGCTAGGGGGGCTCTGGGCCCCCTCTAGTGCATAGAGCAGGCCAAAAGAAACGGAGCAGTTTGTGGAAACTGGGGCAGCGTTTTAAAAAATGGACCGTGCCACCATGATGTATGTGCCAAAGCCAACCAGGTAGTCTAAAGGCCCTTTTTCATGGGCTAATGTTAAAGGGGTTGGCCACTTTATAGTAAAATTGCTCAAAGTACAGTAGTAGTAGGTGTACTCACTGTATATACTGACAGCAGCTCTCTGTGTACCTCATACAGCTACAATCTATCTCCCCTCCCCTCCTCTAGGCTGTGCTGTCCTGCTCTGTGGTGTTCCTGTCCATAAAATGGCCGACATGGAGGAGCATGTGACCATGCCCCGCCCCCCAATGTCCACCACTGAGCCTGTATATGTCTATGAAGGACACAGGGGGCGGGGCATGGTCACATGCTCCTCCATGTCAGCCATTTTATGGACAGACTCACCACAGAGCAGGGCAGCACAGCCTGGTGGGAGGAGAGTCTGATTTTAGCTCTGTGAGGCACACAGGGAGCTGCTGTCAGTATATACAGTGAATACACTTACTAATACTGTACACTAAGCAATTTATTTAAAAGTGGTCAACCCCTTTAAGGAAGAAGCAACCACCGACCTGTCAAATCAGCACTCGTTTTCTCATGCAGGCCCTGACTGCAGGACAAATAACACCAAATTAAAGGGGTTTTCCAAGCAAAGGAGACTGATAGCCTATCCTCAGGTTAGGCCAACTATAGCTGGTCATCTGGTGCCAACACAGACACAGTCAAAGTGAACATGGCATCGCTGCAGCACCTGGCACCACTGCTACCATGATGATGTAACAATAGTGGTATCGGCAATGGCTACAAGGCTGGATAACCCCTTTAAACACTTATTCTGTAGGTGCAAAGAGGAAAAAAAAAAACAACAACTTGCTTTGCATTACCTTATCTAACAGTTTCTGCGTCTTTTCCTGGTAAAAGGCGGCATCACCGGGATCATCAAACACAGACTTCACAAAAATCTGAAAGTCAGCAGATGGGCTAGAGGGGATGTCACGAAAAACAAAAGTTAGGTGCATGTTCACACAACAGATTTTTTATTTATTTTTTGCAGTGGATTTGTACTTTGATATGCTATGGAATTGCATTAAACGAGTTTTATTACATGTGACAACCCACCATAGGTTCTATATCTAGAAGTGGCCTGTTCTATAGTGTTTCTGTAACTCCCATAGAACTCTCCCACAGCTCCTGGCCCCCAATTCTTCCTGGCTTCCATTGACGCATTGCCTCAGCAAGAACAGTAAAGAAAAGTGGGGACTCACGCTTGATTGGAATCCTGAGCACTGAGAACTTAAAGGGGTATTTCATTCAAACTTAACTTTTGGTATGTTGCTGCCCATTCCATATGATCTATATGTTCTGAGCTGCTTTTTGCTGAAGACACAAAAATCTGTGTGTCAGCCTCTCTCTCTCTCCATCTCCCCCTCCTCCCTTCTGAGATGGCTGATGTAAAAAAAAAAGTCCCTATCTGCAACTTTGTAATGTCGGGAGGATTAATCACAGTGAGTTCATCACCAACTTGACCTCAAAATGACCCTCCCAGCATTACAAAGAAGCTACAAAGTTGCAGATACAGCCTGCCATAAACTTGTTTAAATCTGCAATCTCAGAAGGGAAGGGAGAGGAGACAAAGAAAATCTCACACACAGATTTTTGCGTCTTCAACAGAAAGCAGCAGCTAAGAACTGGGGGAAGGAGACTGAACAGATAACAACATGTATGGAATTAATTGTTAGTCTCACCACGGGCAGCAACATATCAAAAGTTATGTTTGAGTGGAATACCCCTTTAGGGTAGCTTCACACGTACCGCATCCGCAGCGGATTTCACGCTGCAAGTTTGCAGCGAAATCCGCTGCGGATCCTGTACTGTGAAGCTGAATGAGTCCCATACAACCCCCTGCACCCCGCTGCCGGCCGGCCGCAGCCCCAAGCATACATTACCTGCTCGGTGCCGCGACTGTGTGTGATTGGGGAGTCGGGGGCGTCACACACAGTCGCGGCACCAAGCAGGTAATGTATGCTCGGGGTTGCGGGCGTTCGGCCAGGAGGGTTAAGGGGGCCGGGGCTGCAGCCGGTGGGTTAAAGAGGCCAGGACTGCGGGCTGCAGGGGGTTAAAGGGGCCAGGTCCCATACACGCAGCGGATCCGATATATCCGTGATATTTTTAAAACAATTGGATACAGTCAGCTAAGCTGTCTCATAGATAGTTGGAGCTCATGCTTGTGGGGTAAAATAATCCTCATACCGTTTCCTGTGGACTGGGACTGCATGAACACGATGAAGGATTTTTTCTGCCGGAACTCCCAGCACTTGGGAAACCTACAGCAAATAATAGGACAAGAAAACATAATACGTATGTGCACAGATTAGTCACTTAAAGGGGTACTCCAGGGAATAAAAAAAATATCTTTCAAATCAACTGGTGTCAGAAAGTGCCAGAGATTTGTCATTTACTTCTATAAAAAAAAAAAAAAAAAAAACTCCAGTCTTCCAGTACTTATCAGCTGCTGTATGTCCTGCAGGAAGGGGTATATTCTTTCCAGTCTTCAGAGGTTTCCTATGGAGATTTGCTCCTGCTCTGGACAGTTCCTGACATGGACAGAGGTGGCAGCAGAGAGCACGTGTCAGACTTGAGAGAATACACCACTTCCTGCAGGACATCCAGCAGCTGATAAGTACTGGAAAATACAACAAAAGACGCAGTGGTCACCCTTGAGTGTTTATAACAGTTCCTGCTGGGATGAGTGTCCATCTAGCCCTGATCTCCCAGCATGCACTGCTGTCACCCTGTCCTGACAAGGACACCGCCTCTGTACCTGCTCCGCTATTGCTCTCCTGAAGTAACAAGCCATGGCTGTAAGCACTGCAGCTAGCTACACACAGACAGACAGACTTCCAGCAGCCGCAGGGATACGCGTCAGTAGGCTGACAGCACCATGTGAACAGAGGACAGGACACACAGGAAGCGGCTTCTCTCCAGACACACGTGCTTCCCTATGACCCGCCCCCCCGGGCGCGGCCTCCAATCACAGGCCGCGCTGGTCACGTGACCGCGCTGGAGGGAAGGCCTGAAAGTGTGCGACACTGGAGGAGACAGCGGGAAGGAGACGGTACCGGGGTGAGGGCGTGCAGATGCCGGTCCTCGCTATGTACACACGGGCACGGTGCCCGCTACATACCGAGGAACAGTGCATATTGCTCTACTTTTTATTTGGTGTTGGCATGCGGCTATAGAGCAGGGATGGGAACCTGTGGCCCTACAGCTGCAAAACTACAACTCCCATCATGCCTGGGCAGCCAGAGCTTCATCACGGGAGTTGTTTTAGAACTGCTGGAGGGTGCAAGGTTACCCACACCTGCTCTACTAGTTCCATCAATGTAAGTCTAATGCTACGTTTACACGGAGCGATTATCGGGCGAATTTTCGCGATAACGATCGAAATTCGAACGATAATCGTATGTGTTTACACGGCGAACGATCGATAAATCATTCATTTTGATCCTTTAACATGTTCTTAAATTGTCGCTCGCAAAAAATTCGCCGATCGTTCCGTGTAAACAGTTGTCGCGCCATAGTCCGGCCTCCCGCAGCCCCGCTCGCCGTCTGGCCCCCATGCTCGCCGCCTGGCCTGCCCGCCGCCCCCCGAGCGCCGCCGCTCATCTGCAGCCCCCTGCGCCGGCTTGATTGCCACCCCCGCCGCTCCGATGGCCACCCCTGCCGCCCCGATCGCCACCCACGCCGCCGCTCCGCTCCCCAGCTATATCTCCTGATCACAATGGGTCTCAGCAGTGACACCCGCTGCAATCAGTAACTTTTGATATGCCAATTTACAATACCTGATGACGTGTCAAAAGTTATTTTTAATGAAAGTGACACGTTAAAGGTTTCCATCATTTCCCGATTCTCCCTTCTTTTTTCCAGCTTATACAAATTTAACTCCTAGATGACCCTGGACATACAGTGACGCCCTGGCCGCTTGTCACCAGACAACCCAGGGCGTAACTGTATGTCCTGGGTGTTTATCCCGCTATGAAGCTCGCTCCAGAGTGTATGCAATCTATTGATTGAAGGTAAAAGTCCCCTAGGGGCCTTAAAATGTGTAAAAAAAAAAGTTAAAATTGTTTTTAAAAATACCCCAAAGCCCTTTCCCCAATAAAAGTTAAAATCACCCCCCTTTCTCATTATATAAATAAAACTTATAAAAATAAACATATTTTATAGCTTCGCGTGCGGAATTGTCCGATCTATTAAAATATAACAATCGTCATCACGAACAGCGAACGGCGTAAACGAAAAGGGGGAAAAAAGTGTCAGGATTACCAAATTACCAAATATGGTATAGTACATTACGCAGACACAGGAACCCCCCAAACGTTACCATATTGCATTCTTTTTTACTATTTCACCTATTTATATCTTCATAAATAATATATTTGGGATTCCATCATACATGTTATGGTAAAATAAAAGACGCCATTACGCAGCACAACTATTCCTGTAAAAAACAAGCACTTACATGGCCTGTAGATAGAAAACTGAGAGTGCTAGAGCTCTTAGAAGGGGAGGAGGAAAAAACGAAAACGCAAAAATGAAAACCTCACAGAGGGGTGGGCCTTTACCTCACAGAGGGGTGGGCCTTTACCTCACAGAGGGGTGGGCCTTTTTCCTCACAGAGGGGCGGGCCTTTTTCCTCACAGAGGGGCGGGCCTTTATCTCACAGAGGCGGCCCTTTACCTCACAGAGGGGCAGGCCTTTACCTCACAGAGGGGCGGGCCTTTACCTCACAGAGAGGCGGGCCTTTAACTCACAGAGGGGCGGGCCTTTACCTCACAGAGGGGCAGACCTTTACCTCACAGAGGGGTGGGCCTTTACCTCACAGAGGGGTGGGCCTTTACCTCACAGAGGGGTGGGCCTTTACCTCACAGAGGGGTGGGCCTTTTTCCTCACAGAGGGGTGGGCCTTTTTCCTCACAGAGGGGCGGGCCTTTATCTCACAGAGGGGCAGGCCTTTACCTCACAGAGGGGCGGGCCTTTACCTCACAGAGAGGCGGGCCTTTAACTCACAGAGGGGCGGGCCTTTACCTCACGAGGGGCGATCGCTGCTCCAACATCCTCCTTACACTCAACAGGCACATGCTCACCGCCTCTCGGGGACGTCGTGGAGATTACAGCAGCACTGACACGCTGAAGAGAAGACGCCCAGATGAGCAGTTGGGGGTCATTTACATAGAGCGCAGGACTTTATGAATGTAAGCTTGTCCTTTATATGCAGACTATAGGAATATGTTTTGGAAGTGTGCTGGGTTCATGTAGCAACATGTTTCCTTAGCGTTATAGCGATTTCTTTTTAGTGATTGGTTCCCTTTAAAGGGATAGTTCACCAATTTTTTTTTTCTTTCAAATTAACTGGTGCCAGAGATTTGTAATTTAATTCTAATAAAAAATGTTTTTTTTATAATTTTGCTGAATGGATTGTAAACAAGCTATTGGTTATTGTTATTTGAAGATTTGTATTTTAATGATGAAATTTATAATAAAAATTATAAATAAAAAAAACATACTGCTGTATGTCCTGCAGGAAATGGTGTATTCTTTTCAGTCTAGATGGCAGGAGAGGTTTTTTTATGGGGATTTGCTACTGCTCTGGACAGTTCCTGACATGGACAGCAGAGAGCACTGTTTCAGACTGGAGAGAATACACCACTTCCTGCAGGACATACAGCAGCTGATAAGTACTGGAAGACTCAAGATTTTTTAACAGAAGTAAATTGCATATCTCTGGCACTTGTTGGAACCAGTTGATTGGAAAGAAAATAAAAAAAATAGCAAACTACCCCTTTTAATTCTTTGCTGATCTTTTGCTTGTCCTCAGGAAATATCTTGACCCTTTTCTGTATTTATATTTTTACAGGAATCCATCATGACAACATCTTCCGTTTCCAAGGTAATTTCCTATTGTTTGGTGGTAAAATGTGTTTTTTGGTATTGGCTTTTAGTAGCTTATTGTTACATTGTGTGCCTGGAGCTGCAGGACAAAGCCCTCCAAGGACCAATGATACAGGAGCCCATATAGTCACGAGTAGAATCTCTTTAGACTGTATGTAATATGGGGCTATACAAGCTCAGGTCTGTACACCTCACTGGTAAAGCTCTTATTGCCCTCTTCTTTAAAGAGGATGTACCACCAGGTACATCCTCTTTAACCTAAACCCACAGATCGACTGGCGCCGGCACGGGGAAGCCGGTGCCGCGGTCTGTTTTTCGGTGTTCCTGTGCACGGCGCCGTTCTATGCACCTGAACCAGCCGGTGCTCAAGCACTGGAGGTAGGCCGGGCCGCCCCCAGTGGGAGGGAATTCCTTCCCCTGTATGACGCGGCTCCATTCATTCTAATAGAGCCGCATCATACAGGGGAGGGAATTCCCTCCCACTGGGGGCGGCCCGTCCCACCTCCAGTGCTTGAGCATCGGCCGGTTCCGGTGCATAGAACGGCGCTGTGCACGGGAACCGGGCCTCGGTCCGAAAAATGGACCGTAGCACGGCTTCTCCGTGCCGGCGCCGTTCGATCAGTGGGTTTAGGTTAAAGAGGATGTACCTGGTGGTACATCTTCTTTAAGTGCAATGTAACAATTCATGTTCTTGCATTGTTCTGTTATTGTTATTGCTTCCATAAATTCATATATCCCTGTAAGTCTAAACATTGTGCCAAATCATTTAGTAATTTATAGGGGTTATCTGGCGCTTTAGAGTTCTTAAAGGGGTACTCCGGCGAAAATCTTTTTCTTTCAAATAAAGTGGTTTAAGAAAGTTATGTAGTTTTAAAGTGTCACTGTCGTTTAATTAATTAATTAATTAATTAATTTTATTTATTTATTTATTTATTTATTTTCAGAAATCAATAGTACAGGCTATTTTAAGAAATTTTGTAATTGGGTTTATTAGCCAGAAAATGCATCTTTAGCATGTCTTCATGGTTTTCTATGGAGAGGGGAGGGGTGGAGGGAGATAAGGCACCAAAACAGGACAACAAAGAGTTAATTTACAGCTACATCACCGGCTATCTTCTCTGAAGTCAGCACTCTAAATACCGCTTTCACACAGGTCCCGCTGTGTAATCCTTCATTCACTGCTCTCTTCTGCCGACTTATCTCCCTCCTTCATCCTCCCCTCTCCATAGAACAGACAGGGCTTGACTGATGTAAAAGAGTCAAGATTTCCTGATAATGAGCCGTGAATGAGAGAGGGGGGGGGGGGGGAGACCTGGGGAAAGTCTTTTTGAATGCAGATAATGGCAGATTTGCCTAATAAACCCAATTACAAAGTTTCTTAAAATCGCCTGGACTATTGATTTCTGCAAAAAAAAAAAAAAAAATTGTCTTTCTTTCTGTGTTCCAGATGGGGTAGTGGCTGCCTCTACTCGTGTAGTGTGGAGGAGTAGTTTATTACAGTTTAGGGCAAGGGCTGCATGGACATTGCTAACGATGTCCGTGCAGCCTTTGCAAATCATTCGAGTCATGTAATACGCTCAGTAAACGAGCCCCGATCTAGCAGATCAGTGTTCATGTAAATTATTGATCAGGCTGCCATCAGACCATCTAATAGGACAATTAGGCTTCAATGTCGCTTCAAATTTGCTATTCAGAATTCCAGGAGATTTAGGTGGCAGCCCAACCGGGAGCTATACAAGATATTTATTAATCTGCATGAATAATCTGATACATGATTTGTCCATTTCTTGTCTAATTATAAGGGCTGCTTCGTGTTCAAGCCTAGTGCAAAGAAGAAAAAGCGTTCTCTTACTGCAGGTGTGTATATGGTACTGATAGGGGAAGACTATAATCCGCTGGCTTCATATTGTGCGTTTTAGATGGAATTGTTTTGCCATTGCTGTGCAGGACTGTACCAGCAGAGTGCTGATCTAATGTGAATGTGTAAGCTCAGATCTTAGTGCTTTCTCTTGGATCACACCAAGTATATTGGTCAGTATTTATAGCCTAATCCAGAAGGAAGCGTGCAAATTCTTTTCAGAAAAGTGTGCAAATCTTTTCATTCGAGCTTTCTCTGTGGGTTCCTCTCCTGCTTTTGGCTTACTGGGCACCTGGCGTAAACCATGTTGACCCGATCTTCGTGAAATTCATTCTGCGGCTGGAAGTTTGGGAATCCGTAATATGACCATGCTGGGTCGGTTCTGTGCATGAGCCCAATTGGATCAGAATGGGGGTCACAGACAGTACCGACCTGATGCGGTTGTGTCCATGGGTACTCAAACTTCTGGACGCAGAATGGATTTCATACTAATCCTTGTTTACAGGTATACTTTGAATACTGACCAAAATGTGGACTAAACACTGATGAAAAAGCTCCTATGGTGTCTCCTCATCCTTTGTCACACATTGATATTCATTATGACTATGTGCAGCTGATAAACCTTCTTAAAGGGGTTGTCCTTGAAAAAATTATACTTAGCCATGCTGCCTGGGCTGTGGGGGACTTGTCAGTAACGTATACTTACCTTTTTTCGCCCCCCCCCCCCCCCCCCCCCCCCCCAACGCTGCAGTGTTTTTATAACATCTGATGACATCCTGTTTCAATAGGAAATGGCTGCTCAGCATAGACTGTATGCTGAGCAGCCATTTCGGGTGGGAGCGGCACGTCAAAACGATGACACCTGCGCAGAGCCGGCGGCCTGGGAACCTGCAGCAGCGTGGGAGCGGAACAGGTAAGTATACATTACTGACATGCCCCCCACAGCCTCGGCAGCATGGTGAAGTATATATTTTTTTTCCTGGACAACCCCTTTAATTGGTTAGCAGTATTTATGGCAGAGGAAGAGGCTATTATAGTTTGTAATATTATAGACACAGGAGTTTGCATAGGTGCCTTGATTAAGGAATGATAAGATATTTTTATTTTATGTATAATGCACTGAGTGAAGAAGCGTTGTGGTTGCAATGGTGGTCATTTAAACTAAGGAGGAGATTTATCAAACATGGTGTAAAGTGAAACTGGCTCAGTTGCCCCCAGCAACCAATCAGATTCCACCTTTCATTTTCCAAAGAGTCTGTGAGGAATGAAAGGTGGAATCTGATTGGTTGCTAGGGGCAACTGAGCCAGTTTCACTTTACACCGTGTTTGATAAATCTCACCCTAAATCTTTTTACCTTGGTCTACTACATATACATTTTGTTAGGCGTATGTTTTTTGTCACGGATGAACCACAGACAGCTGTCTCTCTTATATTTGTAGCTGACTATTTTGTTGAAAGTCTAAAGAATTCTGAAGATGGCAAAAAACGTTTCGAGAGCTGTCAGTCACTTTGGCAGCAGATGAAATTTCAGACCGAGGTCAGTGGAATCCAATATAAGTTGAGGGGTAGTAAATTTCTTCTTGATCACAGGCTGACTTGCTAACTTGGTATAATCTTAAAGAGGTTGTCTTTAGCCATGCTGCCCCGGTCAGCAATGTATACTTACCTGTCCAGCTCCCCCGCCGTTGCCAGTTCCATGGCGCTTCTGCAACAAAGATTCACTGACACCCTCTTTAATATGATTTGTAATCATAGGGAAACTATCAGCAGGTTAGAAGAAACAAACCAGGGGATATGTCCCTATTGCACATGGGACGCTGAGGATGAAGGTAAGTTTCTTACCTTCATGCTCGGCACCATTTCTGTGCTATAAGCAGTTTAACCCCTATACTTATTAGACGCTTTGATGCACTGTGGTGCACCGATCAGCCCCTGGCCTGGCCCTCCTAATATCAGCAGGGTGAGACGGCCGAGGCGAGACAGCAAAATTAGCTGGAGGATTAAACTACTAATAGCACAGAAATGGTGCAAAGGATGAAGGTAAGAAACGTACTTTCATCCTCAGCGCCCTGTTCACTATAGGGACATATCAAGAGCCTCTTCTAACCTGCTGGTATTTTTTTCTTTAAAGGGTACCTATCATTTGGAGTGGACGGCAGGATACGCCGCAAAAATCCTGTCAGTGGGCTGTCCTTTCAGGCGCGCGCAAGAGGCGGATCTCATACATACACTTACAATACAGCCAAAGGCCGAGCCGGAAGCAATCTACCTCCTGCATGCGCCCGAAGGGACATCCCACTGGCAGGATTTTTTCGGCGTCTCCTGCCGCCCATTTCAAACCATAGGCACCCTTTAAAAAGGACCTGTCACCCCCCGTGCTGTGGCAGAGCCCAGCTGACACCCCCCCCCCCTTCCCCCCCCCCCCGGTGGAGACCCTTGTACCCGCTCCCGTTACCAAGATATCGCCGTCGGAAGCCTAGCGCTCACTCATCAGAGATGAGTTCGACGGTCATAGAGAATACAGCTCCATTCATTCTCTATGAGCGTCGTACTCATCTCTGATGAGCGCGCGTTGGGCTTCCGATGGCGATATCTTGGGAGCGGGTCCAGGAGTGGGACCTCGTGCACGGGGTAAGTATAAAGGTCTCCACCGGGGGGTCGGCCCGGCTCTGCCCCGGCACGGGGGGTGACAGGTTCCCTTTAAGTTTTCTTTACAGTAAGTCTGGGTTCACACTACGTTTTTGCAATCCGTTTTTTTCAAAAAACGGATGCATTTGTGTGTCCATTGACTTCCATTGTAAAAAAAAAAGTGGATCAAAACGGACCAGTTTTTTTTAACGGACACAAAAGTAGGGTCAGCTATGTTTTTCTGTACGTTAAAAAAAAACGTATCCGTTTTGATCTGTTCTTTTTACAATGGAAGTCAATGGAAAAAGGGATCAAGACAGATGCACACGAATGCACCCGTTTTTTGAAAATAACGTAGTGTGAACCCAGCCTAAACCGTAAAAACTTAAATACTGCAGATGATAATAAATAAGCAGCTTCTCAGTCGAGCAGTCACTTTATGTTTCAGCAATTGCAGGAAGAGCTGAACAAGAAGCTTTTTGACAGTCTCATCTGCTTTTTGAAGAAGTCTCATTCAGATTTCCACCAGACAAAGAATGACTGGAACTGCAGAGTGAGATCCAGTGAAATCCCTACGGCCGCCCTTCTGCTTGGTAAGTCCTTCCTCTTTTATTATTTTATTAAAGGGGTTATCAAGCACTACAAAAACATTTCCCCCCTCTCTTGTCTCCAGATTGGGTGGGGTTTCAAACTCAGTTCAATTGAAGTAAATGGAGCTTAATTGCAAACCACACCTGACCTGGAGACAAGAGAGGGGAAAGAGTGGCCATGTTTTTGTAGCGCTGGATAACTCCTTTAATATTTTCATCAGGACGATCTAGCTGGCCTTCTTGTAGACACAGAAATTTCAGCAGATCATGCAGGAGTAGCTAGGAAGATCTTTATTAAGGCATTGTGCCACCATTAAAATTTAAAACGGTTATTCAGCCTTAAAAAAACATGGCCACTTTTTTCCAGAGACAGCACCGCTTGTCTCCAGGTCAGGTGTGGTTTGCAATTAAGCCCCATTAACTTCAATAGAACTGAGTTGCAAAACCTGCACCTAATTTGGAGCCAAGAGTGGTGCTGTCTCTGGAAAAAAAGTGGTCATGTTTTTCTAATGCTGAATAACCCCTTTAATTTCTCAGTTCACCGTGTAGTGGTGGCAAGCTGTAATTGTGGTTCCACCACTAAGGCCCCGTTCCCACTGAGCAAAACTAGCGGAATTGTCCGCCGCGGAATGCCGTTAGCCTCCCGCTCATAATGGGAGTCTATGGGAGGCGCGCGCTCCTGTCTGTGCTAGTTTTGCTCAGTGGGAACGGGGCCTTACAGTAGACAGCAACAAACCACGAGATAGAGTGGGGAGAAGACCACAGCTGCAGCTCTTC
This sequence comes from Dendropsophus ebraccatus, assembly GCF_027789765.1. NCBI lineage: Eukaryota > Metazoa > Chordata > Amphibia > Anura > Hylidae > Dendropsophus > Dendropsophus ebraccatus. The sequence continues at coordinate 26,789,784 of NC_091459.1, forward strand.
CACTCTCCGCTCTGAATTAAAAAAAAAAAAAAAAAAAGTCAGACTTATAATGGGCTCTACAGCTGCGGTTCTCTCCTGATTGGTCTGGGTCTGCTCCGGACTGTTTAAAACTTTTGACAACAGGTACACAGTAAAGATTAAAGGGATATACCACCCAACATATTAGGGGAGATTTATCAAACATGGTGTAAAGTGAAACAAGCTCAGTTGTCCCTAGCAACCAATCAGATTCCACCTTCATTTTCCAAAGAGTCTGTGAGGAATGAAAGGTGGAATCTGATTGGTTGCTAGGGGCAACTGAGCCAGGGTCACTTTACACCATGTTTGATAAATCTCCCCCATTATTCCTTATCCACAGCATGGTGGCTTAGTGGTTTGCACTGGGTCCTGGGTTCAAATCCCACCTAGGGCAACATCTGCAAGGAGTTTTTTTTCTATGTTTGCGTGGGTTTTCTCTGGGTACTTCGGTTCCTTACAGACAGGCGAATTTCGCACATTCTTCCTCACATGCACTAGTAAGAAGGAGTCTTGGTGCAGCACTCACTTATGGTCCTATTAGACATAAACGAGCAGATCGGCGCTCGTTTACTGGGCCTATTATACAACTTGATTATTGTTTAGCGAAGACTGCACAGACATTGTTAGCGATGTCTGTGTAGCCCTTGCCCTAAAGTGTCATACATCACCTCTCCACGCTTCCGGTCTCCTCCTGCCCTCTGCTTTCTCTCCCGGTGCCGCGTCTGCAGCTTCAGAGCGGCTTGTCTGAGCTGACAGGCAGCTCAGCCAATCACTGGTCAGGACCGATGTGGCCAGTGATTGGCTTAGTGGCCTGTCAGCTCAGATAGGTTGCTCTGAAGCTGCAGCCGCATTGCCAGGAGTGAAAGCAGAGGGCGGGAGAATGGAGAGGTGATGTACGACAGTTTATTTAATCGTTAGCCGTCGGCTGTGCATCGCTGTTAAATGTAGCAATACGTGGTCGGACGATGATTTTAGGTCCAGACATAAAGACACGATCACTGGCTGATCGGTGTCTCTATTACACAGAGTGATAATTGGCCAAATTGTCCAGATTCAGCCGATTATCACTCCCATGCACGATCTGTGCTCCATTCAGATTCTTTCTCACTACAGTAATACAGGTGACTGTGGACAGCCGAGTAGTCTGGAGTCCAAACAGCAGGTTCCAGATCATAGACTGCTTTCTCTGTAATATGATGTGTCCTTCTAGGTGTGAATGTCACTGACCATGAGGTGACTTTCAACAGCCTCTCGGATGTTCTTAATGAACATGTGACTCCATACGTGGTTTTGTTGCAAGCAAAGGAATGTCCAGGTAAGAACTTTCTTTTTGTGATTTACCCCCTGCAGGTTCTTTTTTTTTTTTTTAGTTTCCCCTCATATATAGTTATTTAACCCCTTCTGGACCGGGCTAATTTTCGTTTTTGCGCTTTTGTTTTTTCCTCCTCGTGTTTAAAAGGCCATAGCACTCGCAGTTTTTCACCTACAGACCCACATTTTTTGCGCCACTAATTGTACTTTGCAGTGACAGGCTGAATTTTTCCATAAAGTATGCTGTAAGACCAGAAAAAAAATTAAATGTGTGGTGAAATTGAAAAGAAAACAACACATTTTTTTAATTTGGGGAGCATTTGTGTTTACGCCGTTTGTCCTAGGGTAAAACTGACATGTTATATATGTTCCTTAAGTTGTTACGTTACAACGATATGTAACTTGTGTAACTTTTATTTTATTTGATGGCTTTTATAAAATTAAAACCTTTTTTTTCGAAAATAAATGTTCCTGAAAATCGCTTTATTAACATGCTTAGCTGGCACGGCGATCGGACCGTGCCCGATAATTGCCGCAGTCCCGGGCTGTAGATAGCACCCGGGATCATGGCGGTACACAACGGGGTCACCGTGCAACCCCTCTCTGAACACCCCCACCCGCATGAGGACGTACAGTTATGCTCTCATGCGGGAAGGGCTTAAAGAGTACTTTTTTTCCTGTTTGTATGTAATCGAATAGTTTTGCCATTTTTGTAAACTTTAGTTTGTAATACACAGCTAGTCTTAGAAGCCCATGGTATGGCAGGAAGGTGACCACTATCTCACTGCTTAGGGTTCCCTGTCATGTGGGGATATGTACTAGAGCAGGGGTAGGGAACCTTGGCTCTTCAGCTGTCGCAAAACTACAACTCCCATGTATTTCCTTCCAGGAATAAAGCAGCTTCTTCAGAAACTCCTTTCCCAGCTTATGGGATGCGGAGCAGACCTGGATGTTGATGAAGAGGATGACCATGCTCCTGTCTCTCAGAGAAAGATGAACTGCTCCATGGCCTCCCTTTCTGGATGGTATCTGAAGATTTTAATGGTAATTCTCACTATACTCATTGAACCCATTGAGGAAACTTAGTACAGTTACAATGGCCTGTGAGCCTGAACAAGATCATTGGAACCATAAACACTGATAAAACAGCCAAACATGCTGTGAGTGAAACAAGTATGAAATCTATAGAATCTAACCTGCAGATAGCTCCCTATTGCGCATGCAGCGCTGAGGATGAAGGTAAGTCTCTTACCTTCCTCCATGACACCGTTCCCACTGTTGGGGGGAGGACAGGATATAACCAGTATATTCCATTGAAGGGGTTCAGTCACAGATATCTTATTGGGAATGGTTTTCCACCCAGTAGGAATCTCAAGTGTCCCAGATAAGATTAAAGGCATTCACTTTAGTCTGCTGCCACTGCCGAGAGGTACTCATGCCCTTGACCTCTGTGATCCTAGTTAAAGGGGTTGGCCATTTTATAGTAAAATAGTTCAGTGTACAGTATTGGTAACTGTATTCATTGTATATACTGACAGCAGCTCCCTTTGTACCTCATACAGCTACTGTTCTGCTCTGTGGTGAGTCTGTCCATAAGATGGCTAACATGGAGGAGCATGTGACCATGCCCCGCCCCCAGTGTCCACCATAGACATATACAGGCTCAGTGTTGGACACTGAGTAGCGGGGCATAGTCACATGCTCCTCCATGTCAGCCATCTTATAGGCAGCCTCACCACAGAGCAGGATGGCACAGCCTGGGGGAAAGGGGGTGGGGGTCTGATATTACTCTATGAGGTACACAGAGAGCTGCTGTCAGTATATACAGTGAGTACACTTACTAATACTGTACACTGAGCTATTTTACTATAAAGTGGCCAACCCCTTTAAGAGTTCAGAAGTTTTTTTTTTAACTTTAGATAACCTAAAGTTTGTAAACTATGGGGGACATTTATCAAACATGGTGTAAAGTGAAACTGGCTCACTTGCCTCTAGCAACCAATCAGATTCCACCTTTCATTCCTCACAGACGCTTTGGAAAATGAAAGGTGGAATCTGATTGATATTTGATAAATCTCACCCTATGTATGTAAAATAAATTTAGTTACTGTTCCCTACACATTGGTTGTGTGCTTATTCCGGGCTGTCGATGTAACAATAAACAATTCTCATTATTTGTTTTTATATTTAACTGAAGAAATCAAGTTCTCCTAAGAAAAAAAGACCAGTATCGTCAGAAGGTTTCCAAGCACCTCCTATAGTTGTGGTTTTCAAAGATCTAGAAAGTTTTACATCTTCTGTACTGCAGGAATTCATTGTTATTAGCAGGTATGTAGCCAGGAAGGTCAGTAGTCTTTAATAATGACATCTAAAGGAAGTATAACAAGTGACAAACACACAAAGGGTCCTATTACTCGGGGTGATGAAGGCCCGATCAATATTGTAGACAATCTGCTAGATCAGCGCTCGTTTACTGGGCCTGTTACGCGGCCCGATAATTGTTTAGCAAGGGCTGCACCAACATCATTAGCGATGTCCGTGCAGCACTTGCCCAAACAGTTAACACTTTACCGGTCCACGCTCCCGGACTTCTCCTGCGTTCTTTATGCGTCCTGCCACCGGGCGCTGTGGCTGTCTGAGCTGAGAGGCCGCTCTGAAGCTACAGCCGTGGGGTGCATGCAGAGCGCAGGATAAGACTGGGATCATGGACAGGTAAAGTGCTCTCTGCTGCCACTTCTGTCCATGTTTAGAACTGTCCAGAGCAGTAGCCAATCCTATAGAAAACCTCTCCTGCCTCGGACAGAGGTGGCAGTAGACTGAAAGGAAAATCCCACACACACAGCTGATGTAATGTTTCCACTCCCCTTTAATCATTGTGCTTTCCTTATATCGTTTCAGCCGGTACTGTAAGGAGTTGCCTCTGGTTATGGTATTTGGCATTGCAACGTCTCCAATGATAATCCACAGACTCCTGTCTCACTCGGTGTCGTCTCTGCTGTGTATAGAACTGTTTCAGTCCTTGTCGTGCACAGAACATTTGGCAACTGTAGTAGATAAGGTAAGTGAGTGTTTTATTCAGATAATTATCACCCATTTTTTTTTACTTTCTAATTGTTTTAAAGGGTTTGTTTAACCACAGGCAACCCCTTTCATAATGCAGTCATCCTCTCCTGACACCCCCAACAAACGGCCGATCTTGCTGATGGCAGCCACTGCCACCCTCACATCTCCTGCAGGAGAAATGTAATATCATGTGGCTGCCATTCAGGTGAATGACTGACAATGTAACACAAGGATGTCCTTAGTCTGTGGCTCTCCATCCTGGTTATTACAGCAGGGTCCCAAATGGAGAACCTATGTTTATGATGTCAGTATACCCATAAATACTGCCCCTTCCCAATGTGCAGCATGGGGAGTGAGTAAGTCCCGTACTATGTGAGGAACTCTGCCCATACCATCTGCACCCAGTGTCAACTGAGATATAACTAAAGCTGGCACCCCCCTTCAACAGGTAGGATTAGCCGCTTCATACAACGCCACTTGAAATGATACTAGAAACAACGTGTAGTTCCACTATAGTGCGGGAAACATACGGATAGTGTTGTCCTTGTAAGAAATCTAATTGTGTAATATACTAGCAGTATCCTGGCCTGTATCACTATATAACTATATAAATCCTCTTTTCTTGGCAGCTGCTTCTGTCCAATCAGTTTCCTTTCAAGCTGAGCGGGCGAGTTCTCCAGGTCCTCATCACAGTATTCCTTTACCATGATTTCTCTGTTCAGAACTTTATCAAGGGCCTCCAGGTAAGACTTTTGTTATCACTGACAGCGGGTTTGGCTTTTTAGAAGACCTGTATTGACATTGCTGAGAAAGAGAATGTATAAAAAAATGATGACTTTAATCTTTTATTATGAAATTTTTTTTTACTTTTTTTTTTTTATGTTTTTGCAATCTGTTTTTTCCAAAAACTGAAGGGATCAAAATCGATCCGTTTTTTTAACAGACACAAAAATTAAACGTTAAAAAAAAAAAAACAACCATTTTGATCCGCTTTTTTAAAATAATGCAAGTCAATGAAAAAACGGATCAAAACCGATGCACACAAATGCACAAAAACAGATTGCAAAAATGTAGTGTGAACCCAGCCTATGTCTTTTTTAAGAGCCTGAGTGAATGGGCTGACTGTCCTAGTTTAAAACGAATGTACCCCTTTGATTTTCATACTACCTGGTGTGGTCCATTTTTCAAACTGCCGCCTAGTTCCCACCATCTGCGCGGTTTCTGATATGCAAATCGGGCTGCTCTATGCACTGAAGGCCCACCCTACAACCCCAGTACATCGATATCCCCTCTTTGTGACGCGGCCAGGCTTGATCCTGATTGAGGTGCTTAACAGAGCAGAGGGGATATCGCAGCACTGGGGGCACTGGGGATGCCTTCAGTGCATAGACCAGGACGAGTTGCACATCAGAAATACGTACAAATGACTGGATTCGGGCGGTGGTTTGAAAAATGGATGTATGCGCTGACCAAGTAGTATGAAAAAAAAAATTTTAACTGATACATTTGCTTTAGTACACCCAAAATCTACCTGTAAGGCTTATGGTTTTCTGCAGATATCAGACTATACACAACAGGAAATATCTGCTGCCAGTGCAGTTGGCTTGTTCAAGCCGACAGCAAATATAAGCAGTAGTTAAAGCTGAGGCGAACCTATAAATAGGAACCTTGATGAGTTCTAGAATATGAGGCATATAAGAACTGCTGAAAGAGAAGTGGAGATATTCATCTCTCAGTTCATTCAGGTGGAACTTGCCCTTTTGCCCATTTTATTGCCGCTTATGTTATGACGGTGGTAATAATAATATAAAGTTATATTATTATTCTTTTATTTCAGCTTTCTGTGGTGGAACATTTTAACTCTCAGCCCTTGAGTGTTTTATGTTGTGACCTTCCAGATGTGAAACATCGAGTTCAGAGCTTATCACATGACCAGTGTGAAAACATTCGCCATTTGGCCTCTTTTATGAGGTATGTTATTAATGTCATATATAGAAGACATGAGCAGACAATAAAAAATTACAACTTGCTGGGGTCCTACAAGAGTCCGGCAATGCCACATGTTTACTTTCCAGGATGATGCACTCTCCCTGCTCTCCTGATGACATTCTGAACACATGGCAGCCAGACACTGTACCCTTAAAGAAGAAGTCCGATGTTTTTTAAAATTCGGCAGTCGGCAGGGACAAGGGATACGATATTACCTCTCCCCTTGCCCGTGGTGAGTAGCAAACTGACCGGAAGCCATTTTCCCCTGACTTGTGATGATGTCATGACTTAGAGGGGAAAAGCCCGTCCCAGCTGATGGCCTGGCCTCTCAGCCAATTAGTGACTGGAGCAGCGTCCCTCCCAGTCACTGACTGGCTGAGCGGCCAGTCCATCAGCTGGGTCGTGACATGTCAGTGCTGGAGATCCCAGAGCCCGGAGGTCCCACAACTGGTCCTGCCGCTCACTGCGGGCACAGGGAGAGGTAAGTTAGTACTTGTAATCAAATTTTCCCCCTGCCCCTGCTGGCTGTCGAATTTTAAAAATCGCTGGATTTCTCCTTTGGAACATGGCCTGTTTCTGAGCACCCTAACATGTTGTTCCATATCATGTAAAAGTCAGCATTTCTTTTGTCTTTTTTTTGATTTGGTCATTAGTTTTCATTTTTATGCAGTTTTGTTGAAAGTCAGACACCAGAAGCACAAGTGAAACTTCTCACCGATGACCACTATTTAAAGGTAAATTTTGAGTATGCTGTATCTATGAGGGTTATTATTATTATTGTTTTATATCCTGTATGGTTCACCCTACAAATAACGTAAAATACCTAACCCCGTTTAGTTTTTATTGCCTCTTTTGCTTCCTTGAAGGCAGGAAGACAATGTATACACACCCTACACACACCCAGCAAGTATGTCACAAAATCTTTCATTCAGTTATATTTTATGTTCTTTTTCTTTGGTTCTGATTTCTAGAACTGTCTGCAGTTTTATTAGGCAAGTTGGGGTGTGTTTGACTGGACAGTTTGACTGTTCTCAGTTTATAGGGGGAGATTTATCAAACATGGTGTTAAGTGAAACTGGCTCAGTTGCCCCTAGCAACCAATCAGATTCCACCTTTCATTCCTCACAGACTCTTTGGAAAATGAAAGGTGGAATCTGATTGGTTGCTAGGGGCAACTGAGCCAGTTTCACTTTACACCAAGTTTGATAAATCTCCCTCATAGTGTGTTCCTGGCTTTGGCTTCAAAAACCTGTCAGATAAATCTGTATGTGTAATTGCAGCCTAAGTATACTCAATGCACTTACTGACAGCAGCTCCCTTTGTGCCTCCTAGAGCTAAAAACTGGTTCCCCTCCTCTAGGCTGTGCTGTCCTGCACTGTGTTTAGTCTGCCCATAAGATGGGCAAAATGGAGGATGCCCTGCCCCCCAGTGTCCACCACTGAGCCTGTATATGTCTATGGTGGACACTGGGGGTCGGGGCATGCTCCTCCAAGTCGACCATCTTATGGACAGACTCACCACCGATCTTTTCTGATTTGTAGTTTCTCCCTTTTCCTTTCTTCTCCCTCTGGCCCAGGCCAACATGAAGATTTCTCCTGGTGACGACTTGTCTCTGCAGAATCTGCCAGACAAACATTGTAGGCTGTTTGCTTCAGCACCCTCCTCACTTTTATACAAACTCCCCGTCTGTATTGCTCCATGTAGCATTTAGGCTCTCGCTACGCCCTCACATAGTAAAAAGACCCTCATCTGTGCCCCTTTTATAAAGAATAAGTAGTTTGGCCACTCTGTCTCCATAAAGTAGGTAGACCCTTCTGTGCCTCCCATATAGCAGTTAGGCCTCTTTGTGCATATCTATATTATCTAGGCCTTTCTGTGCAGGTAGGCCATCCTGTAGGCAGTATCCCCCATGTAGTTTTTAACCTACTCCCCTGGACCCCCCCCCCAGGTAGTCTGCTTGGTAGGCAGGCATCGCTCTTGTAAATGATTACCCCGCCGTAGGTATCCCTGTATGTAGGATTCTGCATGGAGGCGTCCCCCCTGGAGGTAGTGCCCTCTGAGAGTCCCACCCCCTTCCCAAGTAGGCATCCTTCTGTAGATAATCCTCTGTGGTATTTAGCCCTTTCCAATATGTATTATCTCCCATAAAGTAGGCACCTACAGTAGGCTGACCTATTCCCTTCTATGGGAGAGTTTTTTCTGCATGCTTTGTGACCTGTGCAGAGTTTAAGTTGTTTTACCTTCTGTATATACTGGTGTCCCCATTCATTGTAATCCTGCATTTAGTATCGAGACTACTGAAAAATGATGTCTACAGAACAAAAGTGTCATCTTATTATTTAGCTTAGTAACCAGACTGTAAATTGGGGAGATTTGAGGATTCAAGATTATTTAGGAATATAGATAGTAAAAAAGCTTTTTGCTCACCAGAGTCTTGCCTGTTTTCTGGAGTTTTTTTCTTCTTTGAATCTGACGTCAGAAAGTTATACTGATTTGTAAGTCACTTCTTTTTAAAATTCTCAATCCTTCCAGTACTTATCAGCTGCTGTATGTCCTGCAGGAAGTGGTGTATTCTTTCCAATCTGACACAGTGCTCTCTGCTGCCACCTCTGTCCGTGTCAGGAATTGTCCAGAGCAGTAGATTTTTTCTGTTTCAATATTTTTATTAGAGTCTTGCATTGCATTGTATATAATAAGCATATAAACAGATAAGGAATGTTAACCGGAAAACAAATCGGTTTGTACTAAAGTATACATTCTTTTGTGAGAGGTCAATGCATTTCTCTATACTGTTCTGGACAGTTCCTGTCATAGACACAGGTGGCAGCAGAGAGCACAGTGTCAGACTGAAAAGTATACACCACTTCCTGCAGGACATACAGCAGTTCATAAGTACTGAAAGACTGGAGAAAAATATCTATAACTTTCTGACACCACTTGATTTGTAAACCTATATATTTCTTTGGAGTACCCCTTTAAAGTCGTTCAGATAATGAAAGAATAGTATGGAACTAAAACTGATCCACAGAAAACGTGTTCACTTGTTTTAATGCTGTCCTTCAGGGCTCATACTGACTGCACACAGTAGCCGTTGAGCGTTTATTCTGTTAGTAGTGATTTATTGTTATTGCTTCTCTGTGGACACTGCTGTGATATAAGCATTTACACTCCGTTCACATTGCGTTTAAGCTGTCCTTCAGAGGTTTGTCAGGGTCTAGAAACAGAAAAGATTTTCGTCAGAAAAAGACCTCCTGGTCCATCTAGTCTGCCCTTATATCATTTCCTTTCGTATTATCTTAGGATAGGTATATGTTTACAGTATTCTAGACCTTCTGTGGATTAACCTACCACATCTGCTGGATGCAGCCCTAGGGATTTCTGGAAAACATGAATACAACCAAAGGCTGCAGGTAGTATACTGTATACCTCCTTCCCTCTGCTGTAGTGGGCCCACATACCCTCTGTCCCCGATATTCAGTGTACTTTACTGTGCTTCTTCTTACCCCTCCTGCCTCCCGTGCAGGTTTTTTTTTTAACAGGTGGAGGAGGAGCATAACAAATCAGGCCCTTATTGGCTGCATCTTTTTACCCCTCCTTCCTCCCCTGCAGCTTTTGTTGAGCAGGTGGGGTGGAGCATAACAAGTCTGACTCTGATTGGCTGCGTATTTTTACCCCTCCTGCCTCCCCAGCAGCTTTTGTTGAGCAGGTGGGGGTGGAGTATAACAAGTCTGGCCCTGATTGGCTACATCTTTTTACCCCCCTTGCCTCTCCTGCAGCTTTTGTTGAGCAGGTGGGAGAGGAGTATAACAAGTCTGGCCCTGATTGGCTACATCTTCTTACCACTCCTGCCTCCCCTGCAGCTTTTTTTGAGCAGGTGGGGGTGGAGTATAAAAAGTCTGGCCCTGATTGGCTACATCTTCTTACCACTCCTGCCTCCCCTGCAGCTTTTGTTTAGAAGGTGGGGGCGGAGCATAACGAGTCTGGCTCTGATTGGCTGCATCTTTTTACCCCCCTTGCCTCCCCTGCAGCTTTTGTTAAGCAGGTGGGGGCGGAGCATAACAAGTCTGGCCCTGATTGGCTGATGTCGTGTCAGGGATCTGGTCAGCTGACTGTAACTAGGGCTTATTTTTTGAGTAGGTCTTATATTTCAGAGAATCACGGTAGTTGGCACTGACGTGGTGGGTGATGAATTCCTTAAAGTATATCAGAAAGAGGCTGACCTTTTATATTATACTGAATAAAATAATAATCTTGGTAGAGGGGGCCACACAACGCTCTCCTGATTTGCCCCTCTGACTTTCTGTTTGGGAATATTGCAGAGTGAGTTGATATAACCTGCAGCATGAAATATCACATATTCCTTATTGTTTGCAGCAGGCTTCTTTACCTTCCCTGTGATCGGAGCAGAATATATAGTAGAACTGCTCAATAGTTTTTTTTCCCATCTTAACTTTTTGCTCACAAAAGAGAAAATGAGTAATTGCGTCTAATCCCGGCACATCATGTCTCTCCGGGCCGATCACAGACTATGTATTTTTCTTTCTATCTAACTTGATTGATGCTACTTTTTCTGCCTCTCAGGTACAGCTAGTTTTCATCCTTTCACGATTGCATTCCTGGGCTCCCATGGGTGTGCTTCACTCGGCCCCGCTTGTCTTGTTCTTGGAGTAATTGGCAAGCTATTGATTTTTCTCTCTCTCTCTCTCCTTTTTCTTTTCTTTTTTTTCTTTTTCACCTTCTCCAAGTCCAGCTTTGTCAGTAAAAATGTACCTGTGAATTGTATTTGTTAATATGATAATGGAACACATGAGGAGAGGCAAAATTTGTCATGGTGACCACATGACCACAGTAGAACAAATTGTGAATAATAGGAAAGCATAGGAATGCTTCCTGCAGGATCTGATTATATTAAAAGGGAACTCCACATAAGGTAAACTTGTTTACTATTAAAAGTACATTAGAGTTATATAGATGTGTCTATATAATGTATTACCATATCTGTGCGGTTATGCCACACTGGTAGCTGATTGAAATCCAGGAAGTGAAGAGAAATGGCCTCTGTGCCAATACACAGTCTCATGCTCCTTCTGGTATCCCCCCCCCCTTAGGAGACAAAGATTACATGCCTCTGTCTCACATTCTGTGTGTTTGCTGAGCACAGGCTGATGATGCAGACAGGGGGCATGGTGTTATCTCACAGGAGGCGTGGCTGAATCCCCCAATCCCCTGAATGATTCACCATCTCTTACCAGCCAGAAGCAGCTGCTGAAACTTCACTGATTGTGCAAAAGTCTGCAGTGAAATTAGGGCTATGTTCACACATGTTGGAACTTCATTGCAGTACTGCAGCGTCTTCACAAAAATGATGTAGAAACAATTAAATGATGGTAAACGGCAGAGAGTGGTTTTACAGGTAGAGAATACAGCATGCTGTGTGGTGTTACAGGTAGAGAATACAGTGTGCTGTGTGGTGTTACAGGTAGAGAATACAGTGTGCTGTGTGGTGTTATGGGTAGAGAATACAGTGTGCTGTGTGGTGTTATGGGTAGAGAATACAGTGTAGTGTTACAGGTAGAGAATACAGTGTGCTGTGTGGTGTTACAGGTAGAGAATACAGTGTGCTGTGTGGGTGGGACAACAATGAAATGATAAAGTACAGCAAACAATTCAGTAACACAATGAAACTGCAATGTGTAAACAGAAGATAGATGTTCTGCAACAGATTTGGGCAGGGAATAGGCAGGGAGGAGGACTGTGATGAACAGCTGAGGGAAAGCATTGCGTTCTGGAACCTGTAGTACTGCGTACAACTGCTCAAACAAGAAGCCACACAATACAGAACAAAAACACACAAAACAAATGGATTTTTGGTAGTTTCAAAACTGGGATAGACAAATAAGTAATGCTATATGCTATTGCAGAAGGTCCTTTTTTTTTTTTTTTTTTTTTTTTTTTTTTTTTAAACCTGTACCTGGAGTTCCCCTTTAATTAAATTGATTGTTTGTTTTTTTCGAAGTTTGGAACTGATCCCAAATAGGGGCACTTTAAAGAAAAGACTTTTAAAGGGAACCTGGCACCGGGGACAGAACCCACCCGACTCCCTGATAGAGCCCCCACTACTTACCCCCTCCTGCCGCCCACTTGTCTGCACGCTTAACATGCAAATGAATAGAGATGAGTCGGATGTCCATAGGAAATCACTGGATCTCTTCTCATTTGCATATTGAGCAGGCAGACGGATGGACAGCGATTTCTATGCTGCCGCACCAAGAGCGGCAGGAGGGGGTGTGTATTGGGGGCTCTATCGTGGGGGTTGGGTGAGTTCTGCCCTGGGTGCCAGGGTGACATATATACATTTAGAGAAGCATTTTTTTTTTTATCTGTTGTGTTTTTCTAACACGTGATAACCCCTTCAAAGCCACGTTTGTGTGTAGAATTAGAGAGAAAACAATGATGGAACCAACCGAAAACTTCCGATTCTTTGCTTATTGAGGTATAGTTGGTAACATATGAAATAAATGCATTGAGAACTCTGTATATTTTACTATGAATCAATGCAGCCTTTTTAGCTGTGAAAACTATGGGGCCAATAACCACGTCACAAACCCAATACTTTCCTAACACAGCTTTCACCACCCTTTACCTGCAAAGTGTGAATGTACCCTTAATGCTATCCATTGTCTTTCAGCATATTTCATTAAAGGGATACTCCAGCGAAAATCTTTTTCTTCTAAATCAACTGGTTTCAGAAAGTTATATAGATTTGTAATTTACTTCTATTTCAAAATCTCAAGTCTTCCCATACTTATCAGCTGCTGTATTTCCTGCAGGAAGTGTTGTATTCTTTCCAGTCTGACACAGTGCTCTCTGCTGACATCTCTGTCCAAGACAGGAACTGTCCAGAGCAGCAGCAAATTCCCATAGAAAACTCCTCCTGTTGGCACTAAAGTCAGTGCTTATAGATTTTCTCTTTTGTAATATGTTCTTAAAAAACCTAATAAAAATATTGAACCAGAAAACTCCTCCTGCTCTGGACAGTTCCTGTCTCAGACAGAGGTGGCAGCAGAGAGCACTTTGTCAGAGACTGAAAAGAAAACATCACTTCCTGCAGGACATACAGCAGCTGATAAGTACTGGAAGACTGGAGATTTTTAAATAGAAGTAAATTACAAATCTATATAACTTTTTATAACCATTTGATTTGAAAGAAAAAAAGTACCCCTTTAATTCTCCGTTCCACAATTGTCTCCAAATGTCTAATCCGGTATTCATTTTGTTTGCTTTTAATTTTAGAAGATTACCCAGCAGTTTCTGAACGATTTACACACATACCATGAAAATTATACTCCGGTGCTAAGGTGTCTGCATCACTTCACTTGCATTCTCCCGAAGTATCCCTTAGGAAAGCAGGTAAAACATTAAGATCCTTCGGCCTATATTAAAAATAACAATGTGAGATTGTGTTTATTGATGAGCAGAACATAAAATACTCAATCAGGTCGAGAATGATGATGTTCATATCTGTGATTTATCCTAGTCTTTACAATGGCAAAGTGTAGAGAAGGGATGGGGAACCTTCGGCCCCCCAGCTGTTGCAAAACTACAATTCCCATCATGCCTGGACAGCCAAAGCGAAGCTTTGGCTGTCCAGGCATGATGGGAATTGTAGTTTTGCAACAGCTGGGGGGGCCGAAGGTTCCCCATCCCTGCTATAGAGGTAAGCTGTCATGTGCTAGCTGCGAGGGCGTCATCATCCTGCATGGCAGAATACAATAACCTGAATAAACAAATGTATTCTTGGTGTTACGACAATGTGACACCTGTGACGTTGGTATTGTACATATCCTCCCTTTGTATCCAATAGTGGTCTAAATGAAAAGAGAACCTTCTTTCTTCATGGGTTTTATATGACTGTAAATCTCATTGTAACCAGCAGATGGCACTGATGATACAGAACAAAGGAGTGCAGCTGGGCGTTGTCTATAGTACTGTTATCTATAGTGAGGCACACATCCACATGCTCATTGCATTAAACATAGAAACATAGGGGGAGATTTATCAAACATGGTGTAAAGTGAAACTGGTCATTTGCCCCTAGCAACCAATCAGATTCCACCTTTCATTTTCCAAAGAATCTGTGAGGAATGAAAGGTGGAATCTGATTGGTTGCTAGGGGCAACTGAGCCAGTTTTACTTTACTCCATATTTGATAAATCTCCCTCATAGACGTTTGTCGGCAGAAAAAGACCACTGGGTCCATCTAGTCTTAGGGGCCTATTCCACGGAGCGATAATCGGCCGATTATCGCTCCGTGGAATAGAGACAACGATCAGCCGGTGATCGTGTCATCAGCTGATCGTTTATTTAGGTTCAAACCTAAAATCATCGGGCACCGACCGCGCATTGCCGCGTGGAATAGCGATGCATGGCGGGCGACCAACAATTTCACAGGTCTTCTACTGCGCTCCTTCTTCCGCCCAGTCCTGCGCGCAGCAGCAGCTTCGTTGTGTTGCCTGTCTCAGCCGACAGACCGCTCAGCCAATCACTGGCCGCGGCTGTCCTGGCCAGTGACAGGCCGCACTGAAGCTGCTGCTGCGCGCAGTGTTTTGGAGGTAGCAGAGTCCCTTTAAAGTTCTATCCTGAAAAGCGAAACACAACCAGCCTAAAATAGTAAAGAAATATAGAAAGTGCAGAATAAGCTGTACTGACCCTCGTATCGTCTATTCATAATGGAAGCCTTAACGCTGCAAAATCATGGATACCAGTGTTGCCCAATGACCCCCAACCGTGGCATCAGGGACCCATAGAGTGTTACGGAATCTATTCATTGAAATGGCATGCAACATATCCATTAGACAGATGCCATGATAGCCTATACCAGATACCAGAGTATGGCATCCATCACAGCCTCCATGTAATGTGTATGTAATATGTGCACATGGCCTGTGATACGATATGAGTAGTGCAGTACGGAGAGCTAAGTTCCTACTTGTTATTAAATCCCCCCCCCCCCTTCCCCGGCAGAAAATGTCCGGACTACTCCTTTAATAAAAATGGTGCAAGTAGCATAAGCCAGTGTTTTGGCCCACATTGCCCCAGAATTCTGCTCCATTTGTAATACTAAATAGAAAATAAATAGTAAATAGTGAGACTTTTAGTCCTGAATATGTTAAAACAATCCAACAGAAGAGTGATAAATGAGATTCCTTTACTTAGGTATTGTATCTGTATTTGGTTTCTAGATCAGAGAATTGTATTGTGCTTGTTTAGAGAAGAATATATGGGATACAGAAGATTACAAGTCAGCGTTGGACCTCTTACGGTAAGTCTAATCAATTTTCCATATATATATATATATATATATATATATATATATATATATATATATATATATTATAATGTGTGTGACATAGATTGATTTTTAAATTTATAAATATATTATTGGTGTTTGTAAGGGAGGTTTTTGTCTATTTCAGCTGGACATCTAGCATAATACAGTTCCATACATTTTATTAATGCAGTTCTCATCAGGTGTAAGGGTACTATTACATGGAACGATAATCAGCCGCATCAGCCCTATCTGGCCGATTATCAGTCCGTGTAATAAACACAACGATCAGCCGATGACAGTGATCATCGGCTGATCGTTGATATAGGTTCGGACCTATAATTGTCAGGTACCACCCGCGCACCGCTACGTGTAACAGCAGTGCGCGGCCGGCGGCTCACGATTTGCAAGCTGTATACATTACCTATTCAGAGCGGTCTGTCTTTGCTGACAGGCTGCTCAGCCAATCAATGGCCGGGACCGCCGTCAGCTGACAGGCAGCTCTGAAGCTGCAGCACGCGGGACCTGGGGAGAAGAGGACCATGGATAGGTAATGTATGCAGTTTAAGGGCTGCAAGGACATCGGTAATGATGTCCATGCAGCCCTTTTTAAACGATTATTGGGCCAGTAAACAAGCGCTGATCTAGCAGATTGGCACTCGTTTACAGTTATTATCGGGCCTCCATTGGGCCATGTAATAGTACCCTAAGCCTTAGCTGTCATTTACACAGTTCTGCTATATCTTGCTTTATACTGCGATTTTTGTGAAATTGGAGGAAGACTGAAGAATGACAGTTAAGTATGACTATGCCCCTAACAAGGAAGAGCTGCTAACTTTACATTACCCTGGACAGACAGAATGTTGGTTTGAAATCTAAACTTGTGTGTAGCTTATAGAATATCCGCTGCTGTTACCCAGCACTCATCCGCTAATGGGCTCGGCAATGTACGTTTTGTATACTTCTTTAACACCTTACAGCATACAGCAGTCATTGGGGACTTATGATGTAGCGCTATAGAAAAACATTGTACTGCTATGTTCTGTACAGTCCCTATGCCCAGGCTGCTAGAAATCTGTAGCCACCATGGCATCTAAGGGCCCTTTTACACCAAACGATTATCGGACACTTGGAGGACTACTGGCCGAAAATCATTTGGTATAATAGCTCATGTTAAAAGTCCATGATCAGCTGATATGCATGTCGGCTGATTGTGGTCTTTCAACATGTTGAAAAATCTCAGTAGCGATGGTCTTCTGCACGTCACTCCATTTAATAGGAAGGGCAATAGCAGACCACTACTGAGTCAATGGGCTGCACGGACAATCTAAGGACTGTCCGGGCCCCTTCCTGCAGTCCCTCCCCCCATTCGTTATCTGTGCATGTAATAGCAGAAGCAGCAATCGGGGAACGAGGAGGAAGCGAGCGCTGATCTGACAAGTCGGCCCTTGCTTTCTCCTCTATATCGTGCTGTGTAATACAGCCTTAAAGGGTAACTGTCATTTCAATGTAATTTTTCAGAAAACAACAAATATCAATAGTACAAGTGATTTTAAGAAACTCTGTAATAGGTTTTATTTAGCAAAAGTGTTTCCTTCTGCACTCAAAAAGCAGTTTTTCTAACTCCCCTCTCACTTCAGAAGATGCAGGATTTTTGTGTCCATTATGCTCTATGGAGAGGAGAGGGACTGAGTGAAGTGAGTGAGCACAGAGAGGAAAATATCAGTCCTGCACAGCGCAAAACCCTGCAATCTTCTCTCAGCAAGTTCGTAGATAAGCACTGACCTTTCTGACCCCTGAATCCAGCGTTTTAGGTGCCCAGACAGTCTGCAAACAGTTGACCTTCATGTCACCTCTACATGCTCACTCATCTCCCTCGGCCCCTCCCGCCTCCATAGGATATAATAGACACAGCAGAACCCGTCTTCACTGGCTTCTCTGTAATGAAGACTGATTTGCCTGATAATGCGCAGATAAGAAGTGAGGAGGGGGAGCTGGGAAATTGCTTCTTGAGTACAGAAAGAGGCTTTTTTGCCTAATAAAACCTATTACAGAGTTTATTAAAATCGCTTATACTACTGACTTATGCAAAAACAAAAACACTTGACAGTTACACTTTAAGGTGTTTGATTAAGGTAAAGAGCTCGTAAACCCATTCACACAACCAGTGACAGGCAAATGGTGCTATGAAATATTATGGTAGATCACTGCTTCGTGTCCCCTAGGGGACCAGAAAAAAGTAAGGCTCTATTTAATAAAGTTTATGGGACTCTGCAGCCACAACTTACTTTCCCAACCACTCTGTAGGATTTAGTTCTGTTTTATTTATATCACTGTTCTCATTTGTCAAGGACAGTGAGCCAGTGACCACTGGTGGTAATTTTTTTATTTTTTTTATTTTTATTTTAAGGAAGTGAATCTGTGACTATAAAAATACGCAATTTCCTATTTCTCTGTATTGCCAAACATTTGATGTTTGAAATCTAACTAGCTGTCCTCATTTACCCTCTGATTCCTTTGTTGGTCCAGCCTCCATGTAGTTTGTATTCTGAACATTACTAGATACTATTGCTATGTTACTCTATTTGCATTGTGCAGCACTGAACAAGCCGGTGTAAGCTGTAGCAGCATTTATAATGGGGGAGATTTATCAAACATGGTGTAAAGTGAAACTGGCTCAGTTGCCCCTAGCAACCAATCAGATTCCACCTTTCATTTTCCAAAGAGTCTGTGAGGAATGAAAGGTGGAATCTGATTGGTTGCTAGGGGCAACTGAGCCAGTTTCACTTTACACCATGTTTGTTAAATCTCCCCCATAGTGTTTATTTAGTTTTTATGTTAATACTTGGGACCACAGGGGTAATATTCCCCCTTGAGTAGAGTGTGAAGACTTATACGCTGTTCATGTGCCGCTAGGAATTCTGGTAAGAAGGGTATTCAAAGCAGGTGGTGCCACCTTTTAGAGGTAACTATCTTTCACTACAAGTATGAGCATTAGAACATGACTGGGGATCTATGCCAAGCCAGAAATCTCTCCAAAAGGAAAGGATACTCATATGTAGTCAACTGTTTTAGGGTTATTTCCCCTCGTCAGAACAGAGCAGGGTGCTGGCGGGCTATTGAGAGGCCTTTCGCTGTGGGTGTAGTATTTCTCTATCATGAGAGTATCCTAATGGAGACCTAATAATCTTTACTTCTGGAGAGAGTTCTGGCTTGGCATATATCCCCAGTCATGTTCTAAGACTTCATGCTTGAAAGGGTACTCCAGTGGGAAAATTTTTTTTTTCAAATCGGCTAGCATCAGAAAGTTATACAGATTTGTAAATTACTTGTATTTAAAAGAAAAAAGGTTTACTGTACGTATCAGTTGCTGTATGTCCTGCAGGAAGTGGTGTATTCTTTTCAGTCTGACACAGTGCTCTCTGCTGCCATCTCTGTCCGTGACAGGAACTGTCCAGAGCAGTAGCAGATCCCCATAGAAAACTCTTCTGCTCTGGACATTTCCTGTCACAGACAGAGGTGACAGCAGAAAGCACTGTCAGACACCATTTCCTGCAGAACATACAGCAGATGATAAGTACTGGCAGATGGGAAAAAAATAGTTTTAGGGGTCTTAGAACATGAATAGGGATATATGTCAAGCCAGAAATCTCTCCAAAAGAAAAGATTATTAGGTCTCCACACATCTTTTTGATACAGTCTTCAAAGAAAATTATTATACGCATGAGGATAGGCCTCTCAATAGCCCGCCAGCACCCTGCTCTGTACTGATGAGGTGCACTAACCCCAAAACAGTTCACTACATACGGGTATTCTTTCCTTCTGGAGATATTTCTGTCTTAGGGTCCTGTTACACAGGCCGCCTACGGCCCGATCATTTTAGTAAACGAGCGACGATCTGCTAGATAGGCGCTCCTTTACTGGACCTATAAGGGTGCATTTGCACAGAAAGATTTATCTGACAGATCTTTGAAGCCAAAGCCTGGAACAAACTATAAACAGGGAACATGTCACGAAGGAAAGACTGAAATTTCTCCTCTTTTCATATCCATTCCTGACTTTGGCTTCAAAAATCTGTCAGATAAATCTGTCTGTGTAAACGCACCATTAGACGGCCCGATATTTGGGCGGTAAGGGCTGCATGGACATCGTTAGTGATGTCCATGCAGCCCTTGTCCAAATACCTGACAGCTTACCTCTCCCAGCTCCCGATCTCCTCTCTTTTGCTATACAACATCCTCTATACAACATTGTGGCCTCGCTGCAGCCTGTGGGGAATAGGTGTAACCTACCCTTCTACGACTAAGTGTTGTCTTTTTCTGACTTATGCCTTTTTATTGTTTGGTGCCTTTTTTTTGCAGAATGCTGGCAAAGGACGAACTAGTGACCACGCTACATAAGTGTTTCGAGGTTCTGAAACCGTATTCTGGAAGACAGCTGGACAGTGCATTGATCAAGTTAAAGGAGTTCTTGGCTCATTTCCAGGCTCTTGAAGGTTCATGTCATCATGTTCTGTTTTTTACTTTCACTTATCTGCATGCTTGAGAGAGTTATCTAGGTGGAGAAAAACCATGGCTGCTTTTTTTCTAGAAGCAGCAGCAGCAGCACTATTATCCTCAGTTTGGGTGTGGGGTTTTGCAGCTCAGTTCTCTTAAAGGGGTACTCCAGCGAAAATCTTTTTCTTCCAAATCAATTGGGTTTCAGACAGTTACATAGATTTATAATTAACTTCTATTTAAAAAATTTCAAGTCTTCCCATACTCATCAGCTGCTGTATGTTGTGTAGTAAAGGGTGTTTTCTTTCAACACTATGCTCTCTGCTGCCATCTCTGTCTGAGACAGGAACTGTCCAGAGCAGCAGAAGATCCCCATAGAAATCCTCTCCTGCTCTGGACAGTTCCTGTCTTAGACAGAGGTGGCAGCAGAGAGCACTGTGTCAGACTGAAAATCTGTCCGAGTACCGCCTGGAAAACAGGAATACAACCTATGGCCCAGGCTGTATCCCTGTTTTCCAGGCAGTACTTGAGCTGTCTCCACCGTCCCCACGGAACTGGAAGGCAGCGGGAGTCAAATACCGATGGTTCGAGTTCCTACTCGAACCTGAACATCAGCGCTGTTTGATCATCTCTAGAGCTGAATAGTAATACCACACACAACCTGAGGGCAGGGGTGGTGCGATGTCTCTCTAATCCTGGATAACCTCTTTAATACACACTTTCTAATTTAAGAATTTATAGATTTACGTACATAAGTACCGATATTTGCCATTTCTGACAGATCCTTTACTCCATTAGTCTCCTTGTTTTTCTCTTGACCTGTTTTTAGGGAAGAGAGTTGGGAAACCAAGAACTGATGATTAACCCTTTGACCACCAAAAAATAAAAACTGCAGGTCAGGATGTACTTTCCAGGCCTGACCCTCCTGGGTCTTCTGCGTCTTAGTATGTTCTTTATGGGTCCAGTTCCTGAAGCTTCATCACTAAGAGGGTTTGATGACGATTGATGTTAAGATTTTAGTTCTATTAGTTATGTTGTCAAGCAGCAAGAGCCTAGAAACCAGTCTGATTCCCAGGACTCAGATCTCAAAGTGGGAGGAGTAGGGAGTAATGCCATATTATACTGGTGGTAGTCAGTAAGCACTGCACAGTATACCACGGACATGGAATGACTTGTGATGACCTGTGATGTCAATATCTTAATTAATTTCTTTTAGGAGATAATGTGGAAGAAGTAGACCGTGAAGAGAGTTCCACACAGAAAGGCCTGCAGAAGAAGACCGACCTTTACCAGCTTCAGAAAGTACGTCGTATCTTAGTTGTTCTGTTGTATTGTGCCACACACAACATTTAAAGGGGCACTCCAGCAAAAATCACCCTATTCTCCCAAATCACCTGGTTTCAGAAAGTTAGATAGATTTGTAATTTACTTCTATTTAAAAATCTCCAGTCTTCCAGTACTTATCAGCTGCTGTATGTCCTGCAAGAAATGTTATTTTTTTTTCTCTACAGTCTGACACAGTGCTCTCTGCTGCCACCTCTGTCCGAGACAGGAACTTTCCAGAGTAGGAAAGGTTTTCTATGAGGATTTGCTTCTGTACCATGTTAGGGTTTGTGCACACTACGTAATGCTGGCGGATCACCCAGCTCGCGGACGCTGGCAAGCGCGCGCATCTCCACTGGTCCCATAGGCTTCATTCTATGGTTTTCCAGATTCCGACGTCTGTCCGAAGAACGAATATTCTTTGGTCGGACTGTGGAATCTGACAAACCATAGAATGAAGCCTTGTTGAAAGGCAACGATCAGCCAACATGCACAGTGTTGGTTGATCGTTCTCTTTCAGCATGTTCTAAAATCCTGATCACAATATTAACTGACTGCTGCCCGTCGCTCAGGGCAGCCCCTCAGATGATTGAGCTCGAGAATATCACTAAATCAATGGGATAGGCGGAACTTTAAGCGGAGTCTGTCGCGCAGCATCCACTTGAAATTTCTGTATGTGTTCTGTAGTGTGAACATACCCTAAATGTGTCTATATTCCTTTAATAACTGTCAGCTTACATAAATATGTAGCATGGAAAAGGCTGGCGGGTGAAAGGGCGGTCCGGTCCGGTGCACTGAGTGGCCAGAAAGATCTCCAGTGCACCAAACTTATTTACATATTTGGATTTTGCTAAATAATAGAAAAATTGCAGAACGGATCGAGCAGCAACGTTTGAATTAGCGTGAACATCACTACAGGTACATTTTTATAATCTGTATTTGTATTTGTGTGCATCCGTTTTGATCTCTTTTTCCATTGACTTCCAATAAATAAAAGCACAGATCAAAACGCATCTGTTCTTTAGCGTACACAAAAATGTGGTCAAACACGTTTTTGTGTACGTTAAAAAAACAAAAAAACATGCGCTTTGATCCTTTTTTTTTTTTTTTTTTTTTTTAATATAGAAGTCAATGGAAAAACAGATCAAAATGGACGCACACAAATGCATCAGTTTTTCTATCAATTTTTTTTTTTTTTTAGTAAAAATGGATTAGTAAACGGATAACAATAACAAATCATCAGGGCCGGCCCTAGGGTAAATGGCGCTCTGTGCGAAACCTTTTTTGCGCCCCCACCCCTTTAAGGTAACACAAAGCTCCTTCAGCCGCCCACCCCTCCAGACAACAACCATCACCCGACCCCCCGCCATACACACAACTACCCCCCCAGCCATTCACACACTACCCCCCCAGCCCCAAAAAACTACAGCTCCCCACACAACTACCACCCCAAAGCTCCCCACACAACTACCACCCCTAGCCCCCCTGTGTAGCAGAAAAAAAAAGGATACTCACCTCTCACATGGCTCCTCAGCAGCAGCTTTCTCCTCCTAAAGCTCTGGTCCCAGTAGTGGCTATTTGCACATACAGGGAGCTTCCTGAGCAGCCAGCGTCACACACAGCTCAGCTACCTTCCCCAGAAGCTCCTATCTCCAGCCCTGCGGCGCCTGCACCCTCTTCTCTCCTGCCCGTCCCTGACTTGTGCAGCAGCGTGGAGAAGAAGAGCAGGGGAGAAAAGAGTCGGGCGCCGCGGAGCTGGAGATGGGAGCTTTAGGGGAAGGTAGCCGAGCTGAGTGTAACTAGGGCTTTGAAAGGGACATAGCGTTTCTGAAGCCATCTGACACTGTCAGCGGCCCCTGTGGCCCCCTTAAGTGTGTGACAGCGGCGTCTGGCAGCAGTTGCAGTCCCGATTTAGCTCTCTTCCTGCCAGAGCGCCCCCCAGCTGGCCAGGAGTGAGGTGCGTACATGCGCACAGGTCGCACACCCCAAAGGCCGGCCTTGCAAATCATTAAGAGATATATATCCCCAAGCACAAATCCTCCCCTTTATACTTCCCTAAGATACGATAGCATAGTAGATCTGACAGCGCCCAATGATTGTATTTCACATTTTTTGGCTTTGTAAACCAGACAGAAACATTTTCAGTGTGATTTCTGCCAGACCATCTGCAGATGTAGTGTAATGACCCAGTAGGAAAGGTCTCTTCCTCCTCCTCCTCTTCCTCTTCCTCCTCCTCCTCCTCCTTGCACTCCTAGACTTCCTAACCTGAGAAGAGCTATGCAGTCTTTTTCCTAAGCTTTTTAATATATTGGATTAAGGATAAGGTAACGTGTACCAGACAAGACAACATTCCCCTTCACAAATGTGCATTTGAAATGACTCCCGCTGTTGTTTTGTCTTAGTTCTTCGGATCCGTGATCACAAAGGGACAGACTTCAGGCTGGGTTCACCAGTGGGTCAGCAGAACATCTGATTGGAACCTGATGTTAGGATGTAAGATATTTATATGGACAGGCTCTATCCCATTTAATATATTCCTTTTGTCTCTCTCCCTCTAGACATTGCTAGAAATGAAAGAAACAAGAAGAACAAAGAAACCAAGTAGATTTGAATCCCTCCGCCTTGAGGTGGTGGACTTTCTTGATGGCTTAGTTAGGTATGTGCCATGCGGTGAGGCTTTTTAGGCTGGCTTTAGTAATATATAGCATATCAAGTTCTATACCAGGGATGGGGAACCTTTGGCCCTCCAGCTTTTGCAAAATGACAATTCTCATACCTGGACAGCCAAAGCAAAGCTTTGGCTGTCCAGGCATGATAGGAATTGTAATTGTGGGGTGTGACAAATGGCACAGGAGCTGCGCCTGTGTCATCCGTGGCAGTCCGGCTATCAGTGATAGCCAGGGACCCGCGGCAACTCTCAGCACCGGAGCCGTGCCCCGGTACTGAGAGTTAACCCGATAGATACTGCAGTCAGCAAGACCGCAGCATCTATAGGGCTCCTGACAGAGAATTCTCCCTCTACAGAGGGAGAATTCTCTGCCAGTGTCCATCGGGGCTCTGCGAAGTGATCGCAGAGCCCCGATGGTAGCCATTTCCTGGCTACAGAGGCCAGCAGGGGGAGGGAGGGAAGGCAGGGTACGCGCCGGGCGTGGCCGTGAGCTATGCCCCCTCCCCTCTCTCCCCTGCCACTGTCACAAGATTGTAACAGCGGCAGGGGACAGAGGAGAGGGGGCAGACACAGTGACATTAGGATCAATATGAACCCATAAGCGGATATCCTAAAACGACCTGGGCATTGAGGCATCAATGACCCTAGGTCGTGAAAGGGTTAAATACAATCCTCTAATATGTATACTGGCAAAGTGATTCCTCCAGGGCACCAGAGCTGGAATCAGAATGAAACCATGTCCTTGCCCACAGGACTGGCCCTTGAGGACCAATGTAGAAGTTATACTTTTCTCAGAAATAAAGACAAAGTAGCTGACACTACTTTTGTGTCCGTTAAAAAAAAGGATCAGTTTTTTTTTTACAATGGAAGTCAATGGAAAAACGGATCAAAACGGATGCACACAAATGCATCAGTTTAAAAAAAAAAAAAAAAAAAACGGGTAAAAAAAACAGATTGCAAAAACGCAGTGTGAACCCAGCCTTACTGTACAGTTGACACTAGCCACGTAGCTGTGCAGTATACTGCAGTACAGTCATGTTCAAATAAATTGAGCTTGCTTTAGTTCTCTGCTTGGCCAAGTGGCTGAAAGCACTACTATACAGGAAAATACTCAGTGCAGAACTCACTAGGGGACCTTCACATGCCATCATTTTATGAGATGGTAATTATTTTTAATGGGCTTGTCCGGCCCTGACCCCTTTTCTGCGGAATGACCAGGGAGGGGGTGGGTTAAAAAAAAAATGCACTTACCTCCCTGGCTCCTGTGCTGCCACCCATACTCCGCTGCTTTGTTCCCCAATGTAAGCCAGGGAGGTAAGTGTGTGCTTTTTAATTCCCTGGGCATTTCACAAAAAGGGGTCCTGGCCAAGCAACCCCTTTAATAAACTAATTACAGAAAATCCCAAGTGGCAGAAAAGTTTGAAACTAACAATCTTTATAGGGAATGTGTCATCAGAAAATAATTTTTGGGGACCTTTTTTCTAATGTTCCATTTTTCGATCAATATTATAAAATAATCCTGAGGTCTCGCAGTTTTCATTCTCACCACTGGGGCTAAAACTAAGCTGAGACTTTGAGTTCTGTCTGTAGTGATAAGAGGAGTCTGCTGTAAAGTCATCTGTACAGCATTACAGCATCATGTGACACCAGTAGATAGATTAGACAATAGCAGCTCCCTGTGGAATGATTTTTTTCAATGGTCACAGAACACGCTTAATGACGTTTCACACTCATCTCAAGGGGATAGAGTCTATTGACATCTATGTCCATGAGTCTTGCTGTAAAGCATGTCACTAAATGCTGTTAAAACAGTCCAGGCAATATGGCAGCCCCCGTAACAATGTAAAAATAGTGAAATAAATAAATAAAAATTTAAGTAAGAAAATAGAAACAGATTAGAGTAAAAGAATAAGTTTTAGTATCTGACTCTAATCAGTAAAAGAAAATTTAGGTGATACATTCACTTTAAATCCCACATCTCCCTCCAACTACAAACACCTTTGTTAATAAGTAGTCTGAACCATGGAGAAAGAAAGGATGACAGCTGAAGGTTAGAAAAAAAAAATTAGGTCAGACAGCTGATTTTTGATGTTTTTTTTTATTTTTATTGTATACTTAGGTTTTAAAAGCCTCCAGCTTAGAGTTATACTGCTTAAAGTATTAAGATAATGAAAGTATATTAACCATAAAAGCTTTTCTAGTAATCAGTGAAGAGTGGAGACTTCAGATGACGATTACATTTTGTAGGAGTGTAAAGAATTAAAGCGACTCTGTACCCACAATCTGACCCCCCCCCCCCCCCCCCCCCCCCAAACCGCTTGTACCTTCAGATAGCTGTTTTTAATCCAAGATCTGTCCTGGGGTCTGTTCGGCAGGTGATGCGGTTATTGTCCTAAAAAACAACTTTTAAACTTGCAGCCCTGTGTCAAATGGGCGTGGCCTACAGTGTCTGTGCATTAGGCTTGCACCGCCTCTACGTCCCTCCTCCCCGTCCTCTTCATCCTATTTATCACCTGTGTGAACACTGTTCGTTAAGGCACCTTTGCAGTGTTCAGACAAGTGAGGAATAGAAATTCTGCCAGGGCCATTCCTAATGGTGAAGAGGGTGGTGAGGAGGGACGGAGGGGCGGTGCAAGGTTAGGGCATAGACACTCTAGGCCAGTGTATCTAAACTTTTTCTACTGGAGCCTTACCTAACAGACTAAGGCAATGCCTGGGCCTCCCCAGACTGACCATGAGGGTGCCCGGGCCTCACTATCTGTGGTGAAAGTCCATTTAAAAGCTGAAAATAATGCTAGGCCTACCATTCACCTGTCTCCCAAGCTCTATATACTAATAAAGCAAGTACAAAATACATTAATATTGTTGCTAAAATGGAGATTTTTGCAAACAGCAAAAGGACTGTGCAGATTATAGTTACTTTGTGTAACCTGGCTGCTCAGCTGGGACTCACCAACAACTAGGGGGTGCCTCACAGTTTGAGAAGCACTGCTCTAGGCCACGCCAGTTTGACACAGGGCTGCAAGTTTGAAAGTTGTTTTTTAGGACAATAAATGCATCACCTGCTGAACGGACCCCAGGACAGATCTTGGATTAAAAGCAGCTATCCGAAGGTACAAGTGGTTTGGTGGGTACAGAGTCAATTAAACTTCTTTATCCTTGGTGTCTGTTTTACAGGGAGCCCATAACTATATTTGGGACACGACTTGAAGTTAGTGAGGTCTAAAGTCCAGTAGCAAAACAGTATTTGAGTTGTGTAAAGACCATATAAGACGGCCTAAGCCACGCTGTATACGGCGCTCGTTTACAGAGCCTATCACACGGCTCGATAATCGCTCGTCCAGGGCTGCACAAACAATTGGCAGATTGTTCGTGTGGCCCTAGCGTTAATCGGCTGTTGGGTGCATATCTTCTGCTACACAAGGAGATGTGCGGGCGCTATCAGATTATTTTTTTGACACATCAAAAGTCAGCGAGGCTGTGCAATAGGGCCTTAAAGGGGTTTTCCACCAAAATTATTTTCTTTCAAATCAACTGGTGCCAGAAAGTGCCAGAGATTTGTAATTTACCTCTATTAACAAATCTCGACTCTTCCAGTACTTATCAGCTGCTGTTTGTCCTGCAGGGAGTACTGTATTCTTTCAGTCTGACACAGTGCACTCTGCTGCCACCTCTGCTCATGTCGGGAACTTTTTAGAGCAGTATCAAATTCCCATAGAAAACCTCTCCTGCTGTACAGACTGGCAATATTACCACTTCCTGCAGGACATACAGCAGTTGATAAGACTTGAGATTTTTTTTAATAGAAGTAAATTACAAATCTCTGCCACTTTCTTGCACCGGTTAATTTGAAAGAAAGAAAAAGTGTGAATTACCCCTTTAAGGCCAGAGCTATGATGCAGCTGCTTTTTAGCACTACTATAGAGCTACAGCTGCAGTGCAGAGGAATACAGAGTTGTCTGCAATCATGTGAACGCCGGCTCGCCCTGGATAAAGTGTTACTGTCACTTAAAAAACATGAACATTTTTGAACAATCAGAGTCTGGATGTTCAGACCCCCACCAATTATTAGATAGAGCTGGGAGAAATGCTTGGATAATCGCTTCAATCCCTGGCTGTGATATTGTATTTCACAGAAACAGAAATCACAGCAAGCCAGGAAGTGAAGTGCACAGCTGTGCCCTTCTCCCAGTTTTATCTAAAGATCGTGAGGATCTAAACACCCAGACCCTTATCGACCAAAACTTGACATGTTTCTAGTGCCCCTTTAAAGGGGAACTATTAACAGGTTAGATGATAGTTCCCCTACAAAGGTGAAGTCCAGCAAAAATGTTTATTAAAGTATTGTATTGCCCCCCAAAAGTTATACAAATCCCCAATATACACTTATTACGGGAAATGCTTATTAAGTGCTTTTTTCCTGCACTTACTACTGCATCAAGGCTTCACTTCCTGGATAACATGGTGATGTCACTTCCTGGATAACATGGTGATGTCACTTCCTGGATAACATGGTGATGTCCCTTCCTGGATAAAATGGGGATGTCCCTTCCTGGATAAAATGGTGATGTCCCTTCCTGGATAAAATGGTGATGTCACTTCCTGGATAACATGGTGATGTCACTTCCTGGATAAAATGGTGATGTCACTTCCTGGACAAAATGGTGATGTCACGACCCGACTCCCAGAGCTGTGCGGGCTGTGCCTGCTGGAAAGGAGGATGATGGCAGAGGGATGCTCAGTGTCCCTCCAGTGCCCTGTGTCCCTCAGTGTCCCCCTGCCATCATCTTCTCCAGCAGCCACAGCTCGCACAGCTCTGGGAGTCGGGTCGTGACATCACCATTTTATCCAGGAAGTGACATCACCATGTTATCCAGGAAGTCACATCACCATGTTATCCAGGAAGTGACATGACCATTTTTATCCAGGAAGTGACATCACCATGTTATCCAGGAAGTGACATCACCATTTTTATCCAGGAAGTGACATCACCATGTTATCCAGGAAGTGACAACACCATGTTATCCAGGAAGTGACATCACCATGTTATCCAGGAAGTGACAACACCATGTTATCCAGGAAGTGAAGCCTTGATGCAGTAGTAAGTGCAGGGGAAAAAGCACTTAATGTGTATTTCCCGTAATAAGTGTATATTGGGGATTTGTATAACTTTTAGAGGCAATGCAATGCTTTAATAAAATTTTTGGCTGGAGTTCTCATTTAATGGAGCGGGTGGGCCGGATGGGCAGTGGGGACGGGCAGTGCTCCCAGTCAAAGATTACACCCACTGACAGTACAGGACCGGTGCCGAGGAAGAGGCGTCCTGGGTGCTACACGGGGTTATCAGTAGATTAGATTCACAACAGATAAAAAAAGCAAAAACTAATATAATTGTTAACAAGCCATATTTCCTTTCTGCTTCAGAGATTACCTAACCCGTCCAGAAGAGCAGCCTTTGTATGAAGTGGTATATTTCAGTGCTGCCAGCGTCCTGCGCAAACACCTGAATGCCGTGCCTCGTATCGCCCTCCATACAGCTTTGAACAACCCTTCCACTTATTTAAAGGTAGTAAAGCCCATTTTTTGGTCGTCATCTGTTGAGAGTTGATCATCATTTAACGTAAGTACCTGAAATGTTATAACATTGCTTTCTTATTTTTCTTTAGTCCTTGGACAATGATGGAACCTTATCCAGTGCTGCTCCTGATATATGCATTGCATACAAACTCCATCTTGAATGTGGACGGCTCATTAACCTCTATGACTGGTTAGAGGTATGTAAGTGATATACCATTTCAGTATGTACTCTGTATGCCTTGATGCTTCTTAGGCTGGGTTCACACTATGTTTTTGCATAAAAACAGATGCATTTGTGTGCATCCATTTTGATCCATTTTTCCATTGACTTCCATTAGGGCTGGGCAATATGAACGATATGCAAAAATATCGTCATCAATTTGGATGACGATATAGATTTTCGGCATATCGTCATATCGCGATACATGCCCACGGAGCGGTAGTGAATAAGCTTCTCACTTACCGCTCCGTGGTACCGCGCTGCAGGGCCTTCCGTTCACGCATCGTCAGCGCGCTAGCTGACGATGCG
The DNA here is from genome assembly GCF_027789765.1 of Dendropsophus ebraccatus. Classification (NCBI taxonomy): domain Eukaryota; kingdom Metazoa; phylum Chordata; class Amphibia; order Anura; family Hylidae; genus Dendropsophus; species Dendropsophus ebraccatus. The sequence continues at coordinate 26,820,086 of NC_091459.1, forward strand.
TGTGACATCAGGTCTCTCCCAGTGCATGCTGGAAAGAAGACGCGGCCCCTCTCGCCTCGCGGACTCCATCAGCCAGCCCTGCAGGAAAGGGAAGTAGCAGAGGGGTCGGGGGGTGCAGATGGCTATGGCATGGGGCTGATGATGGCCGGCCCTGGCTGGGGGGACATGATGTGGCAATGGCATGGGGCTTGGCTGGCACATAGGGAAAGCTGATGATGGCATAGGGGAGAGGGAGATGACTGGCACCGGGGGTGGGGGGGGGCTGATGATTGGCAACGGGGGGCTGATAACTGGCAAGGGGGGGGGCTGATAACTGGCAAGGGGGGGGCTAATAACTGGCACAGGGGAGGACTGATAACTGGCACAGGGGAAGGCTGATGACTGGCAAGGGGGGCTGATAACTGGCACAAGGGGGGGCTGATGGCACAGGGGAGGGCTGATGACTGGCACAGGGTGGGCTGATGGCACAGGGGAAGGCTGATAACTGGCACAAGGAGGGGCTGATAACTGGCACAAGGAGGGGCTGATGGCACAGGGAAAGGCTGACTGGCACAAGGGGGGCTGATAACTGGCACTTTATTTTAAACAATTTTGTGTTTTACTAACACTTAATCTTTACATTGTTTGGAAAAAGATCTGTTATACAATACACATCTTAAAAAATTCTTAAAGTGTTGTAATTTGTATACACACAAAAAAAATTTATATATCGTGATATATCGTTATATCGTGCATGCATCAAATTATATTGTGATATAAATTTTAGGCCATATCGCCCAGCCCTAACTTCTATTATTAAAAAAGAAAAAAAAAAAACACTTCAAAATGCATCCGTTTTTTTTTTTAACGTACACATAAATGTGGTTAGCTACTTTTTTATGTATGTTAAAAATAATGGATGCGTTTTGATCCTTTTTTCCTTTGACTTCAATTATATAAAAAAAAGGGATGTACACAAATGCATCCGTTTTTCCATCAGTTTTTCATGGATGAAAAAAAATGGATTGCAAAAATGTAGTGTGCTGAAGACCCGAATTGATCTTTTACGGATGAACTGGGCTACACTGAAAACCACTTATAACCTTCTATTCGAACCACTGTGTGGTAAAGCTAATAAAATAGAATTTGGGATTTGATGAACTGTTTATCCTGACAGCCGATGACTTTGTTCTCCAGTATAAGGCGGCTCCCTACACTGCACTATTTAAAGCGAATGTACCATCAATACATTTTTTTAACCCTTAGACGACCCAGGGCGTATAGTTACGCCCTGGGTGTTTCTCCGGCTATGAAGCGTGCTCCGGAGCGGAGCGCGCTTCATAGCAGTTGGGGGCCGGCTGCAATCAGCAGCCGGGACCTCACCGGTAATGACACGCTGCAGCGATCGCGCTGCCGTGTGTCATTAACTCCTTAAACGCCGCGATCGCAGCGCGACCGCGGCGTTTAAGTGTAAGTGACAGGGGGAGTCACTCACCGATCGGGACCCCCGCAGTGTGACTACGGGGGTCCCGATCGGTAAAACGGACTGCCGGAGGTCTCTCACCTGCCTCCGTGCGGTCCGATCGGCGATCTGCTGCACTAAGCCTGCACAGGCAGGCTCAATGAGCAGATCGCCGATAACACTGATCAATGCTATTTCTATGGCATAGCATTCATCAGTGTAAAAATCCAAGTACTGGATGTAAAAGTCCCCCAAAGGGACTTCAAATGTGTAAAAAAAAAAAAGTTCAAAACACTAACACACTACCCCAAAACCCCTCCCCCAATAAAAGTCTAAATCACCCCCCTTTCCCATTATATAAATAAAACATATAAAAACAAATAAACAAATAAACATATAATATACCGTAGCGTGCGTAATTGTCTGATCTATTAACATATAACAAGCGTCATTGTGAACGGTAAACGGCGTACACAAAAAGAGGGGAAAAAGTGCGCGGATTACCGATTTAATGTTACATTATATATAAAAAAAAAATTAATAAAAAGTGATAAAACGTCCGATCTTCACAAATATGGTGTTAATGAAAACTAGAGATCATGGCGGAAAAAATGACGCCCCATACAGCCTCATAGGTGAAAAAATAAAACTGTTATAAGCGTAACAATAGGCACATTTTATTTATAATTAATTGCCAAAAAAAAGGATTTCATAAAAAAAAAAAATATAACATTAGAGAATCTGTGTAACCTGCATATGGTTGTGTTCGTACTGACCTATAGAATAATAGTGTCATGTCGCTGTTACCATATAGTGCATTACGTAGACACAGGAGCCCCCCAAACGTTACCATATTGCATTCTTTTTTACGATTTCACCACGGTCCACTGGGTCATTTTGGGCCTGGTCCTCAAAGGGTTAAAGTGTCTGTCGTTTCATTTTTTTTTTTTGCAGAAATCAATAGTACAGGCGATTTTAAGAAACTTTGTAATTGGGTTAATTAGCCGAAAAATGCATTTTTATCATGAAAAAGCAGTTTGAATTTCTCCCCCCTGTCTTCTTGGTTCTCTATGGAGAGGAGAGGGGTGGAGGGAGATGAGGCACCAAAACAGGACAACAAAGAGTTACTTTACAGCTACATCACTGGGCTATCTCCTCTGAAATCGGTTCTGACCTCTGAATACTGGCTTTCACACAAGTCCTGCTGTGTAATCCTTTGTTCTCTGCTCTCTGCTGATGACTAATCTCCCCCCTTCCCTCTCCATAGGTTACACAGGGCTCGACTGATGTAAAAGATTCGAGATTTCCTGATAATGAGCAGTGAATGAGAGAGGAAGGGGGGGGCTGGGAAGAGTCTTTTTGAATGCAGATAATGGCATATTTGCCTAATAAACCCTATTACAAAGTCTCTTAAAATCGCCTGTACTGGGGGCGTGGCTTGAGCATGGCAGAGTGAGGACGCGTGTGACCGCAGCTCCGGGCCCTACGTTACATTACCAGGACTTCACACATCGCTACCGCTTCACCGTTATGCCCACTGGGGGCAGGAAGGCACCCGCTATCAGGTCGGTCAACCCCCGAAACTCCCTGGACCGATTTGTCCGGTCTGCAGCGAGTGGATCCCCGTCCTCCCCGCAGCACACTAAGATGGCCGCCGCACCTGCCACACGGCGCGCCACACAGAAGACGGCTCCCGCATTCCCGGAGCTGAGCCAGACCCTGCCGCAGATCCTGCGTACCCCGCAGGGAGATGGACCGTCACCCTCAGTCACCACTTCGCTAGACTCCCAGACCCCTGTGGCCCCTAACGCGCTGCTCACTGAGGTGAGAACCCTGCTTCAGGCCCTCCCCACCAGAGAGGAGCTTACCACCCAATTGGCGCGCATGGAAGAGTGCCGGGCCGGGGACATGGCGGAAATCAAAGCCTCGATATCCTCCATCACATTACCCCTCGCCTGGACTCCCAAGATGTGATCCTGCGGGACCTGATCGCACACGTGGACGACCTCGAGAACCGGGGTCGTCGCAATAACGTGAAGATTCGGGGTCTGCCTGAAGATATCGGGCCCGATCGCCTCACCCGTGCTGTTAAACACATCTTCAACTGTTACCTGGGAGACCCCTCAGACACCTCCATCGAACTGGATCGTACTCACAGGGTAGCTGGCCAACGTCCGGCCGACAGGAACCGTCCCAGAGACGTCCTGTGCCGGGTACATTACTACCAGCAAAAGGAGGCAATAATGCAACGCGCGTGGGAGCGAGGCCCGATGCAATTTGAAGGTGCAGAGATCACTCTCCTCCTGGACCTCTCTCGACGCACCCTGGCTATGCACCGCATGCTCCGTCCTCTCCTAGATGCCATCAGAGACAGGGCTCCAGACTAAAAAATTTACCTAGGAGCCATTGGCTCCTAACCTGAAAAATTTAGGCGCCAAATAGAATATTTGGTCGCCAACATTTTAAACCATGTAAAATTAATGTTATGTTAAATGGGACTTACTGTGTGCAGAGGCCGCAGCCTCCTCCTCCTCCTTTAGATTCTTTCTTTTCTTAGTTTGAAAACGTTCAACATGGAAACTTGCAACTTGACAACCATATACAGTCTGACTCAGTACTTAAGCCTCACTTGGCTAGCCTTTTAATGAGGCTTACTCTTCTGAACTTGATCTTAAAGGGAACCTGTCACCCCCGGTGACGGGGTGACAGGCTCCCAACCCCCCGTTAGAACCCCCTATACTCACCTCATCGCGCCGGGTCCCGCTTCTGAAGATGGTCGGGTCACGGAGATCTCAGCCGCTGCAGCCCGGCGTGCACTGAGAGATGAGTCCAACGCTCATAGAGAATGACGGGAGAGTCCAGCGCTCCGTCATTCTCTATGAGTGTTGGACTCATCTCTCAGTGTGCGCGCCGGGCTGCAGCGGCTGAGATCTCCGTGACCTGACCACCTCCAGAAGCGGGACCCGGCGCGATGAGGTGAGTATAGGGGGTTCTAACGGGGGGTTGGGAGCCTGTCACCCCGTTACCGGGGGTGACAGGTTCCCTTTAAAAGCTTGCAACAGTCTATACATACTGAGCTAGACTTATGACTGCAGCCATAGTGACCCCCCACAAGATGTGTATATAGATAGCTATATCTCTCACCTAGTGACTAATGCAAGTGACCCCCTACAATACAGACACCTGATAATAATAATTGTGCATATATCTATCTCCCAGTGTCTGCAGCCAGTTTGCCCTACACTTATAGATGGCCCCCTCCCCTTATAGATGACCCCCTCCTCCCCCCCATTATAGATACCCCCTCTTCTCCCCCCCATTATAGATGCCCCCTCCTCCCCCCATTATAGATGCCCCCTCTTCTCCCCCCCTTATAGATACCCCCTCTTCTCCCCCCATTATAGATGCCCCCTCTTCTCCCCCCCTTATAGATTCCCCCTCACCTTATAGATGCCCCCTCTCCCCCCCCCATTATAGATGCCCCCTCCTCCCCCCCATTATAGATGCCCCCTCCTCCCCCCCATTATAGATACCCCCTCTTCTCCCCCCCATTATAGATACCCCCTCTTCTCCCCCCCCATTATAGATACCCCCTCTTCTCCCCCCATTATAGATACCCCCTCTTCTCCCCCCCCCATTATAGATGCCCCCTCTTCTCCCCCCCTTATAGATACCCCCTCACCTTATAGATGCCCCCTCTCCCCCCCCCCCATTATAGATGCCCCCTCTTCTCCCCCCCTTATAGATGGCCCCCTCGCCCCCCCTTCTCTTCCCCCCATTATAGATGCCCCCCCCCCCCTTTCCTCTATGCTAAGCAGTATTTAAAAAAAAACAAACACACAAACTCACCTGACAACCCGCTCCCCCGGCGATCCTCTTCTTCTTCGGACGCTGTCCCCGGCTGATGCGCGGCTGCCGGGGGTGTCCCATCCTATCTCCGGCAGCGCGGCGCGTCAGTGAGCTCCTGTATGCCGGGGCTGTGACTTCTGACACAGGAAGCGTCTCTGACGTGCGCTTCCTGTGCCGGAAGTCAGGGCCCCAGGCAGCTCACTGATGCGCCGCGCTGCCGGGGATAGGACGGGACACCCCCGGCAGCCGCGCATCTTAAAGAGACAGCGCGCCGCCGCCGGGGCCAGTCGCAAATGGCGCCCAGATTAATAAATCTGGGCGCCATTTGCAAAAAGTCAGTCGCATTGGCGACCATTTTGGTCGCCATCTGGAGCCCTGAGAGACCTGGGAGCATCCTACAGATGGGGCTATCCATTCCACCTCATTATCAGACACGCCGGGACCACTTACCTGCTTCGCACACCACAAGACCTGCCTGGCGCTCTGGACCTTCTCGGCATACCGTCGCTTCATCTGCCGGATTGGACGACTCCGGACCTCCCGTCTCTGCCGGCTGGTGCTGTTGCAGGAAATCGCTCCCCACGATCAGGAACGAGAAGATCCCGCTCTCCTCTCCGTGGGGGCCCCCGTTCCCCCCGTCATGGAGGGGACCGCTTACCCCCGAACCGCCAGTCAGAGCCCCGCTGAGTTGCATTCTCCTCACTGAAGTCGGCTCCATGTTCGGGTTATCGCCGTTGTGTTCCAGTTGATCGGTTCCGGTTCCTGCTCGTTGCAGCACACAGAGACGCTATGCCGACTCCGAGGATCCTGCCAGCCAAGTAAGACTGATGTCAGCAACAAGATGGCCGTGATACGGGAACTGCTCCTGTCGCTGCCTATCACCAGCAGATGGAAGATAGGCCTGATTCTTCCTAGCCCTCCCCCCCCCATATGAGCCCCGGTCATACCCCCCCCCCCCTTCCCGCGCCCCGGGGCACTGAACGCCCCCCCCCCCTCCCCCCCCTCCCCCGATATCCATGGGCACGAATTCAAGATTACCTATAGTCCCCACCCATGTGCTTGTCTGATACCCCCCTTCTCCCCCCGGTCGCTCAGCCCCTGGATCAGGGTCTAGTCGAGACTCCAGCCGCATTGGCAAATACGGACCTACAGTCTGCCGCGGGTGGGCCTGCCAGGATATCACTGCTTGCCCTGCCAATGTTCCCCCCCCTCCCCTCGCTTTCCCCCCTCCTCCCCTCGCCCTCCCTCCCTCCCCTCGCCCTCCCTCCCTCCCCTCGCCCTCCCCCCCCCCCCCTCGCCTTCCCCCCTACCCCCTCACCCATTCCCCTTCCCTCACCTCCCCTTCCCTCCCCCCCTTCCTCCTCCTCCCTCCTCCTCCTTCCTCCTCCTTTCCCCTCCTTCCTCCTCCCTCCTCCTCCTTCCTCCTCCTTCATCCTCCCTCCTCCTCCTTCCTCCTCCTTCCTCCTCCTCTCTCCTCCTTCCTCCTCCTCTCTCCTCCTTCCTCCTCCTCTCTCCTCCTTCCTCCTCCTTCCTCCTCCTTCCTTCTCCTTCCTTCTCCTTCTTCCTCTTTCCTCCTCTTCCCTCCTCTTTCCTCCTCCTTCCTTCCTTTCCTTCCCCCCCCCTTCTTTCTCTCCCTTTCCTCCTCCCCCTCCTTCCTCTTACCTCTCCTCCCCTTTTCCTCACCTCCCCTTCCCCCCCCTCATCCCCGTCCCCCTCCCCTTTCCTCCTCCCCCTCTTACCCTCACCCCTCCCCCCACCCCTCCTCTCCCCCTCCCTCTCCCCCTCCCCCCCTTGCCCTCACAGGATACCTGGGGGTGTAGCCTGAATCTACGGGCCAATATTGTTAAAGCATGTTCTTGGATTTATATGTGTGTTCGAGTTCTCTGTTTTACAGGGGACCGCCAGAAGGCGCTACTGCTCAACCTTTACCTTTGTATGACTGACCTCTCCTGCTACCTTCCCTCCTCCTTGCTCCTTTATACAGTTACCTCCGACCTACTAACAGAGCGGAGTCTTCGCCTCCCATGAACGGGGTGCTCTTCTTTCTTGTCTCACACACGATGCCTCCTGTCTGTTTGTCTGCATACTACTGTCTGTTTACCGTTGTTTCCCACGTCTCTCCTGCCCCTCCCGTCCCCACAAAGGAGTCCCTTCATAGGTCTACCACTGACCTTGGGGCCCGGATGCGGTCCTCTGACCTGCTCCTCCGCGTTTTTTCCCCCAGTCCTCTGCACAGGGATTTTTCCTCTTTTCTAATTTCTCCCTACCTCTGCATACGGACGGTAGTCCTTTGAACTCCCATCCTCCCTAGTGCTTGGAAGGTTTTTTGCCTCCCTACTCCCCTTCAGCTTCCCCCCCCCCCCCCCCCCGTCTTCGATCTCCCTCTCTCTTCTCTCTCCTCTTTCATCCTCCCCCCCCCGCTTGCTGGTTCTCTCTTCCTCCAGCCTCCCCCTCTCCCCTCTTCCTCTTTCTCTCCTGTCGCCTGGGCTTGCTCCTCACTTAGTCATGTCAACAGTGCTCTGTGTATCGCTCAACGCACAAGGCCTAAACGTCCCGGAGAAGCGCTCCTCTTTGCTACGTCTTCTAAGGGCTAAAAAGGCCGCGGTAGCCTTTATTCAAGAGACACACTTCCGCAGAGACCAAATGCAACGGCTGTCCAACCGCCACTTTCCGGATGCTTACCACAGTTGCTCTCCAGACTCCAAAACAAAAGGGGTTACGATCTTGTTTGCTCATACAGCCCCCTGGGAATTCTTAGATCAGAGGTCGGATGCAGAGGGACGGTTCCTTTTTGTGAAGGGGAAAATGGCGGGTATCCTTTGCACCTTCGGCACGGTGTACCTCCCCAATGTGGGGCAGGCTGCCTCTCTGGAGAAGTATCTCTCGGAGGTCGAAGACTTCCTAGAGGGTGTGGTTGTTCTTGGAGGTGATCTCAACATGGCTCTTGACCCTCTTCTGGACTCTTCTTCTGGCCATTCTGCTCTCTCTTTCTCTTCCTTAAGACAGGCAAAACAATCCCTTCACTCCTATCAGCTTATGGACACCTGGCGGTTGCTTCATCCCCGCGATAAAGACTACACCTTTTTCTCGCACCCGCATAACGTATATTCCCGTATTGACTATCTTTTTATTTCTCATGCAAACTTGGACTGTGTGACGGCGGCCTCCATAGACCCCATTTCTTTTTCTGATCATGCCCTGATCTCACTCTCTCTCTCTTTCTCTCCTCCCCAACCCCGTAGCTGGTCCTGGCGTCTAAACGAGACCCTGCTAAGGGACCCAGGGGTCCTGGCCGAAGTCCGGGCTGACCTCTCTACCTATTTCTCTGTTAATATTTCCCCCGAATCTTCCCCGCTGGTGGTATGGGAGGCCCATAAATGCTTCATAAGGGGGACATTTATCAAACTCGCCACTCGCCTTAAGAAGGAGAGATTGGCCAAAATACGGTCTCTGATAACGCGGATTGCAGACTTAGACAAACGGCACAAAGCGACTCTGGATCTTGCCACAGGGTCGGAGCTAGCGGATCTGCGAGGTAAGCTGAGAGAACTCACCTTCGCAAATGCCAAGGCCTCTCTAGCGCGATGCCGTCGTCATTATTTTGAATTCGGCAACAAACCGGGCAAGACCCTAGCTCGGGCACTGCGCCAACAGAGAGCCCGCTCTTTCATCCTCCGGATCCAAACAGTCCTTATCTTCCCAGATAGCAGAATCCTTCAAGGACTATTACACCTCCCTCTACGGCCTGCCAACCCCCTCGCCCTCCCCGGACTCCCCACCCTTCCAATCGGCAATCGCCTCATACCTGGCGGAATCGGGACTGCCGACATTATCGGAGACGGATGCCGCCGCGCTCGAATCCCCCATTACACCCTCAGAGTGGGAATGGGCTCTTAAAACGTCCCCTTCGGGCAAAGCCCCAGGTCCTGACGGGTTCACCCTGCCGTACTACAAAACCTTCGGGTCTCTCCTCCGGGACCATTTCCTGTCTGCCTTTAACTCTGTGTCCACTGGCTCCCCCCTCCCCCTGGATGCCCTCCGCGCCCATATCTCCGTCATCCCCAAAGACGGCAAAGACCCCTCATCGTGCCAAAATTACCGTCCCATCTCCCTCCTGAACCTGGATCTCAAATTCTTTTCTAAAATTTTGGCGGCTCGTCTTACCCCCCTTCTGCAAGCCATAATTCACCCTGACCAGGTAGGGTTCATGCCCATGCGGGAGGCCCGCGATAACACCATTAGAGCCATAAATATCATCCATTTAGCCAGTTCCTCTACCCTCCCTGTCATGCTTCTGTCTACAGACGCGGAGAAGGCCTTTGACCGTGTAGCCTGGCCCTTCCTTTTTGCCACACTGCGGCATGTTGGTCTTGGGCCTCACATGCTGGAGTGGATAGGCTCTTTATACTCCCAACCCTCGGCCCGGGTTTCGGTCAATGGCCTTCTATCAGCTTCCTTCCCCATCACGAATGGCACACGACAGGGCTGCCCCCTCTCCCCACTGATCTTTATCCTGACTCTGGAACCCTTCCTTAGACATGTGAGGCGTAATCCGGACGTCTCTGGGGTGCGGGTGGGGTCAGTGGAACACAGAGTTGCGGCCTACGCGGATGACCTCCTATTTTTCCTTACCCAGCCCATAGTCTCGCTCCCTAATCTGCTGTCAGAATTATCCCGCTATCAGGCCCTCTCTAACTATAAAATCAATCTCCAGAAATCTGAGGCACTCAACATATCCCTCCCTTCCGAGACAGCCTCCTCCCTCGAGTCGTCCTTCCCATTTCGTTGGACCCGTTCCTCCCTCAAGTATTTGGGGGTACAGCTCACACCTTCCACAGCTGACCTTTACAAAACAAACTTCCCACCTATGCTCCAGACGATAGAGAGGGACTTGCTTCGCTGGCACAGGGGCACCTTCTCCTGGTTTGGCCGCTGTGCAATTTTTAAAATGAACGTCCTGCCCCGCCTACTGTACCTCTTCCAGGCCCTCCCGGTCACGGTGCCCCTGTCATACTTAAGGGAACTCTCCTCACTACTTACCAAATTCATATGGGCGCACAAACAACCACGTATAGCAAAGACAGTTTTATATCGCCCCAAATCAAAGGGCGGTCTTGGACTGCCTAACATCTATCACTATTATGTCGCTTCCCACCTGGCCAGAGTGCTGGATTGGCACCGCCACTCCTCCTCGAAGTTATGGGTGGACCTGGAAAAGGCGGTCGCTCCGTTGTCTTTGCTGGCGGCTCCCTGGCTCCCAGCCTCCGCCAGTCTTGCGGGCTCCCACCCCACTATCGCCCCGACACTCCGGGTCTGTCATAAGCATCTCTCCGCTAGCTTCATGGCCCCACACCCTTCCCCTCTGTTCCCAATTCTGGACAACCCATCGTTCCGCCCGGGGATAGAAGATGCTGCCTTCCGCATGTGGTCGCGGGCTGGACGCTTTCGTGCCCAATCCTTTCTTAGGGGCACAGTTTGGCCCTCGCTCTCTGACCTTAATGCCCTCAATGACCCCACCCCTTTAGGGTTCTGGGGATCACTCCAGCTCCATCACTTCCTTCTTACCCTCCCCACGCCCTCCTGTTTTGCCCGCACACACACACCTTTCGAATCCTTGTGCCTGAGCTCTGGCCCTCTCCGACATTCTCTCTCTATCCTCTATGCCATGTTGGGCTCACCTCCCGATCAACCATCTCCCCCCTTCCTCGTGGCCTGGGAAGAAGACCTGAACACATCCTTCACCGCAGCTCAGGTTGACAGAGTGCTCAGGTCCACGCACTCCTCCTCGATCTCCTCCCGCATACAGGAGGCGGGCTATAAGCTCCTCTCCCGTTGGTACCGGGTACCTGTCCGACTGCACAGGATCTTCCCTGAAGTGTCCCCACAGTGCTGGAGGGAATGCGGCGAGGAAGGCTCCCTCCTCCATACGTTCTGGAGTTGCCCCAGATTGGAGTCTTTTTGGGAAGAGGTTTGGCGTATCGCCTCCACTTTCACTAACTACCCCCTCCCTTTCTCGCCTGCCCTTTTCCTCCTGCATGTGTCCGACATCCCTCTCAAAACTTACCGCACCTCGATCCTCCGTCATTTGATTAAAGCTGCCCGAGCCTGTATACCCGCTACGTGGCGCCAACCTGATCCCCCTAGCCTTGCACTGTGGATACGGAAAGTGGAGGACATCAAACACATGGAGGACCTGACTGCTCAACTTCATGCCCGAAACTCTAAGTTCTTCCAGACCTGGTATTACTGGGAGCTATTCACCGAGACCCCTGAATACAGGTCTCTGCTAACTAAGTGAGGAGCAGCCTGTCCCCCTTTCACCACCCCTTTCTGTACTACCCCTCTACCCACCTGCCCCCCCCCCCTTTTTTCTTTTTTTTTTCTCTCACCTCCCCTCCCCCCCCCCCCCCAATCTGTTGGTCTTCAGACCTCTTTTTGGTCGAGCGCTAGCTCACTCCCTATCCTCCATATAGGTGTGCTATGCCAAATAAGTGTACTTTGTGGGAGCCGCGTTTAGGTCTGTTTGTCCTGTATAATTGTCTATGAATACTTCAGCGCCCTGCGAGACGCCAAATGTATTGATTGCTGTATAAAAAAATTTTGAAAATGTAATAAAATTTAGAATTAAAAAAAAAAAAAAAAAAAAAATCGCCTGTACTATTGATTTTTATCGCTTTAAGGACTGAAGATGGATGGTGTGTTTTTTTACATAATCTTTTATTGCAGCAACCATTGTTATTTCATTTTCCTATTTTCCGTACATATCTGCAGGCATTCGCAACAGTTGTAAACGCGGATGATGACAGTGATTCAGATTCCCTGAAGCAAGTAGATGAAATGACTCAGTATCCTTTATATTTGTCCGTGTAAAGTAAAGAGAATGTGCGAGTGGCAGCTGAACATTTGGAAGCACTGCACATGCAAAGGCTTGTCCTGTGCTCACTATTTGGATGCAGTTCTATGGTGGCACATTAATAACTCAGACATACTCCATTCTAAATTCTCTTTGTCGCAGATCATATGTCACTTGTAAAAGATTACAGATAGTCTTGGCTGAACAAGCAGCATGTATTATTTCTCTCAATTCAGCTCGTAAGCCGTACAAGTATAAGGTAAGGCCAAAATCTCCTGCTGGTATCCCACTTATATGGTTCAGTTCCAGGTCTGTTGAACAGGAGATTTATCCCACTGAATTTAAAGAGAATGTGCCATCAGAAAATCACTTATTGTTTAAATAATGTTTTTATATGATTATAGTTTTTTAAGAATTTTTGGTGACATTTTCTCTAATTTTCCATTTTTCTATCTATATTATAAAATAATCCTGAAATCTTGCAGTTTTCATTCCCACCGCTCGGTCTAAAACTAAGCTTAGACTTCCTACTGTGTCTTTGGTGAGTAGATTGAGGAGACAATAGAAGTTCCTTGTGGAATGACCTTTTCAAAGGTCACAGAGCACGCTTAGTAATGCTTTACATTTATCTCAAGGGGATAAAGTCTGTCTATTGTTGTCTATGTCCATGAGGCTTGCTGTAAAGCAGGGATGGGGAACCTCTGGCCCTCCAGCTGTTGCAAAACTACAATTCCCGTCATGCCAAAGCAGGGAATTGTTGTTTTGCAACAGCTAGAGGGACGAAGGTTCCCCATCCCTGATGTAAAGCATGTCACTAAATGCCAGCAATCTGGCAGCCTCTATAAAAATGTAAAAAAAAAAAAATGGGGGAAAAAAAAGTAAAGTCAGAATATTTAAACACACTCCCTTTAAGAGATTAGTAGTAATTAATTTTCAGAAAGTGCCTCTGCAGACTGCTATTGTGATCAACTGATTCCTGCAGGATCTACTCCCAAGGCCTCCAGCAGACACAGCGACACACACTTACCTGAAACATAACATTAGTTGGTGATACGGGTGTTGCCTGTCCGCACGACCGCAGACCGCATGCTACCAACTCATGCACAATTGTATAGGAATTACACTAAAGGGGCCCATACACATTGCATTGACGATTTCAACCAAAACAGAATGGTTTGTCGGCTAAAATTTATCAACAGATGGCCGTTTTAGCCATCCAATGATAGGCCGTTGTCGTCTAAACAGAACTTGGCCGTGTTCGAAATTTTTGCACGATAGATCATTCATTCAGGAAAGGCTATTCTCAGAATGTTCCTAGAATATTGTCATAATGTTCCAGGAAAGATTGCTTGCTCTTCACCCAGTGTCATTGATCATGTATGGCCAATATGAACCAATTTAACGGCCAATATGGACTAAAATGTGTAAGGCTGTGTCTATTAAAAGGACCGGCAACCTCCTTTCATCCAATATGTATGGCCACCGTTAAAGAAAAATTAAAGAATAATTTAATGCACATCACTCTTTTTAAACCTGATAAATAGATAATCTTTATTAAGATTTGCCGTGTCAGCGCAAAAGCTGCCCATTGTTATTGGCTGTCTACTCTGGTTGAAAGCAGACAGCTCCATGGTTAACATACAGAAGAAAAAGTCAGTTGACCGTAACCATATCTATCCGCAGAGATGAGTCCAAAAAGATATACAAGAATACCAACATTCTATAAAGGCGACCCATTCCAGCAGTATTTTGCTGAACAAAACAAAAGATCATTGGCAATAATAAAATACTATGCCCCAAGAAATCACTACATGTAGGAAAGAGAAAGAGAAAAGGAGAACACAGACAAAAAAACAAGGTGCAACAGCAACCCACAGGTGCAAGGGCTTACCGTATATATTCCTCCCAGCGTACACAAGGTAAACACCTGTTCTGTAGATATTAAAAAGTGAGGATCTAAGCAAACTATTTGATCAAACAGAGTGTACCATGTCACCAACGTTAAGGTGTCCTCAGAGACATGGTCCCTACTCTAGCATTTTCACACTAGCAATGGCTAGTGTGACAAGACAGGCTCAGACAAGACAAGAGGTACAGGTAAGATCAGGAAGGAGGAAAGCTTCACTTACATGACTCCTAGCTCATACCAAGGAAAATAAAGTCTATGACCCATGGCATGAGAGCCAAACAGCAAGGTCTCCTGAGCTACTAAAACTGTCCCAAGAGAACCAAGTTTTAGTAAACATAGATCTCAGACACTGGTAATAATAAAAAAGGAGGCAATCAAGAATGTCCCCAACAGAAGGAGGTGAAGTAGTAGAACAGACCTTATCATAAAGGGCAAAGATTACTTTCCAAAATCCCCTGTCAGGACCACCAAGTGTGTTCCAGACTGAAGAGGAAAAGGAAAATATCCAGCACGATGTACATAAAAAATTGGTTCTTTATTAGGCTGGGTTCACACTGCGTTTTTGCAATCCATTTTTTGCAAAAAACGGATGCATTTGTGTGCATCCATTTTCATCCGTTTTTCCATTTACTTCCATTGAAAAAAAAACAAAACGATCCTTTTTTTTTTGACAGACACAAAAACGTAGCTGACACTACTTTTGTGTCCGTTAAAAAAAAAGGATCCATTTTTTTTTTTACAATGGAAGTAAATGGAAAAACGGATGAAAATGGATGCACACAAATGCATCCGTTCTTTCATCCATTTCTCATCAGTTTTTTGCAAAAAACTGATGAAAAAAACGGATTGCAAAAACTCAGTGTGAACCTAGCCTTAAAGTTGGATCCATAAAATTACATATAGTAGGTAGAAAAAAAATCTAAATACTAGATGCGTTTCAGCCTTCTGCCTTTGTCAATGCTGTGACAAAGGCTGAAGCGCGTCTAGCGTGTTTGATTTTTTTCCTACCTACTATATGCAATTTTTTGGATTCAACTTTAATAAAGAACCAATTTTTTATGTACATCTTGCTGAATATTTTTCTTTTTCTCTTCTATTTGGCAACCTGAAGGTCTCCAAGTTTTTCCTTTGCACGTCCAGGATGAACGTTTTTGTTTAAGGTATGCTACACAGAACAGTGTCGGGCATAATTATGGTTTGCAGCAAATCTCCTTTCTTGATTTTGTGTTCCCGACTCCCCTCTCCACACCACATCTCCATCAACATGAGTCAACAGAGGAAAACATCTCGTGCTATCGCTCCAGATAATAATACCAACGAGAGAGATTTTTATAATTCTTTTCCTGAGCATAGCTAGAGAGGGGATTCTTATGGACAAGCCGAAACACAGTTCCCTATTCATCCTGAGTCAGAGTCCTTCCCAGAACTAGTTCCTACGTAGGCACATATTCCTTATCCCTGGAATTTAAAAAGAAACCATAGAGCAGAGAATGTTCAGGTGGTTCAGTAGCAATACATTGACAGCTCCGCTTTATAATATCTATATGTTTCCAAATGGGAAAACACTTCAAGGCTATGTTGAAAATGATGTCCGTTGTTGTTGGACGGCCGTCATTTCAGTGTTGTGTGAGCTGTTTTTAAAGTGTTTTTCTTGTAGGAAACTTTTAATGTGTCTCAGACACGTTTCAAAAGATCTTAGTCTTCAGACCTACATGATCTAACCAGGAAAAGCAGATGACCGAGTGCTTTTATTTCCTGAATCCCAGTTGTCTTTGTGTTGCTGCACAACATGAGCTTCATAGACTTACAAGGATTGCATTCAGCCATGCACTTCCACTGGCTATATCTGGATATCAGTGGGAGTCCTAACACTCAGACCCTGACCACAGACACTATGCACAACATCACCACTTATCCCTCGCCTGGCTGGCAAACTGAGCAGAAGGCATACAGTGTATTCCTCCTGCTCAGAATCTTGGGAGCACAATTTTTCTGCTCTTTAGTAAAAATCCCTTTAGAGTGGGGATTCCTCTCATTATGATGGGAATCCCTGCTCCTGTACAGTAAGGAGCCGTGCACAATGCAGTACTACTTGCTGTTAGAGATAGTCAAACATCAGGAATTTTCAGGTTCGAACTCCAATGTTTATCTTTTGATTCCCGATGCCTTCCCATTCTGTGGGGAAGGTGGAGACAGCGCAAGTACCGCCTGGAAAACTGTGATACAGCCTAGGTAATAGGATGTATTCCTGTTTTCCAGGCGGTACTCTGGCTGTTTCCACCTTCCCCACTGAACGGGAAGGCATCAGGAATCAAAAGATGAAGGTTTGAGTTCGATCAAACCTGAAAATTCCTGATGTTCGATCATGTCTACTTACTGTATGTCCAGAGGAAGTAAGTGGTAATGCTATAGCATCACCACTTAACTCTACACTCTGTAGGGTGGGCGCTCTACACCTGACCAATGGAGTGTAAAAAACAATTAAACATCTTTACACTATTCACTATGGGAAAACTCACTTTTTGAACTGCACAGTTCTGGAATGGCCTTCCAGAACAGACTGTGTTCGAGAACAGATATGAGTGTACATCTGTTTCTCTGTAGCTTCTATTTCTGTAAACTTATTAAGAGGTTGGTCATACAGAAGATAATATCCTTAACTGGCTTCTTAGTGCACGTTTTATTCGAGCGGTTTCTGAGCTGGAGCTCCTTGGATTTGTAAAGCCTACAAAGCAGAAGACGGACCATGTGGCAAGGCTGACCTGGGGCGGATGTTGAGTTCATTGTGAAAAAACTTTGAGCTGAACTTTCTTTTTTTATGTTTATATTGTAATACATTCAGGAATTTGTACAAATTATATTCCCATATGTTCATGAGTTGCAAATAAAATCTGACTAAGCTGGGTTCACAACTTTATTTACAACTTCCATTTGTCTAGTACACTCGGGCACCAGAAAAAATGGAAATGAACACATCCCATTAATTTCAGACACAGAAGGTCTCAGTTTTCCACCTGTTCAGCTATATTGCATTTATGGTCTGTGTGTGTGTGTATATATATATATATATATATATATATATATATATATTATAATCACATCAGAGTGCTTGTCCTTCAAGGCCCTGGATCCACAGGCCCTCCAATACCAGCTAATAGATTCCAGACGGCACTTCAAAAGTGAATCTCTTTTATTCTACACAGCAACATTTTGGTTGTCACTCCTTTAGGCTATTTTCACACACACAGTATCTTGCTCAGTTTTTTGGTGACAAAAAGACTGACGGAAATACTATATGTGAACATAGCCTTAAAGGGAATGTGTCATCAGAAAATGACATGTTTAAATTATGTTTTTATGTTAAACATATTTTTTAAGAAATTTTGGTGACATTTTCCCTAATTTTCCATTTTACTATCTATATTATAAAATAATCTTGCAATGTTGCAGTTTTCATTCTCACCACTAGGGCTAAAACTAAGCTAAGACTTCTTATTGTGTCTGTGGTGATAAGAGGAGGCTGCAGTAAAGTTATCTGTACAGCATTGCAGCAACATGTGACACCAGTAGTTAGAGGAGAAAATAGCAGCTCCCTGTAGAATGACCTCTTCAAAGGTCACAGAGCACGCTCAGTAATGTTTTATATTCATTCCATGGGGAGAGACTCTCTATTGTAGTCTATGTCCATGAGGCTTGCTGTAAGGCATGTCACTTAATGCTGGTAAGTACAGCCCAGGCTAACGGCAGCCCCCATAACAAAAGTGAAATAAAAAAAAAAAGTTATAGTCAGAAAATAGAAACAGATTAGAATAAAGGAACAATTTTTGTATCTGACAGTAATCAGTAAAAGAAAATTAACTGACACATAGACATAGTACAGTAACACAGCAATGATGCAAATATGCAAAACAATCATAAAATGATTACAAATAATCAGTGTCATACAAAACTTCAGTGTATCCACAAAGGAATAATCAGAAGCAAATAGTGGGTCAGCTTAATTCATGTGTAAAGGTCAGTGGTCAGAAGTTTCCCAGGTCTGGATCCAGCTTTTCCCAGCACCCGGGGAGGAATAGCAGTCAGTTAAAAGACAAGTGGCTGATGAGTGGATTTCAGAGATGATAAAACGATTCCCTTTGTTATTAGTAGTACCTGTGGTTTAACGTGTCACTGTCGTGAAATTATTATTATTATTTTTTTTTTTTTTGCAGAAATCAATAGTCCAGGCAATTTTAAGAAACTTTGTAATTGGGTTTATTAGCTGAAAATGAATTTTAATCATGAGAAAGCAGTTTGAAGCTCTCCCCCCTGTCTTCATTGTTCTCCTATGGAGAGAGCTAAATAAAAGATTTAATCTACGAATACATCACCCTCTATCTCCTCTGACAGTCAGCACTGACCTCTGAATACTGCCTCTAATCCTTTGTTCTCACCTTTCTGCTGTCTCCCCCCTCCCCTCTCCCTAGAACAGACAGAGTATGTCTGATGCAACAAGTCACAATTTCCTGATTTTTTGCAGTGAATGGAAAAGAGGAAGGAGGGGGGGGGGACCTGGGAAAAGTTTTTTTTGAATGCAGATAATGACATATTTGGCTAATAAACCTAATGACAAAGTTTCTTAAAATCGCCTGGACTATTGATTTCTGCAAAAAAATAAATAAATACGACAGTGACTCTTTAACCTCTTAAGGACCCATGACGTACCGGTACGCGGGTCCTTTAAGAGGGCGCCGCGGACCGGCCGCATGTGATCGGGAGAGATGGCCTGCAGAAATACACTGCAGGCCATCTCTCCCTGTCGGCATGGGGGGTTGTTAACCCCCCCCCCCCCCCCTTGCCGACGATCGCCACTATTGGCTTATCAGTTTAGATCAGCCAATAGCGGCGATCGGAACCTTTCCGGGCCGTTCACAGCAATCAAAGTCCCCAAAAGTTATTAATACCTGCTCCGGACCTCTCAGCTAGGTAGCTGAGGGGTCCAGAGCAGGTATTTGTACATTACTCACCTGTCCCGGGGTCCTGATCGGCGTCTTCCGGGTTCGCGGCGTCCTCGTCTTCTGGTCGGGTCTTCGGCTCCTTCCGTGACGTCCCGCCCGGCTTTTTTTTCCGGCTCCAGCGTCGTCTTTTTTCGGATCTTGCGCTCTGCTGCCCTCTAGCGGCTGATAAGTATAATACACTTATCAGCAGCTATAGGGATGTTCAGTATGTAATAAAGGGTTTTTTTTTTTTTCTATCCAAATTTTTTTTTTCTATTTTCCGCACCCTATCGCCGCTGAGTGTTGATCAGCATCGCACGAAAGTGCGCTGTTAATCAGCAACTCCTCCTTTTTGGCGTAGGGTGTTTTTTTTTCTATATCCGACTGCCACGGTCTGCTGATAAGTGCCGCACATAAGTGCGGCATTTATCAGCAACACCATTTTTGGCTTAGGTTTTTTTTTTTTATACTTACTGTAAAAATACACGTAAAAAACACTACATTACACCACACTACATTGAATAAAGTTTGACACTACACCACTACATACCCCATATACCAATCCCTATATAAAAGTGGCCCCCAGGGTGTTTTCGGCGTCAGAGGGATACGTTATTATTGCCTCCGACACCGAAACAGCCAGTGAGGATGAATGGGGGGATCCTTCTTTCCCCCATTCATCCTCATCATCCTCATCCTCCAGTGACGTGTCTGGGGGTAGCGTAGCGTACGCTGCCTCCCAGACATGTCTTTTCCGCCAGTACCGTCCCAATAAGAGATGACTGTATGGCGTCTACAAACTCTGAGAGAACCTCAGGGTACACTTACAGATTTAGGGTACGTGCACACTGCGGAATGGCGAAGGATAACCCTTTGTGCATTCCGCAGCTGGCACCCGCCGGCGGACTTATGCAGGCGAATGTCTCCACCCGTGTTATAGACTCCATGTTATGCACGGGCGGATTCCATCGTCCGTCCAAAGAATGAATACGTTGGACGGAGAGCGGAATCCGCCCGTGCATAGAACGGAGTCTATGACGGACGGAGACGCGCGCCCGCATCAGTCTGCCGGTGGGTGCCAGCTGCGGAATGCACAAAGGGTTATCCTTCGCCATTCCGCAGTGTGCACGTACCCTTAGAGTGTATGAAGGAAGGGACAGCCGAATCCAGCCCCCACAATGCCCCCCCATCCTCCGAGATAGTGGGAAGATCGTTCGGGAACTGATCTTCCCACTGCTGGATAAAGGTCACCACCACCTGGATGGGGATAACTTTTATACCAGCACCCCCTCTTCCGGTCCCTCACTGCCCGAGCTACTGTAGCTTGCGGCACGATCCGAAAATATCAGAAGCAGTACTAGAACCCTAATATTTAGCAGCCATGGAGCGGACCCAGCGCTTCTGGATATGAAGGACCCCGTATCGCACCAGGGCAACATTTTCCAGGTGACGTCCCCACACTGGAAAACAGGAGACCCCAGAAGAAGTGCAGAGTGTGGCGTAACAGGGGGATCAGGAAGGACACCATTTTCCAGTGTGACACCTGTCCTGATCACCCCGGCCTCTGCATACTGGATCGCTTCAAGGCGCACCACACGTCACTGGGGTTCTACATTATCTAAATTTTGTCCCTTATTCCTATTTCAGGGGTCACGTTGATCCAGGGATTATTCTGATCGCCATTATCGAGTCGGGAAGGAATTTTTTCCCTATGATGAGGCTACTGTCGTCTGCCTTACGAGGGTTTTTTGCCTTCCTCTGGATCAACACAGGTTGAATTTGATGGACATCTGTCGTTTTCAACCTTATAAACTAATAATTGGCCTAATACCCCCAAATAAATTAGAATTGTCCCTTTTCCCCAGCTAAGTAGGTATGGCCGCCATTCCCATTAGAGGATGCCATGAAGCAATTACAAACCCTCTGTGCTGCCAGGGCAGTAGAAACCCCCCACAAGTGACCCCATTCTAGAAACTACACCCCATAAGGAATCTAACAAGGGGGGCAGCGGGTATATGGCCCCCTGGTGACGGCCACATTTGGGACGTGAAAATGAAAAAAATGGTATTTTTTATTTTCACGGCACATGTTCTACACATGTGCCCGTCACCAGTGGGGTCCATATGCTCACTGCACCCCTCGTTAGATTCCTTATGGGGTGTTATTTCCAGAATGGGGTCACTTGTGGGGGGTTTCTACTGTCCTGGCAGCACAGGAGCTTTGTAATTGCGACATGGCCTCCATCCTCCATTCCAGCCTCTAAATGGCGCTCTGTCCCTTTGGTAGCTTGCCCTGTGCCCATATGGCACATTATGTCCACATGTGGGGTATTTTCGTACTCAGGGGAAATTACCCTACACGTTTTCCGTTTATTTTCTTTTTAAACCCCTTGTGGAAATGAAAAAAAAATCAAGGCTAGACCAACATTTTGTGTAATTTTTTTTTTAATTTTTACTCTAAATCATTGATCTTGTCATGATTTTTTCATTTTCGCAAGGGGCTAAAAGATAAAAAAAGTACGGAAATACCCCACATGTGGACATAAATCGCCATGCGGGTGCAGGGTAAGCCTCCGAAGGGAAGGAGCGCCATTTGGTTTTTTGAGGCTGGAATGGATTTCGAGGGGCCATGTTGCATTTAAAAGGCCCCTGTGTTGCCAAGACAGTTGAAACCCCCCACAAATGACCCCATTATGGAAACTACACCCCTCAGGGAATGTAGCAAGGGGTGTAGTGAGCATATGGACCCCACTGGCGACGGGCACAAATGTGGAACAATGTGGCGTGAAAATGAAATATTACATTTTTTACACAATAATGTTGGTCTAGCCTTGAATTTACCATTTTCACAAGGGGTTAAAAGAGAAAAAAACACACAAAATGTGTAGAGCAATTTCCCCTGAGTCCGTAAATACCCCACATGTGGACATAAAGCACCATGTGGGCGCAGGGCAAGCCTCCGAAGGGAAGGAGCGCCATTTGGATTTTGGAGGTTGGATTTGGCTAGAATGGATGATGAACGCCATGTCGCATTTACAGAGCCCTCGTGCTGCCAAAACACTGGAACCCCCCGAAAGTGACCCCATTCTGAAAACTACACCCCTCAAGGAATCTAACAAGGGATGCAATGAGGATATGGACCCCTTGATGACGGGCACATTTGTGGCGTGAAAGTGAAAAAATGAAATTTTTCACTTTCACGTCACATTGTTTCACATTTGTGCCCGTCACCAGTGGGGTCCATATGCTCACTGCCCCCCTTGTTAGATTCCTTGAGGGGTGTAGTTTCCAGAATGGGGTCACTTGTGGGGGGTTTCCAGTGTTTTGGCAGCACGAGGGCTTTGTAAATGCGACATGGCCCTTGAAATCCATTCCAGTGAAATACAGCTTCCAAAAGCCAATTGGCGCTCCTTCCCTTTGGAGGCTCGTCCTGCGCCCGCTTGGCACTTTATGTCCACATGTGGGGTATTTCCGTACTCGGGAGAAACTGCGCTACATGTTTTGTGTTTTTTTTTTCCTTTTATCCCTTTGTGAAAATGAAAAATTGAAGGCTAGAACAACGTTTTAGTGTAAAAAATACTTTTGTCTTTTTTCACGCCACATTGTTCGGAAAATCTGTGAAGCACCTGTGGGGTCCAAATGCTCACCGCACCCCTTGTTACATTCCTTGAGGGGTGCAGTTTTCTAAATGGTGTCCCTTTAGGGGTGTTTTTTAGGTTTTGGCACCCCAGAGCCTCTGCCAACCTGAAGTGGTACAGTCAGAAATGACCAAATATAACGGAGCCATTGAAATTCACTAGGCACTCCTTTATATCTGAGGCTTGTGGTTGCGTCAAATAGGCAATAGGGCCACATATGGGGTATTTCTATAAACTGCAGAAACGGGGCAATAAATATTGGGGTGCATTTCTCTGGTAATAGGTTTATAATTATGAAAAATATTGAATTACAATAAAATCTCTGCACAGAAAATTAAAATTTTCAAATTCCTTACACACTTAGCTTTTATTTCTGTGACTCCCCCAAAGGGTTAAAAAACTTTCTGGATATGCTTTTGCAGAGTTTCGGGGGTGCAGTTTCTGAAATGGGGTGCTTTGTGGGGCTTTCTAACACACAGTCCCCTCAAATACACTTTAAACCTGAACAGGTCCCTAAAAATATCTGATTTTGAAATTTTACAGAAAATTTGGAAATTTGCTGCTAATGTTTTACGCTTTCTATTGTCTAAAAAAAATGAAAGATCGTTTAATAAATGCTGCCACCATAAAGTAGACATGTTGCTAATGCTATTTAATATATAATTTATGTGGTATAACCACTTTCTGTATAAGCAGAAAAGTTTTAAAGTTGGAAAAATGCATTTCACAATTTTTCACGCTATTTTGGTTTTTTTCATAAAGATTCGTTATAAGTATCGACTCCAATTTACCAGAAATGTGAAGTACAATATGTCACGAGAAAACAATCTCAGAATCAGCCGGATAGGTAAAAGCATCCCGAAGTTATTAATGAATAAAGTGACACAGGTCATATTCATAAAATTTGCTCCGGTCCTTAAGGCCATTTCAGGCCCGGTCTTAAGGGGTTAAGAGTAATTTGGATTGAGAACATGTTGCTAGCTCACAGAGCTCACAGTTTTTCAAAATTGTAACTTGGGTTAAGAGCATCGCTTTGGTTTAAGAGCTTCCTGTACTGGATGGGAGGGGGAGTGGGGGAGGGCCATGGTCTGCATAGCAGGGTCTACAGCACTGTACTGTGACCCAGGAAGTCTCCCTCACCTTCCAAATCATAGCAGATCCACTTCAGGCTGGGGCTTGTATCAGGGGACAGGACTGTGGGGGTCATCTCTCCACAGCTGTAACCCCTCTCTCCCCGTTCCTGCTATAATCTGCCTGCACTCACACTCCTCTATAGAAAAGTTTCTCTCACAGTCCTCCTGCACAGCTCAGACAGGCCACTCTGAAGCTGCAGCGCACGGGACCTGGGAAGAAGCAGACCGCAAGCAAGAGGAGCCATTGAGCATGGACAGGTAATATATACAGTTTAAGACAGGGCTGGAAGGACATCGGTATCCATGTCCATGCAGTCCTCGTTAAACGATTATCAGGCTGTATAATAGGCCCCATAAACATTTACAGTTATTATCGGCCCCCATCTGCCCGTGTAATAGTACCCTAAGAATACTATCCTGTGCCTGCTGCTCCCAGTCCTGTTAAAGGGGTTAGCCAGCGCTACAAAAAATGGCCACTGTTGTCTCCAGTTCAGGTGCAGTTTAGCTCCATTTACTTCAATGGAACTGAGTTTCAAAACCACACCCAATCTGGAGACAACAGCAGTGTTTTTGTAGCGCTGGATAACCCCTTTAATAACTATAGTTACTCCTAACAAAACAGTGCCCCACCCAGTGATCATGCTCTGTAGTGGTGATAACACAATTGTGTCTCTAGACACTACCACACACACAGCGCTCTCTTCAGTGAATACTGACAACTTTTTTTTGTGCAAAAAGACATTAGTTTACATGATGACTTCTACTTAAAGAGGTTTACGTTAAACTAACTTGCCCCCTATCCACAGGAAAAGGGACAAGTAATAGATCTCGGGGGTCCAACCTCCATATTCCCCGGTGATCTCCAGGTCAGCCCCCAGCTTTTTTTTTTTTTTTAAATCCGCTGCAGTTATGTCACGTGAGCCACGGCACTATTTGTTCCTATGGAGCCGGCGAAAAGAGTTGAGTACAGCGCCTCCATAGGGAATAAATAGAGCTGTACCCGTGGCTGTATTCAAAATAAAGGAGCCGATCTGGAGATTACCGGGGATATGGGGGTCAGACCCCTGTGATCTCTTGCTTGTCCCCTATCCTGACAAGTTGGTTTAGGATGGAAAACATTTAAGTTGGGACTGAATTGTTATCAATTTTAAGGAAATTATTATCTATGGTGTCCTAAAGGAACCCTATATCATCAAGGGTGAGGGGGCCTTAGTAGAAACAATAGGCACAATCATCAGAGCCCTTTCCCAAGTCATAGAACCCTGCCATAGAGGCAGGGCTGTGGAGTTGGTCAGCCGCAGCTGGTGTAAAGTAGACCTGGCTCAGCTGCTTCTTCCTAATGTCCTACATGATCCTGGGGCGACTACTGAGGGAATAAGGCAAAGATATAAAGCAGCTTCTCCAGTATGTGCAGTGGACGCAGCCAGTCTCCAGCCTCCACGTCCTGGAGAATTCAGAACTAGACTGATACGGTGGTCTTTCCTGCTGACAGTCTTGTATGTTTCTAACTAAATATTCACCATACTCAAAGAAAAAAATGCTAACGCCAGAGGTCAGACATAGGCCCAGATTTATCAGCTCTCTGTTCGTCCTCCTGAATCATTACAACCCCATAAGAACTACCCACTCAGCCAATCAGTGACTGCAGCTGTGCCCCGCCTCACTCACCGATTGGCTGAGTGGGGCCATGACATCACAGGATCACAAATCTGGTTGGGGGCCATGAGCCGTGACACTGCACTGTGGGGGCATGGGGAAGGGTAAATAGGAGTTATGATCCCACCACTCTGTCCCCCTGGATTTTCAGTTGCCTAGAATACCCCTTTAGTTTCTGCCAAACAACATTCTCCCAGAGAGAAAATACCACATTGAGGACAGAGGTTACTGCTACACTACTTATCTTCTCTATATTACACAGGATATCTTCATATTACACTGCTGCTCATATATATTCATCCAGCATCCAGGAAGAGACCAGCACAGATCTCCCCCCACACAATGGACTCTTCCAGCTTAGAAACAAACTGCCAAATAGTGATCGACAACTTTTCCCCGACCCCCCTTATGTAATAGGACCAGTGCTCTATTACTGATCTATGGAGTAAACAATGTATGCGAGAGGGTTTTCCTTACCAACATGAACACATTTTCACATCCACTACTTTCATCCCTCTTGCAGAAGGAAACCGCCCATTGAAGTCTAGAAAGAATTAAATTACGGGTAGCTTCTCACACACCGTATCGCTACGGATTTTCTGCTGCAGATCCGCAGCAGATTTGACCTTAATAACTACTCAGTATCAAATCTGCTGCGGATCCGGGGTGTGTGAGGGCACCCCTACAGGTGTATTGTTTCCACACAGTATTTTTCAACCAAAACCAGGTATGGATATAAAAGACAGAAAAAGGCTACGTTCACACACATTTAACAACAATCTCTAACTAAATCTGCTATATGCACCCAGTGTAGGGTAACATAGCAGCGACTGTAGGTTGGCTAAATCAGCCATAAGGAGCTGCTATGTAGTAAGGCTAAGATTGCAAAGGGTTTGTATTTTATTTTTTTTACCAAAAACTGGATTTCATCCCAGGTATGTGAGGAAAAACCGTGTCAATGAACCTTTAAAAGGGAGCATACAACAGATTTTTTTTTCTATAATCTTTACTAAAGACTAGAACAGTTGTCAGCATATTCACTGACCTTTATTAAAAAGGGAATGTGTCCTCAGACTTGTATTCTGACTTCCCTACACAGGTGTAATGGGTAAGATTTAGCAGTCTTTATACCTTATTTTATATTATATACATCATGGTGCTTGTTCAAGTAAAAAGCGATCTTTTATCAACTGCAGATTGTGCCAAGTGGGCGGGACTTAGTGGCAAGTGTCACATAGCCCTGCCCACAGCACCGCTGTTTGCCCCGCCCCTCCATGATGTCACTGCCACATAGGCCCTTCTTGACACTCTAGATTGGTATGGGCTGACCTAGGCAGGGTGGGGCCTAGACCTTTAGGCCAGCCTGTTCCAATAGTAGGCAAGGGGGCAGGGCCTATGTGCTTATGACATGGAGGGGTAGGGCCAACGGTGGTGCTGTTACCAAGAAGCCCCGCCCAGTTAGCACAATCTGCAGTTTTACTTGAACAAGCACCATGACGTATGATATAAAATAGGGTATGAAAACTGCAAAATTTACCTTTTACACCTGCGTAGAGAAGTCACAATGCAAAAAAAGGTGACAGGGTCACTTTAAATGTTTTTATGTTAAACATATTTAAGAATTTTTGGTGAAATTCTCCCATTTTCCTAACTGTATTATAAAAATCCGAAACGCTTGCCGTTTTCATTCTCAGTGAAAGTGATCTGTACAGCATTGCAGTGATATGTGAAGCCAGTAGACAAGAGGAGACAATCGGGGCCGCAGAGCGTGCTCAGTAATGTTTCACATTCATCTCAAGGGGGCAGACTATTGTCTATATCCATGAGTCTTGCTGTAAAGCAGGTCACTAAATGCTGTTAAAGGGGTTATCCAGCACTACAAACATGGCCACTTTCTTTCAGGGACAACCCGACTCTGGTCTCCAGTTCAGGTGACTCTTTGTAGCACTGGTCAACCCCGGCGATATTGCAGCCCCATAATGTACAAAATGAAAAAAAAAAAAAAATTTACAGTCAGAAAACAGATCAGAATAATTTTTTTGTATCCAATTATTATAATAGAAGAAAATTTAGGTGACACATGCCCTTTAAGTGTAAACCCCTGCATTACCCCTTCTATGGCCACTGTAAAAGAAATCCCTTCCTTTCCCCTGCATCAAAACACCATATAAATGTTGTAGGTGCAGAAAAAAACTGGAGGAATAATATTTTTCTTGGAGTAAAAACCCTCTGTCATCTGGACAATATGTGACACTCATGCTGAATAAAAGGTAAGACATAATAGGTTAAATGTTTATGTATAGCGCAGTGCAAAATCCTCAAATATCTGACAATATAACGGGAAAGTGACCCTTCTGTGTAACAGGACACACAACCTTATATTTGAAGAGAGACCATGAAACTATGCAGGATGTTGACTTTGTTAGAACACCCTAAGGTCTCAGATTTTTCAATTTCAAGGAAGTTTTCAAGTTTTTTTTTTTTTTATACTACACATACCAGAAATGATAAACCAAAAGAATGCAATTGTGCACACTAACATCTTCTGCCAGTTCAGGAAACAGCTTGCCCCTGCCATTTCAAAAAGTTATATAGATTTGCAATTTACTTTTTAAAAATCTCGTCTTCCAGTACTTATCAGCTGCTGTATGTCCTGCATGAAGTGTTGTTTTATTTACGTTCAGGCACAGTGCTCTCTGCTGACATCTCTGGCCGAGACAGGAATTGTCCTGGGCAGGAAAGGTTTTCTATATGCATTTGCTGCTGCTCTGGACAGTTCCTGACATGGACAGAGGTGGCAGCAGAGAGCACCGTGTCAGACTGAAAAGAATACACCGCTTCCTGCAGGATGTATAGTAGCTTATAGGTATGGGAAGACTTGAGATTCTTAAATAGAAGTAAATTACTTCTTTATGTCTGTCTATGGTACAGTTACTGTTACATGTATAATATACTGGCGGAAAAAAACAGCTTTTGTACATTTTTTTTTTTTTATTTACCAACTAAATTCCAGTACTACAAGGCAGTTAAACAATGAAAGACAGAAAAAAATGCATTAAACATTTGTTAAAGACTGATAGAATAAATAAAATCTACAAAACAAGTAATCAAATCCGGTTTACCTCCCCCACAAAAGTTCTTTAAAATGCACATGCCCTATGATCTTTTTTCCAGAGTCTGATCCGATAAATGTCACTTAAAAAAAAAAAAAAGTCCCATTGTTTATGCCGCTGTTCAGACAGCAGACACTGTATTTGTAGTTAACTGGTAAAACCGCACTGAAAAAAAGGTGTCAAGAGAACTGATTTATACAACAGCTACAGGGCATGTTCTTGAACACCAGCTTTAATCCATTTTAAAACATTAACAAAAAAAGAAGCCAGGTTTCAATGGTACAGCTATGAGGCCACTGGTATAATAATACAGGTAGCATAGATCCACATCCAGGTGGCACTGACATCAGGGAGCACTCGAAAACCAGTTGCTGCATAAGAGTGGTTGCCACTGACAGAAGCTTGAAATAAGCTGTGTTCACAGGGTAGGGAAATATGGCCTTGCTGCAATTCATAACCAATACGGGGAGAACAGCCGGGAAAGGTGAGGAAAGATTCATGAGACATCTGCAGAGAAAAATCAGACATTTTTGGTTAAAAACAGATCAGAGACAGTTACGCTTCACCCCCCATTATTAACCCCTTACAAGACAGAGCCCACTGATGCACAAAAGTCTGGGTCAAATTAAAGCAATGTACCTCCCCGCCTTCTAAGAGCCATAGTGCTTTTATTTTTCCCCACCTACAGGGCTGGTTGGGGTGTCATAATTTATTAAAAAACGCAATCCTGGTGTGTTTTTTTGCGGCGTTTAAGGGGTTAAAGAGACGCAGCTGCCTCATTACCTCCGGCCCCGGACACATGTGTGCAGGACCGCTCTCACTGCAGCGGTCCCGCGCACATCAGAAGCCCCTGACGTTAGGAACGTGTATATATACACATTCCTACTGCACAGGGTATGTGCAGTAGGAACGTATATATACACGCGTTACTGACGGAAGGGGTTAAACATGTAGATGCCAGAGCAGCAGCGAGTGTACACATGCATATCACAAAGTTTATGGTCTTTAGAACAGTGACACCATCGTCTCCTAAGAGTGAGCTGCGGTGTACTGCTCCACCTGACGGATATATACAATAGGAAACACCAGTTTTTCTTGCTGCTTCCCCTACTGGCTTACAAGCAGCCCATAAATACACAATGAAGCCACTAGTTTATGCTTGTCTCAGCAGGATCCTGCCTCTAACAGGAGATATATAGTTAAAGCCAACTATCATATTGGACGGGCTATTTGGCCTGGTAAGGAATTAAAGCTGGACTCAAAGTTTGTTTCTTCCAGTAACGCTGCACATATTGGAGTGTAAGTCTGAGCGAGCTGTGGAATCCTAGCGGTAAGCTGGCATTTCACTTTCCTACATGTATGAATCGAAGTTTAACTGATGAATTCTCACTTTTATTACAGAGGCAGCAGAATGAGTGAATTCATGCCGCTACATACATGAGATTTTTGTTATGTGTACCTAAATCAGGTTTACAATGTGTTTATATGCGTCCACCAACTTTTGCATTACCATGGTCTTTACCTTACTGTCCTACATAGTCTGGCACTGCAGATCTGCGCCATTCACTTGGACAGGAGTTAAACTAAACCAACCAAGACTAACTTCCTTGCTATGCTCCCATAGGACCAGGGAAGAAGAAAGAAGGTAACTTGCTTACCTTTATTCACTGCTCTGTTTCCATTAAATCTTTGGTTTAACATGTAAATGAGACGGCTTGGGGCACTGGGGATGGTACTATGGTCCTCAATGGACTAATTATGGACTATGGTCTTCAGTGCTGAGCGGCACCAAACCGCCTTATTTACTTAGTGTCACTGTCATTATAACTTTCAAAATCTAAACCAACACGAGATGTGATATAAAGCAAGTTTGCAATTTAATTTACATACATTCAACACGGCACTTCCTGTTTGCTGACAGTCAGAAAACAGGAAGTCCAGTGTTTCCCAGGACATCTGAGCGCTCATGTGACTGACACACATATTGACCTGTGACTCTCTGTACTGGCCGGAATTCCTGTGTTTAGTCTGTTTTTTTTTTCAACCAGCACATGTCAAAAAAATCTGCCTTCAGGAGACTGGACCTGGATTTCTGGTAAGTACAGCTATGTTTTTTTTTTTGTTTATTTTAAACCATAAAAACAAGACATATTGTGAGCCCTGGAAAAATATTCAGGTCCAAAGGGCCACATTGCCTACAGGAAAATATTAACAGTCATAATAGAGTGACATTGTGTAATAAACTAATAGTACAACTGGGGAAAACAGGACAAAGACCAGACCATTTGATCTGTTGTGTGACAAATCATAATAAAAGTACAGCTTTGTTTTAAATCATGATAAAAAAAAAAAAATATATAAATGAATGTATATTGTAAACTTGCTTTATATCACATCTATTGTTGATTTAGAAAGTTATAAAGACAGTGACACTTTAATAAAGTTTTAACAAAGACTGAACTAAGGATAAAGGTAAGAAAAATACCTTCATTCTCAGTGCCCTGTGCGCTATGGGAACATTACCACTGGTTTAAAAAAAAAAAACAAACAAAAAAAAAAAAAAAACACTTTACTATCCAGTTCCTATTCCCACAAAAAGAATCTCACAATGTGAAGGTAGTATTACTACTAGACCTAGAAGATTTAGGGTCTTGCAATATACTTACAGCTAGCAGGCTGCTCCCCATATCGTCGCATAATCTGGTCATGCGTGAACTTCACAAAGGCATCATACTGTTCTAAAAGACAATAAAAGTTGTTACAGTTATCACAGTGTATATCATTTATATCATAGAAGGCATGTGTGCTTAGAACAACAAACACCATACTACCGTAAAGACTTTAACATAACTTAGAGGGATTGTTTTAGCGATACAACCTTGTGGAAATCAGCTGATCTTCCTACACACAAACCTGATTTCACCAGGGAAACATTGCAGCCAGTCAGGGGGGAAACAGTATTGTACAACGTCAATAGCAAGAAAAGCAATAAGAATGGCCCAAGTTTGCTAGTAAAATATTTGCCTTGCATATGGAGCGGCTGCCAGAGCGGGGTCTCCATATTCCCTAACAAGGCATATGGACAGGGGAAACTCTTTAAAACAGTCATCCATGCCAGACAACGTATAAGATTTTCCTGCTTACATATTATAAATGTAACTTTTAAGTTTTAAAAAAAAAGAGTAAGAAAACTTTCCCTGACATGCTTACATGCATCTCAGTCACCTGGAAAAGAGCTGGAAGAGAACGGGCTTAGCGCACACTAAGGTTAGACATACCTGCCAGTTTTGTGGTCAAAATTTCTTCATACTCTTCACGTACTTTATCTTCTCGTTCTTTTAAGAGACGTTCACATATCATTCCAACCTGTCTCAGAGTAAACAGTGGCTGTTCCTTCCTCAGTGGTGATGCTACTGATGTTCCTTTACGGAAAGGAAGCAAGGGAGTTAATAAGCAATTCTTTAAGTCATTTTACAAAAAACAGACAGCAAATCCAACTACACTGGATGTACAAGCTATGAACCTGGTGGGAATGATATCTAAGGGTCCTTATACATGGCCCAATAATAAAGCGGAATGGATCGCTGTTCCGCTTGATCGGTGCTTGTTTACATGGGTTGATTATTGGGCAGCAAGGGCTGCACGGACATAGCGATGTCTGTGCAGCCCTTACATTTAGTGTAAAATAAATAAATATATATAATATGTCCTCCGAGGCCTTCTGCTCTGTGTGCAGCTCTGCCTCTGCTCTTTGCAGTAACAGGCCACCGGCTGCTCAGCCAATCACTGACAGACAAGCAATTGGCTGATCGGCCGGTCTCCTGTCACTGCAAAGCCCGGAGCAGAAGCAAAGCTGCACACAGCGCAGAAGGCCTCCGGGGACACGGTAAGGCGAGTTAATATTTATTATTTTACACTATAATAATCAGCCGTCGGCTGTGCATCGCTATTACATGTAGCAACGTACGGTCGGCGCCTGATGATTTTAGGTCTGAACCAAAATAAATGATCAGTCAATGATCGTTCATCGGCTGATCGTTCTCTTTATTCCACGGAGCAATTATCGGCCGATTATTGCTTAGTGTAATCATAACCTTAGTCTCATAATCAGTAGAGAAATCTATTATAACATCATGGGTAGCCTAGTGTGGGTTTATTATGGCAGCACACGTCACTATTTCAGTGTCCACTATTATTGGCCACTGGTTGGGCAGGATTTGGCAAGACCAAAAATCTTGTGACAAGGAGGTTTAACTAATCCAATATAACATGTCATTGGCAGAGGTGGTAGTTGGCACAGAGTGCCATGTCTCTGATAGCTGCCTGGACATGCACATGTGACTGACAGCCACACTCCTCCGCTAACAGCTGGATCACAGAAAAGGAAAATCCTAGCCACCTAACCTTTATAATTGATCCTATAGACACATTTAGCACAAACATGGGCAGCTTTCCTTGCATACAGGTGTGAACAGGGCTTAGGTTAACACCTCAACCATTTACTTACCAGGTAAGTTTTGCCCGACAGGCAGGAAATGCTGTGGCTGGCTGTCACTGGAGCAGGGCTCTGTATGCTGGAAGCTGCTTTCTAGATGCCTTCTCTTCTGCATGCGCTTATACTCTTGCTTTATGTTGTAAAGAATTTGTTCTGCAAAAAGGAAGAACAATCATGTAACCCACTTTCTAACACAACAAAACCCAAAATAGTCGTCAGGTCTTAGCTGTGTGAATATGGTGAGGCACAAAATCCTAAAAAGCTATCTAGACATGGTACATACATAGAGTCCATATGGCAGTCATTACAGGGCGTGCATACACCTGATCTTATGCACAGCAGGGACCAGATTAACTAAATGGTGCATCAGTACAGCAATAGGGAATAGGTAAGAGATTGCTTACAGACAGCTGTCACCTCATCTCACACATATAGATCTAATGTTCAGTCCGTTTCCGGCCTACTGCAGCCCCTTCCAGATAGATCTGCCGAGATCAGCTGATCTTCCTGATAAGATTTACACCCTTCCAGGCGCCTGGTATAGGTTCACAGGCAGCACGTTCTTTATAGCGTACAGATGTTCATGGCTGAAGTATGGCCCAATTGTGATGGTGACAGAGCCCTATCGTCATAACACGCACTGACTTCTCACACCGGGCAGGAAGTTACGACACAGACGTCAGCAAGAAAGTGTTGTGCAAGGAAACTATTCTTGACAGATGTGTTAGTAACCACAGCATGTGACTAATCCCTAACCTGTGATACATAGCAGAAGCCTACACACCTACAGCAAAATGACAGGGATGTGTTGACTGAAATCTTAAGTCCACATTATAGGACCCTATTCACACATCAGTAAACCTGTCTGTACTTGTGGACAGAATTCAGATGAGTATCCGTCCCTATTTGCACGCAATGACTGACATGGGTGGATCCAGGCCACAAATAACCCGTATCATGGCCTGGATTTTTTTGAGGCATGGATCAGGGCACTTTTGCAGGTTTGTAGCAACTATAGATGTTAAAGAGAGCCAAAGTTTGTTGGGGAGGAGGGAGAATAAAAGAAATAAAATGTTGCAGTGCATACCACCGCTTCCGTCCACGAACGCTTCCTGGTCTAAGTGGGGACCAGAGTTGTGACGTGTGCGGTCCATTCAGCCAGTCAGTGGCCGCAGTAGGGTCATGACCCAGGTCCAGCAACCAATGCTGGAGCGGGGGAGGTAAGGGCATGTTATTTCTTTTATCCTCCCAAGCAGTTAAGTTTGGTCAGACTTGTCCTTTAAAGGGAACCTGTCACACGAGAAGAGAGGGAAGAGCCCGTCCGCCCCTCCCGGTGGAGACCCGGATACTTACCTCATCCTGCAAGTCCCACCCCAGAAGCCGGCCCCGCCACGAAGTCCCGCTGCTCCAGTGATTTCCTACGGACGTCGGACTCACCTCTTCTCATTTACATAACGTGTGCACAGAGCATTGGGCGGTGATTTTTTCCGCAGCGGGGGTGGCTTCTGGAGTGGAAGAGGTAAGTATCCGGGGCTGCGGACGGGCTCTTCACTCTTCTCGTGTGACAGGTTCCCTTTAAGTGTCCCTCCTATACAAATCCATCAAATGAAGGCGAAACGAAGTTCCACTGCTTAGATGTTAGTTGGAACCTACAAACCCTTCAGGCTACAGAGCAGTGCAGATTAGACAATCCTCTTCAGGGCAGAAATAGGGGTAAGGCAGCCTCTCTACAAACAGTGGCTTGGTGGATTAGGCAGGCTATTCATACCTCATATCAATCCGCAGCTAAAGAGGTAGTCACAGGGATTGAATATGTGCTAAGCTTCTAGGTCCTCGACAGTGTGGAGGAAGGGGCGGTTACTTTTTATGGATCCAAGAACTGTTTCCTGTCCAACAGGAGTAGGAGGTGGACCTCTCCAGGGGTGCCGTCATGGGCTCAAGGAAAAGCAATCACCCATGAGTAATTCTCCATCCCCCTCCTTAGTTAGGGGTCATTCACATGTCCACAGAATTCTGTCCTTACACATACAGTGTTCTGCGGACTGAACCTGGGAGCTCCCAGTATCATGATTAGGAGCTCCTAAGTTTGTGCTAGTGTACGGACACAGGAGCTGCTGCCATAATCAATCATGATGCTGGGAGCTTCCAGGTCCAGTCTGCAGAGCACTGTCCATGTACAGACCTCTGAATTACATGGAACGTGGCATAGAAGACAATGATCACCCTACAGCGTTCATGTCGGCTGATCGTTGCTGTCATTTGTCTTTTAAACATGTTGAAAAAAAAAACCAAACAACTGTGATAGCAGCGATCTGCTGCCGTCCCTCCATGGAATAGGAGCAGCAGCAGACCACCACTATCCTCTATGGGCTGCCTGGACGATCTAGCGATCACCCGGGCAGCCCCCCCGCACTCACCCACTCACAGCAGCCGCATGTAATAGCAGTGGCAGCAAGCGGGGAACGAGGTTCAAACGAGCGCTGACAGCGGTTGTTTGCTCCTCAGTCGGCCCCTGGAATAGGGCCTTTACCCTGCCTGCCATTATGTAGTGGCCTCTGACCCCTGTGAGACCATATACTGGTGCTGTTGGCCCTGGGTTCCTCCTAATGCAGGACACTGCTAGACCTCATGTAGCTAGAGTGTCAGAAGTTCCTGCATGATGACAGCATTGGTGCTATGGACTGGCCCGCCTGTTCCCCAGACCTGAAGCCTATGGAGCACATCCGGGGCATCTTCTTCAATCTACCGAGGCCACGTTGAACCGCAGACTGTCCAAGAGAACATCCACAGCTTTGTGAGGAGAATGCCCAGGAAATGTAGAGGTCATACAGGCACATGGAGGCCACACACACTACTGAGCCTCATTTCCTTGTCTTGAGACATTTCCACTGAAGTCAGCTTAGCCTTTAATTTGATTTTTTTCAGTATCGTCCCAAATCCTGGACCTCTATGTGATATTCATTTTGATCTACATTGATTTTTTTCTGTTTTTTTTGTTCTTGATGCATTCCACTATGTAATAAAGATTTGCAACCGGAATATTTCATTCATTGAGATCTAAGATGTGTTCTAGTGTTCCCATTGCAAAAAACGGATTGCAAAAACATAGTGTGAACCCAGCCTTATTCTTTTAGCTGGATGGTAAAAGCTGAGAACATCAACAGAGAACCCCCCAAACTGTAGGCACCTGGAGGAAGTTTCTAGTATATAAAAGAAATATCCCGTAAAAAGCGGCAGGAAGGGGGGTGCGGGAACTTCATACAATGTATACTTACTTATCCTTGTGCCTATGGAGCGCCACTCCCTCGCTTATGGACCTTGGCTGTCATTTTGAGCTGGATCCAGGAGCAGTGCTATGTGGCATGAGGATAGGCAAGTATATGGTGTTTATTAGGTATTATGCTGCTTTTTACTTCATAGGACTTTAAAGAGAACCTGTCACCCCCCGTGCCGGGGCAGAGCCCGACCCCCCCGGTGGAGACCCTTATACTTACCCCGTTCACGAAGTCCCGCTTCTGGTGCCGTTGAGATATCACCGCGGGAAGCCCAACGCGTGCGCATCAGAAATGAGTCCGACGCTCAGAGAATAACGGCTCCATTCATTCTCTATGAGCATCAGACTCGTCTCTTCCCACGGTGATATCACGCCGGGAGCAGCTCCAGGAGGACTTCGTGAATGGGGCAAGTATAAGGGTCTCTAGCAGGGGGTCGGCCGGGCCCTACCCTGGCGGGGGGAATGCCAGGTCCTCTTTAAGGAGTTTCCCCATGTAAGCTTCAAGTGCAGCCATAAGTCAAAAAGGACACTAGATTAGAAACAAAAGAAAAACCAAAAAACCTAGAAACATTGTATCATGTACCCCATCATACACACAGCTTCTGTACAATTAGGAATAGAGCTGTCATGTCACTGAAGAGACCAATAAGACAGGCGGCTACTGCATCCTTTCCATCAGTCCATCAGCATTTACCAGACATAATATGGCTGTTCCAAGTATAAAGAGATCCGATTACGAATCACATAATAGTCACCTATAGGAAACACAAGGGTACCTTCATCCCACATTACAGGATCTACATCCTAAACCAGGGATGGGGAACCTTTGGCCCTCCAGCTGTTGCAAAACTACAACTCCCATCACACCTGGACAGCCAAAGCTCTAGCTGTCCAGGCATGATAGGATTTGTAGTTTTGCAACCGCTGGAGGGCCGAAGTTCCCTGTCCCTGACCTGAACCATCATCATATGGCAGAGAAGGACACACCTCACTTCTGGGAGTAGCTTTTGTAGCCCATATTCTACATTATAGAACATATAAAGATGGGTTAACACCAGTGTAATACAGAGGTGTTTCTGGGTCCATATTACACGTACAAATCCTGGCCTGACTACAGGTACTATGATGTAAACGGACGGCTGTCATTACGGGTTATGAGGGCCACAGTGTGCCAGGAATTGTGTGTGTGTACTATGAATCCAGTCTCATTGGCAATACACTACACATACACTATGCAAAGACTTCACCACCTCAAGTAAGGCTCCATTCACAAGGGTTTCTCCCTAGGTTCGGAAACTAAAGCCCCTATTCCACGGGTCGTTTAAAGGAGCAATATCGTTCGTATTCGGCTGATATCGGCCACTACGAACGATATTCGTCCCGTGGAATAGAGTGCAACGATCAGCCGACATCGTTCATGTCGGCTGATCGTTGCAGTCGCTCGTTTTTCAACATGTTGAAAAACAAGCGACTGATATAGCAGCAATCTGCTGCCGTCGCTCCGTTGAATAGGAGCATCGGCAGCAGACGCTGCTATATCCTATGGGCTGCCCGGACGATCAGCCCCCCCGCAGCTCCCCGCCGCCCCCTCCCGCACTCACCCGCTCGCTGCAGCTGCGTTGAATAGCGGCGGCAGCGAGCGGGGAACGAGGAGCAAACGAGCGCTAATAGCGCTCGTTTGCTCCTCCAAACGACTCGTGGAATAGGAGCATAAGTTGGCTATACCCTGAATGGATGAACAGACCCCCCCCCCCCCCCCTTTATCTACCGTAAGCGAGACAGCCCACCACCACTTTGGGCACATCTGTGCACTTTATATAACTATTTCTCATATATAGTGTAAGGGCCCTATTCCACGGGACGATTATCGTTCGGAACACAGAACAATCATTTGGTGGAATAGCAGTTAACGATTAAACGATGTACGAGAAATCGTTGATCGCTTAATGAGACCTGGAACTATTTTTATCGTTACTCGTTTGCAGCAGCGCCAAATGCAATAGTGACGACAAGAGGACCGCAAGAATGGTCATAGTTCCGTGTAATTGGGTGAACGATTTCAGGTTGTTCGCAATAGCTGTCGTTTGAGATAGTTTATCGTTAACTCTTATCCGAACGATAAGAGTTACTGACTGGAGAATCGCTGGCCCCCTGCAGACTCACAGTCATGAGCAAAAAAGGTTCCTGTAAGTCACTGGTTAGGAGGCGGACGCACACAGTGACTCCAAACATCACCCTTCACTAAACCACAAGATGATTCATGTGCTGAAGCTTTAGTAAACTATTATACGCAACCCCCCACCCTCCCAGTACAAGGAGAACAAATGCCTTCACACCAGTTGTCACTCATCCCCCCCCCCATGCAGAACAGCAGGAGGTGACTGGGAAGTAATAAAGTAGCACCCCGTCACGTACCCAGCAGCAGGAGAGACATCTGGGGGACCCATACAGGAACATGGCCTTCTGAACACTTTACATCTTCATGGCTCAGCTAGAACATAAACTATCCACCATTTTAGCCCCTCCTGGCTCCAGTGTAACATCTATCACCTGGAAACTCTCAAGAGACCAGACATGACTTCCAACCCTCCGGCCCCCGGCAGGGCTCCATCCTCACTCATCCTCCTTATACACCAGGCCTCCTCGGGCACGGAGACCCCCCACAGCTCACACAGAAGTACAACCTCCAATAACTAATACTGACTATCTGGAAGAACGCCACTGCCCCCCTGCGCCATATATAAGACCACCGGCACATACAAGTAACCAGAACGCAGAGGCATTTACCAGGACATGCCCTTTAAGCATGACAAGGAGACTGGGGAAGCAGGTGCTCCTTTCGGCCTATACACTGCCATAATAGACTGGCACAATGGCAAACCTTCCAGACCGGAGCTGTGTGCCATCCAGGAGTGCCCACCGGGTGACATATAAAGTGGTATCCCAACTTCTGTTACAGGGTATACAGAGAACTCATATGCTAACACTACAGATGCCGGCAGCGCCATGTGAGGTGAGTGGTCAGGATCCCTTTAAATCAGGGATGGGGAACCTTCGGCCCTCCAGCTGTTGCAAAACTACAATTCCCATCATGCCTGGGCAGCTGAAGGTCCCCCATCCTTGCTTTAAATGGTCCTATCCCAACAACC
This sequence comes from Dendropsophus ebraccatus, assembly GCF_027789765.1. Taxonomy (NCBI): domain Eukaryota; kingdom Metazoa; phylum Chordata; class Amphibia; order Anura; family Hylidae; genus Dendropsophus; species Dendropsophus ebraccatus. The sequence continues at coordinate 26,859,571 of NC_091459.1, forward strand.
GCATGTGACAGAGGGTAAAGACAACAGGAAACCTGACCCTGACGGAGCAGAAAGCTCTGTGCTAAACTACAACCCCCATCATGCCCTCCCAGCCATGAGGAGAGCAGCGGTTCTGCTATAGTTACAGGTCAGGGCGGTACCCTGGTCTGTGTCCCTGTGGCCCCCCACACAACAATGAGCCCGGTACCCTGGTCTGTGTCCCTGTGGCCCCCACACAACAATGAGCCCGGTACCCTGGTCTGTGTCCCTGTGGCCCCCCACACAACAATGAGCCCGGTACCCTGGTCTGTGTCCCTGTGTCCCCCCACACAACAATGAGCCCGGTACCCTGGTCTGTGTCCCTGTGTCCCCCCACACAACAATGAGCCCGGTACCCTGGTCTGTGTCCCTGTGTCCCCCCACACAACAATGAGCCCGGTACCCTGGTCTGTGTCCCCCCACACAACAATGAGCCCGGTACCCTGGTCTGTGTCCCCCCACACAACAATGAGCCCGGTACCCTGGTCTGTGTCCCCCCACACAACAATGAGCCCGGTACCCTGGTCTGTGTCCCTGTGGCCCCCCACACAACAGTGAGCCCGGTACCCTGGTCTGTGTCCCTGTGGCCCCCCACACAACAGTGAGCCCGGTACCCTGGTCTGTGTCCCTGTGGCCCCCCACACAACAGTGAGCCCGGTACCCTGGTCTGTGTCCCTGTGGCCCCCCACACAACAGTGAGCCCGGTACCCTGGTCTGTGTCCCTGTGGCCCCCCACACAACAGTGAGCCCGGTACCCTGGTCTGTGTCCCTGTGGCCCCCCACACAACAGTGAGCCCGGTACCCTGGTCTGTGTCCCTGTGGCCCCCCCCCACACAACAATGAGCCCGGTACTCTGGTCTGTGTCCCTGTGGCCCCCCCACACAACAATGAGCCCAGTACCCTGGTCTGTGTCCCTGTGGCCCCCCACACAACAATGAGCCCGGTACCCTGGTCTGTGTCCCTGTGGCCCCCCACACAACTATGAGCCTCCATACTCTCACATAGGCACCAGTATGAGAGGTGACCCCAGTGCTGCCACCAGGGCCCACATACTGGTAAACATCTCCCCCTAGGAGTGCCCAGCAGTGTTGTCATAGGGCCCTCCCCACCCCAGTCCTGAACAATAGCCATGGCAATCAATAGCAGCCGCGGATTCCTGTGATGAGGGAGGACATAGGGGCCCCAGCCCTCCCCCACCAGTCACCTGACCTGTCACCCCCCTCCCCCACCAGTCACCTGACCTGTCACCCCCATTCCCCCCTCCCCCACCTGACCTGTCACCCCCATTCCCCCCTCCCCCACCTGACCTGTCACCCCCATTCCCCCCTCCTCACATTGTTACCCCGGCCGGGGCGGCCTACCTGCTGTCAGCCGGGACGACACCTCCCCGAATGGTGAGGGCTCCATGCGGAGGTATTTCTGTGGGGAGGGAGCGGAGGGGGACAGGGGGGCGCATCTCCTCCTCTTCGGGGACGCCGCCGGGCTCAGCAGCGGGTCAAAGTCGATAGTCCTTTTAAGGGTGGCTCCACAGGCCATGTCCAGGCACGGACGGCGGGATGGCGGACTCTAGGACCCTGACAAGGCGGCTTCACTCTCCGGATGCCCGGCCTCTCTTCAGGCGCTGTCTTCCTCAGCGTCCGACCGCACGTCCCGTTTACTTGCTCGCCCTTCGCTTTCCGCGGAGTATACCGGAGAGATATCAGCCTCACCCAGGGCGCTGAGGTGCGGGGCTACCGGGGATGGCGAAGGATGGTGAAAACCCGCTGACAACAGACGCCGTGCGCTGCCAGGCTCGAGCTCCTTCCTACTGCTCCTCAATATGGCGTTAATAACAACGCCACTGATTCATTCTCGCACCGTCAGGCACTGGGGGGCCGCCCAAAGGCTTCTGGGAAAGCGAGTTCGCGCGAGGGACGCCACCTAGGCTACGCAGCTGTGAGGGAACTACAATATCCGGCATGCACCGCTTCGAGAAAGTCGCTTCCGTGTTTGAATTTAAATCCCAGTAGTTGTTTTGAAACTTGTTGTAGTGAGGGGTATGCGGGCAGGTCACCGCCATGACCCTGGTCTGCGGACCACATTCTAGGCCCAGAAACCCTCCATTACCGGGGTGTCTGCTTCAGGGAACCTTTTCCATATAGGCCATTTTGGATAAATAGGATAAATGAGCTACATCAATAATCCCTTTAAATCGGATCCTTTGTTATAATGGGGGAGATTTGTCAAACATGGTACTAAGTGAAACTGGCTCAGTTGCCACTTTTCATTTTCCAAAGAATCTGTGAGGAATGAAAGGTGGAATCTGATTGGTTGCTAGGGGCGACTGAGCCAGTTTCACTTTACACCATGTACGTTGTGCAGCGGCCCCCTGGGTTACTGCAGCTCAACTCCTATTCACTTCAATGGGAGATAAGCAGCAGTGAGAAGCAGCTCTGGCACATACGGCCCGCCAGCCCACATACAATTCTCCCCCGCACCCATTGCCTCATCTGTGCCGCACAGAAACATTTTCAGGTATTAAAGAGTTTCAGATGCTGAAAAGTTATATCACCCTGCAGACTATAGAAGCAAAATGGTGTACTGTATACCCCTGTATTGGTGCTGTTACCAAATACCGGTGTACAAGAAACAAGTATAATCCCATATATAGTGCCATGCTACTTACCATATCCGGTATACAGGGAACAAGTATAATCCCATATATAGTGCCATGCTACTTACCATATCCGGTATATAGGGAACAAGTATAATCCCATAATACTGACTATATCTGACATACAAGGAACAGGTATAATCCAATGCACTGTAACACTTTACCATATCAAGTATACAGGGAACAAGTATAATCCCATACATAGTACTATGATACTGACCATATGCGGTATACAGGGAACAAGTATAATCCCATACATAGTACTATGATACTGACCATATGCGGTATACAGGGAACAAGTATAATCCCATACATAGTACTATGATACTGACCATATGCGGTATACAGGGAACAAGTATAATTCCATACACAGTACTATGATACTGACCATATGCGGTATACAGGGAACAAGTATAATCCCATACATAGTACTATGATACTGACCATATGCGGTATACAGGGAACAAGTATAATTCCATACACAGTACTATGATACTGACCATATGCGGTATACAGGGAACAAGTATAATTCCATACACAGTACCACCATACTTACCATATCCAGTGTAAAAGCAACAAGTATAATCCTATACGTAGTACCATGATACTGACTATATCCAATATACAGTGGTACCTTGGTTTAAGAGTAACTTGGATTAAGAGCATTTTGGTTTAAGAGCTCACAGTTTTTCAAAATTGTGACTTGGTTTAAGAGCATTGCTTTGGTGTAAGAGCTCCCTGTACTGGTTGGGAAGGGGAGTGGGGGAGGGGCATGGTCTGCACAGGGTGATCTATAGGACTGTACTCTGACCCAGGGAGTCTCCCTCACCTTCCAAATCATAGCAGATCCACTTCAGGCTGGGGCTTACATCAGGGGACAGGACTGTGGAGGTAATCTCTCCATAGCTGTAACCCCTCTCTCCCCGGACAGAGTGCTGCATGTATGTGCCCACATCTGCCCTGCTCATTCCTTCATGCTCCCTGCAGTCTCTGTCCGCCCTTGTGTTTCCCATCCTCTCCATTACTGTACAGTAATTTATAATACCACATATTCTGCTGTCTCTGAATGTTTGTTTCATGTGTTTTACATGTTATTCAGAATAATAATAAATCATTATTTTGGGGTGTGGAACCAATTGTCTGCATTTCTTTGATTTCTTATGGGAAAATTTGCTTTGGTTTAATAGTGGATTTGGATTATAAACACGGTCCCTGAACGAATTATGCTCGTAATCCAAGGCACCACTGTACATGCAGGAAGTATAATCCCATACATAGTACCACTATAGTGACTATATCCAAAATACTGCTAACACTGCACCATTACTAGATATTACCACCACATAATAACTACATGTTACCATTATAGTCTTAGTAAATAAAACCAAGGGTAATATTACCAATACCACTTGTAACGCCTGGAGTAGTGGATCCACTGGACCGTCACTAGCGATAGCACTAACCTCACCAGGGAGCGGAGTCTAAGGGGCCGCTGGTTTTCACCAGAGCCCGCCGCAAGGCGGGATGGTCTTGCTGCGGCAGGCGACCCCCAGGTCGCTACCCCTGGCTTGGTTGCTAGTGACGGCAGGCGAGGCGTGGCAGGAGCAGTAGGCAGGAGATAGTGCAGGCAGAGGACTGTAGACGTGCTCGCAGGTGGCAGACAGGACTCAGGAACAATGGGAAGGCAGCAGGCAAGGACTAGGGACAAGGACTGAAGACAGGGACAAGGGACAAGGACTAAGGTCAGGAACAACAGGGAGCTGGGCCAAACGCTATGGGAAGCATGTAGAGGCTCCAACACAAGGGACAGGGCATGCTGGGATTTATAGGGAGTGATTGGTGCAACTAACCAATTAAGGGCGGACTGGCCCTTTAAATCTGAGACAGCCGGCGCGCGCGCACCCTAGGAGGCGGGGACGCGCGCGCCGGCCGGCACAGACGGAGACAGGAGCGGAGGAGAGGTGAGGCGCCCCCAGGGGCCGAACTAGCAGCAGCGCCGGGTCCCTGCACAAGGACCCCGGCGGCTGCATGGGGCAGGAGGAGGTCGCGGCGGCGGCCCGGAACACGGGCCGCCGCCGCGGCCGTGACAGTACTATACAAGGGACAAATAATACCGCTATACCATGACCACATATTACCACCACCTTATGACTAATACTATCAGTCCTGCCATCATCTTCTCCAGCAGCCACCGCACAGCCCGCACAGCTCTGGGAGTTCCAGTGGGTCATGACGTCACTATTTTAGTAAGTCTACAAGACTTCAGCCAGTAGTAAGTGCAGGGAAAAAAGCACTTTATAAGCATTTCCTATAATAAGTGTATATTGGGGATTTGTATAACTTTTAGGGGAAAATACAATAATTTAATAAAAATTTCTTCTTTAAAGGAGATGTCTAAAACCTGGCATCCTGCATTGGGAGGGGGCAAATTGATGACAATTACTACATCCCTTCCTGCCCGCGGTGAGCGGCGGTTGCGGCTGCGGGACCCCAGCCGCAAACAATTTTCCCCTGAGTTGTGAGGAGGTAACGACTCGGGGGAAAAGGCATGTCTCGGCTGCTAAACCGGCCTCTAAACCAATCAGTGACTGGAGAGGTGTCCCACCCCAGTCACTGACTGGCTGAGCGGCCAGTCCATCAGCCGAGTCATGAGGAGCACACCCTGGAGCCTGGCGGGGGTCCCACGGCCAGTCCCACCCCTCACCAAGAGCACAAGGAGAGGTAAATTAGTAATTGTGATCAATTTTCCCTCTCCCCCTGCCGGATGCCGGGTTTTAGAAAATGCCGAACTTCTCCTCTAACAAAATCCTTGCATAACTTGGATATCTAGGTTTAAGTCTGGCATCTATTGAAGCTCATTATTATTATTATTATTCTGCTTGCAGTTTGTTTTTGGTTACCTTATCTGAGACCTTGGGAGTTGACTCTCCCTAGTAAAGATGAAGTAGACAAGTAACATCTGAGCTTTCCAACCCTATTGCAACAGTAGGTGGTGCAAGCCATTTTTAATGAATATGAAAAGACAGAGGGGTCCCGGCAGAGACAGGAGCATCTGTAGGCATGCATGGTATTGGTAGTACCCGTGTCATGGTGTTGTTTTGTAACCGTATATGATCATTACGGTGTTGGTCTCCCAGAAGTTCTCTGTCTTTGCCGGCGCTCCCATGGCTGAAGTCTCCTTGGCAGATGAAGTATTAAGCTTCTGGTGATGATGATAAGTGCTTAACTTTCCTATATAGTATTACACTTGTCTACACAATATCACACTATTTCTTATAATCAATGTTATTTTACCAATATCATATGATTTCCTCATAACCGATCTGTTATTATACTATTGTAAATAAAATTGCTTTGTTTAGCCTTTTCAACCTCTTAACAACACTTGGCGAGTATATTCATCCTGCTGCCCTTAAGGGGAAGCAGAGAGGGCTCATGGCGCAGGCATCCTCTGCAGTGCACGACTCCTGGCTGCTATCAGCAGCCCCGTCCGGCTAGTTAGCCATTTGGAGGCAGCTGTCAAAGCTGACAGCTGCATTTAAATAGCCTGCATCCCTCATCCCTGGTTTCAATTGGGGGGATTGCCCCCCACATTGCAATCCATTGCTCCTGGCTCCAACAGCCCAGCGTAATAAAGCACTGATCTAATGGATCAGTGCTGTATATGTGTAATGCACTGATCTCAATGAGATCAGTGCAGTTGTATTAGAAGTCCCCCAGATGGACTTCAAATTAATGAATGTGGGGAAAAAAAAGTTTCCCCTCCCCTAATAAAAGCTTAAATCACCCCCTTTTCTTATTTTATAAATAAAAATATAAACATATTTGGTAATCGCCCGATCTATTAAATTATCACATTCCTGATCACGCATGGTAAACGGCATAAGCGCAAAAATCCACCAAACTGCAACTTTGCAGATTTTTGGTTGCATCAAATCCAGAAAAATTATAATAAAATGTGATCAAAAAGTCACATATACACAAGCAAGGTACCGATCAAAAAATGATACCTCACACAGCCCCATAGACTAAAGGATAAAAGCATTATAGGGATGGAAATAGAGCAATTTTAAAGAACATTTTTTTTTTTTTAAAGGTTTTAATTTTTTAAAAGCTGTCAAATAAAACAAAAGTTATACAAGTTGCATATCACCGTAATCATACTGACTTGAGGAACATATATAACATCTCAGTTTTACCATAGGGCGAATGGTGAAAATACAATACCTCCCCAAATAAATTTTGTTACTTTTTACAAAGTTTTATTTTTAATTTCACCACAAAAATAATTTTTCCCAGTTTTACAGCATATTTTATGAAAAATTCTGTTATTGCAAAGTACAATTAGTGGCGCAAAAAATAAGGTCCCATTTGGGTCTGTAGAGCACTATGGCCTTTTAAACACATGAAGGAAAAAACGAAAGCACGAAAATTGGCCTGGTCCTTAAGGAGGTATCCAAGCCTGTTTGATAAACTTTCTTTGACCGTCTTATACATCCACGATGTTTGCAGAAATCCATCATGGTTAACATGTCTAGTTAGTTGAGCCACGTTTAGTATACTGCATACAGCATTATTACGTTCTAGCAGATTTTCTTAAGGCCCTATTACACAAAACGATCCCGAGTAATAGAAGGCAACGATCAGCCGACATAAATGATGTTGGCTGACTGTTGCTTCCGTTTGTCTTTCAACATGTTGAAAGACAAACGACTGTGATAGCAGCAATCTGCTGCCATCACCCCATGGAACAGGAGCGGCGGCAGCAGCAGACCGCCACTATTCTTTATAGGCTGCCCGGACGATCTAGCAATCACCCAGGCAGCTCCCGCACCTCCCCGTCGCCTCCCCTGTATTTACCCACTCACTGCCAACGCGTGAAATAGCGCCTGCAGCGAGCCGGGAAAAAGGAGCAAACGAGCGCTGACAGTGTTCGTTTGCTCCTCTATGTCCCCCCGTGTAATAGGGGCTTTAGTCACGGCTTGAAGATAGAGGGAACATAACATCCTTTTATAGTCTGTACACCTGAAGCTGATGACATCAGTCAAGCCATCAATCACTCTTGCAATTAACAGAAATGACACATGCAAGCATAAATATGGAGCAGATGCCAAACACAATGGATAGAAAAAAAAACAACAAGGAAAATAGCACTATGAAACCTTAAAGGGGAACTTGTTTTCTATTAAAAGTACATTAAAAGTTATATAGAAGTGTCTATACAATGTATTACTGTATCTGTACGGTTCTGCCACACTGGTAGCTGATACAAATCCAGGAAGTGAGGAAAAATGGTCTCTGTGCCAATTCACATTGTCTCCTGCTCCTTCTGCTCTCCCACCTTAGGAGACAAATCTTCCATGTCTCTCACATTGTGGGTGTTTGCTGATGATGCAGACAGGGAGCAGGGCGTTATGTCAAAAGGAGGCTTGGCTGGATCGCCAATCCCCTGAGTGATTCACCATCTCTGTCCGGCCAGAAGCAGCTGCTGCACTAATTTTACTGATTGCAATGAGTAGGGGCTGTGATGATCACATGAGGGAAAGCATTGCATTCTGGGAAATACTAAACCAGGAAGGAGAGGAACACAAAACAGAGCAAACCCCCCCAAACAAATGGATTTTTGGTAGTTTCAAAACTGGGAATGACAGGTAAGTAATGCTTTATGTTTCTGCAGAAGTTTAATTTTTTTTTAACCTCTACCTGGAGTTCCCCTTTAAAAAAAGAGCATTTGTTCGTAAAAAATAATAACATATAATCGCTACAAAAAAAAGACCCTTAGTGACCAAGCAATTTTCTTACTTTTTTTTTAATGCTGCCCTTCAAGAGTCATACTGTTGTTTTATTTTGGCCTATGTAGCCATATGAAGGCTTGTTTTTTGCGTTAAAATGTATACAGCCTTGGATTACGAGCATAATTCGTTCCTGGACCGTGCTTGTAATCCAAATGCACTCAATCCAAAGCAAGTTTTCCCATAAGAAATTAAAGAAATGCAGACAATTGGTTCCACACTCCCAAAATAATGATTTTCTATTCTGAATAACATGTAGAACAGATGAAACAAAATGAATTCAAAAACAGATGAATATGTCATATTCTAAGTTTTTGTACAGTAATGGCGAGGATGGGAAACACAAGGGCTGACAGAAACTGCAGGGAGCACGAAGGAATGAGCAGGGCAGATGTGGGCACATACATGCAGCACTCTCTGACTGGGGAGAGAGGGGTTACAGCTATGGAGAGATTACCTCAACAGTCTTGTCCCCTGATGCAAGCCCCAGCCTGAAGTGGATCTGCTATGATTTGGAAGGTGAGGGAGACTTCCTGGGTCAGAGTACAGTGCTGTAGACCCCGCTATGCAGACCATGCCCCTCCCCCACTCGCACTCCCACCCAGTACAGGGACCTCTTAAACCAAAGCAATGCTCTTACACCAAGTTACAATTTTGAAAAACTGTGAGCTCTTCTTGCAAAACGCTCTCAATCCAAGTTACTCTTAAACCAAGGCACCACTCTCCTTTTTATAGAGACTCTTTTATGAGTTTTTATTTCTGAACCAAACTGACAAAATCAGCAATTCTGGGGCATTTTTTTTTTTTTTTGTAATATTTTTAACAATGTGTACAGTGCTTTATAAATATTAGTATAGTTTTTTTTTTATCTTGGGTCGTTACAGATGTAGTGATACAAAACATTTATTATTTTATTATTAATATTATTTGGGGGGTAGGATTGGGGGATTAAAAAAAAAAATTATTTTACACTTTTTTCAATTTTACACTAGTGTACATCACTAATGCTGATCACTTGTACAATACACTGCACTACCACTGTATGCTGACAGAAACTCTAGAAGCATATCCATGGCAGGTTCAGGAGCCTTCATAACGCCCTTGGAACGGACATGGATATCAGTCAGCAGACAGACAACTAGACAGCTACAGAATTAATGAAGAATTTCATAAGAATGTAAAACTGGTAAGTGTTTAATCTGATTTGCTTAATTTGGTTAAATTGATCCAGTTAGATGCAGATGTAGAAGTTTCGCCTGGTTTATTGTAATGGATAGACCTGGCATGAGGCATTGGATCCCCTGGATCACCGAGGAGTGCTGATGTCTAAGGAGCCCCTGGTTTTTACCAGAGCCCGCCACTAGATGGGATGGGATTCTCTGCAGGAAACACCCAGGTCGCTACCCTCAGAGAAGGTCTGAGAAGGTCCTGGTGACCACCGACTAAAGGTACTAAAGGAGACTGGAACTAGATGCTCTTCTTCTGAGGTCACACTTCAAAATATGATGAGAAGGTGCTGTTCACACTGGAGCTGAGCTGAGAATTTGAAATGTAACAAGATCCAAATGGCAAGAAGGACACAAGGAAGTGAGGAACTGGAAGCTAGCCAGGGAGCACAGATATGGTGTGTGACTGAAACACGCCAACAACTGAGCACAGAGGTTTGGAGGTTGTGGCTATATATACTCTCAGGTGAACAGGCTAGAATTATCCAGAACCTCTGGGCTGAGCTATAAATACAGGTGAACAGACGCATGCATGCCACTAGATGGAGCCCAATCCTCCAGGAGGCCAGTCTCAGAGCAGGAGAGTGTACAGATGACCACAGGACAGAGCGACATGTTTTTCTGCCCTCCTCTGCCTGTCTATCAGGCAAAAAGAAATTTTGCCAAAAAGTCATCTAGTTTGTGCACATTTTTGGGTAAAATGTCCGTATTTGCAAAGGGAGTGGATTTTGTTTCCAGTTGTTCATTTGATCATTATCAAACTAGGAGACATAAGCAAATTTATGAGACTATCCATAGTTAACCCTTTGAGGACCAGGCCCAAAATGACCCAGTGGACCGCGCAAATTTTGATCTTTGCGCTTTCGTTTTTCCCATATCCCCTTTTAAGAGCTCTAGCACTTTCAGTTTTCTATCTACAGGGCCATGTAAGTGCTTGTTTTTTACAGGAATAGTTGTACTTTGTAATGGCGTCTTTCATTTTACCATAACATGTATGATGGAACCCCAAATATATTATTTATGAAGATATAAATTGGTGAAATCGTAAAAAACAATCCAATATGGTAACGTTTGGGGGGTTCCTGTGTCTACGTAATGCACTATATGGTAAAAGCGACATGATACTATTATTCTATAGGTCAGTCCGAACACAACCATATGCAGGTTACACAGATTCTCTAATGTTATATATTTTTTTTTTTATGAAATCCTTTTTTTTGCCAATTCATTATTAATAAAATGGGCCTATTGTGACACTTATAACGGTTTTATTTTTTCACCTACGGGGCTGTATGGGGTGTCATTTGTTCCGGCATGATCTCTAGTTTTTATTAATACCATATTTGTGAAGATTGGACGTTTTGGTCACTTTTTATTAATTTATTTTTATATATAATGTAGCATCAAATCGGTAATCCGCGCACTTCTTTCCCTCTTTTCGTGTACGCCGTTCGCCGATCGCAATTACGCTTGTTATATTTTAATAGATCGGACAATTACGCACGCTAAGGTATATTATATGTTTATTTATTTATTTTTATATATTTTTTTTATATAATGGGATAAGGGGGGTGATTTCAACTTTTATTGGGGGAGGGGCTTTGGGGCAGTGTATTGGTGTTTTTAACTTTTTTTTTTTTACACATTAGAAGTCCCTTTGGGGGACTTTTACATACACTAGTGTGATTACACACACTGATCATTGCTATGCCATAGGCATAGCATTGATCAGTGTGATCGGCGCTCTGCTCATTGAGCCTGCCTGTGCAGGCTCAGTGTAGCAGATCGCCGATCGGACCGCACAGAGGCTGGTGAGAGACCTCCGACGGTCCGATACAGCGATCGGGACTCCCGCAATCGCACTGCGGGGGTCCCGATCGGTAAGTGACAGGGGACTCCCCCTGTCACTTGCACTTAAACGCGGCGTTTAAGGGGTTAATGACATGCGGCAGCTTAATTGCTGCAGCGTGTCATTACCAGTAAGGTCCCGGCTGCTCACTGCAGCCGCCCCCCACCTGCTATGAAGCGCGCTCCGCTCCGGAGCGCTCTTCATAGCGGGAGAACCACCCAGGACGTACAGTTACGTCATGGGTCGTCTGGTGACGGACTTCCATGATGTAACCCTACGTCCAGGGTCATCTAAGGGTTAAAGGGGAATGAACCTAATGCTGATATGTCCCTATAGCAGAGGAGGTGCCATGGATGAAGTTATGTCTCTTACCTTCATCCTCGGCGCCAGTAGTGGATTATAATACGTCCGTTTTGGGCAGTAGCCCGGGGCCCTGAGCTCCAGGGGGGCAACATGACATTATCTATCCTGTACTATGAACACCAGGCTAGTGCTTCCAAAGTTACAGTGGGGTTAGGGGGCCCAGGCTTGGTGAACAGCTCGGGGCCTGTAGTAAAGTTAATCTGCCCCGGCTCGGTGCTGTTCCCGTCCTCAGTCCGGTAAGACCGTTAGGCGCACGGTCCCGCCCCCATAGTGACAATCCGGCCGGGCGCATTGTCACTATAGGATTGTCCAGTGCTCCCAATGGTTCGCCAGTGTTTTAAACGGTCTTACCAGACCATGGAGTAAACAATTAAGTGCACACGAACAGCGTCGAGGAGGAAGGTAAGAGGCATACCTTCATTCTCATCGCTTCCTGCGCAATAGGGGGCTATTAGCAGGTTACATTAGTCTAGCCTACTCATAGTTCCCCTTTAAGAAACATTTTATCATGTAACTTTGTATTGCTGCACAGCTTTGTGCATGTGTTTTGTGCATGTTACACAACAAAAACTACACATGCTAAACACCATAGGAAAAATGTGATAAATTCCCCCATACTATCTCTTTTTATTCTCTATTATTACAATGTTCAAGATACGAATAGAAAAGTTTCACAGCGCCGATATTATTTTACATTCCGTAGCATAATTTGTTATCATTTCCTTTATAGATTTCTCCTGACACATTAAATCTACCGCAATAGATACTAAAATGATGTTTAAAGAAATCACAATGATTTGCCCCCAGATCTTGAGCGAGGTCTCCGCTTAAACGTGTGCTAGTTCAGGAAGCTCCGACTTCAATAGAGGCCTAAGACGTCTCTGCCTGAAAACGCACACAGAGGTAATCAGCCTTGCCCCCTCTCTGCCCTTTTCTTTCTTAATGGCTTCACAGGAAGAAAATGAAACTTTCACATTACAGGAAAGGAAAGATCTCCTTAAGGAATATAATACTCATCGATTTGCCTTCCTGGACAGCAACACCCGTACATTTCCATTTAAAACTGCCTACAAAGAAGAAAAAAAAAAATGATTAAAGATATATTTTTTCATGTAAGACCTCACGCACATGGCCTTATTAGAGCTGTAAGTTATAAGACCCTATAATATTACATCCATAGAATTCTATGGGCACAGAGTGTACCTCACTATATTTACAAAGGCATCAACCGTCACATTTATATTCAAATTGTCAGGACAGGATGGTACGGACATAACAAGACAGTGGGCCCTGAGTCTGAACCCACCCACTGTCCCTACCTACATGCCTGAGTCGGCCCTAGGCGGCCATGGACAACCACGAAGGCGTTCCCTACGCTGTATATGTGGAACACTCAACAGGACAGATAAACAAACACAATAAAGGATAGTGAACAAGCCAAGTCAGAACCAAACGGACAACGCGGTACAAAATCAGCAAACAATCGGATAGTCAAATAGTCAAGTAGGAGGTCAGATAACAAGTCGAGCAAAACAGAGGCATTAGGAACGGGGATCGCAGGAGTAGACAGGGAAGCTGGGACCGCTGACTCTTTAAATACAGGACCAGGAGCCCAGACCAGAATGTGATTGGTCCGGACTCCTGAGTCCTGACCACAGTCAGCTGCAGTGCTGCAGAATGAGCGGCAGAGACGTCTGCCACTCAGCCTGAGCACTGATACCGTCCAGCTGAGCACTACACCGCTCAGCTGGGTGGCCGTACGTCACTGGAGCCCGCGGCGCGCCTGGTAACCAGGGACGCCGTCGGGTCTCCAGGACGTCACGCGGCCCCGGCCGGGGAAACTGCGCTGCGCTCCAGCCAGGACGGATGTCACTGGGGCGCTGTCAGGTAAGTTCCTGACACAAATATTGCAAATGCCGCATTTTGGGATTCATATAACATATTGCTTAACTTTTAACCATTTTTTTTTTTGGGAGGGAAAAAGGGGAAAAATGCTATTTGTTTTTCTTGCATATTACATTTAAAGTGTCACTGTTGTTTAAAAATTTTTATTGCAGAAATCAATAGTACAGGTGATTTTAAGAAACTTTGTAATTGGGTTTATTAGCCGAAAAATGAATTTTTATCATGAAAAAGCAGTGGACAGTGTCACAAAGGTGGGTCCGTGGCACTGTTTTTTTGGGTCAGTTCTGTGGCCACCGCTTTGTTTCGAGGCCCTCCCCAACCTTCTCAGAGAATGATTAAAGGGGTTATCCAGTGCTACAAAAACATGCCCACTTTCTTCCAGAGACAGCATCACTCTTGTCTCCAGCTTGGGTGGGATTTTGCTGCTCAGTTCCATTGAAGTGAATAGAGCTTAAAGGGGTTATCCAGCGCTACAAAAACATGGCCACTTTCCCCCTACTGTTGTCTCCAGTTTGGGTGGGGTTTTGAAACTCAGTTGCATTGAAGTAAATGAAGCTTAATTGCAAACCGCACCTGAACTGGAGACAACAGTAGGGGGAAAAGTGGCCATGTTTTTGTAGCGCTGGATAAACCCTTTAACAGCTGCCTCATCTTTTGCAGTGTGGGATTTTAGAAGATTTGCACCTTTTAAAAAATTTGAGTCATCTTACTCCATTAATACTGGTGTATGGGGCACCAGTCTTTATAAATCTCCCCATTTATACCAGAAAAGACAACCTCAACCACTTATCCAGTTTGGCATCTGCAATGTTTTTCATGTATACAACCATACAAGTAGGTATTTGAATCCCCATAGAAAACCTCTCCTGCTCTGGACAGTTCCTGTCTGACAAAGGTGGCAGCAGAGAGCACTGTGTCAGACTGAAAAGAAAACAACACTTCCTGCAGGACATACAGCAGCTGATAAGTGCTTGAAGACTTGAGATTTTTTAATAGAAATAAATTACAAATCTATATAGCTTTATTAAACCAGTTGATTTGAAAGAAAAATATTTTTGCTGGATAATCCCTTTAACTGTTGTGTTCCATTTGATTTGTTAAATTCACAATTGTCCATTCTTGAACAAACACCAGCATGTGGGAACAACTTCATATAAATAAATTGTCCAAATTCTCCTTGATGTACAGCATTACGGCCTCTGCCTCAAGCCAATACAAGGGATACATCTAGTTGGAAAAATCATGAGGTAAATACTTCATATGAATTTTTTTTTCTAAATTCTTCTTGATGTAAACTGACTAAGGATGGTCCGAACCTGCCGAGGTTCGGGTTCGTATGAACCCGAACGCTCGGCATCAGATTCCTGCTGTCTGCCCGCTCCGTGCAGTGGGTGGATACAGTGGGAGGACTGCCTGGAAAACTGGGATACAGCCTATGGCTATGGCTGTATCTCAGTTTTCCAGGCGGTCCTCCCACTGTATCCACCCTCTCCACGGAGGAGGAAGACAGCGGGAATCATTGCCGAGAGTTCGGGTTCGTACGAACCCAAAACCTCGGCAGGTTCGGATCATCCCTAAAACTTACATATCCTAAACCTAAAGAATTGTGGCAGACTGTAAACATTTTTGGAAGCAAGCAGAGGAATAAACCTCAGCTATAGAGAGATCTGAAGACAACCAGAATTCTAGGCATAAGTGGCAAACAAAGCAAATCGATTCATTTGCTCGGCACTCAGCTTATACGCTGGTTGATTTTGATCTCTGTGTCGCCTCACCCTGGGTGACTGGAAAAGCTGGATCCAGTCCTGGGAAATGTCTCCCAGTTTCCCAAGATTGCGTCCAGCTTTTCCAGGCACTCAGGGTGGAGCGACCAGGGTCAGCAAGGAGATCAACATCAGCCAGCGAATAAGCCGAGTGCCGAGCAAACGAATTGACGCTCTTCATTTGTAATGATAGATGTATTTGTCTCTAAATAGCAGCTAAATAGTTTAAATTTACTCACCAAAATTTCTTCTTTCTATGAGTCCGTAGGCAGCACAGGAAAACAATTGGGTTATCATGAGTTTCATCCTACTAGGCAGAAGAAACAAACAATTAGAGCTTGAACAGGTGACCATACCTTGCCCTAATTACCCTGCTATAAGAAGATCCCAGAAAGGACACCACACAAGTTAATTATGCAGCAATAACACAATTTTAATAGGGCGGGATGCTGTGCTGCCTACGGACTCATAGAAAGAAGAAATTTCGGTGAGTAAATTTAAACTTTCTATTCGTCCTACGCAGCACAGGAATACAATTGGGATAGAAAAGCAATCATGAAAATAGGGATGGTCATAAAGAAGCAGCCACTTCCAGCACTCTTTTGCCAAAGGACGCCTCCTTGTTGGTGATCACATTCACTTTATAATGCTTGATGAATGTGTTGGGAGTTGACCATGAAGCCGCCCTGCAAATATCATCCAATGAGACTTGCGCCAGGTGAGCCCATGAGGTGGCAGTGGATCTGGTCGAGTGAGCTTTGATACCTGCCGGAGGTTGAAGCCTCTGGTTGGTATAACAAAAGGAGATCACATCTTTCAACCATCTAGCTAGGGAAGCTTTAGAAGCTGTTTTACTCTTATTCGGGCCTTGAAACTGAATGAATAACGAATCCGATAGACGGAACTGTTGTGTCTTTTCCAGGTAAGACAAAATCGTTCTTTTGAAATCGAGGCGATTTAATCTTTCTTCCTCTGTTCCTTGAGGATCTTCGCACAATGATGGCAGGAACACGTCTTGAGATATATTAGATGTAAGAAAATAAACCACCTTCTGCCTTGCAGAAGAAACAAAAAACTTGTGTGGTGTCCTTTCTGGGATCTTCTTATAGCAGGGTAATTAGGGCAAGGTATGGTCACCTGTTCAAGCTCTAATTGTTTGTTTCTTCTGCCTAGTAGGATGAAACTCATGATAACCTAATTGTTTTTTTCCTGTGCTGCTGTAGGACGAATAGAAAGTAGAAATATTTTAATGAATAATATGTAGAAAGTTTTTTTTCATTTTCTATCTAGGAAATAAAAGAACAATAAAAAAATCTGTGCAAGCTATGTTTCCACAATGTTTTTTTCTTATCCATTTATAAATTTTAAAATGACGTCCGTTATTTGGCTGTTTGGCCGCCCATCAGTGCAATGACGGCTGGTACATTATTCTAGTTCAGGTGGACTGATTGCCTTTTGGATGTGTCTTTAACTGAAAAATCCATTAAATTTAGTAGTTAAGACGGTGAAAAGACGGTGAAAAAAGAAAAACTGTGTGTGAACAACTAAAAAATAACATCCCTTTGTTTGCAAAAGGAAATAATTGTCATGATTATTACTTTGCCATAAGAAAAAAATATTATTTGTTAGTTAAAACTGAAAAAACTCCAAAAAACTAAAATAATAATGCAATGTTTAGTAGAATGTTTTTTTCTGGACCAGGATATCTCTGATATCTCTGATTGGTAACCAGAAAGAGAAAGAGCTTTATTTCAGTAATCAAATCAAAAAGAGGGGAGGAAATTAAGGCCTAATTCAGTCATCCGTTTTTCTGTCAGAGATTGCGGGCACGCAATTGTGGACAGAACATAAAACCAATGTTATTCAATGGCCCCGTTCACACGCCCATACGTGTGTACGGGGACGCATTCCATGCCGCAAAAAACTAACATGTTTTAATGCGGACCGTTTTCTTGTGGCACGGATTTCTAGGGTAATGGAGTTTGAACGGAGCACTACAGATGTACATTCGTAGTGCGGGCCGCGGTTGCGGACTACACTACGGGTGTGTGAATACAGCCTAACTGTCAACAGGGCATACAACAATCACTGAGCTCAGGGAGATCAGCAAAAAAAGTCCAATGGAGTACTCATTCAAGAGTTTCTATTGAAACATTGCCCCCTATGAAAATTGAATATGCAAAAAAGAGATCCGTGGAGCCTCAGTTGCAAGCCTCAACTGATGCTAAAGGGGCCACCCTTGTATTTCCCTATTTGTGTCCCAATACTCACAACCGAGTGGGACTTAAGGGGCTAGATATCAGGGTGGTTTGGTGATCTCCCTCTGATTTGGGATACACCCTTTGGCAAAAGGTTTCCTTCTGTTGAGGGATATCTGGCTGTTCCCATGTTTTGAGACTCGCTACTGAGGCTCCAAGGACTACTTTTTTACATTCTCAACAGGGCATAGTCAAAGAATTTGAAATCCATTTCAGGAAAGTATATAGCACTGAATGGGTTGGAAAAGGAAAAGATATAGAAAAGTCCTGGGTGAAGAACAAAGTGAGATGTTAGGGGGACAGCTGATGCAGGAGGAGGTTAAGGCAGCTTTAAGGGAAGTGAAAGGTAACACATCCTCGGGGAAGAGCACAGCTGATTCCGGCATTATTCAGGGTAATGAAGAAAGCAGTAGCTGCTGGTAGTTTGCTGGACTCAATGAAGGAGGCTAGAATAATATTGATCCATAAACCAATAAACCAGACAAAGACCCTAGTGATGTGGAGTCGTACCGACCCATCTTGAAATGTTGATAGTAAAATGTGTGTGAACATTCTCGCTAACAGGTTGAAAAAGGTCATACACATCAGTGCGGTTTATCCTGGTCCGGACTGTTAGACAAAATTTAAACTGTGTCTTTCGAAACATCCAGAAAGGGTCGGGGATGGACTCCCACTCTATCCTGTCTTTGGATGTGGCAGAGGCTTTCAAAAGGGTGGAGTGCGAGTTCCCATGGGTTGTTTTGTGAAGATTTGGCTTGGGGGGGAAGGATTTATAAAGACGGTAAAATTATTATATAACTAAGCAAGGGCCTTGGTGGCAGTGAATGGAAAAATATCAGAGAAGTTCATTCTAGAAAAGGGCACCTGTCACCACTGCCTTTTGTGACAGCGTTAGAGCCCTCGGCCATCTTGATTAGGAAAGAAGAATGGATCAGTGGATTTGGGATTCGTAAGAAAGAAGATAAAATAAATCTATTCGCAGATAACATGTTGCTGTTTATGGAGCATCCAGAGTAAACTTTTAAAATTCTGATTGCGTTTATCGAGAGATATGGCTCTTTCTTTGGTTTACGGATACATTGGAGAAAGTCCATTTTGATGCCAATTTCGGCACCATTGTTAACCTTACAAGGAGTACCCTTTATGAATATGAAAATTATAAAGAACGGAAAGAGTTTTAAACACTAAAACAATGATACAATCTTTAAACCATAAGGGGGAGATATGGATCAACCTGGTTAAATCTAAGGCGAATAGAATTATGCTGGTCGAAACTATAATTCTCCCAAAACTTTTATTTTTGTTTAACACAACCCTACTATAGATTGACAAAAATGTCAACAATTTGGGGTAATAAATAGATTAATATGGTGAAGAAAGACTTCCCCTGGTGATGCCTCATCTCCACAGAATCTTCCAGGCAAACATTTTAGGCTCTTGGCTCCATCACCACCCTCACCTCTATGCAAAGTCCCTATCTGTAAGTGTGTCTATTTTGTGCCCCATGTAGAAATTAGGCCCAATTTGTACCCTGGTCCCCTCAAGCCCTCAGATAGTGGAAAAGCCCCCATCTGTACCCTCATATAGTAGATATCCCCCCCCCCATCCATATAGTAGCCAGGCCCCTCTGTACCTCCATAAAGTAGTTACAGTGCTGACAAAAAGTATTAGCACCCCTGCAGTTCTTTTAGATAAAACTAAATTTCTTCCAGAAAATAATTGCAATCACAAATGTTTTGGTATTAATCTCTTCATTTAATTTGTCTTCAATGGAAAACCACAAAGAGAATTGTCAAAAAGCCAAATTGGATAAAATTCCACACCAAACATAAAAAGGGGGTGGACAAAAATATTGATGCTTCTCTAATTTGTGTAATTATCAGCACCTGTTACTTACCTGTGGCACATAACAGCTGGTGGCAATAACTAAATCACACTTGCAGCCAGTTGAAAAGGATTAAAGTTGATGCAACCTCTGTCCTGTGTCCTTGTGTGTACCACATTGAGCATGGAGAAAAGAAAGAAGACCAAAGAACTGTCTGAGGACTTTAGAAGCTAAATTGTGAGGAAGCATGAGCAATCTCAAGGCTACAAGTCCATCTTCAAAGACCTGAATGTTCCTGTGTCTACCGTGTGCAGTGTCATCAAGAAGTGTAAAGCCCATGGCACTGTGGCTAACCTCCCTAGATGTGGGCACTGTGGCTAACCTCCCTAGATGTGGACGGAAAAGAAAAATTGACGAGAGATTTCAACGAAAGATTGTGCGGATGGTGGATAAAGAACCTCGACTAACATCTAAACAAGTTCTAGCTGCCCTGCAGTCCGAGGGTACATCAGTGTCAACCAGTACAATCCGCAGACGTCTGAATGAAAAGGGACTCTATGGTAGGATACCCAGGAAGACCCCACTTCTGACCCAGAGACATAAAAAAGCTAGGCTGGAGTTTGCCAAAACTTACCTGAGAAAGCCAAAAACTTATTGGAAGAATGTTCTCTGGTCAGATGAGACAATAGTAGAGCTTTTTGGGAAAAGGCATCAACATAGAGTTTACAGGGAAAAAAAGAGGCCTTCAAAGAAAAGAACACAGTCCCTACAGTCAAACATGGCGGAGGTTCCCTGATGTTTTGGGGTTGCTTTGCTGCCTCTGGCACAGGACTGCTTGACCGTGTGCAGTCTGAAAACTACCAACAAATTTTGCAGCATAATGTAGGGCCCAGTGTGAGAAAGCTGGGTCTGCCTCAGAGGTCATGGGTCTCCCAGCAGGATAATGATCCAAAACACTTCAAAAAGCACTAGAAAATGGTTTGAGAGAAAGCACTGGAGACTTCTAAAGTGGCCATCAATGAGTCCAGACCTGAATCCCATAGAACACCTGTGAAGAGATCCCACAATGGCCGTTTGGAGAAGGCACCCTTCAAATCTCAGGGACCTGAAGCAATTTGCCAAAGAAGAATGGTCTAAAATTCCAGCAGAGCATTGTAAGAAACTCATTGATGGTTACCGGAAGCGGTTGTTCCCAGTTGTTTTGTCTAAAGGTTGTTCTACCAAGTATTAGGCTGAGGGTGCCAATACTTTTGTCCGGCCCATTTTTGGAGTTTTGTGTAAAATGATCAATGATTTGACTTTTTTTTCATTCTCTTTTGTGTTTTTTCATTGAAAGCAAAATAAATGAACATGTCCGTTTTTTTTTTAATGGACACAAAAGTAGGGTCAGCTACGTTTTTGCGTATGTTAAAAAAACAGATCCGTTTTTTTATATAATGGAAATCAATGGAAGAACGGATCAAAAAATGGATGAAAAAAACGGATTGCAAACATAGTGTGAACCCAGCCTACGCCTTGTTTGTGCATCCATATACACATACTCGCGGCTCTAATTATAACAGAGACAGCCGGGGCCCCATACTGAGATTGGTGGGGGCTAGAGGTCAGGCCCTCCTAGATCTCCAACTTTTTTTTTTTTTATTCCTGGAATGCCCCTTTAAAGCGAATGTACCATTGCAAGATTTTTACAGCAATAGAGCGGCGCAGGGATGCCAGTGCTGCAGTCCTTTTTTTTTTAACCATGGCCCATTTCCCGTGCGCAGTGCTTGTCTATTCCCGGTCACCAGCCCAGCTTGAAGCATGGAGGCGGGCCCACTCGCCCCCAGTGTGATGGAACCCCCTCCCTCAATAATGTTGCTTCATTGATGCTAACGGAGTCACGTCACAGAGGGGAGGGCAGAACGTTACACTGGGAGCGGGCAAGTCCACCTCCAGTGCTTCCGGTCGGGCCAGTGACCGTGAATAGACCGGCACTGTGCACGGGAACCGGGCCATGGTTCAAAAAAAGGACCACAGCACCACGGAATGCCGCCAGCCTCCGTGTCATATATCATTGTTAATTTATCTGTGTCTTACTGCACATGACATTATTGACATCTATTCCTATGTATATGGTATAGTATGGTAAACCTGCTCTTTGGGTATAATATAAGTCTGCCCATGGTTGCGGTTGTTGAGGCCTAAGTAAAGTGTATCTTTACCAATCTTAGAAAATCATTATGGAGTTGGCTTCTGAGGCTGCTGAGAAGATTAATTGTATATATCTATATCTATACTCACTGCGTGGATTTATCTTCAAATGGAGTGTTTAGCTGTGATAATCCGTCTTCAGCGTGCCTGACTGTGAACTCCAGCCCGTAATAACTAGACTACAGAGAATCTTTTCATGTCATCCTTACAAAATAATGTGATATACAACACAGACCGTGCTCTGCAACCATGAACATTCGGTTCAAAAGAGATCCATACTGACAATCAGGGAATATACTGTATTTTTTTTATGTTTTAATCATTTTATTGGGGGTTTTCAAAGTAACAGGGAACATGAAAGGAATACTATTGGTAATATTATTGCACATAAAACATGAGCAATGATGATTAGAGGATTAGTTTGCACATATGAGCTCAAACTAATGCATTGGTATAGGGATTTACAAGTCATGGTTATAAGTATTCATAGCATTACATCAATGTAGGTTCAGTCAGAGTACCATAGTCAGGGTAAGCAGTCTATCTGCCATCAGACATGGTGTGACCTCCTTTTCTTCAGAATTATTGACTGAGTTTGATCCCAAACCTCTTGACTTGGCAATTGTACTCGGTTTTACTGGTGTGAGCTTGAAGCATTCTATGTTCATTACTACATTATAACTGGATTATGACCTTTTGAGCACATACTCACCCCATAGCGAATAGGAAAGTGGTGCAGATGGGCAAAGCAGCCGGATTTTCGGTCAAACTCATTAAGATTCGCAAATAGAATCTTAACGAATTTCTATTAAAACAGCCAAAACTATAGTAGCTTCAATACTGGGACTACTACAGAAGGGTGAATTTGTTAAAGCATGTTGTTGTTAAAGTGTCAAAAATTGGAAAATCAGAGTTAAAACAGTGTCAATCAGCCAATCATCCAATTTCCGCCATTTCTCTCCTCTCTGTACCTAAATCGCTCTGTTAGGGCCTGTTCACCTATGGATTCGGTGTGGAGATTCCGCCCGGTACCTCCGTGCGCGGACTCCGTGCTGAATCTCTCCTGCTATGTCTTTGAATGGGAGGGCTCACGCGCCTCCGCTCTCCACTCAAAGAATTGACGTGTCAATCTCTAATTGGTACTTTATAACTGGACTGTGACCTTTTGAGCACTCACTCACCCTATAGTGAATAGGAAAGTGGCATCATATTCTCATTGAAGGTACAACCCCAATTACAAATGAATGTAAATATAAATACATTGCAATGATTTGCAACTCTCATTCACCCATATTTTATTCACAATGTAAACAACATAACAGATGTTGAAAATGAGATTTGGGGAGTGGGTTTGGGGGGTGGGGGTGGAGCAGGGCGATAAAGTTCGCCCCCCCCCCCAGTGTGGTCCATGACCCCATTCTTACAAGAGAGAATGACATTGACAGACAGTAGCGAATTGCTCATTGCCTTTGTCCTTTGTCTGTCAGTGTTTTACAGTCAGTTCAGAATGCAGAGGGGCCCCCTATGAGTCATGGGCCCCCGGGCAGCCACCTACTCTGCCCAATGGGAAAGATGGCTCTGGGTGTATGCCACAGAATACGCCGATATCTGCATCTTTTGCATGGCATACACCAGGGGCACTGTGTGATAAAGGTAACCCATTGTCTGCATGGAAGCATGTGTTGTTCTGAAAACCTCTGTATACTGTTCAGCATTGATTGTGTCTTTCCACATGTGTAATCTGCCCATGCCATAGACACAAATGCAACTTTATCTAGTGTCCCACTGTGTGTTTTCTTTTTCTTCTTACACCTTGGTAAAACTCTAGTGTCACAGGTTAGGACAGGAGGCCGCTGTTCTATACTCCAACCACTAGATGTCACACTCACAGCACAGCGGCAGCTAACACTAGGTTTAGCTACACACACGTCTCCCTCTATTGTAACAACTTCCCTTTAGTCAGGGAGTTTGTTCCTGGCTTCAGGCCAGGCAGGACGTGCTTCACCTGTTCTCCATTTAGTTCCAGACAGCGAGGAGAGCAGACCTGTTTCCACCAGCTAGTTACCCAACCACCATGGGTTGCTAGACCAGACCCTCAGGGAAGTCGGAGACTCACCCCTTAGGGAGGGGAGTCTCACCCATTGCCTATGTTGTGGATCTTACTTGGAACACAGGACAGTCAACCACCTAAAAGAAAGGGGAAGGATTTATCAAGACTGGACCTGCAGTAGAGCACAGTTCCAGCAGGTCGCTCTCTACTGACTGACACTCAGCTTAGTAGGAAGAATTCTACAAGCCAGTTTCACCCAGAGCAGAGACCTGGGACTCGTACTACCCCATAAGGATGGAAACCCGGAACTGTGGGGCAGAAGGCAGTTAGGTGAGATAACTGGGACTCATCTATACGTGAGTATGAGGATATCTTCAAACACTACAGAAACACTTCACCACATCCCGGCAGAAAACATGGTTTATTAGGCAAGGGCCCTCCTATCCGATCCCTGACACCTGATACTGTATTTCTTCTATCAACTCACCTTTTTGTCTGTTGGATTATCACTGTTTATTTATGCACTTGTATTTATGCACTGTTTGTTACTATTTTTGCACTTAGATACCTTTTATAAGTAAATTGGACGTTGCTTAAAGTGGGACTCATCTTTGCCGCCGCACTTGCACCTACTCCTCGCACCTCACTTTAGTCTCAACATCCTCCTCTCTACTTCTCTGAACCTATTCTCTACCTCTCAGCACGCAATTCAGCCAGCACGGCTGCACTACTCTATAAGCTCTCAGCACAGATCCTGCCACTAAAGTCTAAAGTGCATTGTCAAGACAGAAGTCCGCTGTACATCACTGTATCAAGTATTTCTAAAAGTAAAGAAGTTATTTATTTTAACTGGACTCAGTGGTTATTCTCTAAGCACCTACACAGCCATTGCTGCATCTTTCTTGGGTCATCCCCCCTTTCTGTGGGTGGCGGTACCGATAGTCCGGGTGGGTCACAACTCCACTCCGGACCGCCATGATAAGCACCAAAGGGACCCCCAAACAGCTCGGCAGGTTACTGACCACAGGGGAAAGGGTATAGCCAGCCTACCTAAAATAAAAGCAGGTGTGCCACCACACCTGTGTGCCCAACCGGCACTGGCGTCAAGACAACATAACACCTGGCTGAGCTACACTCCGACCAACCACTACTGTTGTGGAGTCACACTGCACCATCTGGCAAGTGATCGGTCGTCTACCACACTGGTGGAGCACCACATCTGCATGCTTCCATAGTGTGTGGTCAGAGCTCTAGGTGCTTCCTGTCTGTGATTGCAGCCATGTCTCCTGCTGACCTAGGTTCCAGTCATGAGTTCTGCTGCCCTTGGTTCCAGCCTTGAGTCCTACTACCCGTGGTTCCAGCCGTGTGTCCTGCGTCCTGTGTCCCAGCCTGCCTTCATACTTAGCCTACGTGTCTCCAGCTTCACCTCGCCCGTCGCCACTAGCAAGCCAAGCCAGGGGTGCAACCTGGGGGTCACCTGCCGCAGCAAGTCCGTCCAGCCTTGCGGTGGGAACTGGTGGAGACCAAGGGCCCCCTAGACTTCGCTCCCTGGTGCGGTTTACGCCATCACCAGCGGTGGTACAGCGGATCTACAACTCCAGTTGTTACAATCCTAAAGAAGGAGCTGATGTTCCCACACATTTTAACAGCCATTGTTTTACATTATTATTATTTTGTTTGAGCATCAGGCAGCAGTTGTATTTCTACTGCTTGGAAAACCTCATTACCTACCTTCAAAATTACAGGCCAATACCAATACCCTGAAGAAATAAACACAGTGCTAGAGGCCTGAGCTGAACCATTTTTTTAAAAACATTTACACTTCCTATAAAATTAATCATTATTTGAATATCTAAAAACCTGTAATATAATAAAATATTTTAGCCGAATTTGTATGTTATAAATGCAACCACTAGGAGGCAGTGTTGATTTGCTGATTTGTACTCGGCAACAGCCAGAATCTCATGCAGCTCAGGTTATTTTCTTTCTACTTCTATAATATGATTTTTCAAGCAGTGTTAATTTTACCTTATTTCAAAGTAAAGACAACAATGGCGCACAAAATAGTTGTTTTTGCTAAATCGTATTTCTATTTGGAATGATCAATTGAAAGGCTGTAGATAATGCATTTTGAGTGTTCTGCAATATACCATGGCAAATGGGCTAGAGAAATAGAGTGTGATAATTCACCACAAGGGGATGGGGAGACGTGGTTATTAATGTCTATTGATGGGGTCAATTATTAAAAATGACAGCTTTTCCGTAAAATCTATGGAAATGTAGGAAAACTCAAGGTTATTGACATGTCTAGAAGAACTGGAAATATTTTCTGGGTGACAGAAAAGGTCAGCGAGATAACGGGAGTACCGAGTACATTGGCCAAGCTGAGCTTATGTAACAATACTCAATGTTTTGTCAGACAATATATTAATAAAACTGTTAAAGGGGTACTCCGACGAAAATCCATTTCTTTCAAATCAACTGATTTCAGAAAGGTAACTAGATTTTTAATTTACTTCTATTTAAAAATGTTTGGTCTTCCAGTAGTTATCAGCTGCTGTATGTCCTGCAGGAAGTGGTGTAATCTCTCCAGTCTAACACAGTACTCTCTGCTGCCACCTCTGTCCATGTCAGGAACTGTCCAGAGCAGGAGAGGTTTTCTATGAGGATTTGCTACTGCCCTGGACAGTTCCTGACATGGACAGAGGTGGCAGCAAAGAGCACTGTGTCAGACTGGAAAGAATACACCATTTCCTGCAGGACATACAGCCGCTAATAAGTATAGGAAGACTGAAGACTATTAAATCAAAAAGAAATTACAAATCTATATAACTTTATATCATAGTTATAAAATATTTTTTTCACATTTCCACAGCTGCCATAGTAACTAAAAAATACTCTTGACAACTAAGTCTTCCATTGAGTTCTTTTACATCAGCCTAACTTGGCTAGTTTTTCCTATATCTATTGTTATCAAGTTATTGATGACCATTTACTTCATCCAAATGAGTTGCAGCTGAAGCATGGAGGACTGACATTAATTTTAAACCAATTAGGCTGTGTTCACACATGCAGTAATGTAGTGAAAATGCAGCCGTCGTTCATTGTGGTGATACAATGAATCTCTAACGTGTATGAACATACCCACAAACTATTGCTGCCAATATTAAGGAGAGGCCCAAGTACAGTGTAGGGTCCATCCCAGGCATGAAACCACCTTATTGTGGTGGGATGGTTTACACTATTTGCAAATGGTATGCCAAGTGACTTAATATTTTTATGGAGATTTTTTTTTAGCAGTTAGGGGGGGCTGCAAAAGAAGGCAACAATAGCTAGCTGTGTGAAGCAGAACACTTCAAGGGTGCCTGAAAGTTGTCTTGGTGGAGATGTGTGTGTAATGAAGGGGCCACCCTCTGGATGGTGGATAATAGGGATGAGCGAACTGAACTCTTACGAACCAGTTTCGTTATGAACTTTGGAAAAAGTTTGGTTCGGCGCCAAACCGAACTTTGAGAAAGTTTGTTACGAATCTGGTAAAAACAACGGTGACACAAAATTGTACTTTTTTTTCACAGAATAGACCAGGATACAAGGGATTATTACTCCTATCTTATCAAGATGTGTGACGTCACCCGTGTTAGGGTGAGACCTTAAATTAGTCTCCTCAGATATACCTGGGTGCTGCCTAATCAAAAATGTAATGTAACAGCTGTCTGTGAGTATTAACCAAGACACATGAAAGCAACTTCAGTGTTCAAGCTTATCAAATTTATTAAAGAGGACCTGTCACCCCCCGTTCCGGGGTGAAAGGCTCCCGACCCCCGTTACAGCCCCCTATACTCACCTGATCCCGCCGGGTCCCGCTTCCTGATCCGGTCGGGTCACGGAAATATCAGCTCCCGAAGCCCGACGCGCGCGCTGACAGGAGAGTCCGACGCTCATAGAGAATGAATGGGGAGTCCGATGCTCCGTCATTCTCTATGGGCATCGGACTCTCCTGTCAGCGCGCGCGCCGGGCTTCGGGAGCTGATATCTCCGTGACCCGACCGGATCAGGAAGCGGGACTCGGCGGGATCAGTTGAGTATAGGGGGCTGTAACGGCGGATCGGGAGCCTGTCACCCCGGCACGGGGGGTGACAGGTCTCCTTTAAGGGAAAATCAGTTCATATCTTTAAAATCAGGTTCAACAAATAGGAGAACCCCGTTTAGCCGCAACAACAAAAAGTTAAAAAAAAAGTCCAAAAAAAGTCCCATCACTGTCTGAGAAACAAAAAAAAAGTTCAAAAAAAGTCCCATCATTGTCCGAGAAACAAAAACAGTCCAAAAAAAAAGTCCCATCGGCTGTCCCATCACTGCACAGTTGTGTTGAAAAATGTTGGCGACTCATTGAGTATCTTGGTGTCCAAGACTGTGCACCCCAGTGCTGATGTCTGGTCCTTTAATTATGGGCAAGGGCAGTACATGTCTGTTACTGCCCATTGGGTCAACATTTCCCCAGAAGACCACCAGAAAGTTAGCCCATTCTTGCCACTGTCACCTCCCCGGTGCTTTAGGGGGCCAGTTCTGCACAAGTTCTGCCTTCACCAGCTTGCAACCATCCGCCACTTTGACTGCAGTCCAACCTGCCCCGGTGTCTTACCAACGATGTCAGGCCCGGCGCTCTTAGGCTAGTTTCCATTTTGTGAGCCTGGATAAATGAAGCCACAGTGGGCAGGAGCTTCTCCGGGCCATCAGGTAGGAGGTATATGAATGGCTGAGCCAAGGTCAACTAACAGTGGGAAGTGTTGTAGCCCACAAAGGGAGGACCATTGTCTCTGCAGTGCAGCAGGGGGGGCTGCGTCATACACTTTGTAGGGCATATGTGTTAAACCTCAGTGCACAGGCTTCTTCGAACATGTTGTGCCAATTCTTAAAAGTGCGGTGAACAACATCATCAGCGAGGATTCCCTCACCACCACTCCAAGGCTGACCATCCTCCTCCATGAATAGTCTGTTCGCAATCATACTGGCCTGGGTGCAATCAGCTACTGCCTCCTCCTCCTCCTCAAATAGTCTATTCTCAATCAAACTGGGCTTGTTACAATCAAGTGGTGCCGCCTCTTCCTATAGTCTCTTTTCAACCATACTGGGCTGTTTGCAGTCAAGTGCTACTGCCTCCTCCTCCTCCATACTGGGTCCTATACAGTTCTATTACTGCTGCTGGTTCCACTGTCAAATGTCTGTTTTCCACCCTACTGGGTCCAAGGAGCTTTGTGTCCTATGTCCCGTGTTATCACTTACACCTTGGCTTATTTTTTTTCACTATTTTTGCACTTTGATTTTTTCCACTTTTTTCATTTTAATAGCAACTACAACTAAACGAAGCTATACCCTATCAGACTCCCACTATTGTAGCTGCAATTATTCAGCCGCTATTGCAAGGTTCGTTTTAGGTTCGGTTCGGCTGAATCCGAACTTCACGAAAGTTCGCCGGATCGTACCGAACGAACTTTTCAAAAGTTTGCTCATCCCTAGTAGATAAGGAAACTGTGGGAGCTGATTGAGCCTGTCAGTGGATCAAATGATCCTGTCTAGTGGTGGTCTGTCTGGCCCGTCCAGAGCCTGTCGGGTGTATGTGCCCTCGCATAATCACTGCTCCCAACACCCCCTAACAGCTTGGTAAAAGCGGCCTAATGCAATTTGTGGAAAGGACCATCATACTTCTCAGCTGAGCAAATGGTCTTTCAGTCATTTGTAGAGGCATGTCTAGTAGTCACTGATATCTCACCGTGAGTTAGGGCCCTATTACACAAAGCCATAACTGGCCGAATCGCTCGATCGTTCTCATCGGCTGATCATTGTTTTATGTTTGGACCTAAAATCGCCGGGCGCCGACCACACATCGATACGTGTAATAGTGATGTATGGCCTGCGATTCCCCAAACACCTGACACCTTACCTCTCCCCGCTCCCAGTCTTCTCTCCTGAGCTCCGCAGTTTCCCGGTCCCGGAAGCTGCAGCGGCTGAGTGGCCTGTCAGCTCAGACAGGCCGCCGCGGCCCGGGCCTGTTATTGGCTAAGCGGGCTGTCTGCTGACAGGCAGCTCAGACAATGCTGCCGCCATGAAGCTTAGAGGCATAGGAGAGAAGACCGGGAGTGGGGAGAGGTAAGTTGTCAGGTGTTTGGGCAAGGGCTGCATAGACATCGCTAACAATGTCCATGCAGCCCTTACTGCCTGATTATCTAATCGATCATCTTATAGGTCCAGTAAAGATGCGCCAATCTAACAGATCACTTCCTGAAGATAGAGGGCCTTTTTGTAGGATGGTTAAAACACTTTTATGCCCTCTTGTGGCAGGGCCTAGTTTTTTATCAGCCCACACTTGTAATCATTTACATTCAACATTACTATCTGGTTCATTTGTCAATGTCTAGAGAGTTCCTACACCAGACTCTGTGTCCTGGGAAGGGGTTTGGGTGGCATTTAAAATTATTCTACTTTTAAGTATATAAAAACTTTGGCAAGTTCTAACAGGGGTGTAAAATGGGTATAAAATGGTTTCAACCCATCCTGTCACTTCATCAGGCCGATATTGCTAAGTGTAATTAAGACAACAATCAGCCGAACAGCCAATCATTGGATGACCATTGTCTTTTGACAAATTAAAAAATTATTATGTATGTATAACATAATAAAGCTATTTCTTACCTGTCCAGGCTCCCCCGGTGTCCTTAGGCCTTGTCTGTGGGATTCCCAAGTCTCCGCATCTGCAGCTCTCACTTCTGGTCCCGTCTATGAAGTCACAGGCTGCTAAGCCAATCAATGGCCGAGAAGGGACAACATCGCAGTCAGTGGTTGGCTGAGTTGCCTGTCACTTCAGAGACAGAACCAGAAGTAAAAGCTGCAGGTGCGGAGACTGGTGAATCCCACAGACAAGTCCTAAGGACTTTGGGGGAGCCTGGACAGGTAAGTATTATCTTTATTATTTTACACCAAAGCAAGGGCTGCATGTCCCACCTCAGTTAGTAATTGCTGATTGGGCGGTCACTGCAGAGAGGAGTCTGTCTCAGAAGTATGAAGTAGTGGGATAAGGAGGGTGGGGGCTAGGTAGGAAAGTATCCCTTTTTTTTAAAGTAGCCACAGCAAAATCTAAAATGAGAAAAACTATACCAGGATATTCCATTTAAGGGGTTAATGAAAGCTACAAGTATTTATTACACAGCAAGTGTGGAAAGTCAGGGCTGGCACTAAAGACTGTAACATGATTGATCAATATAGTGGCTCTCTCCATTCTAACTAAATAAATGACTCAATTTCCACTACTCATATTTCTGCACTACTAAATTGCTTCTATCACTTGGCCTAGTTCATTCATCATCCATTATTAGTATTTGATAATTCAAAGCCACGGTGACTAAGTTCACTGATTATAAATAATCCACTGTGTGCTCCATCATCTCACCCTGCTCGCTCCATGCTCCTTTGAATTATTATTATAGTTATTAGAAATGAAAGACGAGGAAAACAAGAAGAGGCAATGCCCAAGAGCAGAATGGCAGCAGGAATTCTCCCTTATAGTCAAGGCAGAGTAAGAATCCCAGAATACAGTATGGCAGAAGGAAACCTATCACAAGCATAACAACTCACCAATAGGTGACAGGGACCAAGTGGGGAATCGATGATGCCACAAACTACCATATCTCCTGAAGCACAGAATCTTGTTGTTAAAATCTACTAAGGGGTTCCCAGTTCTCACTGCACCCGCTATAAAGCAGCTTGGACTTCACTATGGGAAACTCCCAGGAGGGCTGGAGTCCAGGACTAGTTATTCTTCCTCTTTGGAAGAAGTACAGGATGCAACGTTAGGCTATGTTCACACTACGTACACTACATACTACTTTATATGCTTGTGAACACTGCCCTATCGGCTATGGGATCCCGGCCGGAGCGTATACACATCGTATACGCTCTGGCCGGGATCCCATGCGGACCTGCAGATAACTGACATGTCAGTTTCACACTATGAAGCAAGCGGCTCCGGCCGCTTGCTTAATTGTGTGCTGTGGAGTGTTCTGATGCGGGCGTGCTGATGCGCCTGCATCAGAACACTACGGCCATAAAGATCATCTGGCCAGTGCTGCAAAGATCATCTGGCTGGCCGGGTTCACAGAACATCTGGTCTCTTACAGAGTGTAAACATAACCTTAGGATGTAGTTCAGACTGAAGCTGAGCTGGAACTGGGAATGGAGTGAGATCCAAACAGCTAGAAGATTGCTAGGAAGTTGTGGATAGCCAGGGAGCACAGCCGTGATTACTGGCTGACAACAACAACAACAACTAAGCAAAGAGGTGAGGAGGTGGAGACTATATATACCCTTAGGAGAACATGCCAGAAGACTCCAGAGCCTGTGGGCTGAGCTTATAAATACAGGTGGACAGGCACATGCCTGCCACTAGAGGGAGCCCAATCCTCCTGGAGGCCAGCTCAGAGCAAGAGAAGCTGAGAGGGAGATGATCACAGCACAGTGCGACCCTGAGCAGGTAGGGGGTAATGGACACGGCCGTGTGCCGTTACGCGGTCATATGTTGCCAACTATCATATTATTGCACAATCCTCACAAATAACAGCACAGCCTAGTGTTCAGTTTTCAGGTTATAAGATAGATGTAGATCAGTCTTTTAGCATTCCCCCCCACACAAGGTGGGATCCTCAGGAGACAAAAAGAAAAACTAGGGGAATACTTCAACTTTAGATACAGAAAGTAGATAAACAATTGGGCCCACTAAAATATTTTAAGGGTGCCTTCACACCTACCGGGTCCGCAGCGGATTTTCATGTGCATGTTTGCAGCGAAATCAACCTTTAACCCCTGCGCCGCCGCCAGCCGCCTGCAGCTTACAGCCCCCGCCCGCACGCCCGATCTCAGCCCCGGCCCCGAGCATACATCACCTGCTCGGGCCGTGGCTGTGTGATGCTTGAGAAAGGCTCAGTATGTTTTAGAGGAGCCGAAACGTCGTATTTTTTCTGTGTATGCATATGGCAAAATAAAGTAAGATTTTTAATACGCAAGAGACGCTGTCTTTCAAATTGCTATTTCTAGACTACGGACTGGGTGTAAGCTGACCCAGTTGAGGACTGTGCATCCACCAGGTACCACTGCTTCTACAAAGGATTGGATCTAAAAATAAAAAACCTATGCCTACCTCTCCACTATCCACTGTGGTCCTCTTCGGCGTCTCCAGTGTCCCCACTGACTGCCGCCCCGCCAATTCCAAGACAGACTCATCTCTGGAGTGACAGCCACTCGGCCAATCACTGGCTGTGAAGTGGTCCAATCTAAGTCAGTGATTGGTTGAGCGGGCTGTCAATCATGAGATGAGTCCATCTTGGAAGTGGTGGGGCTGCAGTCAGTGGCAGACACCAGAGACTTAGAGCTAAGCCTAGGCTCTTTAATATTTTCTATATGACTGCAGCTATATAAGAAAAGTTTGCTAATGCCGGATAACCCCTTTAAGCCTGGCATGAGTGACAGAGATTGCTGTTCCCTACATAAACTCAATTTTTCTTTTAAAACATTTCCTGCAAGTGCTTTCATTTATTATACTCTGGGACAAACCCTTTAAATTGAGCAGTTTGAATTGTTCTATTGAAAAGTTGTATTGAATTTAACTTTTACCCAGTGCAAATGTTCCTATAGAGTGCTGACAAAATATGATATATGATAATAAAATCATATAATGGATTGTTATATTTAGACTTTTAACTCAGAAGCGTATCTACTTCTAACATCGCTTCTAAAGAAATCCTGTCTGAGGTTAAATATTTGTACCTTGTAAGGCTAAAATTATCTCTACAGAGAAAAAGGAAGTCATGTTGAGTCAAGGACATGCCAAAGTGTATAGTCATTTGATTTATAGAGAGGAACGGACTGAATGTGCAACGAAGAGAAAACAGATTAGTAATATTAAAGGGGTATTCCGGTATCAGAATATTGGACTATCACCCCAAGAAATAACTTACTAATAGAGTGTTATTACTGATAGTACTGGCTTCAGTGTGACAAATCTAACCTGCTGATAGCTCCCTAGTGTGCATGGGGTGCTGAGGATGAAGGTATGTCGCTCCCAGTGCTCCTAATGGCATACCGGTCAGATACGTCTAACTTGCTCATAGTTCCCCTTTAAATGCAGAGATCTCTCAGGTAGGAGTTCAGATCCCATCTCACTGGACTTCTGTGGGAACGGCATAGTTAAAGTGGGATATTAAGTCAATTCAATTCAAATCTGTGACATATATAACACGTCTGCATGGAGTAAAGTTTGTTTCAGTAGCTCTAAATGAAAGAAGAACTCAGAGGGGGATTTATCGAGAGTGGCGTATCTGTCTACTGGTCTTACCTAAATCCCAAACCCCTTTTCACATGTCTGTTAGTAAATCCGGTGAATCTGGGGCTGCTGTGCCCCCCTGTCTGTCCATCTGGCAAACAGGGCATATGGCAGCAAAAAGACACACATTTTGCACTAATATACGCTGGGTGCACTAGGGGTGTTTTGTGTCTCTCCTTTGCACCTCTCAAAAAAGCTTCTTACTCCAGGTTAAGTGGTGATGGAGTCACAGAGTTTCACCTCTAGAAGGTAGGAATGGGTTAAGGTTTTATGTATACCATGTGCTTTTGCTGATCTATAGGAGATGCTCTCTACTTCTAGCCTATCTCTTTCTTTCTCTTTTGCACACACTCCTTTCCACCACTCACAGGGTAGATTACTTAGCCCTGTAGGAAGTTACTTGGTGGGAGGAGGTGTAGCGTCAGTTCATACCCAGATTCTCGTGGGAGAAGGACACACAGAGCAAACGTCCCTCATGTAGCCAATCCAGGGCCTGGCTTCTGCCAGTACCCTCGTCCGGGACAAAGGTTCAGTTCAGTCTGGTCTAGTTTCAGACACATGCAACTAGAGACACTTAGTTATCTACTGTGCAGTGCTAAACACTACAAATGGAGAAGAGTCTGGGAACATCCTAGCCCATGCGTCTAGAAAGTGCAGGGCAGTATCCTGATACGAAAAAGGAACTAGCCTGAATAGGACAAAGCTACCTGAAGGTCTACGTATTTTATCTGGCAGTGCAGCTAAGTGGGACAACCCCGGGAGCTTAGCTTCAACCAGGTATCCACGACTGGGGCTTGTACCACCCTAGGAGGATGAGTCACTCGCCATAGTAGGACAGAAGGTGGTCAGACTAAAGTCTATACACAAGTACAAGTAAACTTCTCACTCGTAAACTCTGTATACTTCTTTATTCCAGTAATAGTGTTAGACACTACAGATAAGCACAACTTGAGTCCAATTGTTCGGCTTTTCGCTGTATTCATGTTTTCCAGGACTCCAGGGGCTGCATCTACCTTTTCCAGCCACTGGGATTCAAATGCCCAACATGCTCATGCTCAAGTTGCACTCATCTCTATTAGTCACCACCACCCCCCTGTATGTGTGTGTGTGTGTGTGTTTGTGGGGGTGGGGGGGTATTCAGGCCTATGGTAAATACATTGACAAGTCTTTCCCAATGAGCTGCATATCATAAAAAATATGAAATACATATATTCCTGCAATCTCCATATCGCTACAACAAATCTACTATGTTTGAATACACCCTAATAACAATAAAGTTGTCACACTCTACTGTTGTTACTAACCTTGTTTGGAGCATTTGAATGCTGGAAAGTTATATAGCACTTTGCGTTCTTGGTCTTGATTCAGGTAAAAACATTACCTTTAGGCCAGTTTCACACATACCGTATCCACAGCGGATTTCACGCTGCGAGTTCTGCAGTGAAATTCGCTGCGATCCTGTGTCCTATCACTTTCCAAAGGGCCTATTCCACTGAATGATTATCGGCTGTGTTCGGCCGATAATCGTCCCTTGGAATAGAAGGCAATGATCAGCTGACATCGTTCATTAAGGCTGATCGTTGCGTCGCTTGTTTTTCAAGCATGTTGAAAAACAAGTGACTGGGATAGCAGTGATCTGCTGCCGATGCTCCGTGGAATAGGAGCGGCGGCAGCAGACCACCACTATTCCCTATGGGCTGCCTGGACGATCTAGCGATCACCCGGGCAGCCCCCCCGCAGCCGCTCCCGTACTCACCTGCTCGCTGCCAACACGTGGAATAGCGGTGGCAGTGAGCGGGGAACGCGGAGCAAACGAGCGCTGACAGCTTTCGGCCCGTGGAATAGGGCCTTAAGGGTTTAGATACTCGCAGTTGATTTTTTATTCTGCTGCAGGTATGTAAAGCCCCTCCCCACATAACCGGCTCCTGGCTCCCTGGTGTCCCACTCAGCCAATCAGTGTGCTTCCCCCGTCGCACTCACTGATTGGCTGAGCGAGATGTCAGGGAGCCGGGAGCCAGGTAATGTATTACCCTGGTAGCGGTGGGTTAAGTGGGAAGCGGCTTTATATACTCGTAGCGGAAAAAATTCACTGCGAGTATGAAAACCCATAGAAAATGACAGAACACAGGATCGCAGCGGGAAATCCCCTGCAGTTCCTATATGTGTTAAACTGGCCTTAAAGCAAATGTACCATTTAACTCACTGACTTTTTTTTTATACTACCTGGTTGGTGCCGGAGCCCAGTTCCCTTCATCTGCTCCACGCATGATTCTGATGGAGGTGTGTAACCCAGGGGAGGGGTCACCGGAACACTGGGGGTGCTGGGCCTGCTTCCAGTGCATAAAGCGGGCCAAATTTTACATCTAGCCTTGCAGCGCTGGGGTCCTGGGTTCAAATCCCACCAAGGGCAACATCTGCAAAGAGTTTTTATGTTCTCTCCGTGTTTGCGTGGGTTTCCTCCGGGTACTCCGGTTTCCTCCCACACCCAAAGACATACAGATAGGTGAATTTAGTTTTAATTGGCAAAACTATGTAAAGTGCTGCGGAATCTGTGTGCGCTATACAAATAAAAGCATTATTATTATGAAGAAACCGGCACAGATGGCAGGAACCGGCAATGGTTTAAAAAATGGACTGCACCACCGGGATGAACGTATCAACCAGGTAGTATAAAATTTATTTTCCGTAAGCGAAGTGGTACATTCACTTTAAGAACTGTTAGGTTTGCAGATTTGAGTTGTGGAGATATATTTTAAATGCTTTATTTTTCCTTACTTCGTCCTTGTACTCCTCCGCGTCTGTTATGCTGTATTTTTTTTTCCTTCCAGTCTACGCTGTGACAATTGTCATTCTTCATCATGTGCGGATCAGATACAATCCACATGAATATGAGTAGAGAGATAGCACTGTAAATATTACAAAAGAACAGAAGATAGAATAGACCTAGGAATCTTGCTGGATGATCTGCGGGCACAAATGTTAAACATGGACAGCTACATGCTGCAAATAAATATATTTCCTTTCTATTATTATAAAAGCTATGCCTATGAAAAGAAAGCAGAGAACATTCAATATCACTCAATACTCCTTAGTATTGTATCACATGGGATAGTATGATAAACCAGAAACTAGTTGTCATGGAAACAAGACAAGCGCTGAGCATACCAAATACATAATACCTAAAGAAACGCAGGAAAATTGCAATGTCTGATGCTAAGAAACAATGTAGTTTAAACACAAGGGAAGAACATTGTTGTTTATCTGTGCTCGGCATGTGTATCTAATACTTGGTAAACCCCATTAGTGTCTACAGTCAGACCTCTATTGGGTAGAGACCACCTCTCTATCCACCAGGAAAAAAACAAAATAGATATTAAAAGGGGAACCTGTTGATTGTTCCCTAGTGGGCATGGGGCGCCGAGGATGAAGGTATGTCTCTTACCTTCATCCTCAGCACCATTCCCGTGCTGTTTATTCTGAAATCCTCTGCTCTAAGGAGCATTGGGGGCAGGGATACCGCGGATCGTCGTACGGGGGGGGACATACCTTCATCCCCAGCACCCCATGCCCACTAGAGAGCTGTCAGCAGGTTAGATTCTTCTAACCTGCTGATAGTTCCCCCTTTAACAGGAAATGTACCAGTACAGTGGAAACCCCACAAAGGTGACCCCATTTTAAAAACGACACCAATCAAAGAATTCATCTAGGGTTGTAGTGGGCATCTGGACCCCACAGGTGCTTGAGAAAAGATTTTAGCATTGGACCACATACATATACTTTTTTTTGTAAAAATATTTGGCTCAATTTTTTTTTACATTTTCATAAGGAACATTGGGGCATAAGCACCACAAAATGTGTTATACAATTCTCCTACAAACCTAGCATACTCCCATCTGTCCAAAAATGCATTGCCACTATGTGTGCATGTGTTTTTGTTTAATGTCACATTGAGAGGGGCTATATTTTTTTTCTTTGTTTCCAACCGATGTACTAGTATGTACTAGTTTCCTTTTTCTTATTGCACTTAATCCCTTTAAGCATACTTAAAGAGAACCTATCATCTAAATTTCACTGTCCCTAATATTAAAGTATATCTTTCCCTAAGTCTATCTATGAAGATACAGACTGCCTTTGCAGTCTGTATCTTATGCCTTACCTACTCTTTCGTATCTGTGTAAGCAAGGCCGGGCGCCGCCATCTTGATGACGTCATTTGCGTTCCACCGTTGGAACGCAAGTTGCGTCATCAAGATGGCGACGCCTGGCCTTGCTTGCACAGAAACAGAGGATTAGGTAAAGTAGAAGATACAGACTGTAAAGGCAGTCTGTATCTTCATGAAGTCTATTTATGAAGATACAGACTGCCTTTGCAGTCTGTATCTTATGCCTTACCTACTACTTCGTGCCGATGCAGCAGGGCCGGCGCCGCCATCTTGATTACGTCTTTGCGTTCCACCGCTGGAACGCAAGTTACGTCATCAAGATGGCGGCGCCGGCCTTGCTGCACAGAACAGAGTAAGTAAAGTAGAAGATACAGACTGTAAAGGCAGTCTGTATCTTCATGAAGTCTATTTATGAAGATACAGACTGTCTTTACAGTCTGTATCTTCTACTTTACCTAATCCTCTGTTCTGTGCAGCAAGGCCGGCGCCGCCATCTTGATGACGTAACTTGCGTTCCAGCGGTGGAACGCAAAGACGTAATCAAGATGGCGGCGCCGGCCCTGCTGCACCGGCACAGAGTAGTAGGTAAGGCATAAGATACAGACTGCAAAGGCAGTCTGTATCTTCATAAATAGACTTCATGAAGATACAGACTGCCTTTACAGTCTTATACTTTACCTAATCCGCTTGTTTGGTGTAGCTAGGCCGGGGGGGGGGGGCGCCATCTTGAAGACGTGACTTGCGTTCCAGCGGTGGAACGCAAGTGACGTCATCAAGATGGCGGGCCCCCACCGGCCTTGCTGCCGCTCTGCATGACGGGAGTTTCCTGTCTCGCGCCGGCTCTTTTGAAAAGAGCCGTCGCGAGGCAGGAAAGTAAAACAGAAATATTTAAAAAAAGCAGCTTTAAAATTAATTAATTATATTTACAAATATTGTTAAAATTAGGATTTACATCTAATTAGGGAATAAAAAAAAAAATTCATTTTCGCCTGTGATTGGTTCTCTTTAAAGCGAATATACCACCAGATACAACGCTATGGGTTTTTTACATTAACGGAGTGGTGCATGTGCTGGAATGCCGGTGGCACAGTCCTTTGTTTTAACCGCAGCTTGGTTCCCATGCATGGTGCTGTTCTATTCCCAAACACTGGCCTGGCACAAAGCACTGGTGGGGGTGGGCCCTCCGGTCCTGAGTGTGACGATTTCCTCTCTGTGACGTAGCTTCATTGGTTACAGAGGAGTCACAGAGGAGCAGGCCCACCCCCAGTGCTTTTGTGAAGGGGATCATAAAGGCTTTAGCAGGAAAGGAATGCTGGCAGCAGGCCAATGAGCACAGCACCTTGAACTTACATCGCAGCCACAATGCAGACGCAAGAAAGAGACATTGTTATATAAACAATATATGATAAACAACACGTTGTACCAGCCTGACTGCGTGGGACAGGAAACTGCTAAACCATCTATGGATTGACCTATTAGAGTGTGATATGTATGTGTCTTGTAACTTGAAACCCTGCCTGTATTGCGGTACTGAAATGCAGCAATTAAAGGGGTTATTGGCAGCGCGGCCGTCATTGATTGTGGGAACTTGGCTGATGATAGCAGCTGGTCCTCATCCTCTATGTAGCAAGCTAAACTCCTGAGCTCACTTTATAGAGCTACTGAGCATTATGGCGTACTGGTACGTCGTGGGTACAAGCCTATCATGATGTACCGGTACATCATAGGTCTTGAAGGACTAAAGTACTGTTCCTTATTTGAATGGTGTAT
Source organism: Dendropsophus ebraccatus (assembly GCF_027789765.1). Taxonomy (NCBI): domain Eukaryota; kingdom Metazoa; phylum Chordata; class Amphibia; order Anura; family Hylidae; genus Dendropsophus; species Dendropsophus ebraccatus. The sequence continues at coordinate 26,899,761 of NC_091459.1, forward strand.
GGTAACATATGTTGTGTTTTTGGGAAAACTGTTCTATTTTTTAAATAAAAAAAAATTAAACCCCTAAATTATGTTTTTATATTAAATTCCATTTTGTGTTTGCGATAGTGATTAATGCACAGGATATTACTTAGTTACCTTTTTATATTTCTTTAGAAGAACACTTTAAATGCTATGCAAATGTCAGACTGCTTTTACTGAGCTATGAGAAATGTTGGTAATTGTACAAAGCTTATAGCGAAATTACAAATAATCTGCTTCCCAGCTCCAGACTAATGTACAGGACCAACGCTATAACAATTTATTAAGTAATGTTTGCATATTCATTTAGTAAGTGATGGTTATGGCTGGTCGTAATTTCACAGAGTATGCTGTTCATTGTCACACTCAGAGGTAATAGTGTTTTTTGTTTTTCTACACGACGCGGTCATAAAGGAAATGTTTTATCCAAATTAATAGGTTGAATTTGTAATTGGACAAATGTTGGAATGTTCTAAAGTTGGAATAATTTATAAGTCTGGCTCCCGCACATCAAACATTTAGATTTATGTTTATTATTTTCCCTTGAGGTCACTATTGCAGCTTATTTCTACACCAAACTAGCTTCCTTATTAAAAGACCAATCTACTAGACCCTCTTCTTATACTAAGAAAATAGGAAGCAGTAATTCATGATTTGTGCCAATGACGTTTGCTGTAGTGATGGTTAAAAGTTGCAGACATGTACATTGTCTGTACTGTGTATAGATGGCCATTGGTTACCTATCAGTTCAAATTAACCTCTTAACGACACATGACGAGTATACTCGTCATGTGGCCGTTAAGGGTAAACTCTCGGCGTGAGCCCTCTCTGCAGCCGCTCCTGGCTAATTAACTATTTAAATGCAGCTGTCAAAGCTTCCAATGCTATTTCCCTCAATTTAGCAGATCAGACAGGCTTCAGTTTCTCTAAAAAAATGTGATGTCACGACCCAGTCTATACCTGAATGGTCCAGCAGGGGGCGCAGTTTATGTAGAAATTACATGTAAAAAAATGATAACTTGCTTTGCTTATGTAATAACGTATTGAAAATACATTTTGGCTGGAGTTGTCCTTTAGGGTAGCTTCACAGGTACCGTGCGTTTTTAACGCTGCGTATTTAACGCTGCATTTTTATCGCTGCGTTTTTTGTGCGATTTTTACATGCCAGTTTTGATTTTCACATGAAAATCATGTGAAAATCAAAACGCACATGTAAAAAACGCAACAAAAACACAGCGATAAAAACGCAGCGTTAAATACGCAGCGTTAAAAATGCAGCGATACAGTACGTGTGAAGGCACCCTTAAAGTGAATCTGTCAGTTGTAATTACGGTTCTGAACTGCTTACACTGTTAGATAGCTGTTAGGTCAAGGAGACAAATGGTACCTTGATACCTTTCATATATTCATCTGTGTTTTCCTGAATGTAGAATGACTTTAATTTGTTAGAGGCGTTCCCATATGCCCCCGCCAGTGTCCTGAACTCTGCACAGGCAAAACTATTATGGTCTTTACTAGAGATGAGCAAACCTCGAGCATGCTCGAGTCCATCCGAACCCGAACATTCGGCATTTGATTAGCGGTGGCTGCTGAAGTTGGATAAAGCCATAAGGCTATGTGGAAAACATGGATATAGTCATTGGCTGTATCCATGTTTTCCAGACAACCTTAGAGCTTTATCCAAGTTCAGCAGCCCGGGCTAATCAAATGCTGATTGTTCAAGTTCGAATGGACTCGAACCCGAACCCGGTTCGCTCATCTCTAGTCTTTACCCACCAGGTTAAGCAAAAAAATCTCATAACTGGAAACAATGGAGAAAATTTATCAAGGGCTTTGTACCAATTTCTAGGTGAATAATTGGATTATTGTTAGAGATGAGCAAACCTTGAGCATACTCGAGTCCATCCGAACCCGAACTTTCGGCATGTGATTAGCGGGGGCTGCTGAAGTTGGATAAAGCCCTAAAGCTATGTGGAAATAATGGATATAGTCATTGGCTGTATCCATCTTTTCCAGACAACCTTTATCCAACAAGCTTTATCCAACTTCAGCAACCACAGCTAATCAAATGCCGAACGATCAGGTTCAGATGGACTCGAGCATGCTCGAGGTTCGCTCATATCTAATTATTGTACATCTAAGGTCTATAATCTAAGTTTATGCCCAACGCGCAAATATTTTTTAGATGCAACTTTTTTAATGTCTGTTTTGAATATTTACCCCAAAATTTCCATAATCCAGGATTATTATCTGCGACTTTTGAAAAAGTTGCTCAAACTGGTGCAGGCCTACGCCCAGTGTCGGACTGGGGTATGTGGGGCCCATCAGAGTAAATGGTCCTGGGGGCCCACCAATGAAGAACCAGTGAGAAAAGACATGTCAGTCAGTGTTAGTGCAGGTTCTAAAGCTGGGGGCCCACCTGAGGATTCTCTGGTCCTCTGGTGGGTCAGTCCAGCACTGCCTACGTCTGGTCAGTACCGGGTGAATTTGTTTGCACAATTGTTTGTGAATATTCTGAGAGTATGCTGTGAATATTCTTATCACAAATTTATGAAAAGTTTTTTAAAGAGACTCTGTCAGTAGGTTTATGCCGTCCTATCTCAGGGTAGCATAAACTAGTAACAGAGAGGCTGAACAGAATGATGGATCACTTACATTGTTTTGTGCAGCTGATTCAGATATATCCTCCTGAATAACATGGACAATAAGTAGTTCTCTCCATTATGTGCATGAGCCCAGTAGTCCTCAATATTCATGAGAAGAAACTCTGCCCACCAGCTGCTAATTGGCAGTTATCTATCCATGCCATATATAGGCAGACAAATGTCAATCAGCAGCTGGTGGGCGGGGAAAGGGGTGTGACAAGAATCCTATTCTCCTGCATATTAGGAGAACGGCTGAACAAAATGATGGAAGTAATACACCAATCTGTTCGGCATCTCTGTCAGTAGTTTATGCTGCCCTCATTTAAGGCGGAATAAACCTAGTGACAGACTCCCTTTAAATTAGTCCTATTCAGCTGGGTTAAAACCGACGAATACTCGAATACTATAAAATCAAATGTTTTAGATTCAATAGTAAATGTCCCCCAATGTTAGCCACAATGTTTTACCTCAAGAAGTTGGTAAAGCAAATAAGGTTTTACTTGCTATAAATTATATTTACATTTTGTGAACCTCCATTAATTACTAAACCTTAATGTAAATTAACACAAAGTAATCGATAGGGGTGAAAAGGTATTGTATTGCTTTCCAACTTCTTAAGCAGAAAATATTACAGTGAATATCATTTCCATATCACACGGTTTATCTCAGTAATATTATACCGAAGGTTTCATATATTCAATGTCTACTTTAAAAATGCTTCGAAAGCAGTTTATATTTCATTGGGAATATATCTGTTCTGTTCCTCTTTATCAGGGATTTCCAATAGTATCAGGCGGAGTCGAGGTGAAAAACTATCAATCAGCTCCCAAGTGTATCATCACGCTGTGTGCCTCTGTCATAATTTTAGACTATGGCAGTCAAGAAGAAATTGCAGTGAAGGAATTCCTGGAACAGTACAACATTAGTATCAAGCATTCTTCAACTTCTGAAAGAGGAGACATAAAAATTGACCGTTCCTTGTAAATATTGCTATTGTCTTTCATGGAACATATTGCAATAAAAAGAGTCAATAGGCAACCTTTGGGGTCGATATGGCCTTTTACTCCTACAGACACCTAAAAATGTCTGATATTGGTTAGAAGAGCAAGATGACCAAGACCCTTGGCCCTTAATCCCAAAGACTTGATCCCAGTTGACCATCTGTGGGACCACCATGAATGTTGGGTTTGCTCTATGGATCCATCCACATGCACGCCCCAGCAGCTGTAGGGTGCCACTGCAGTCAGCATGGCTCCAGATACTTCCAACAACCCACTTATCAAGTCACTCCCAGGCTGTCTTCTGAATTTAACACCAAATGTGGTGTGAATTTAGCTGCTGTGTACTCTAATCATGTACATTTAGTTTAATGGATCTAAGGTAGTCTGCTAGTTATTAGGCTCAGTCCATTTCTGATCTCAAAAGCCAATCCATCTGTGCTCTGGAGCCCTGCAAATCTAGAGTATACGCTCTGAAATAGACTGAACATAGTCAGAGGTAGACTACCTTTGGTCAGTTGAACATAATAGCCACTACCCGGGCACATGGTAGTGTACACTGGCATACCGCTCTGGCTGTAGCTCGAATCATATAATGAACTATGGGCATATATAAATATGTACATAGTCTCATATGTATCTGGAGTTTAGCCTGTTCAGATTACTAAGGATTACGGAATCTCCAAGCAAATCTTCAAGACATGGGGGAGATTTATCAAACATGGTGTAAAGTGAAACTGGCTCAGTTGCCCCTAGCAACCAATCAGATTCCACTTTTCATTTCTCACAGACCCTTCGGAAAATGAAAGGTGGAATCTGATTGGTTGCTAGGGGCAACTGAGCCAGTTTCACTTTACACCATGTTTGATAAATCTCCCCCATGGTCTAGGGACCAGCAACATTTTTTCCCCCTTATCATTTAATAAAAAAACAAAAAACAAAAAAAAACTGCATTCCTTAAATACTGCTTGTAAACAATTTAATTTTATGGCTGCACTGTTAACAACTAAAGATTTATTGTGGTTTCTCAAAAGTAAATGAAATCATAATGTGGCCCCTGGGGGCATGTTCACACACAGGGTTTCATCAGGTTAACGCAATGAAAGATGGCTGGAAGGAAATTAAATGATTAACTCATGCAATGAAGTGATGCAATAACGCCTAATTAAGGCCTAATTCACACATCCGTTGTTCTGTCCGCGATTGTGGGCACGCAATTGCGGACAGAACATAAAACCAATATTATTCAATGGCCCCGTTCACACGTCCGTATGTGTATACGGGGCCGCAATCCTGCCGCAAAAAACGGACATGTTGTAATGCAGAGCATTTTTTGCGGCACAGATCACTAGGGTAAATGTAGTGCTCCGTGAAGCATGGAGCACTATGAAAGCACATTCGTAGCACAAGCCACGGTCGCGGACTGCACTTCGGGTGTGTGAATACAGCCTGAGGCTATGTTCACACGGTGAAAAAGTACAGCTGTTGGTGCCATCGGCAACAATGGCTGTACTTTGTACGGTGTGGAAACCGCCTATTCTTCTATGGGATCCTGGCACCGCAAAGAACCGACATGTCCATTTTCTCCAGTCGCAATTCAGTGAATTGCGGCAGCAGAAAGACCTGTCAGTTCACACAATGAAGGGAGTGGCTCCGGCTATGAGAGTTCTGATCTGGGCGCGCGCTGATGTGCCCGCATCAGAACACTGCAGCCGGAAAGCTCATCCAGCCGGGATGATCTTTGCTGAGACCGGCCGTTCCGTGACCCAGCCGGGTCACGAAACGGCCGGTCTCTTACAGCATGTGAACATAGCCTAAGGGTAGAAACACACAAACATCGGATGCGCACTGGATTTCACGCTGCAAATTTACAGTGAAATCCCTTGCCGGTCATTTTCAATGAAAATAAGTGACAGCCCCCTTAATCCCCCCGCCGGCCTATACATACATACAGCCCCCCTCCCAGCTGGATGTCCCACTTAGCCAATCAGTGCGCTGATGGGCTGAGCGGGACGTTCAGATGTCAGAAGCCCCCGAAGCAAGCCAGAGCATGGGGCAGGTAATGTATATACCGGCCGGCAGGGGGGTTAAGAGGGCTGTCACTTACATACTCGCAGAGGGATGTCAATGAGTATGTATTCTCATTGAAAATGACCAGCAAGGGATCTGCAGCCAATTTTGCTGCGAATTTACAGCATGAAATCCACTGTGGATCCAGTGTTTATGTGTTTCTACCCTAAGGCTGGGTTCACACTACGTTTTTGCAATCAGTTATTGCAAAAAAAGGATGCATTTGTGTTCATCCATTTTGATCCATTTTTCCATTGACTTCTATTATTAAAAAAAACAGATCAAAAAACAAAAATGTAGCTGACCTAATTTTTGTGTATATAAAAATAAATAATGGAAGTCAATGGAAAAATGGATCAAAATGGATGCACACAAATACATCTGTTTTTTTTTTTTCATTTTTTTTGTTTGTTTGGTTTTCTTGCAAAAATGGATGAAAAAAATGGATTGCAAAAACATAGTGGGAACCCAGCCTTATTTTAGCTGTAACTATTCCTTTATTGATTAAACTGCTAAATTAGAACACGAGAAGTGAAGCATTTAGAAGTCAAGTTACCATATTGCGTTCTCTTGCTATTGTGCTCAATGTTTCCATAGAACAATGACTTTTTTTCTGCCTAAATATGCAGCCAGTATTTCAACATTGTTCAGAAATGAAGTATACCTTGTCCCAGACATATGAATTCTTTATCGTGTGCAGCACGTTTTTCATGGATACACTTTCTATTAACGTTCATAATAGATTATTCTCTTTTTTATGGAGTTTTTAACAGCTCCCCCCCCCCATTTGTTTTTGTTACCTTGCATAGTACTGCAGTAAGCTATGGGTATGGCATTTTATATGCATATTTAAATTATATTAAATTAAGAAAATGTAATCAAACATTTTAAAGTTCAAGACATTTTAAAAGTGAAATAAAAAAAAAAAATTAAAAAAGAAGGCCATGTACAGTGAAAACAAGTCATTACTTATCTAGCTGATTTTGTTCTGGCAGCAAGACAAGTGGAATCTCAAGTGAGCAGGTGATGTAGGGAATCAGGCAGAGTGCGTGTAGTTCAGTCTTCATGTTAGATAATATGAAAGAAAACAAGGTATCATTATTTGTCACAGCTGTCAGTGCCGCATCAGGAAAAGAAGCATCGGGTATAAATCTTGGATGTTTTCCTTCTTTCTGTTCCTCAATAATATATGTGAGAAATACTTCTTAGACCACCTTCTAATAGACTGCCTTTGTTGCTATCTGGCAGCCGTACTAATTTTTCATAGTAGCCAGATGTTACTTTGTAATGAACAGGATTATAAAAATGACCACTACCCCCCCCCCCCCCCCCTCAGGTACAGACAAAATTTACCACCCGCTCCACTGACAAATGCAGTGACCCTAGCAAAGTTTTTGCATGGAACGCTACCTATTTCTTGGTCTTATGATATGTCATGTATTTGTCTGTACAATAATAGAAAATGTTAAGAATATATATATATATATATATATATATATATATATATATATATTTATACAATTTTGCCTTGGATTATGAGTATAATTTGTTCCGGGACCGCGCTTGTAATTCAAATCCACTGTTAAACCAAAGCAAATTTTCCCATAAGAAATCATAGAAATGCAGACAATTTGTTCCCCACCCCAAAAATAATCATTTTTAATTCTGAATAACATGTAAAACAAATAAAAGAAACATTTAGAAACAGCTGAATATGTGATATTATAAGTTACTGTACAGTATAGCAATCAGCATGTGGAGTATAGTAAGAGCATAAACCTGATAACACAGCAGCAGTTTGTAACTACAGGATGGAACTGCAGATCCCCATAATGCTGTAGCCTAGTACAACAGGCTAGAATTACCTCCACAGACCTGTCCCCTAATGCAAGCCCCAGCCTGAAGTGGATCTGCTATGATTGGGAAGGTGAGGGAGACTTCTTGGGTCACGGTACAGTGCTGTAGACCAAGCTATGTAGACCACGACCCTCCCCCACTCCCCCTCCCACCCAGTACAGGGAGCTCTTAAACCAAAGCAATGCTCTTTGGGAGGCCATAGAACAGCCCTGCAGCCCCAATGTCACAGGACCAATCCCAAAGGGCCCCCCAAAACCCAACAGGCACCGCCGGTGGAGAAAGCTGCTACCAAGCAACACAAGTGTGAACATGGTCTTATCATTCACCATTGCTCCTGCAGGTAGAATGGGAAAAAAAGAGGTACTAGTCATGTGTGCACAGGTGCCTCCTGTTGATTTCGTTCACATGGGTCTTACCAGGAGGAGTGCAAACACTCAGAAAAGAGAGAAACGTAAAATACAGACAAGGAGAGAAAGGAGTGCTGCACCTCACACCTATGGCTGACACTAATGCCTCTGGGCTACATATGACTACTATAATACCTTATATAATTCCCTACTAACCAAAGGGGGCTAAGCTGTGTGGATGGGCAGACAGCTCTTTGCCATCTTGTTTTAAAATTGAAAAATAGTAAGTTCAAACTGACTTTACAACCCTATAGATTATTCTACCATAAACATCCTCAACAAATACTTGTTCACATTCTTAGGCCATGTTCACACGCTGTATTTTCACATTAAACAATGGCCGTTATTGCAGGTTGCAACAACGCCCGCTGTTTATTGAGAGTGTGAAAATAAATAGGGTGAATGGAACAACGGCCGTAGTATATACACTCTGTCCGATGTTCTCTGAAGCTGCGCAAAATAACTGGCAGGTCTATTTTGTGCGGCTGCTATTTATTGAACAGTGGCTTTACAAGATAGCCTGTACTCACAATGTAAAGTATGGCTCCCGGCCATACTTTACATTGTTGATTATGACAAATTGGATTGCAGGCACACCTATATGTGCCCGCATTCCAATTAAAATAAAGTAATATTTATCCAACTGGTAGTGTAGTCATCGGCTTTTGTTTGACCCGGCTGGGTCAAACAACGGCCAATGTTCATACAAAGTGTGGAAATGGCCTTATAATGATAAAGAACCAACCTATAAATTTAAACTAAGAGGTAACCAACCCCAGATACAATAGCCCGAATTATCCCCTCCCAATATAACACCTGTTTTCGAGATTGTGGAGAAGTAAACATACTGGAAAAGAGCTTCAAGATACCAGGTCAGCTTGATTCCTTGGAGAGCCTTATTTATTGTACTAATACCTGCTGTCTCTAGATGACAATATAAGCAGAATGCTGACTTTGATATCATTAGCCAGGTGGGTTATTACTTTCAATTGGAAATGTCCTCGTTTGCTCCAAACATAATGTATACGTCCGACCATTATGTCTGCTCTGTAAATGCTTTTCTTTGCTAATATTCTGTAACTAGATGTACATGATTACCTATTGATTCTGCTTATTCTCTTGTACCTCATTACAATACTTTGGTCTTCTCGGTTGGGAGACATATTAAATTTCAATTGCCTATTCTAACTTTGCACTGCCCGTGAACGTTTTTTTTTTTTTAAAATAATAAATCTCTTTTGAAATTGAGCTGGAAATTTTAAATCCCTTCAGACCTATTCTAGAAAACTGTTATTAAAAATTAGAGATATTCAGGATTTTGAATGTATAGTTGTCCTATTAGATAAACTGCAGCTGTATGAGGCAATTTGGACCCAATATCAATACATCCTTTAAGGATATTATAAGACTTTGCTGCCTTGGGGTTATTCTACATTACAATGGAGATTTCTATTTTCTTTGTACCTCCTGTACTGGATCTATTTGGTGTACTAAGGTTTATTGCTAGTAAGGTTTTATTATACTTACTGAGATACTCATAGAGGAATGTTTGTTTTGCCTCCTTTAGTGATAAGCGAGCATGCTCGTCCAAGCTTGGTATTAGTAAGAGTATTAGGGTACTCGATGGTGCTCGTTACTCGGATGAGCATCCCGCGATACTTGAGACAATGGCATCTTCCTCTTCCTGCATGTTTGGCGTTTTTTTTTTTCAGCCAATCATCATGCAGGAGAGGCTTTGGGAGCTCGTAGCATCACGTGGGAACCCTACATGTCGATAGCAGCAATTGGCTGGCCAGATCAGATGACCTGGGCATATAAGGGCCCTATTCCATCGGACAATTATCATTCAGATTATCGTTAAATCGTTCGAATTTAAACGATAATCGTTCGGTTGAAATGCAGTTAACGATTAACGAACGAACGAGAAATCGTTGATCGCTTTATAAGACCTGGACCTGATTTTATCGTTGTTCGTTCGCAAAACGTTCACAAATTGTTTGCATTGAATAAGACGTCGTTCGGTCGTTCAGAGTAGATACGAGCACAATAGAGAAGAAATAGCGAGGAAAAAACAATCACAAATACGATCATAATTAACGATTATCGTTCCATGGAAATGAGTGAACGTTTTCAGGTCTTTTGCAATAGCGGTAGTTTGATATCATTAATCGTTAACGATTATCCGAACGATAATCGTCCGGTGGAATAGGGCCCTAAGAATCAGGGCATAGGGAGAGAGCTGCTGTCTGTCAGGGAGAGTGTTAGGCAGGGAATTAGTGTGCCGTTATGCAGGAATACGACAAGAAGAACCCAACAGTCCTTCTAAGGGCTTAAAATGTAAAAAAAAAATTTTTTTTTTGCTACTCTTGGCTGCTGGCTTGGACTTGTAGTGCAGTTGTCAGTACTCAATTTGTCCTGTTGCTGACATTCTCTTGGCTGGCTGGGATCTGTAGTTTAGCTATACCTATCCTCACTGTGCTGTGTCCTGTGCGGGTGGTGCTCCTGCTGTTTCCTGTTCATTTCCATGTTGTTTCTACCATTTTCTGAGCTTTGGTCCCCTGCAAAAATGCTTCAGTTTCCCATTGACTTCAATGGGGTTCATTACTCGAAACGAGCACCCGAGCATGGGGAAATATTCGTCTCGAGTATCGGGCACCCGAGCATTTTAGTACTCGCTCATCTCTAGCCTCCTTCCATCTCTTCTTTTTGCTTTCTGTGTTTTCTGATACCTAACACACTCTGATGATCAGTCAGGTACTGTGTAACCACAGGGCCATGTTCACATGACTTTTTCTCTTTTTCAAAATGATGTCCATCATTTTGAGTTTCATCACAGGCAAAACAGGATTGATCAGACGAAAAGGAGTATTTTAAAATATAGATAGTAAAATGAAAAAAAAAAAACAACAAATTTTTTTAAAAGAATGTTTAACATAAAAACTTAATTTAAACAGGATATAATTTTCGGTTAAAATATTCCATTAAAAATTATGCTAACCAAACAATGTCCTCATAATAGCCTGTGCGCGATTAGCTTCCTCCTCCAGTCTTCTGCCCTACAGCAACGGCAATCGATGCTGATACATAACACGGAGGCCCCAGACACAGCTCAATTAAAGTGAGTCAGATACGCTCCATGAAGAAAATACGGCCACTTGCGGTTCAGCGCTGGGTGTAGCTTGCAACATGAGACCCACTTGGTAATTACCCGAAATAAAAAAGTTCCACTCAAAAACTGCACAGTGAGATAAATGAAGAGCTTGGATGTAATGATAGTTAGCTTGCCAGTCGGCTGTGATGTGCTTGATATGTGGTCTCTCTTGTGAGAAGCTGATAATTATTGTTATATCCTCTGTGGAGTGATACCAGGCTGCTGGTTAAGTATATTGTAGCATGCTTCAGTTTCTACACGACACAGGACTTCTGATAAGATATTACCAAGCATAGATCAAGGGCGTCTTGGTTCATTATGTTGACTAATTTTAAGTCAAATAGTTTACGTCTTGGGATAGGGCTGTGGCTTCTCATTTAGAGTCATTGTGCTATTTATGCAGTAAGGATACGGTTGTTTTATGAAAAGTGAAGACAGAACTAAAGAACAATAGCATTCAATTGTAAAACATAGAAAGATCCAAAAAAAAAGTACCTAGCCAAACTTCTCTTGGCTTTACGGGTGTCCCCCTGAAGGCAATTCTGTTGCTTAGTGGTAAGATGATGGTTGCAGAAGAGCAGTATTTTATGCATGTTAAATTATTGCACATTACAAAAACATCAGTTTCCTAAAACCCTTTAAGTGCCCACAGTAATTGGATAAATGACATCCAAATCTCTTGATACCTGCAGGACTGGATAACCATATATTTTTGCTTGAAGTCTCGCTGATCCTAGTAAATTGGTATAACTCAATGGGAGTTTACAGTGCCCTGTGCGTGAATAATATGGACTGTGTCTTCATTGGTCCCAGTGAATTCCTATAGGCACCCAGTTGCTTGGTAAACTAGACACTTAGTTGGCAGCTACAACAAACAATCACCCACAATCAGCCCTCCTATACTCTATTCTCCTCTCTGTCCCTATACCACTCTGTTAGTCTCTCCCTGCTCTGCTCTAACTGCCTGCTGCCATCCTACTCTCTCCTCCACACACAGCTGACTGGCCACCTCCCTAACGAACTGCCTTATAAAGAGGGTCCTGCAGCTAATTGGACGAGCGCTAGGGATTATGGTTAATCCCTTTCTCCTGCCCAGTGATGCTCATTTGCGGCCGCCATTTTATTTATTTATTTTTTTCAAATTTCCCTAACGAATTGGTGGGAATTCGCTTCGGTCTGCTCCCCTCTATCAGGAGTGCTCTGGGAGGGGTGTAGGCATGGTGGGAGGCTAGGGAAAAGGAATGCGTTCTGGCGATTGTAGTACTGAGCAACTGTTTAACCAGGAAAGTCAATCGCAAAATATAGAAAAAATTTTAAAAAATATATATATCCCAAAACAAATGGATTTTGGTGGTTTGAGAACAGGCCAGACAAATATGCAATTCTATATGCTTCTGCAACATGTTTAATTTTTTTTTACCCTGATTAAATAATAAATTTTTAAATTAGCAAAAATTACTCTTGGTAACTAGGGGTTTTATTTCCCTGCAAACTGCAGTTCATGTCCTTTTATTAGGGGAATTCCATTTCTGGGAGCAGAGAGACCAAGACGGAAGACAGAAGGGGGAGGGGCTTAGATAAAGCTATGTACAGGAGAGAGCCTGTACTGTTTGAATTCAAGCTGAGCCGGTCTGTCTCTTCATGGGGCTCCATACTGTGCATGATAGGTAAATCTAGGCTTCCCTCCTATCTAAACCCCTTCCTTGCTGCTGCTGCTGTTTGCTTTTATGCTTGCATGGCACCTTGCAAAGCAAGTGTATGAATAACATAATTCTCCTTCTCACATGCAATCTATATAGCAATATTCTAAATTATTCCCCAGCAGAGTTCCAGCCTGTTTAGTCAAGTACACTTTCTCAAGTTCTATGTCATGGTATACAAAGGAGGTATAGGTGCTGTCCTGTATTTGGTCAGAGAAGTAAGACAAAGGAAGTCCAGGTGTCCTGGGATGTTATTAATGAGAATTAACTGTGCATCATAACAAGTCCTATGTTTTTTTTACTCCAAGTTCTGGGCAAATGCGTGTAATGCGTGTAATGTGGAATATATTGTTATGTGCATTAGCCCATAGTCTGAAACTGTAAACAGGTCTAATACCATAGACGCCAAATAATGGTAATGTGAAGGAGGCCTAAGTAGGTGTTAATTCTTAATTTATTAGGTATATTAGGGTATGTGCACACTGAGCATTGCTTGCGGATTCCGCTGCAAAATATGCACGGAATTCCACCCGTTTAAATGCAACATTGCTCCTTTCTGTAGAGCAAAATGGGAATTCCATCTGTCTGTGCACACAGTGGAATTTCTGTCCAGATTCTGCGCGGAATCCATGTTCCGCCCGAAGAATGAACAGTTTCGTTCTTTGGGCGGATTCTGCTAGAGGGATCTTATAGAAGTCAATGGGGCTTAAATTCTGCTTGAAAATCTGCTCAAATTCCGCTTAAATTTTGCTTGCATTCTGCTTAAATTCTGCTCCTATTCTGCCTGAGCTGAATAGACGAGGAATATCAAGCAGAAAACTTTCCTCTTCAATTCCTCAGGGTGCACATAACCTTATGCTGCGTTTACACGGAGCGATTATCGTTCAAATTTGCACGATAACGGTCGAATTCGAACGATAATCGTACGTGTAAACGCAGCGAACGATCAAACGATGAGCGAGAAATCGTTCATTTTGATCTTACAACATGTTGTTAAATCGTTATTCGTCGTTCGCAAAAAATTCGCAGATTGTTCCGTGTAAACAGTCGATCACCAATTTAACCTATGTGTGAGATAGGCTTAAGCGATCGCAAAACGATTTTTCCGTACGATATATCGTTCCGTCTAAACGCTGATCGTTATAAAAAAAAAACGTTACTTCGAAATCGTTCATCGTACGATCGGGCGAATTATCGCTCCATGTAAACACACCATTACATTCATTGATTCATGTTTTTAATTCCTTTGCTATAGTAACCACCAATGATTCCCATAGGATTTATATGGGTTCACACTACGTTTTTGCAATCCGTTTTTTTAATCTATTTTTGGAAAAAAACGGATGAAAAAACTGATGCATTTGTGTGCATTCGTTTTGATCCGTTTTTTCATTGACTTCCGCCTCCGTTTTTTTTTTTACATACACAAAAATAAGGTCAGCTACGTTTTTGTGTACGTTAAAAAAACAGATGCATTTTGATCAGTTTTTTTTAATAATGGAAGTCAATGGAAAAATGGATCAAAACAGATTTTCAACAATTTTCTTCATGGAAAAAAAAAAAAAAAAAACGGATTGCAAAAACATACTGTGAACCCAGCCTTATCAACTAATTTAGTCTGATCTTCCTATTCCATATTTTATATTGTTATATAAACATTGTTAAGGTGTTACTGTCATATCGAAAAACTTCTGACTTCTGTCAAGATGGAAAGAGTAGACAGCATTGCTTGGAGCAGACACTGAAAAGGGAGAAGAATAATTGGGCAAGTCAGATGTCTTCTTCAGGCGGCATAGGAAATCGTAGTCTTTAAACTAATGTGGTAGGTAGAAGTTAAGTATAAGGCTAAAGTGACAGAAATATGAAATGTGAGAGATTTATGTGACGATTAGTCAAACTGTGACGGGCCAAACATGTCTAGTTTTTTTATCTACTGTGACTTATTCATGAGTAAAAATCAGTTCTTATCTAGACAGTACAACATAGTAGGTAGAGATACTAGAACAACATTTTTGAAATATTTGGCATTATTGATACTGGAGATAAGCGAACCTCGAGCGCGTTTGGGTTTGCCCAGTCCCGAGCGTGCAGCATTTGATTACCGGTGGCTGCAGTAGTAGGATGCAGCCCTAGGGAGTCCGGGAAAAAATGGATACAATCTCCAGAATCTTCTATTTCACAGCTCCACAAAAAACTAAACAGAAGCTACAGTTGGTGTCTTTATTTTTTTCACTTCCTGGTTTGGGGTTTCCCATGATGCATTTTGTCTCCTGTGATGTATAACTGACTCTGTAGAACTGTTAGATGGCTTACAGCTTGCTCAGCCAATTAGAGCTGAGTAAACTGAGTCATCTGACAAAGGGAGGCTGGCCTAAGAGAGCTTAGACCCGCCTCCCTCATGATGATGTCATTGTCACATAATGGCTTCCACAGAGCAGCCTGGGGTCAAAAGTCATTAGGTAAGAATGAGTTTACTTCACATCCTGGTGGAGGGTTGCAGGGGGAAAAATAGGGAAGAGGGGCAGATAGGTGATTGAAGCATATTACAAAGTTATATAACTTTATGTGTTTCAATTACTGGGAAAAATATTTTTCGCCAGAGTACCCCTTTAATGATCATGATCATTAATTCCTGCTGTAGGTGCCATTAAACAACAGCCGCTCATGGGGATCGGCCATTGTTTGTACAGGGTGTGAACGTAGCCCTAGGAATTCTGTGTACTCTATCAAGTTTTAACTCTAATGCCAGTCATTAAAAAATTTCTATCAGACCAAATGGTGCCCAAAAGTTCCTGAGATTTGTAATTTACTTCTATTAAAAAGAAAACTTAAGTCTTCCAGTCTGAAACAGTGCTCGATGCTGCCACCTCTGCCCAGTTAAAAGAAACTTTTTTTTAACTACCCCTTTAATTGTTTAGATGTTATCATTAGTGATCATAGCTAATGTTGAGCGGACTTGCAGAACTGTTTGGGTTTAGCAATGTTCTCCAACTTATCGAGCCGCTGGAAGTCAAATGCTGAGCCTTCAAGTTGGGAGAACGTTGCCAAACCCGAACTTTTTGGCATGTCCGCTCAACACTAGTCATAACATCTAAACATTATTTGAATGGATATGGCTGTCATGACATCCGGGAGCCTCTGCTAGATCTCAGTGTAAAAAAAAGGTTAAAATAAATAAATAAAGAAATATATATATATATATATATATATATATATATATATATATATATATATATATATAGATACTTACATATTAAAAATTCATAAATTATTTTATAAAAAAAAAAACACATTTGTGCTCATTTATATATGTATGTGGTCATAATGTGATTTTACAAACTTTGCTTTGTGGGATAACCCCTTTAAGTGTGGACACATTTTGGACAATTCTTTTCCAGATTAAAGTGTCACTGTCGCTATAACTTTCAAATCCTGAATCAACAGTAGATGTGATATAAAGCAAGTTTGCATTTTAGATTTATTATTTTTTATTTATCATAGGAAACACTGCACTTCCTGTGTTTAGACTCAGAGACAAAGAGAGTAAACACAGGAAGTTCCGGTCATCTGTGCTCACATAGAAGACAATCATTTGATTGATGGACACATTGAGCCGTGACTTTCTGTATTGGCCGGAACTTCATGTGTTTAGTCTCTTTTGTCAACAAGCACGAGACTAAAAATCTGCCTTATGGAGACTGAACCTGGATTTCAAGTAAGTAAAGTTTTGTTTTTAAGCATAATTACAGATAATAATGATAATAATAATAATAATAATAATAATAAATGTAATTTGTAAACTTGCTTTATATCACATCCCTTTTTGATTCACTTTAAAGTGTCACAGTCGCTATAACTTTCAAAATCTAAATCCACAGTAGATGTGACATAAAGCAAGTTTGCAATTTACATTCATTGTTTTGCTTGCTGTTATCATACTGTAAAACAAAGCTGTACTTACCAGAAATCCAGGTCCAGTCTCTTAAAGACAGATTTTCTGACATGTGCTTTTTGAAAAAAACAGGCTAAACACAAGAATTCCGGCCAGTACAGAGAGTCACGGCTCAATGTGTCCATCAATCACATGACTGCCCTCTCTGTGAGATGGTCTGGGAAACACTGGACTTCCTGTTTTCTGACTGAGAAAAAAACAGCCAGAAAACAGGAAGTGCCGTGTTTTCCATGATAAAAAAAAAAAAAGTCAATTGTAAACTCGCTTTATATCACATCTACTGTTGATTTAGATTGTAATGGTTATAACGACAGGGACACTTTAAGGAACTTTAAGGTAAATTAACTTATTACTCATATTAAAAGACCTGGTCAATGCTGTAATTTTTTCCCTGTGTGCCCACACACACACACACACACACACACACACACACACATTTAATTGCATTGAAAAAGCTGGAAAATCAGATCTTCTCAGAGAATACAGCAGTTGTTTTTGGATTGTATTGAAATGAAGTACTTGATTCAAACCTCAAACATTCACTTATTCTTCTGTTGATAAAATAAAAGGTAAGGTCCTGGGTTGTGGAATACAGAACGCATTTTACATTGTGAAGTATCATCATGGCGTGCTTGTAGAGTAGCAGCTAGTATAATTATTCGATCTTGACCTTTGTACGTTTGCATACAAATGTGATAAAAACAGTGTGAGCTTGATTATGTATTCAGTTAAGGACTAGAGGTCTCTCTACTGCATGTATGTATTATTTTCTTTTACTTTTTTTTTTAACTCACAATTACAAAGTAAGAATAAAAACTATATGCAAACAATGGCCGTGGTTGGACAACATCATTTACAGGAAAGCAACAGCTAGCAGGACCAGTAGACAGTATTTTGATGTTTCCTCGAATGTAGAAAATAGATAATTATAGCCAGGAACATCGCAGGGCTATTAGATCGAGATAAAATGTTTATTGCCTCAAAAGGAGTGGCAGGACAGGAAGAAAGTTCTTCTCTCTTGCATTGACTTGCTGGTAGAGTGATTTGTTGCCTGACAGCTCTGCAGGTCACTGCATTGCAGTCCTTATTATACTTCTGACCTCTTATCATACTTCTGACCTCTTATCATACTTCTGACCTCTCATCATACTTCTGACCTCTCATACTTCTGACCCCTCATCATACTTCTGACCTCTCATCATACTTCTGACCTCTCATCATACTTCTGACCTCTAATCAAACTTCTGACCTCTAATCAAACTTCTGACCCCTCATCATACTTCTGACCTCTCATCATACTTCTGACCCCTCATCATACTTCTGACCTCTAATCAAACTTCTGACCTCTAATCATACTTCTGACCCCAAGGGGGAGCTGTCACATTCTAAACCCTAGCCCTAGCATTGCCCTAATTAGCAGACCATAGCAGGGACTTTCATCACTAGCAACTGTAAGGAGCATCAGAGGCATTCAGGGGACCTTATGTATGTGTATATTTACCAGAGATAAGTGAGATAAGTAAGATAAGTGAATTCATTGAATCAAAATTCGCTGTGAATTTGTTTCATTCTGCTAAGCGTATTCTCAACCATTTGTTGAGGAAATTTGCAAAAAACAAAATGGTGGCTGCAATGCTGTCTGGAGCGTCGCTAGGTTGGAGAAAGAGATTAACCACAATCCCAAGTGCCCGTCCAATCAGCTGCAGGCTCCTCTGTGATGTCAGGACCTCCTCCTTACCCTTTATTTAAGGTGGTTTGTTAATACAGTGGTACCTCGGTTCTCGAACTTAATTGGTTCCGGAAGGCAGTTTGAAAACCGAGCAGTGTCTTCCCATAGGAAATAATGTAAATGTGATTAATTGGTTCCACCAATAATTACCTACAATACTCATTTATTACACTGATAAGGGCTCAGTATAATCACTACAGTACATTACAGAACAGCACTATACTGTACAGGACATTAAACATAAGAAATGTTCATCAGAACCAGCAATTATAGTACAGTAGTCACCAACTCCTCACCCATCCTTTACTGTATAGCGTCCCCCCCATCCAAGCATTGTGATGTATGGGAGATGGTGGTGCACTGCCTGTACTACTACTGCACTGTATATGCACTCCAGCAGTCTTATACAGCACTGTACTGTATGTGAAGCCTCACCACTGCTTAAAGGAGAAGTCCGGCCAAAATTTATTTTTTATATGTTATTACTTATGGAAAGTTATACAATTTTCTAATGTACATTAATTATGGGAAATGCTAATATACTGCTATTTCCCATAATTTAGTAGATCAGGAAGTGTTAGAATTCTCTCAGAACCAGTGACGTCACGACGAAGGGTGTAATTCCCATGGAGTGTCCAGCAGGAGCAGAGAGCTCATTGACTTCTATATATAGAGCGCACCCCGGCTGGACACTACATAGGAATTACACCATTCATCGTGATGTCACTGGTTCTGAGAGAATTCTAACACTTCCTGATACACTAAATTAAGGGAAATAGCAGTATATGTGCATTTCCCATAATTAATGTACATTAGAAAATTGTATAACTTTCCATAAGTAATAACATATAAAAAATTAATTTTGGCCGGACTTCTCCTTTAACTCACCAGGTACAACCCACCATCCACCCTCGCAAAAACGTTCGAAAAACGTTCGAAAACCGAGCAAAGTTCGAATTCCAAACACTACTTCTGGGTAAATTTTCGTTCGAATACCAGGCAGTTCGAGTTCCAAAGCGTTCGAAAACCGATGTATTACTGTATATACTATATATATATATACAGTATATACATGTGTGTGTATATACATGAATGTAGCATGCCGCACTGTCGTTATAGTAAGGGCCGTGGCATAGAAGGGTTCTGGAACATATAGACAATATACATAACAACAGGAACACACCATTGGCCAAACACATCCAAGAACATCATGGCGGAGACCTAGATTGTGTTTCCGTTACAGCCATTTAAAGTTTAAACCCCTCCTAGAGAGGAGACCTCGATAGAACTTCTGCAAAAAGAGACAAGGTGGATGTTTAGGCTACAGACAGTGTCCCCCAAGGGACTTAATGAAGTAGTCAATATTTCATTTATTGAACCCCTGACAATAGTCACACGTCAACCCAGGCAGTCAGGGAAGATCTTAATGGATCTACTCTATAGATTTGGAGTTGGTATTTGGCGTGAGGGTAAATTTTAGGGGTTAACAGGGCCAGGTTCCAGAGTGGGATTGCACTTATTAGAGTGGCCACCCCACATAGGCACAGGGATATTATACTTAGGGACTAATAGGGACTCACAGGCCCAAGCCTAATCTTAATATCCTGTGTATGCATCTAGGGCTACCATTTCCCACTAATATATACACAGATACTTGACCCTTTTGCACCATGGCCGCTCCTCTACCTCTCTGTCTCCCCTCCTCCACTTCTTGTCCGTTCCAATTCCCCAGTCACACTCAATGTAAGTCAGATCATTTACGCTATCTAGTTTCCCATAGCCTCCTGTAGACACAAGCGTTACAATCCAGGAACATTGTTTTCACACTACATCCTCCTCCTAGTTTTAACCAATACATTAACTATAGGGATGAGCGAACCGAACCGTTACGAACCAGATTCGTTACGAACTTTGCAAAAAGTTTGGTTCGGTACCAAACTGAACTTTGAGAAAGTTCGTTACGAATCTCGTTAAAATCACAACGGCGTGGCAAAACTGTACTTTTATCAGAGAATAGAACAGGATACAAGGGATTATTACTCCTATTATCCTTTGTATCCTGTTTTTATGTGAATATCAAGGTGTGTGACGTCACTCCAGGAACAGGAAGTGCTTGAGCCTGGCTGCAGTTTCTCATTGTGTTTCCAGACGGCAGAGAGAAAGGAGGTCCACGTTAGGCAGAGAGGGAAAACACATAGATTAGATAGCCAAACAACTGGATAAGTACAGGGAGAGATAGAGAAGGAGTATATATTGTTTGTGAGAGAAGCAGGAGAGAGGAAGATAAAAAAAAAAATCGCAAGATCCAGGGAAAGCTTGATATAGAAGATAAGCCCATACATAGGTAAAGAGGTAGAGAGAGGGAGAGATAGGCATCTAACTAAAAAGTGAGAAGAGTCACTCAGGACACGTAGCATTGAACCAGCTACTGTTCCGTGACCAAGAGGAGACGCTAGACATTGCTGCTCTGCTGGGTGCCGTTAACCCCGTCTAGCTGCCCACAACCAAAAAAGTAAAAAAAAAAACTTAAAAAAAATTTAAAGTTTGCTTGTTTTTTTTTTTTATAAGCTGTTATAGGTGACGCTAAGTCAGCGCCCCACAAAAGCTGTCCGTTTTTGCTCTCCTGGGTCCCTGTCTAGCCGCCCGCAACCAAAAAAGTAAAAAAAAAACTTAAAAAAAACTGCTGCCTCCTCCTTCTCCTTAACCTGTCTGTTTTTAATAATACTGGCCTGGAAGCAATCAACTGCTGCCTCCTCCTGATCCTCAACTTGTCTCTCCTCAATAAAACTGGCCTGAGAGCAATCAATCTACTGCTGCCTCCTCCTGTTCCTCGACTTGTCTCTTCTCAACAATACTGGCCTGAGAGGCGAGCAATCAACTGCTGCCTCCTCCTGTTCCTCAACTTGTCTGTTCTCAACAATACTGGCCTGAGAGGCGAGCAATCAACTGCTGCCTTCTCCTGTTCCTCAACTTGTCTCTTCTCAACAATACTGGCCTGAGAGGCGAGCAATCAACTGCTGCCTCCTCCTGCTGCTCAACTTGTCTCTTCTCAACAATACTGGCCTGGGTGCAATCAAGTGCTGCCGCATCCTCCTCCTAAACTTTTTTTTTCAATATTTTTTGTCACTATTTTTGCACTTTTATTCACTATATTTTATTATTATTATTATTATTATTATTATTTGTTTAAAAAAAAAAATATTATTATTATTATTTTTTATTTTTTCTTCATTGTTTTTGCACTTTTTTCCCCCCACTTTTTTCATTGTAATAGCAACTGCAACTAAACGAAACTATACCCCAAGGGTGCTCAACAACTTTTAGTGAAGGTCCACTTACCGGGGTCTATAGTCAGGTGAATGTCCAAGCTGAACATCGTTTCACAAACGTTCAACTATTTACATACAGAATTGCTGCTTATTAGCAGGAAAACTGGCATTTTTTCTCTCTCACCAGCCCTTTGATATAAGGTACAAAGGGGGTAACTGCCCTGGTATATAGCCCCCCTGTTGCTCCCCCAGTAGTGTATAGCCCCCCTGTGCGCTCTCCCCCAGTAGTGTATAGCCCCCTGTTGCTCCCCCAGTAGTATATAGCCCCCCCCGTGCACTCTCCCCCTGTAGTATATAGCCCCCTGTGAGCTCCCCCCAGTTGTATATAGCCCCCCGTGCTCTCCCCCTGTAGTATATAGCCCCCTGTGAGCTTCCCCCAGTAGTATATAGCCTCCCTGTGAGCTCCCCCCAGTAGTATATGGCCTCCCTGTGAGCTCCCCCAGTAGTATATAGCCCCCCTGTGAGCTCCCCCCAGTAGTATATATAGCCCCCTGTGCTCTCCCCTGTAGTATATAGCCCCCCTGTAAGCTCCAAGTAGTATATAGCCCCCCTGTGCTCTCTTCCTGTAGTATATAGCCCCCTGTGAGCTCCCCCAGTGGTATATAGCCCCCCCTGTGCTCTTCCCCTGTAGTATATAGCCCCCTGTGAGCTCCCCCCAGTACTATATAGCCCCCTGTGCTCTCCCCCTGTAGTATATAGCCCCTTGTGAGCTCCCCCAGTAGTATATAGCCCCCCTGTGAGCTCCCCCAGTAGTAAATAGCACCCCTGTGCTTTCCCCCTGTAGTATATAGCCCCCTGTGGGGTCCCCCCAGTAGTATATATAGGCCCCCTGTGCTCTCCCCCTGTGAGCTCCCCCCAGTAGTATATAGCCCCCCTGTGCTCTCCCCCTGTAGTATATAGCCCCCTGTGATCTCCCCCCAGTAGTATATAGCCCCCTGTGCTCTCCCCCTGTAGTATATAGCCCCCTGTGAGGTCCCCCCAGTAGTATATAGACCCCCTGTGTTCTCCCCCCAGTAGTATATAGCCCCCCTGTGCTTTCCCACAGTAGTATATAGCCCCCTATGATCTCCCCCCAGTAGTATATAGCCCCCTGTGCTCTCCCCCTGTAGTATATAGCCCCCTCTGTGCTCTCCCCTTATAGATGGCCCCCAGACAAAAAACAAACAAACAAACCACAACTCACCTAGCACCTCGCTCCGCCGCTGCGCCTGTCTTCTCTTCTCCTGTCGGTCCGGCCCCCGGCTGATACGCGCTCTGTAGGGATGTCCCGGGGATTCCCCAGCAGAGCGCGCACCACAGACCTCAGTGTACGCCGCCGGCCTGTACTTCCGGTAGAGCAGGCCGACGGCGTACACTGAGGTAACTGGTGCGCACTCTGCTGGGGAATCCCCGGGACGTCCCCAGAAAGCGCGTATCAGCCGGGGGCCCCGACACTGCCCCGAGCCCCACAGGTGTACTGCAACCTAAGGACAGTATGCCTATGGAGCGGGAGGCAGTGCGGTGGGGAGCAGGACCTCCTAACCACCCCGGATCCGGTCCATCCCGGAACGGATCCGAGGCGGTTAGAAAGTCTGACCAGGGGTCCGGACAGCTGGCCTCCGCGGTCCGCCAGTTGAGGACCCCTGCTATACCCTATCACACTCCCACTATTGTAGCTGCAATTATTCAGCCGTTAGAGCAAGGTTCGCTTTCGGTTTGGTTCGGACAAAGCCGAACTTCAAGAAAGTTCGCCGGATCGAACCGAACTTTTCAAAAGTTCGCTCATCCCTAATTAACTACCAAAACCTTTACTATAGCATCAGCGCGGCATGCTCACATTCATACTGTCTGTCAGATCATCCAACTCCTTGGAGAGCATTCAGCCTGGTACCACGCTCTTGTGTTAACACAACAGAGACAGCGGCCACTTCTACTAGGCGTACATGTGGAGTGTCAGTAGCTTGGTGTGCTCCCTCCGAGATAAGATGACGTCAGACACACTGTGGCTGAGCGGCATACACAGACTGAACTGCTACCGTCTGCCATATTGACTGTCTTTTTGTCTAACACAGACTCTACCGATTGACATTCACTAGCAGTACTTACCACTCTCTGTGGCCCTGATGAGGTCACTGGCAAAGGTGAACTGAAATGCGTTAGATTCATCTAACTTGCTGATTTTTTTCCCTTTTTTCTCTTTCTATTATAAAATAATCTCACAATTGGGGCCAAAACTAAGCTAAGACTATCTGTTGTGTCTGTAGTGAAAATAGGAGGCTGCCAAAAAGTAATCTGTACAGCATTGCAGCGACATGTGAGACCAGTAGTTAGAGGAGACAATAGTAGCTCCCTCTGGAATGACCTTTTTTTTTTAAAGGTCACAGAGCACACTCAGTAAGGCTTTACATTCATCTCAAGGCGACAGAGTCTGTCTATTGCAGTCTATGTCCATGAGATTTGCTGTAAAGTTAAATAAAATACAATTACAGTCATGAAATAGAAACAGATTAGAATAAAATAATAATTATTTTTTTGTATCTGACTAATTAGTAAAAGCAAATTTAGATGACACATTCCCTTTTAAGTGTAAAATAATAAACATTATACTTACCTTTCTGTGCTCCCCGATGTTCTTCTGGCTTCTGCTTACTCCCTGCAGCTGTTACTGGAACTTATCAGCTGGTCTCTGAAGTGACAAGCTGCTCAGCCAATCACCGCTGCTGCGGCCAGTCATTGGCTGAGTGGTCTGTCACTGCAGAGGCGGGCTCAGAAGTTCCAGTGGCGGCTGCGGAGAGCGGACAGAAGCTAGAAGGACACTGGGGAGCGTGGACTGGTATTTATAAAGTTTATTTTTTACACATTCATCAGCCGTTGGCCGCGCGTGACACGTAGCAATGTGTGCCTGGCGGCTGATGATTATTAAGATAGATTAAATGACAATGATCAGCCAATTGGCTGATCGTTGTCTTTATTACATGAAGCAACAATCTGTCGAATTAGCCTGATTGGGTAGATTTTCGCTCTGTGCAATAGGGCCCAAGCCTTTATAGCTGAAATATCTCAGATATTGCTGGTTTTCTCCAGTGGATGTGGTATTTTTTAATAAGTTGCAATTAAAGAATGTTTTAATTTTAAAATATCTCAGATAATGTTAAACTTTCCACTTTTGTGTTTTTTGATTATGCATCATTATTTTTAAGGCTTATAATCGCAGGTGAGTTTAATCCTTTTCATTATCTCATGACATTGGCAACTGTCAAGAGGTGAGATCAAAATAATAATAAAAAAAAACATAAAAACTTTTTAAATTTAAAGGGGTTGTCCAGCAAAAATCCTTTTCTTTTAAATCAACTGGTGTCAGAAAGTTATATAGATTTGTAATTTACTTCTATTTAAGCGTCTTCCTATACTTATCAGCTACTGTATGTCCTGCAGGAAATGTTTTCTTTTCAGTCTGACACAGTGCTCTCTGCTGACATCTCTGTCTGAGATAAGAACTGTCCAGAGCAGTAGCAAATACCCATAGAAAACCTTCACTGCTCTTGACAGTTCCTGTCTCGGCCAGAGATGTCAGCAGAGAGCACTGTGTCAGACTGAAAAGAAAACACTACTTCCTGTAGGACCTACAGCAGCTGATAAGTATGGAAAGACTTGAGATTTTGAAATAGAAGTAAATTACAAAACTGTATAACTTTCTGGAACCATGTGTTTTGAAAAGAAAAAGATATAAAAATAAAATAAAAGTTATGGCTCCAGAAAGGATCAAAATTAAAAAGTTCCTGATAAAACTGGTTATGGAACCAAGGCTTTAATGTAATGGCTGATGTCTATTACTACTTAATTCTTTGGTACTATAATATTTACGAATACATTCTGTTTAGTTTTTCTCCCAAGTACAAGAAATGAAGGAAAGCGCTGTAAGTGGTACTAACATTATGTTACCTGGGATACAAAATAACATTTAATGGTAATAGAAATTGCAGCAGCCAAGAACAGTAAAATCTAGAGTGCAATATAAAACAATTGTGTGATAGGGCGCTGCATATAACTTCTCTGGAAGAGGGGAAAGTGGTAGGCTAAGAACTGATAAAAACCTATATTGGCTTATACTGGGACATAAAAGAAAAAAAATCATTCGCCTCGAGATCTCTCTAAAATGCTCCATTCAGGCACTTTGTATTTCTTAAAGTACATCTTCACTTTTTGCATGTTTATGTTTTTGTTCCCAGTAAAAGAGAAAATATTTAACTAAAGAGTTCAGCTTCAGCTTCTACCCTCGGAATTATGCTGTATAAGTCCGGAGCCGCTCGCTTCATAGTGTGAACTGACATGGTTTCCTACAGCCGCTATTCACTGAATAGCGGCCGCAGAAAACTGACATGTCAGTTCTTTGCGGCGCCGTGAGGGATCCCGGCCGGAGCGTATACTATGTGTATACGCTTCGGCTGGGATCCCATAGGCAAATAGCCAACTTATTTTTTCGTATTAACTACGGCCGTTGTTGCAATCGAACGTAGAAATACGAAAAAATACATTTTGTGAACACTAGGGGATCCGCGCATATGACCTGCGGCGGATTCCGTCGCTTGAATCAACACGCGGCGATGCGCATTTCCCCCCGTGCCATAGACTCTATTCTATGCACGGGCAGATTCTGTGTTTCACCAAAAGAACTGACATGTCAATTCTTTTGGCGGAATGCGGAATCCCGCCGTGCATAGAATAGTGTCTATGGCACAGGCGGAGATGCGCGCTGCTGCGTGCGGGTACGAGCAACGGAATCCGACGCGGGTCATACAGAAAGATTCCGTAGTGTGCATGCACCCTTACTCATCACTTGGTCTATGCCACCCTATAGATTTAAGACCCTGCTCAGTGATGATAGGAAGGGACTCAACACATAGTTACTTCAGCTGTTTCACGCTCTCTGGTCGGCGCTTCTTCAGATCTGAAGAAGCGCCGACCAGTGGGCGTGAATGGGGAGAGGAGATCCCAGCCCAGTCAGGAGGCACGTTTTCTGTACTGTATTGGGGAAATCTATAAATTCCCTGCGGACTAAAACTTAACTTTTAATGTACTCTCATAAAACTATAATGTGCTCAATCTTATAATAGTGATTAAGTGATTTAAAATAGAATGGGTGTTGGTTACCTTAATACTTGGACAGGCTAATACCCATATATGCAGTAGATGAGTGGTTAACAATAGTAGCACCACGGCCGTTGGTGCTAAACTGCTGAACTATTGTTCTATCGACTTTTACTATCACTTAGTGAGGGATGATAAGCACAAAACACATCCGTCACTCTAACCACTTCTTATCTCTGCATATTCCTCCAATATTTCCCAAGGAGCTATATGTTTAGTCCCATCCGGGATAGGAGCCAGTACGCTCTCTAAATGCGATTTTGTATACACATATGTAAGGCCAACCACCCAATCTATATAAAATACACTATTTGTCTACAACCTAACATGTTTCGCTGATAGCTCATCAGCTTTTTCAAAGAATTGGCAATCTAACCCTCTTCTCTCGGCGGCTACCTTTTATAGGGACGCCGGTACTCAAAAATGAGGTTAGCGGTCAGCCTACTTACATCAATAACCAATAGAGTTCCATTCAGATGCTGGAGTATTTACTCAAGCACGAAAAAACGGTCTTTGAAAAAGTTAATTAACAGTTAGAAATAGAGTAAGGTACTTATTACACCAACAGATCTGCCAACAGATTATCTGCCAAAGATTTGAAGCCAAACCCAGGAGTGGATTTGAAAAGAGGAGAAATCCAGTCTTTCCTTTATGACCTGTTCTCTGGTTATAGTCTGTTTCTTGGTTTGGCTTCAAATCTTTGGCAGATAATCTGTCGCCAGATCTGTTGGTGTAATAGGGCCCTTAGAACAAATTAGAACCTTTCAAAGTCATTCGGAATATAGCAACTTTGAAAGTAGACTACAAAAACATCTAGAAATATTCCAATCAGAACTCAAGGAGCGCAAGCATAGAAAGTATATAAGAGATAAGAGGGATTTCGATAGTGGGGAAGTATACTTACCTACACAACAGACTCAGAGAGCATATCAATCGGAGTATTCCTATTCAGAATCAGACCTTTCAGCCTCAGAAGAGCGCAGACCCCAACAAGCCTCTACGAACCCTAGAAAGAAAACAGATGGGAAAAAATATTACCAACTGAAATACAAACAATACGCACCGAGATTTCTGAACCAACAAAGTGTCATAAACAATCATCAGTCTTATAACACACCGCAACAATGCATTACGTCCTCCTATGCCTCTTCCTCACAATCGGCCTCAGCACCCCTTACAACTATGACTCATACATTACCCTTGAACAATGCCACAGACAGCATTACAAATATACAACCTCTAAATTTCCCGGCTCCTTTGCATACACAAATGCAAACATCATCCACTACACAACAACCGCAAATGTCTTTTTTAGGGATGACAGTAGCCCAACTCAGAGATCGCAGCAAATGGGGCTACAACTTTCGAGCTTAAGACATAAAGACGCTCCTGATAAGCTGCAGATCTGTAACCTGTCAGAGACGGAGTTTGGTCATGACGAGATAGAGATTTTACGCAGGGGCCTTTCATTTACACCGACCCCGAAGTATGATAAATTCTCATGGGTGAAAGACATTCACCTCTTCGCGAGGAAATTGGTGTTACATAAATATTATAAAAATAGACAACAAAATGACTAAAACTCAACTTGGAAAGAACGAGAGGCAATTGAGTCATTAGTCGATCTTCAAACAGAAAACAAGACAGGGATAATGGTATTTGAGGCTCCTACAACAACATTAAAACCAAAATCTCAGTTCACTCCGTCCCTTGCCACCTGTCATGCTATAGACAGGTTTGTACACCTGGTATGCAACGAACTGGAAACAATTCAATGTAATATTAATGACTACAACTCTAATCTTAGTTCGAAGGAGAGACAATCACTGAACAAACTTATCAAGAAAGAAAATATAGTGTTTAAACAATCAGATAAGGGGGAAATTTAGTCATTCAAGGCACAGAAGACTATAAAAACATGGCTCTAAGACTGTTAGAGGACAATTGAAATGTGATCCAACTAAAGAATATCTCAAAGAACTAAAAATGATACTAACGACAGCAAAAGAGAATAATCTGATCACTGACAATGAATTTAAAGTACTGTACAACAATACACCCACGATACCCACTTTTTATGCACTCCCAAAACTTCACAAAGAGAGGGTTCCCATACCAGGTCGACCTATTGTGTCCGGTAATTCAAGTCTTACAGAGGGCATCAGTAAATATGTAAATGAAGTACTGTCGCCTTTTGTGAGTACATTACCATCCATTCTTAAGGATACAAAAGAAACTGTATGCAAATTACAGGATACAACCGTAACCCCAGAGACTAAAGTAGCGAGTCTCGATGTAGAAGCTCTCTACACGAGCATAAAACATGAATTGGGTATACAACCAGCTGAATATTATCTCAAAAGTAAAGGAAATTCATTTGTACAACATAACAATTTTGTTATACAGTTACTCACTTTTCTTTTGACACATAATTATTTTACATTCGACGGGAAATATTATTTACAAATTACCGACACAGCGATGGGCACAGTATGCGCACCAACTTACGCTAATCTTTTTCTTGGGTGGTGGGAGTCTGAACATGTATTCACCGATTCACTCAGTATACACACAGAACACGTCATCACCTGGAACAGATATATAGATGATGTTTTTATCCTTTGGGAAGGCTCTGAGAACGCCTTCCACAAGTTCGTACAGATCCTAAATCACAATTCACTGGGTTTATTATTTACGTCGGAAATTCACACTTCACAGATTAATTTCTTAGATCTCACTATCAAGATAAATGAAGAAGGTACTATTACGACAAATATATTTAGAAAGAAAACATCGACAAACAGTTTTTTGGTTTGGAATAGTCATCATCCAGCCCCCCTAAGAAGAGGCATACCGGTTGGGCAATATTTACGCGCAAGGCGTAATTGTTCCAGTGGACAAGATTTTGAAAGGGAATGTTTAGAACTTTTGGGGAGATTCACAGCAAGGGGCTATCCCAAGAGAGTATTGCATAAAGCATACAACAGAGCAAAAAATACTACTGTGTCTAGTCTCTTAAGGTGATCAAAAAAACCATACATTGTATTGGTACTTATGACGTAGCCCACTGGCAGGTAAAACAAATTCTGAGTAAACATTGGTCCCTTTTGACAGCTGACCCCGACCTGAAGGACGTAATTACAACGACACCAAGTATTACGTACAGGAGGGGTAAAAATCTTAGAGATTTATTAGTACACAGCCATTTTGCCCCAACAGAGACATCACCCTCTACTTGGCTTAGGTCAAACATAAAAGGCTCGTACCCATGCGGATCCTGCTCCTTTTGACAATACTTTCCAAAGAGTAAACAATTTACAAACCCCAGAGACCAAAAAAGCTACGAAATTCGTGACTTTATTAACTGTCAGACCTGTAATGTCGTATATGCGATAAAGTGTCCCTGCGACTTAGTATATGTTGGTAAGACCACACAACAAATCAGAAAAAGATTAGGCTCACATATCAGTAATGTGCGACACAATGACGATACAAGTGTAGCTAAACATATCAACAGCCACCACGCAGGGGATCTAAAATGTATCAAAATTTATGGGATCCAAATAGTAAGACTTGGACCTAGAAAAGGAAATTTGGATACTAAGCTCCTCCAAGTTGAAGCGGAATGGATCTACAAATTAGGAACTCTGGCCCCAAATGGACTCAGTGAGGGATTTGCATTTGCACCATTTGTCTAAAATAAATAGAATATGTGACATCTCAATCATTCTAATCCTCGATGCAGAGAACAGCCACTAAATCCTTAAAACAACAATTTAAAAATTAAAACATATAAGGCGACACCTCGTATTATACCTAGAGACCCAGGGTGGCTCAACAAAGATCGAGTCGCTTTGATGTTATACTACTATGTGACATTACATATATAAAAAATAAAAAATAATAAAAATTAATTGTAAATGAGTAAGAATCATTGGAGACCGGTGCCAAATACATCTGATGAAATGACATCTAGAGATAAGAAGGAGACTAAGAGAAAAGACTGAGAATATGAAACCAAGTAATCCATTCTAAGTCCCATGATACGTGCAAAAGGAGGGATACATTACCTGTCTGGTAGACAGAGTGCGAAGACATGCGCACTGAACTGCATGATTAATACATAATCAAAGTCCACCAACATGCGCAGTAAGATCGTGAATGTCATTTTTGGACTAAGTCCAGTGACATGCGCATTAATTCCACCAGCTGATAATTTATTCTAAGTAGTATGACATGCGCAGTCATGCCTCTTATGGAGCGAGATTAAGTCACGATACATGCGCAAATCATAGTTTGGGACCGCCCAGCACACTGACGTCTACTAATCAGCTGACATCACAAGCCAATAAAATTCAAACACTCATACAAGAGACATAGCTATTGGCTATCGATGGAAGTGGTCTCCAATCGAAATTCAAACGCTCATACAAGAGGGACAGCCATTGGCTATTGATGTAAGTAGGCTGACCGCTATCCTCTTTTTTGAGTACCGGCGTCCCTATAAAAGGTAGCCGCCGAGAGAAGAGGGTTAGAATTCTTTGAAAAAGCTGATGAGCTATCAGCGAAACATGTTAGGTTGTAGGCAAATAGTGTATTTTATATAGATTGGGTGGTTGGTTGGGCCTTACATATGCGTATACAAAATCGCATTTATGGTGCGTTCACACCTACAGGATCTGCAGCTGATTTTCTGCAACAGATTTCAGTTAAATAACTGAACACAGCATCAGATTTGATGCTGTGTTCAGTTATTTAACTGAAATCTGCTGCAGAAAATTAGCTGCAGATCCTGTAGGTGTGAACGCACCCTTAGAGAGCGTACTGGCTCCTATCCCGGATGGGACTAAACATATAGCTCCTTGGGAAATATTGGAGGAATATGCAGAGATCAGAAGTGGTTAGAGTGACGGATGTGTTTTGTGCTTATCATCCCTCACTAAGTGATAGTAAAAGTCGATAGAACAATAGTTCAGCAGTTTAGCACCAACGGCCGTGGTGCTACTATTGTTAACCACTCATCTACTGCACATATGGGTATTAGCCTGTCCAAGTAAGGTAACCAACACCCATTCTATTTTAAATAACTTAATCACTATTATAAGATTGAGCACATTATAGTTTTATGAGAGTACATTAAAAGTTAAGTTTTAGTCCGCAGGGAATTTATAGGCATAGGGGATTTCCCCAATACAGACCAGTGGGCGTGAAACAGCTGTAATCATCAGTGGAGGGTGTTTGGCGTCCTCCGCCTGCAGGAACCATGTTTTAAAGTACAA
The DNA here is from genome assembly GCF_027789765.1 of Dendropsophus ebraccatus. Taxonomy (NCBI): domain Eukaryota; kingdom Metazoa; phylum Chordata; class Amphibia; order Anura; family Hylidae; genus Dendropsophus; species Dendropsophus ebraccatus. Next base: position 26,932,026 of record NC_091459.1, read on the forward strand.
GCCTTGAATAAAGATACAACCTTTGCTACAGATCGGTGAGTGCACCCAGTATTCCTTCTTTCATGTTTATGGATAACAGCTTCTTTGTCCAAACTGAAGTAATGCACCACCTGTAGCGATCGCTATATACAGAGCATTCCTTTTGGCATATTGGGCCAATTCATGAGTTGCATAGTGCCGACCCCTATACCTACTATAGACTGTTACTATAGTTACTATACATGCTATTTATGCATATATTTATTTATGTGTAGAGAGTAGCATATAGCAGTTGCATTTAGGATCTGGTGCCTGAGGGGGAACTTTTTCATCGATTGCAAATGGGGGGGAGGGTTAAAGAAGCAGTCCGGGGGGGCCCTGCTGCACTCTTTCACCAGTGGTGATTGGTGTCCCACCGCACAGGTTTGCTCCAGGCCTGCTGCACCGCTCAAATCCCGTGCTCATTCACGTCACCGCTCTTTTGACCCCTATTCTGTCTCCAAGTCATGCTCACCAATGCATCTCTATGGGAGGTGACTTCCGGCCTTCAATCAACATGGGGACAGAGGAGGGGTCAGAAGAGCAGTAAATTGAACAGCTCCACGGGACTGGATTATGAAGCCATGCTGCGGGACACCGATCATCATCGGTGAGTATATGCGTCAGCGAGCAACCGGGGGGGGGGGGGGGGGGGGGGGGGTTCGTTGGGGTAAATAAAATTTTTTCCAGAGTGCTTCTTTACTGGGACTTGCAATACTAACATTATGCCTTTGCATAGATTTAAAAATTTTTTTTTTTAAAGGCGCAATCGTCATACAAGCGCAAAACATATACAGCGGTGATGCCAAATACATGGAGAACCTGCAAAGTACTGCATGTATATGCCACTACACATTTTATTTTTTGTATCCAAAGCACAAAACACTAACACAAACACTAAAGGCAGGAGGCGGTGGGAACATAATAATAAAGTGATACTTACATGTTCCTGTACCTGTTTAGCTGCACCGGCACCGCTAACTGTCACCCTCTGGATTCCTGTATCTCCTGTGTTCCTGTTTCCTTATTGTTCTTGTTTTTGATTGGCAGACTTGGCATGGACTTGGAGTCGGTTGTGTAGTCACCGGACCGGGAAATATGGTAGAGTGTGACCATGAGCAGTGGTGCTGTGGGGCATGGGGATGGGTAAGTATAACTTCATTAATATGTTCCCACCACCCCCTGCTCTCTCTGTTTTTTTTTTGTTTTTTTTTTACATTTGGCTGTAATTCTCTTTTAAATGGTCACAGTTTTTTCAACATGCAGTATACTGCATAAATCAATAGCAAATGTAAATGTAAGAAACTTTGTAATATATCTTATCAGAGAAACATGCTTCCTTCTCCTCTGATCAGCTCAATTCCATCTTGTTTTTACAAGATAGACCAGCAGTTCACTGAGGGATTACATTACATTACATGTTTGGCTTAGGGTCCTATTACACAGCCCAATCATAAAGTGTAAATGAGCGCTGATCTGCTAGATCAGTGCTTGTTTACTAAGCAATTACACTGGCTGACTATCAGGCAGCAAGAGCTGCATGGACATTGTTAGCGATGTCCGTGCAGCCCTTGCCTTTAGTGTAAAATAATAAGGTATTTACTTAATGTGTTTCCTGGTGTCCTCAAACCTTCCGTTGCCTCTGCAGCTGCAGCATTGCCTTCTGTTCCCTTCTGTTCTGGTCTCTGCACTGACAGGCCGCTCAGCCAACTACTGCATGCGGTCCTGTCTCGGCAAGTGATTGGCTGCGTAACATATCAGTGCAAAGACAGGACCAGAAGGGAACAGAAGGCAGAGCTGCAGCTGCAGAGACCGGGGAAGGCCAGTGGACACCACCGGAACATGGTAAGGTAAGTAAATACTTTCTTATTTTAGGCCATGTTAACACGGCATATTGTACCGGCCGTTCCATGACCCAGCCGAGTCATGGTCTCTGCAAAGATCATGACTGCAAAGATGAAATGATCTTGCTGGCCGTAGAGTTCTGATGCAGGCGCATCAGCGTGCGCCAGCTTCAGAACCCCCCATAGCACACTATGGAGCGAGCGGCCGGAGCCACACGATTCATAGTGTGCGCTGACATGGTTTCCTACAGCCGCTATTCACTGAATAGCGGCCACACAAAACTGACATGTCAGTTGTTTGCGGCGCCGCTTGGGATGCCGGCCAAAGTGTACACTATGGGGGGCATTTATTAAGTCCGGCGTTTTTTACGCCGGACTAAAAAAGGCCCCCGCAGCTCCGGTGCTACGGAGATTTATGTAGAGGCGGACTGCCTCTACATAAATCCCGTTCGCGCCGGTGCGCACCGCCGAAAACCTACGCCAGCTGAGGACTGGAGTAGGTTTTCGGCGTATATTTGGGCGGAACGGATGGTAAATCGCGCGGACTCTGAGTCCGCCCCCTCCGATCCGCCCACTACACGCCCCCTTTCCGCCCCCCCTGGCGTACTCGGCGAAAAGTGCCGATTTGCGAGTATAAAAAAATACGCAAATCGGCACTTTCCGCCGAAAAACATCCGTTCGCAGGATGATACATGTGGCCCTTTGTGTATACGCTCCAGCCGGGATCCCATAGAAGAACATGCAGCATGCAATCGGCAACAATGGCCGTACTTTCACGCTGTGTGAACATAGCCTAATACTACAAACATCAGCCTGATGATAATTAGGTCGGGAGCTCTCTTTTGTGGGTCCAGTTTATGGTGGACATCCTAGAGGCAACAAAAAAGTAGAAATGAAGCCTGCAAAGCAGAAACCTAGTAAAAATACCATATACATGTTATATGTCAGCCAAAAATAGTGTTACTCGTGTATACACCTGACAGCTTATCCTGAAAAGTTATCCGTAGTGACAAGTACATGTTAAAGACAATTATTTTTATGCTAATATATCAGAAACAGGTCAGCTCACCCCAGATTTTTTTCCCTAAACACACAATCCAGTTCCCAGTGCAGAGCACCTAGAACAACTTGCCGTGTTTCTATCAGTTTTTTTTTTGTTTGCTTGTTTGTTTTTATATGCCTCAATTAAATTTTTCCATTTTTCTGGACCTGTGGACCCTCAATTTTATCCGATTAGTTTTTTTGTGAATAAATATAATTTGTCTTTGGGAAAATGATGCAGTGTTCTGATTTACAAGTCTTTCTCCTGCTGCGAGTAAATGGAAAAATTGTTTATATTAAGCAGCTAATTTATTATATCAGCGCTAATAGAGCTGCAAGACGTATAAGATGATTGAACACTAATACACTGCAGCAAGCAACGCACCTGCGTGAGGAGCTGATTGTCAGTAAAGGTTGTCAGCCTCCGATGTAAACAAGAATGTTGACGGCAAAAAGAATTGTCAAGAATTGATACAGGAACTTTTCATTATTCAGTAAAAAAAAAAAAATTCTTATGTAAAACCAGAATAAAATTGTCAAGACTATTGTCATAAACTAACTAATGAGCACTAACAGAATGTACAAGCAGGTCTGTGAGGAATAAAAATGTTAGTATACAACAAATTGCTCATATTCAGATTCCCCCGTACGAGTTTTATAAAAGAAGCGACATAGGGAATGATATCCTACAATAGAACATTGTGCTCTCTTATGGTAATGACTGTCTGGTGTCTTACATTACTTACAGAAGATATATGCAAAGCCATAAAGGAACAATGATTTTCAGTTTTATAATGTGAATCATCTATTGAAAAATCTGTAAAAAAAAAAAAAAAAAAAAGATATGAATGTAAATGTCCTAATATTAACAGCAGGCTTCAAGAGGCTCTTACGCTGTGTACAGAACATCTTGATCAGTAGGATCACTAGGAAACCAATTCGCAAGGATTCACTGAAGCGTAACCTGCTAAACCAACTATTGAATGACTGATAAAAATTGGAAGTTGTTTCTAGGGATGTAAATTAGTTTCTAAATAAGCGACATATTGGGGGAATAAATTGAATTTTCTCTAAACGGGAAGAAATAATGCGTGACTGTGGAAGTAATAATACAAGGAGAGAATAGGTCTGTCTCCGCAGTGATGTTATATTCCAAGAATGCAGGGTTATGGGTCAAAGAGAAAGGGTTACAGGCCGAAGAAAGAGTTACGGCACGCCCTAAAGTATAGATGCTTCTGGTGAATCAATACTTTATATACCGTATATAGCGATATATAGATAGACACACGGACAGATAGATACATCCACTGGTGAATTAGATAGATAGATAGATAGATACTTTTTAAAATGAGTTGTCCTGTTTTGATCAGGTTATACTTACCTACCTTGGTCCACCACAACTGCTGTGCCAATGATCCTAACCCTTCTTTGGTCACCACTTCTTCCTTCCTCTGAAGTGTCAAACCCACAGGAACTGCTCCAGTCAATCAGTCAATGTGGCAATGTCCCACCTTAGTCAGTGACTGGCTGAGCAGTTGCTGTGAGGTCGACATGTCATGAGTACTAGGAAGAAGTGGTGAACAATGGGAGGCCAGAAAAGCTGGTGTAGCAGTTGATAGAGACTCCATTTTTTACACCAGCCCCATCCTTGCAGTGTTTCCCCCCCCCCCCTCTCGGATAACCCCTTTAACACTGTATGGTATATATTGGGAATTTACATATGGCATATTCATAAGCAGAATCCCGATGTTCGGATCGGATCCTGAACATGAACATTAAAAAAAATGATGATGATCGGTTCGTGTTCGCCAAAGATTCGCAAACAAATATTGAACATACAGTAGAAGCATACATTTCGGTCTACGCCCATGCGTACATATTATCAGGTGCAAAGCGTAAATTACGCAATTGCGTACGCACTAGCATTCATTTGCGTACAGATTGCGTACCTTTCGGTCTAGAGTTATGTAAATGCGTGCAGATTAACCATTCCGATCATCTAAGAAATTGTTTGTGATCGGCAAACACGAGCAATTAGCGTCATGTTTGTACGAGCATAGGAACATTTACGAACATATTCGCTCATCGCTTAACCTAACCCCAGAAGGAATAGAGTCTTAAAAACACAAAGCACAAGGATGGGCCATTTTAAATATATTTCTAGACAAGTTAAGGCCAGCAGGGCAGGGAATAGCTGGCAAGAGCAGGCCTCCTTGATTTTTCATCGTGGTCCCTGCCATCGCCGTTTCTAGAGGCGGGTGGGCCGGGCGACTGCACGGGGCGCCGACAGCTTGGGGGCGCTGGTGGCACCCCCAGGACCTCACTTAGCGGCGCGCACCCCCGGCTGTCAGCCCGCCCCCCCCATCACCCACCTGACCTCCCCATTACCTGCCCCAACCACTGGACCACCTGCGGGACCACAGCTCCACCCCCCTGAATGACACTCGGCGAGCCGAGCGCTCATCACCCGGCTGGCTGCTGCCGCCCCCCTCACACATCGTCTCCCTCCAGCAGGCACATTGACGTCATATCACTGTGCCTGCTGGAGGGAGAGAATTTGTGCAGGGGCGGTGGCGGTCTCCTTGCTCCTCACAGGCTGGAGGAGAAGAACAGACAGGGACCCGCTCTATCTATTGAGGTATAATGAGGTCTATGAGGTATAATGAGGTCTATTGAGTATAATGTTGTTTTTGTGTATGTGTGTCTGTGGTGGTGGTGGGGGGTTGCAGAGCACAGGGAGAGGTTATTACTATAGGGGGCAGAGCACAGGGGGGGGGGGTTATTAAAATGAGGAAAGCATGGGGGGATTTTTACTATGGGGCAGAGCACAGGGGGGGTTATTAATATGAGGACAGCATGGGGAGGGGATTTTTACTATGGGGCAGAGCACAGGGGAGATTATAATATGAGAACAGCATGGGGGGGATTTTTACTATGGGGCAGAGCACAGGGGAGGGTATTATTAATATGAGGACAGCATGGGGGGGGGGGTTATTACTATGGGGACAGCACTGGGGGATTATTACAATGGGGCAGAGTACAGGAGGATTTTAGCAAGATTCGCCCTGTAGTTTAAATTACCTAAAAACAGCCCTGGTCCCTGCTCATCTTAAGGCTATGTTCACACTGCGTATATGTCCGGCCGCATATTTTCGCGGCCGGACATATACGTGGTAAACTCCGGCCGGGGATTTACGCTACTTGCGGCGGGCTACGTACGGACCGCGAACTTACGCCCGTAGTCTACTTACGCTTCCCGAGCGCCCTACGTAGCGATCTGACAGCGGTCTTTTACTTGGAAATCTTCGCCTAGCCCCCGGACACCCCACAGAACCTTTTGGATCAGCACAAAAAGCTTGCAAAATGAAGAAATCACCACTACGTACGGGACCGCATGTTACGCTACGGGCGTAAGTTACGGCATTTTCGTCCTCAAACAATGGTCTGGTTTATTTTTTACGGCGCCGCGTACGATCCGGGCGTAAGTTCTTACGTAGTGTGAACTGTGCAGCTGTAGATCGTATACTTTCCATTGTACGCAAACCACGTAAATCTCCGGCCGCTTATGCACGGAACGCGCTACGTCCGGAGACTTACGTAGTGTGAACATAGCCTTAAACTATTTCTGTGCTGCAGGTTGTAATGAGGGAGCCTATCCCTAGCTAGCGTGTTTCATCCTAGCAGATTTGACATGAAAGTGCAGTGCTATTTACATTGCTCTATTTCACCTTTGCATGTTAAAATTTTATTATTTTTATTCATTTATTCATTCACATGTACTGCATCGCAGCACATTTCATGCTGCAAGTTTCACAGTGAAATCTGCTGCAAATCTACCATTCAGAAAGCCAATGTATCAGGAAGGATATGTGCTAATATTCAGACTGGATATTCAGATGGATTGGTGCCACTGCTCTGATTCCAGTGGTGCCATCCATTCTGACATCCGCCTCCCCGTTCTTCTGCAGAGCTGGTTATTTACATATACTGGATATCTGTAGAACAGGGTGGCAACTATTACATTTTAGTAGGGTAACCTAGATGGGAGTATTTTGCCCTTCCTTTTCAATATATGTATTAATGAGCTTCTAAATGGTGTAGACTGTGTAAGCAAGTCTGCTCACTCGCTTTGCTGTCAAGGATAAAGAAACAGTGTTCTGATTCAATGGTTTTTATTAAGGTTTTTTGAATAAAGAAAACAGTAGTAAACAATCAGTATACAAGAAAACGGTATACACATGAGATCTAGACACTGCAACTACTATGGCTTTGATTCCCAGACTACTGCTTCCTTGCAGTGTTAAAAATTGTCCAAAAACCCCACTCCTCCTACACTGTTCCCACTGTTTCCTCAGATATATACTACCACTCATAGCCACCACACTATTCTCTATTCCCTGCTTCTTACAGACACCTTATGCTGCCCCAACCACCTCATCTTTCTACCCTGTTTTGTTCCTTTAATTTAAAAGGGGGAACTATCAGCCGGTTAGACGAATCTAAACTGCTGATAGCCCACTATAGCGCCCGGGGCGCTTAGAAGGAAGGTGTGTGTGTCCTACCTTCCTCCTCAGCGCCAGTCCCGCGCTGTTAGTAATCTTCGGCCGGGAGTGCTGTTAGGAGCACTAACCTGCCCCCACACCGTCATCTGGCCGACCTGCTTTATTAATCATTAATGGCGCGGGTGGGTGGGCGGTCGGTATGGAGTGGGGCAGTGCTCCTTACAGTGCTCCTGGCCAAAGATTACGTCGACTAACAGCATGGGACTGGCGCTGAGGAGGAAGGTAAGACACACATCTTCCTCCTCAGCATCCCAGGTACTTTGTCTAATCTGCTGATAGTTCCCCTTTTACACCATTAAAATTGTGGCACCTTCTAAAACCATATGGCCACTGGCCACCACAAGTGGGCACAGCTCAGTCTGCATGCAGTCATTGCACTTACAAATTACAGCTATTAAATTAATATAGAAATTGTGGTGATGAAAGACCCCTGTCTGCTGTCAAGGAGGCTCCTATGGCTCATCCCCACTGTGGATTTCATATCTCAGATGGGCTACAAGACCGCCGCTGACCACATGACACATTTACTTTTATTATTATTATTTTTTTTTGTGTGTTGGAAGGACAAAACCACGCCGCCTTCTTACAGCAAAGCATTATATGTTTTTTTTTGTTTACCTTTCATTGCAGCGACTTTATATGTGGTTATTACAATGCGGTTATAACTGGTTAGGCTAGGTTCACACTGCGTTTTCAGCATCCGTTTAACGGATCCGTTTTTTTTAACGTCCAGAAAAATAGGGTCAGCAACATTTTTTGGTCCGTTTTGGTCCGCCAAAAAAAACGGATCCGTTTTTTTTAATAATGGAAGTCAATGGAAAAACGGATGCACACAAATGAATCCGTTTTTTGCAATTCGTTTTTCATGCGTTTTTTGCAAAAAACGAATGCGTTAAACGGATGCTGAAAACGCAGTGTGAACCTAGCCTTACAGACATTTAAACCGGATCATAGGGGGAGATTTATCAAACGGTATAACATATACACTGGTGTAAACTGCCCATAGCAACCTATTACAGCTCAGTGTAAACAGCTGGTAAAATTAAAGCTGGGCTGTGATTGGTTGCTGTGGGCAGGCACACTAGTGTATACTTTACACCCTTTGATAAATCTGGGTCATAATCTATTTAGTAGTAAATCTGTGTTTGTTGCCCATAGCAACCAATCAGAGCTCATCTCTAGTTGGTTGCTATGGAAGAAAAAACACAGATTTACTACAGTAGACGGTTATTAATGATCTCCCCAGCAGTGAGATGTCTCCCATATTACATAATACACTGTCAGTCACCAAGTTGTATACAGCAAGAAACACTCTATCATAATTGACCAAAGCAACCAATCACATCATTGCTTTAATTAAACCTATAAGCACTAATCTGATTGGCTGCCACAGTCAAAGACCCTAGCAACCAATCAGATCATTGCTTCAATTGTCAAACCTACAAGCACTAATCTGATTGGCTGCCACAGTAGTTGGACAAACAAAGTGATGTCACCATGCCGCCTCTGGTTGTCATCACAACATCTCAATGAACAAAGAATCAGGGATCAGATACACAGACCTCATACACAGCTTGCTGCCACCAGAGAACCTACATCACAAGATAGTCAGCACAGGAGCATCCTCCATCTTCTGCAACAAAGACAACTCCACTTGGGACATGATTGGAACAACGTCCTACATGTGTATGCTGGGGCGCCACAGGATGAAGACTGTTGAACTACAGCACAGGTAAGTCTTGCTAGGGTCTATCTATCTTAAGGCTATGTTCACACTGCGTATGAGTCCGTCCGTAGTGCGAACCGCGAATATACGCATGTAGTTGTGAGGTTGATGCGTTCGCTTGAAAGTATACAATATACGGCCGCACAATGCACACTATGTATGAGCTTACGGCCGGATCGTATGCGGCGCCGTGAAATATGAACAAGACCATTGTTTGAGGACGGAAATGTTCCAACTCACGGCCGTGGATTTCCATGCGGTCCCGTACGAAGTACTTATTCCAGCCAAATTGAACTTGATTTTTCGATCCAAAAGGTTCTGTGAGTTTTATTGGGCTGGGCGAAGATTTCCAAGTAAATGACCTGTTTCAGATCACTACGAAACAAGCTAGGGAAGCATAACTGTTCTACGGGCGTATGTTCGCGGTGCGTACGCATCCGGCCACATGTCGATTTTTCCCACGCCCGTAGTTTCAGCCGCACATGTACGGCGGCGTACGAAATACGTCCGGACTCATACGCAGTGTGAACATAGCCTCAAGGTACATTTATACGTACCGTATACGCAGTGGATTTTATGCTGCGAATTCGAAGTGAAATCTCCTTTGGATACCTGCCCATTTACTTCAATGGGATGACATATTAGCAGCAGGATTATCATCCCGCTCAAGTTTGTCAGAGTCAGAGCCCTTAACCCCTGCGGCCTAAGATGTGGGAGTCCACACATCTAAAAGTGACGGCACAACTTACTCTACCTGACTGTCTCTCCTATCTAGTGTTAGGGAAAGTCCTCCGCTTGGTACTGAGGACGCTCAATCCAAGCGGCTCCCTAGAGTGAGGCAGGGTGTAATAGTTTACCTTGACATACACCCACCCTCATTGTGTGCTACACATATGATCGCCATTCATTTGTATATTTGTATATTGGTTTTCACTGTATATATGGAACACGACCGTTCACCAAATAAATATCTTTTCTACACTGCAGTTTTCAGTGTTAAGTCTACCACTTATTCTACTTCTATACAATTTGTGTGTACAGGTATTATACCAGGTATGGTTATGGACACATCCACCGTTATTCTTCCATCCATGTTACATACCAATTGATAAGTTACTGAGATAAACAGACTTTAAGTGATAATGTTTGCTGGAAATAATATTATAAAATGAAAGCTGGGCTCTGATTGGTTGCTACAAGAACTGTTAAGCAGCTTTGATACATTTCCAAAGGGTGCCTTCACACACCGGATCCGCAGCGGATTTCGTGCTGTGAATTCGCAGCGAAATCCACTGCAGATCCAGTGCCTGTTCATCCCAATGAGAATACATACTCGCAGTGGGATGTCAATGTGTATGTAAGTTAAACCCTCTCCAGCCAGAGCATAAATTATCTGCTCAGCACTTCAGCTTACTTTGGCGGTTCCCAGCGTCTGCTCGTACTGATCAGCCAATTAGTGCAGTGCCCCGCCACAGCCACAGATTGGCTGAGCGGGACGTCCAGCCGAGAACCCACGAAGCAAGCTGGAGCGGGAAGCAGGTAATTAGGTAACTCATGCTCCAGCCGGCGGGGTGTGTGTGTGTTTAAGTTACATACACACAGCGGGATTGACAATTGTGTGTGTGTATTCTTATTGGGATGAACGAGCACTGGATCCGCAGCGGATTTCGCTTTAAATTGGCAGCGCGAAATCCGCTGTGGATCCAATGTGTGCGAAGGGACCTTAAGGGTATAAACCCACACACCATATATGCAGCGTATTTACTACTGCGATACGCAGCAAATACGCAGCAAATACGCAGCAGATTAGCTCTAAATAGCTGAACACAGCATCAAATCTTCACCATCACATCTGCTGCGTATTTGCTGCGTGGGGGTTTGTGGGTTTATACCATCAATGTTTTTTCTCTCTTTTAAAGATACCGAACACTGGATAGAGAATGATCCTGGTGCAAAGGCTACAGGTGACGTCTATCTAACATTACTAGAGGGGGGATTTGTGAAATTCTGCTTTAAGCACTGGTTGCCTTATGTATGCATCAATGTTACTTATTAGAGGATAGATTATATATTTTCTGTGGTCATGTGCTGGGGCAGCCATAGTATTATTTTTTTTTACAAAATTTGTTGTGCAAGATATAAAAAGCATCCTGATCAGCACATCATTTGGAAAAAGAATACCACAACTAAACCTGGCACACAATCTATGATTCCTATTTGTAAAACACTATATTGGTGGGAATAAAAATCTAGTTAAAGTTATTTACTAAGAGCAATATGCAAGCTAGAGATAAAGAGTGTTCTAGTACCCATTATTGCAAAAGATGACCTTGGCCTCCTTGGACAAGAAGCCAGCGAAAGATAAAGACTGTTGTCATATGCATCATTTCTCACTACAGGCTCTCTTCCAAATAATGCTGTGTGATAGTTCTGGTTAGATGTGTATCATGTGCTAGAAGTAGCTGTGGATTCCGTTCTGCACGTAGATGCAGAAGCCGTAAAGAACAAAGAAGACATAGGAGAGATGACTACCCTCCTTTGGCAAAAGCCAGCAAAAGATGATGACTCTTACCATATTGATAATCAGGCCCGGATTGGTAATCTGGCAAAGCGGGCACATGCCCGCTGGGCTGCCAGTATTACCAATCCGGGGGCCGCTGGTCCTGGCCCCCATGTGCGCCGGCCCTCAGCAGTGGCTGCAAGAATAGCGCAGCCGGCCGCTGCGCTATTCATTCAGCCTCTGCAGAGAGCCGGCGCCCTGGCCCTTTAACTGTGAGCGTTCAAGATGAACGCTCACAGCTTGCAGCGGCCGCACTCTGCCTCTGACTGACAGAGCCAGGGAGCCATTGGCCCCCGGCCCTGCCAGTCACTCCTGTGGCCGGCCAGTCTTCCTAGCTGGAAGGTGTCAGGGCCGGCCCGGGGCTGCAGACGTGCCGCGCGCAGGCACGTCTGCAGGCACCTCTAACAGGACCCCAGCGGCTGACGTCACTTCCCTGACGCGCCGCTGAGGACCTGTGAGAAGAGACGCCGCCGACGCGCTGCAGCAGGGAGAAGAGGCTGCAGACTAAAGATCCGGGACCGGAAGGAAGAAGCTGTCGGGAGCGAGGTGACAGGTGAGAATGTGTGGTTTTTTTTTTTAACCCCTTAACATGTGGCCATGGTGGGGGGGGGGGTATTCTATATTGGGGGGGAGGCACAGGGGGGGGCTATTCAATATTGGGGGGGATGCACAGGGGGGGCTATTCTATATTGGGGGGAGGCACAGGGGGAGGCTATTCTATATTGGGGGGAGGCACAGGGGGGGGCTATTCTATATTGGGGGGAGGCACAGGGGGAGGCTATTCTATATTGGGGGGAGGCACAGGGGGAGGCTATTCTATATTGGGGGGAGGCACAGGGGGAGGCTATTCTATATTGGGGGGATGCACAGGGGGGCTATTCTATATTGGGGGGATGCACAGGGTGGGCTTTTCTATATTGGGGGAGAGGCACAGGGGGGCTATTCTATATTGGGGGGGATGCACGGGGGGGGCTATTCTATATTGGGGGGAGGCACAGGGGGGACTATTCTATATTGGGGGGAGGCACAGGGGGAGGCTATTCTATATGGGAGGATGCACAGGGGAGGCTATTCTATATTGGGGGGATGCACGGGGGGGGCTATTCTATATGGGAGGATGCACAGGGGAGGCTATTCTATATTGGGGGGATGCAGGGGGGGGCTATTCTATATTGGGGAATGCACGGGGGGGCTATTCTATATTGGGGGGATGTGGGGGAGGATATTCTATATTGGGGGGATGCGGGGGAGGATATTCTATATTGGGGGGATGCACAGGGGAGGCTATTCTATATTGGGGGATGCACAGGGGGGCTACTCTATATTGGGGGATGCACAGGGGGGCTACTCTATATTGGGGGATGCACAGGGTGGCTACTCTATATTGGGGGATGCACGGGGGGGGCTATTCTATATGGGGGATGCACGGGGGGGCTATTCTATATGGGGGGATGCTCAGGGGGCTATTCTATATGGGGGGATGTTCAGGGGGGCTAATCTATATTGGGGGATGCACGGGGGGCTATTCTATATGGGGGATACACGGGGGGGGCTATTCTATATGGGGGGATGCAGGGGGGGCTATTCTATATGGGAGGATGCACAGGGGGGCTATTCTATATGGGGGGATGCTCAGAGGGCTATTCTATATGGGGGGATGTTCAGGGGGGCTAATCTATATTGGGGGATGCAGGGGGGCTATTCTATATTGGGGGATACACGGGGGGGCTATTCTATATGGGGGGATGTACAGCAGGGGGGCTATTCTATATGGAGAGATGTGCAGCAGGGGAGGGGAGGCTATTATATATGGAGGGATGTATAGATGAGGATGTATAGAGGAAGATGTTGCTGGAGCATGAAGCCTAAAATGTCTGTCTGGCAGATCCCGTGGAGAGGAGTCATGGCCAGAGAAGCCTTCATGATGGCCGGAGCCAGATGGAGAAGAAAAGGAAAAGTGGACGTCTCTTCATGCAGAGAAGACGCCTACTGTGAGTGACAGGATGTAACTGCACTATAATCACCTATAAGGTCTGCAGAACCTTTATACAGCTGGGATCTACATCTGTATCAGGGTGTCAAATTCAGGCCCTCCAGGTGTTGCAAAACTACAATTCCCATCATGCTTTAGCTGTCCAGTCATGATGGGATCTGTAGTTTTGTAACAGCTGGAGGGCCGGAGTGTGACACCTGTGTTCTCTGGTCACTGCTTTGGGAGAATATTGGTCTTTATATAGCGGCTGTTATTTGGTGGATAGTGGTATCCAGTCCCCGTATGCTGAGGAGGTAGTGGGCATGGTGTGATGGTATAGTGGTATTATCCAGTCACCGTATGCTGAGAGTAGTGGACATGGTGTGATGGTATAGTGGTATTATCCAGTCACCGTATGCTGAGAGTAGTGGACATGGTGTGATGGTATAGTGGTATTATCCAGTCACCGTATGCTGAGAGTAGTGGACATGGTGTGATGGTATAGTGGTATTATCCAGTCACCGTATGCTGAGAGTAGTGGGCATGGTGTGATGGTATAGTGGTATTATCCAGTCAACGTATGCTGAGAGTAGTGGGCATGGTGTGATGGTATTACTCGTCCTGTGTATTCTGGTATTATTGGTAATATTAGTGTTTTATATAGTGGATTGTATTCAGTCACAGTGTAGTGGTATTAGTCACTATGTGGTGATAATGGCCGTGCTCATGGTGTGGTGATATTATTTGTTCCTTATATACTGGTAGTATAGGAAATATTGGTGGGTTTGCTTAGTGACAGTATGGCAGTAACGTGTACAGTATGGTGATAATATTTGCTTACTGGTGTTATTAACTATGAGAGTATCATGCACAGAAAGTTCTAGATAGATAGATAGAGAGATAGATAGATAGATAGATAGATAGATGGGCGATAGATAGATAGATAGATAGATAGATAGATAGATAGATAGATAGATAGGAGATAGATAGGAGATAGATAGATAGGAGATAGGGAGGGAGATGGATAGATAGGGAGGGAGATAGATAGATAGATAGATAGATAGATAGATAGGAAATAGGAGATAGATAGATAGATAGATAGATAGGAAATAGGAGATAGATACGATAGATAGATAAGATAGATAGATAGGAGATAGATAGATAGATAGATAGATAGATATCCAGTAGGAAATATCTATCTACCAGCTTATTATGTAGCTTTGATTACACATGAGATCACAACCAGCAGACACATTTTAATAATTAAAACCTTACTACTTATACCGCCATTATATGGAGACATAGTCAGGATAAAAGGATTAAAAAAAATATAGTAACTTTTGTCCAAAAACAGCACCACCCCTGTCTTCGGGTTATGTGAGGTATTACAACTTGGCTCCATTCACTTCAATGGAACTGAGCTGCAATACCTCACTCAAACTGAAGAAGAGTGTGGCGCTGTTTCTGGAAGAAAGTGGCCATGTTTTTCTCCTTTAAAGGGAATCTGTGAGGTCCATACCAGGTCTAGGGCTGTAGATCTCAGCAGACAGGTGTGAGGGAGATATCACTGACAGGACCTTTAATCCAGTGTAAACTTTTATAATTGTCCTTTTCATTACCAACTAAAGTTTCACAACAGCAGCCGCAGCAGCAGCACCCTATACGTCCATCAGTCAGGGCAGGAAGGGGCGGAGGCAGAAGGTGCTGCTGTTGCTCCACATCTGTGACACTTCAGCTGGTAATGGAAAGAATGATTATAAAGGTTTACACTGGACTAAAGGTCAGGTCCCTGACCTGTACGCTGGGATCTACAGCTGTGTACCTGGTATAGACCCCACAGATTCCCTTTAAGGGCACGTTCATACCTAATCCAATGCAGATTTGATGCTTCTGATTTAATCAGTTGAAATGAATGCATAAATATGCCGCATCAAATCCACAGCAGATTATGTTATAGCATTATTTTTAGGTGCTGATGGTGGGTTTCACATGTTTAAAGGGAACTAATAAGCCCGTTTGAGCTGATATGACTTTTATTCCCCGGCTCGTGACTAGATACAAGCGGGGAAGTAGTCATGGTGGTCGGCTCCCCGCTCGTATCTAGTCACTGCGCTCTGCCTGTCAGCGCGCTCAGAGGGGATGATTGACAGGCAGAGAGGTCCCTTACTGGCCTCTCTGCCTGTCAATCATCCCGCCGAGCGCGCTGACAGGCAGAGCGCAGTGACTAGATACAAGCGGGGAGCCGACCACCATGACTACTTCCCCGCTTGTATCTAGTCACAAGCCGGGGAATAAAAGTCATTTTCTCCGTTATAAAGCACCTGCTGCGGCCGTGGTCGGTACTTGTCGCGGCCGCTCCAGGTGCTTTATACAATGCTCCAGGGAACTGATCGGTTGATTGTTTCCCTTTAAGGGAGTAGTGGGGGACATGGCTAAATGAAGCAGAATTGATATACCATGATATGGTATGTGGGCTGCTGGGGTTTGATTGCCAGGGCTGATTTTAAGTCCCAGTCCGGCCCTGTTGATAATCTATCACCACAGGCTAGCTTCCAAATATTGCACATGTGAATGATGTATGCTGTATGATAGTTCTGGTTATGTCTGTAATCATGTGCTAGAAGTAGCTGTGGATTCTGTTCTGCAAGAAGACGCAGAAGCCGGAAAGAAAACGGAAGAACAAAGAAGACCTGGGACAGATGACTACCCTCCTAAGAGAAGAAGCCAGCGAAGGATAAAGACTGTTGTCATATTTATAATTTCTCACCACAGGCTATCTTTCAAATATTGCACATGTGAATGGTGTATGCAGCATAATAGTTGTGGTTATATCTGTAATCATGTGCTAGAAGTAGCTGTGGATTCTGTTCTGCAAGAAGATGCAGAGGCTGGAAAAAAACTAAAGAGCAATGAAGACCCGGGACAGAGGGCTACCCACCTTGGGCAAGAAGCCAGTGAAAGATGAACACTGTTGTCATTTCCATAATTTCTCACCACAAGCTAGCTTCCAAATATTGCACATGTGAATGATGCATGCTGTATAATAGTTGTGGTTATGTCTGTAATCATGTGCTAGAAGTAGCTATGGGTTCCGTTCAGTAAGAAGATGCAAATGTCGGAAAGAAAACTGAAGACCAAAGGAGACCTGGGAGAAGTGACTACCCTCCTTTGGCAAGAAGTCAGCAAAAGATGACTCTTACCACATTGATCTTTTTTCAGCATAGACTATCTTTCAAATATTGCACATGTGAATGATGCATGCTGTATAATAGTTGTGGTTATGTCTGTAATCATGTGCTAAAAGTAGCTGTGGATTCCGTTCAGCTAAAAGATTCAAATGTCGGAAAGAGAACTGAAGAACAAAGAAGACCTGGGAGAGATGACTACCCATTTTGGGCAAGAATCCAGCTAAAGATTATGACTCTTACCAATTGATCATTTCTCACCATAGACTATCTTCCAAATATTGCACATGTGAATGATGTATGCTGTATGATAGTTGTGGTTATGTCTGTGATCATGTGCTAGAAGTAGCTGTGTGCAAGAAGATGCAGAAGCTGTAAAAAAAAACCCTGAAGAACAAAGAACACCAGGGACAGATGACTAGCCTATTTGGGCAAGAAGCCAGTGAAAGATTAAGAATGTTGTCATATCCATAATTTTTCACCACAGGCTAGCTTCTAAATATTGCGCATGTGAATCATGTGTGCTGTATGATAGTTGTTGCCTATGTCTGTAAGCATGTGCTAGAAGTAGCTGTGGATTCCGTTCTTCACGAAGGTAAAGAAGTCGGAAAGAAAACTGAAGAACAAAGAAGACCTGGGACAGAGGGCTACCCACCTTGGGCAAGAAGCCAGTGAAAGATGAACACTGTTGTCATTTCCATCATTTCTCACCACAGGCTAGCTTCCAAATATTGCACATGTGAATGATGCATGCTGTATAATAGTTGTGGTTATGTCTGTAATCATGTGCTAAAAGTAGCTGTGGATTCCGTTCAGCTAAAAGATTCAAATGTCGGAAAGAGAACTGAAGAACAAAGAAGACCTGGGAGAGATGACTACCCATTTTGGGCAAGAATCCAGCTAAAGATTATGACTCTTACCAATTGATCATTTCTCACCATAGACTATCTTCCAAATATTGCACATGTGAATGATGTATGCTGTATGATAGTTGTGGTTATGTCTGTGATCATGTGCTAGAAGTAGCTGTGTGCAAGAAGATGCAGAAGCTGTAAAAAAAAACCCCTGAAGAACAAAGAACACCAGGGACAGATGACTAGCCTATTTGGGCAAGAAGCCAGTGAAAGATTAAGAATGTTGTCATGTCCATAATTTTTCACCACAGGCTAGCTTCTAAATATTGCACATGTGAATGATGTATGCTGTATGATAGTTGTGGTTATGTCTGTAATCATGTGCTAGAAGTAGCTGTGGATTCCGTTCTGCAAGAAGATGCAGAGGCTGGAAAAAAACTAAAGAGCAATGAAGACCCGGGACAGAGGGCTACCCACCTTGGGCAAGAAGCCAGTGAGAAATGAACACTGTTGTCATTTCCATCATTTCTCACCAGCTAGCTTCCAAATATTGCACATGTGAATGATGTATGCTGTCTAATAGTTGTGGTTATGTCTGTGATCATGTGCTAGAAGAAGCTGTGGGTTCTGTTCTTTAAGGAGATTCAGAAGCCAGAAAGAAAACTGAAGAACAAAGGAGACCTGGGAGAAGTGACTACCCTCCTTTGGCAAGGAGTTAGCAAAAGATGACTTTTACCACATTGATCATTTCTCAGCATAGACTATCTTTCAAATATTGCACATGTGAATGATGTATGCTGTATGATAGTTGTGGTTATGTCTGTGATCATGTGCTAGAAGTAGCTGTGTGCAAGAAGATGCAGAAGCTTTAAAAAAAACCCTGAAGAACAAAGAACACCAGGGACAGATGACTAGCCTCTTTGGGGAAGAAGCCAGCGAAAGATTAAGAATGTTGCCATGTCCATAATTTTTCACCACAGGCTAGCTTCCAAATATTGCACATGTGAATGTTGTATGCTGTATGATAGTTGTTGCCTATGTCTGTAACCATGTGCTAGAAGTAGCTGTGGATTCCGTTCTTCAAGAAGGTAAAGAAGTCGGAAAGAAAACTGAAGAACAAAGAAGACCCGGGACAGAGGGCTACCCACCTTGGGCAAGAAGCCAGTGAAAGATGAACACTGTTGTCATTTCCATCATTTCTCACCACAGGCTAGCTTCCAAATATTGCACATGTGAATGATGTATGCTTTATAATAGTTGTGGTTATGTCTGTAATCGTGTGCTAGAAGTAGCTGTGGGTTCCGTTATACAAGAAGGTACAGAAGTCGGAAAGAAAACTGAAGAACAAAGAAGACCTGGGACAGAGGATTATCCTCATTGGGCAAGAAGCCAGCAAATGATGATCACTGTTGTCATTTCCATGATTAGCACAGGCCATCTTCCGCATATTGCGCATGTGAATGATGTATGCTATATAATAGTTGTGGTTATGTCTGTAATCATGTAGTAGAAGAAGCTGTGGGTCCCGTTCAGGAAGAAGATGCAGAAGGTGGAAAGAAAACTGAAGAACAAAGAAGACCTGGGAGAGATGACTACCCACCTTGGGCAAGAAGCCAGCGACAGATGGCCATATTGATCATCTCTTGACACATGCTATCTTCCAAATATTGCACATGTGAATGTTGTATGCAGCACGATAGTTGTGGGTATGTTTGTAACCATGTGCTAGAAGTAGCTGTGGATTCCGTTCTGCAAGAAGATGCAGAAGCTAGAAAGAACAAAGACGACCTGGGAGAAATGACTACCCTCCTTGGGCAAGCAGTGAAACATGATGACTCTTACAATTCTGATTATTTCTCACCACAGGCTATCTTCCAAATATTGCATATGTGAATGATGTATGCTGTATGATAGTTGTGGTTATGTCTGTGATCATGTGCTAGAAGTAGCTGGGGATTCTGTTCTGCAAGAAGATGCAGAAGCCGGAAAGAAATCTGAAGAACAAAGAAGACCTGGGACAGATGTCTACAAGAAGCCAGCTAAAGATAAAGATTGTCACCATCAGCCGTGAATGCGGTCATGTTGTAGGGGTAGCTATGGTATTCTTTTGAGTCAAATGATGAATTGGAGGGATAAAATTTGTAACACAATACACAACATCCCGGGAAAGTGAATGTCCTCTATGGGCGAAATGTAAGCTACAGGTGAAGGCTGATATTGTGCCTATCTTTTCCAACCTATGGCTGCCTTTTGTACATATGAAGGAATGTAGGGTGTTCTATATGGGTAACGTAAGAGATGATGTTATATATAAGACAATACATGTGGCAGTGTAGATTTGGCTGTTTTGTGTGACATTTGTAGTGTGTGCTATTGAAAGATCTAACTATCTTTCAATGTTACTCTTTCATGGCGAGCTAAAGCGAGAAACAGCGATCTGGAGGGCACACACGACTCCTGGAAACTTCTGTGGCGTTCCTAAGATTCTGGCCCTGTATAAAAACTTAATGCAAGAACAACTGGAGACAATCTGAGGTTAGTTTGGGAGAGGGCGAAAGCAAAATGAGAAAATTTTACTTTACTAAAAAATTTGTAGATGCTTGGGACAACCTCCAAGCAGATGTGGTTGGACTGAGTGATCTTTTTTGCTAACAATCTTCTATGTTCTTTACAGTAAACTTTAACCGGAGTATCTGGAGCTTGGATTACCACACAGCTATGACCGTCCAGTCAGAAGTGGTTGTTTGGCCAAGTGTGATGGAAGAAAATCCGAAGCTCTTGAGATGCAACCCTACCATCTAGAAAGATGACAGATTATTGCAAATTAAAATGTTAAGTGCCTTATTTTGGTAATTTATTTTATTGAATCTGAGAGATCATGAACATGGCAGACTTTTTGGGGATGTTTTCTAAATTTTCCATTCCACTATCTATATTATAAAGCAGGGGTACACAACAACCCCCTGTGCACTCTCCCCCTCCTATATAGACCCCCTGTGCCCCATATAGCATATAACATAATAAAAAACAAAACATAATTATGCTCACCTGGGTCTGGCGTCCCCTCTTCTTTTCCCCTCTTGGGGCCGCACTGCAGCGGTCACAAGAGGCCGGTCTCCCCTTGTCCTGGCGTTGGCATTCCAGTGACGTCACTAAAGCGCCGAAACCAGGGGCAGAGAGCGGCCTCTTGCAACTGCTGCGGCCACAAGAGTGACTGACAGGGAGGGAGCCAAGACACTATAGCCAGGAATTCAGCACAAACCTGAACCATCGGCATTTGAATCTCGCTGTCTTCCTTTTCCATGGGAAAGGTATAGACAACTCGAGTCCTGCTTGGAAAACAAGAATACAACCTAGGTCATAGGCTGTATTCCTGTTTTCCAGGCAGGACTCAGGCTGTCTCCACCTTGCCCACAGAACGGGAAGACAGTGGGATTCAAATGCTGATGGTTCGGGTTTGTATGAACCCAACCAAACCTCATATTTATACATATTTTCAGAGAGAAGCCAGGTATAAAAGAATGCCAAAGAGAAAAGAAAAATTTTCATTTATCTTGAAACTGAAAATGTATTCTGTACATTTCAAAGCTATTTATTTCACACAAGTTCTGTGCTGATGTTGTACTTGATGAATGTTTGTTCACAATGCGTCTGGTCTGTAGAGAAACAAGCTTGCACAGTTCGTTCTTGAATTTACATTACAAAAATGAATTAGGTATTTACAAAGGTGAACCAGTCCTTTATACCATGTAAAGATTGCTTGAAAATTGCAGTAAGATTTTTTTTATCAACTGCTTTACTTCATACCATATGTGGTTAAGCACAGGGAATAACAAACGTAATCTAAACTTATATTTTTACACATTGGGTGAGTTTACCAGACTGGGGTACGAGTACACCAGTCTTAAATAAAGCTGTGCCCCCAAAGACGACCTACCACATGCATCTCATCCTCCATGTATTTTCGCACATGTTGGAGTTTCATTGGATTAATTCAATGAAAGATGGCTGGATGGAGGGCACAACACTATATGGAGGGCACAAAAGGTAATATTATTCCTATATGGGGGCACAACAGGGGACATTATTATTATATGAGGAAACAGCAGGGGAAATTATTATTATATGGGGCACAGCAGGGGTCATTATTCCTATATGGAGGCACAGCAGGGGACATTATTATTATATGGGGACACAGCAGGGGACATTATTACTATATAAGGGTTACAGAAGGAAGCATTATTCCTATATGGGTCACAGGAGAAGACATTATTATTATATGGGGACACAGCAGGGGAGATTATTACTATATGGGGGTACAGAAGGAGGTATTATATCTATATGTGTCAAAGCAGAAGAGATTATTATTTTATGGGGGCACAGCAGGCAACATTATTAATATATTGGGGCACAGCAGGGGACATTATTAAATGGGGGCACAGCAGGGGACATTATTGCTACATGGAAAAACACAGCAGAGGATATTATTACTACATGGGGCACAGCAAGGGACATTATTATTATATGGGGGCACAGCAGGGGACATTATTACTACATGGAGAAGCACAGAAGGGGACATTATTATTATATTGGGGCACAGCAGGGAACAGTATTACTATATGGGGGCATAGCAGGGGACATTATTACTAAATGGGGGCAAAGCAGAAGGCATTATTATTATATGGGGCACAGCAGGGGACATTATTACTACATGGAGAAGCACAGCACTTTTCCCACTCATAGGGTCCCAAACTGTAGTAATTCCGCTGTTTGGTTTACTAAAGTCAGTAGAGGTATGTGGGTTGCCCTCTGTATGTAGGATCCCCTGCTGTGCCCAATATAGTAATAATGTCTCCTGCTGTGCTCCCTTATAATAATTATGTCCCCTTATTATTATTTGGGGGCACAGCAGGAGACATTATTACTATATGGAGGCACGGCAGGGGATTCCACATACCTCTACTGACTTTAGTGAACCAAACTGCGGAATTACTACAGTTTGGGACCCTATGAGTGGGAAAAGTGCTGAGCCTAAGATGTTTGTCTGGCAGGTTCTGAAGAGATGAATTGTAGCTGCAAGAAATCATCATGGAGGCCTGGGCCAGATGGAGAGGAAAAGGACGCCTCAGATCAAAGAAGACATCACCTGTGAATCACTGAATGTAATACACACTCTATGCCATAATACACACACTGCTTCTGCCTAGCAACCCAAATCTTGAAAAAGCCCCCACTTTTATCAAGATTTGTCCTGTTGCCAAAAAGACCTAGAAACTGGACTGCATGCAACACTTTTTTAATACAGAAGAAAGAGGGGTTAAAACAAGTATGACACTCTTTTTTGCTGTTTTAGTTGGGCTACACACAGTAAGCTTCAATTTAAAGTTAGCAATAGTTGTTTAAGAGTGCAGGGGCTCCTATGAGCAAACTTGGGGGTCACTAATTATGATGTGATGTTCCTTGCAGTTTTTTCATGTGTAATTTTATAGTTAAAATGTGTGGCTTGAGCGCATGCTGGAATGTACCGTATATCTTTATCTTATATCATGCTGTGCTAAAGAGGTTAATACCATGTTTTCTGCAATATACTGTCTTTAGGTGATAGTTGTCATGGTTCCCAGGTTCACAGCGGAGTCCTGGAGCCATGGAATATTCACGTCTGGAACATTTCATTGATTTATGTACCTTGCTAAAAGTTGCTAAAAGACGAAACAAGCGACTATGAGATCTGTAATCTGCAATCAGGCAGATATCTCCCAGATATCTCCCAGTGTAATAGAGTCAAGATAATAGTCTGGTGTATTAGAAGACAACGATCAGCTGACATGTCTTTTTTTATCACTTTTTATCTTTGTGAAGCTTCATACAATTTATGAATTTATATCTACCTTGTTATGACATTCATTTAGTCTCCATAGAACACATGTTGCCAGGACTCGGTGGCAGCTTACCACTAGTATTACGCATTTAGCAGCTACTTTTAGTTATAATGAAAACTATTAAAAATCCCTTGGATTCTTGACAGTATATAGTATATTTTTGTTTAATTTTTGCTTTGGTAAGCGAAAAATAACAAAATTAGAACAGAAATAAACTGTATTCAGTAGCTATAAACTGAAAATACTTTAAATACAGGTCATTTTAGTTTACAGTTACTTAATACTGCATATTTTCATTCTATTTGTGATATTTTTTTGTTACCAAAAGCAAAACTGAAACTAAAATGTTTTTTTGTTTTTTTTTTGTGAACTCGGAGACAAAGTTTGCAAAATTTGTTTCGTAAACCTGAAGCAAATTTATTTTAAATTCGCAGCGAATTCTGCTTCGCAAGATTTGCTTCTCACATCTCTAGTTGGCGATGTCCATGCGGCCCTTGCCCCAAACTGTTATACATCACCTTTCCACACTCCCGGTCTTCTCTGGTCTCTGCTTCCTCCTCGGCACTGCGGCTGTGGCTTCATAGTGGTCTGTCTGAGCTGACAGGCCACTCAACAAAACACTGAACGACATGGCCAGTGACTGGTCGAGCAGCTTGTCAGCCCAGACAGACCACTATGAAGCAACAGTCGCAGCGCCGAGGAGGAAGCAGAGAACAGGAGAAGACCGGGAGTTTGGAAAGGTGATGTATAACAGTTTATTCAATTGTTAGCCGATGGTCGCACATCCCTATTACATGTATATTAGTAATCATTGGCTCATCGTTGTGTCTATCACATGGAGCGATTATATGCTGGTTCGGCCTGATTCGACCGATTATCGCCCCGTGTAATAAGGCCCTTAGACACAAATAACATATATCAATCCAATAGGATTATGTCTTATTGTGGGTAAAAGATAATCCAAGGCCAAACATTTATTTCCCTATTATCTTTTTTTCTCCAAGCAGCCTGCTAAATTTTGTGGATTTGAAATTAATTGCGTTTCAATACAATATTATTACCATTGGAATACACCACTTAGTAACATCAAAAAAAGGATGAGACTATTTGATGTTTAATTGGGTTCCTAAATTGTACCTCGCGGTTCGGGGACGAAAAGTAATTGCCTGGAGCTATGCCTGCAAAATCATAAAAATGCAGATAATATAAATGTATTTAATATCGAGGCATGTCAATGCATATATTGCTTTATGGGATTTATGTTTATGGAAATGGAAATTATGTGGCTTAATCTCAAATTAATGCTAATAAAACATTGCGCCTACCATTAGGGTGCTGTTTTTTTTTTTTTTTACATCATTACCTATATTAGAAAGTTGTGAAATAAATTGTCATTTGGATGCATAATAAATGAGCTCATTTTTACAGTTCTCTAAAATATAAAGGATAATAAATAATTCCGTAAGATGTGCAAGCTGCATGTGTCTGAGTGACATATTCTCTAAATCTATAGTAAGGCCACAGTGTGAACATATTATCTGTCATTTATTAAAGTCCAAAAGTAATGCCGTCATTGTGATGGGTTCAACCAGGAGCATTTGACACAAATATATATGTTGCTACCAGCAGTTATACATTGCAAACTCATTTGTAATTTCATATTAAAATGACACAGCTTATTGTGCAAGTCCTTAGGTTCATAATGCAAGCAAAGGCATCTGAAGTCTCTTACTGAGGCCTTGTGAGGTCTCATAAACAGGCAACAGGCAGTACTGAGGGTACATGGGCAGAAGAAGCTCTTAGTTCCTTATTTTAAAGTTGGGCTTCGTTGGCCACCCATAGAAAAAATTATACAGGTGCACAGGGTGAAGTAAAAAATAAAAAACAAAGTCATACTCACCTGCCTCAGTCCTCCTCAGCTGCTGGCTCAATGCTCTCAGTCCCCGCCTGTTAAAGCTGCTTCCACGTTCCTGTGACATGTTGGCCCCACAAAAATTGCCCACTCTACCATTCAGTGGTCGCAATGTTGACCCACCTTATTGGGTGGGGAACATGAGACCTGCAGCTCTAGGGTACCAGCATGGGTGAGTATGACTTTGTTTTCTATTATTACATGACCCTGTGTCAACAATTTTCCTGAGGCAGGACAACTCCTTTAAAGTGCAGGGTCTATAAAACAAACTAAATATTTTAATAATTAAGGCTGGGTTCACACTATGTATATTTCAGTCAGTATTGTGGTCCTCATATTGCAACCAAAACCATGGATCTGCACCCGGCGTACCAAATCTACACCTGCTTCCAGCAGGTGTAGATTTTCTCCATGATTTACGCCTGCAAGCCAGCATAAATCATGATAAATGAGGCCACGCCTCCTCCCCGCCTTATCACAATTCCAAGCTTTGCCAGCTCGCCCACAGAAGGTGTACGCCAGGGAGAAGGAGCGAATCTCCACCTTCTCCCTGGTATACACCTCTGGCGTACCTTTCATAAATGTCCCCCTACAAGTACATTTGCATGCTTTGGTAATCAATATGTACTGCAGTCTGAATTGAATATTCTTGAAATACTTTGGGTCTCGAACAGAATTAAATGACATGTGACAATTAGAGATGAGCGAACCTGGAGCATGCTCGAGTCCATCCGAACCCGATTGTTCGGCATTTGATTATCAGTGGCTGCTGAAGTTGGATAAAGCCCTAAGGCTATGTAGAAAACATGGATATAGTCATTGGCTGTATCCATGTTTTCCAGACAACCTTAGAGCTTTATCCAAGTTCAGCAGCCATCGCTAATCAAATGCCGAACGATCGGGTTCGGATGGACTCGAGCATGCTCCAGGTTCGCTCATCTCTATTGATAAAATCTGAGTTGCCTGGTAAAAAGGGGAGGCCCTAAAATCTCCATGACTAGCTACTAAGTAATTGCATTTACCTGCAATTATGTGATCTTTTAGTACTCCTAAGGATCTACAATATAAAATCAAAATCAAAGACAATATTTAAAATACACAAAACTGGAATAAGGATAACCTAGTAAAAATATACATTGCCTGACCAAGCACAGTGCAGTATTTGGCCTTTATTCGTGTTGCAGCCACATGGGCAGATATATAGATACTTTGTTGAGAGATTGCACCATTGAAGAACTTTATCCAGTGATAGAAAAACATGGTTGTATGGCCACTTTCTTTTAGAGACAAAACAACTCGTTTCCATTTCAGGTGTGGTTTGCAATTAAGCTCCATTCACTTCAATGGACCTAAGATACAAAACCCCGAGACTGGAGACAAGAGTGGTGTTGTAGAATGTGGCCTGTTTTACTGTCACTGGATAACCCCTTTAAGATTAACTTAAACCTTCAATTCACTGCAAAAGAAAGGAAATTCATAACATTTTTAAGTTTGAGCTTGGGTTTGGGCGTCTTCCACATCTTCCTTACAGCCCAGATCCGATGCCGATCCAAAATCACATCACGTCTCACAGTTATTTTTATTAATACCATGAAATATATTTTGCTTTTACTATCACAATAAGATCATTTAATGTAGTATTATACAAATATATACAACTTGAGACGATCATAAGTGACAATTAGAATTCAACCGGGAAGCCTTGCGATTAAAAAAAAATGTCAGCCGGTAGGGGCAATGGGGACGGGGTCAGTAGGCCACGGACCCCCACCAGAAGGTATTTTCCCCCGAGTTTGATGATATCACGAGGGGATAAGGCTTGATATAACCGATGGACAGCGCGCTTAGTCACGCCCCAGTCACTGACTGGCTGAGCTGGGTCATGATGTAGACTGAGTAGAGGATCCTGGAGCTGCAGTCTGATGCTGGACAGGCACGGGGACAGGTGAGTAGTGGTCATTATGTTCCCCCCTGCCCCTGAGTTAAAAAAAAATAGTTGCAGCCCCAGACTTCTCCTTTAATCTACCTATATGCCTTATTGCAGGGTGTAAAGGCACCTGAAATAATCAGCTTGGAACTTTCAGCCATTTGGTGATCACTTCATTTAAAGGGGTTATCCAGTGCTACAAAAACATCGCCACTTTCCCCCCTCTCTTGTCTCCAGGTCAGGTGGGGTTTGCAATTAAGCCCCATTTACTTCAATGGAACTTAGTTCCAAACCCCACCCAATCTGGAGACAAGAGAAGGGAAAAAGTGGCCATGTTTTTGTAGCGCTGGATAACCCTGGATAATCTAGAGTACAATAATGCAAAATCTAGAGACAGAAAATCCAAAAACATAATTGACTTTTCAATATAGCTGTAACTGTGCTTCTGTAGTCTTGCTGCTTCTAATATCAATCTTGTGCTTCAAAAAATACAAGAATTTAAAAAAAAGTTACCACTATAGAAAATCCACCCTATGCCATCAGTCACTGTCGTTCATACTATAGTACACAGCAACTATGCTGAAAACCATTGTGCGGATGGTAGAATTGGGAGAACTCTGAACTTTGTCATCCGTTGTGTTTTTGTCATAGACTCCCTGACGAGTTTAGATTAATATATCACTCTTGCAGCTTTATGGTCCATAAGCAGGCAGCAGGAAAGACATTTGAATAATGGTAAATGTCACGTGTAATTCACAGAATTGTTAGATGTGACAACCTTCTCGGAGAATAAAATAGCTCAGAAGTCACAGAGAATTGTAAAAGTCATAGCTTCAATAGTTACTGGATTATATAAGATCTCTGCCCCACTAGGAGATAGGATCTCCTATTTATTCCGCTGCTTACTGCTGCATTTTCCTTCTGGCAATGATAAGGCAAATTATATACAGTATTGTCCTACAATATCTTAAGAATATTTGTAATGTACAGTGATGTTCTCCATCCTGTTATATGGTGATAGTGGTAAGTCGAGAAGTGAGAAATGAGGCTGAAATATATAACTGGTCAGCTAGTCCCACAACAGATTGGTGGTTTACTGATTACTAGGAAATAGGGATGAATGGGAAACTAAATCTTAAAGGGGCAATGTAGGAGTGTTTGCCAGCGCTAAGGCTTCCCCCCACCTTCCGAGATGCAGGTGGTGAGCAAAGTTGCGATCATCACATGCAGGTGAAACACGCCCACCCCGATGTCCAATAGGCTTTGGCTGTGTTCTACTTCCAAGACAACCCCTTAGGCCCTGTTCACATTGAGCAAAAATAACAGAATTCTGTGGCGGAATCCCGCCGTGCTCAGTGTCCTGCAATATCTCTATGGAAAAGTGCCCGCATCCATAGAGATAATGCAGGACACTGAGCATGGTGGGATTCCACGGTGGAGCTCTCTCGTTTTTGCTAAGTGTGAACTGGGCCTTAAATGGTTAATTGTCCTGCTGCAGCCTATGTGTGCTGCAGGGAAGTAGGAGTTGTTACATAGACCTGTATGGTAACAACACTGGGGGGGGGGGGGGGGGGCATTTATCACGACTAGCATACTCTTACACAATCTAAAATCCCCACCCCCTTTTTCCATGCCGGATTTACAAAGAGGCATACGCATCTTAGTAAAGCAGGCCGACCCTGCGCCTGGTGCAGGCTTTGCGCAATAAATCTAGGTGTAGGTTTGTATCATGATTATATCCTGTGAGCAGATGTAAATTATGATAAATCAGGAGTGGGAGGAGGTCATACCCGCTGTCCTCCCGCCGATCAGGTGAGTGGGGGATACGGCTGGCGTATGCCAGGGAAAAGGGGTGAATCTGCCTCATTTCCGTGGCATACATCAGGGGCCCCTCTTAGTTTTAGTTGTCTGCATTGTAGAACAGGACAGAGGAATTTGTCCACTTTGACCACTCCGATTTTTTTTATTAAATCAAATATTTATCAAAATATTACACACTAGTCCTGCACACTGACCTAAAATAAGAACTTTAAGAGAAAAGTGAAAAAACAGGCGTAAAAATTATCATGATTATTACTTACGGCTTGCCTTATAAGGTAACGGGCGGTTTTTATTTATTTTTTTTAAATGACCCTTTTTCACTTTAAAAAAAACTGTGTGAACATGGCCTATTATTGAATTGTTATATTATTTATTGATAGGGACAGACATTTGTCTGTACTTCCTGTTAATAGTGAAAGTCATAGACACTGAAAAATTATACAAAAAACAAGTACAATTTTTTTGGGCTAAAAGGAAGTCAATAAATGGTGCCAATAAAAAGTAAAACTTGCCAAAAAAAAGCCCTCTAGGGATATGTTCACACTTTGTTCAATAAAGAGAAAAGGGGCCCCCTTTTTATTTTAGAAAAGACGTCCGTTTTTCTTTAAAA
Source organism: Dendropsophus ebraccatus (assembly GCF_027789765.1). Taxonomy (NCBI): domain Eukaryota; kingdom Metazoa; phylum Chordata; class Amphibia; order Anura; family Hylidae; genus Dendropsophus; species Dendropsophus ebraccatus. The sequence continues at coordinate 26,961,937 of NC_091459.1, forward strand.
AAAACAGGAAAAAAGGTTGCGGTAAGTGTGGAGGGGTATTCTATATGAGAATGCTGCACTGTGTGTGTATTTTATATGTGTGTTTGTGTGTGTGTGTGGTATTCTGTATATGAATGCTGCACAGTGTGTGGGGTATTCTATATAGGAGTGCAGCACATCAAGGAGAACTATTCTACATTGGGATTACACATCAGGGAGGCCTATTCTATATGGTGATGCTGCACAAGGGGGTCATATATTATATGGGGATACTGCACAGCAGGAGGGGTTATTCTATATGTGGATGCTGCATGGGGGGGCATATACCATATGGAGACTGCTGCACAGGGGGCCTATACTATACAGGTGCACAGAAGGAGGCCATATTTTTTGCTGGCACAGAGGGGGCATAATGCTATGTGAGGGTAGAGAAGAGGTCTATACTACATAGGAGTACAGAGGGGACTTAATTACTATATATGTGCTGGAGGAAGGATCCTAAAGTGTCTCTCTGGCAGATTCTACAAAGAGGAATCGTGGCTCAGGCTGAATGGAAAATAAAAATGAGCAACTGCGATAAAAGAAGACGTCAACTGTGAGTCACTATTTCAAACACTAGCCGGAATGTCCATCTGTTAAAAACAAACAAACATATATACATATAAGCATAGATATGTACAGTATATAAATAACATCAGTGCAGAGATCTCTCCCATGGTCCACTTATAGCAATGGTGCCTGGATGTTTTAGGACCCTAGCAAGGCCCCTGCCCTGGGGGACAGTATATAGTTTTTGGCAGAACGCTTTGTATAGAAAAGCCAGTGTCATTGTAAATTAATAAAAAAAAGATGGACCAATGTATACTACCCAAACATATTCCATGATGACACTCTTATGACATATATCTCTCCAATGCTATGGATGCATTCAGTGTATATGGTGAAAAGGCCTTAAGACAACTGGAATCATTAAACTAATATAATCTAATAGGATATACACATTTCTATACTCTGTAATTTGCAGGTTGAGGACATTACTGGCTCTAAAACAGAGAAAAACATACATTTTAGTAGACAAGAAAAACAACAAACTGCCTCAGCTATCACCAGTGTAGTCAGACAGAAGTCAATAAACAGGACAGCTTGTCTCTAAACCATTGTGGAGTCTGCCGTCGTGGAGAAAATTAAATAAGGGAATTGCTTATCGTTCTCCGCTCAATGATAAGCGCAGTAAAAGCGAGTGAGGAAATTTTAATTCATTTCACATCTTTTTCATGTTAATCTCCGAAATTATTATGCAGAACGGTTCAAAAGAAACACTGTAATTATATTCAATTAACTCATATGAAATAATACTGTCTGGAGGGATTTAACACTTTTGCTATGACAGGTCTTCTATATTGTTACCTAAGGTGAATAGTTTAATATTGGATTTCTATAGATGTGGTCAAAGTAGACACAAAACTAATATCCAAACCTGAATGTTACTCCTTGCTCCTGCACATATGGCTTATATCTAAGAATATAGTTTCCTAAATGGGACTTGTCAGAAACGCCTTTTGATGATTACTTATCAATACATTTTATAATAGATACAGCCAAAGGTTGTATCCATGTTTTCCTTGAAGCCCCATGGCTACATCCAACTTCTCCAGTCTACTCAACTCCAGAGTCAAGTAATAAGTTCACTCATCACTAATTGTAATAGGTTGTGGCTAGGTGACTGAATGGAAGCAAGAGAAGAATCCCTTCCCCATGTTAAAGAGAACTTGTCACCAAGACAATGCTATCTAATCTATCACCATCATGTTATAGAGCAGAAAGAACTGATCAGATTAATATATATCTTTATGGGAAAAGATTCAGTATAACTGGTAACTTGTTGATAGAAATCCCTCATCATTCTGTGATAAGGAGTCCAGTGGGCGGGGTCACTCAATGAACTGGACTCTTTAGCATGGAAACATCAGAAATTTCAATCAATAAATTGATTATACTGAATCTTTTCCTAAAAAGATATATATCAATCTATTCAGCAACTCCACCTCTATAACATTTTCATGGTAACAGGTTCCCTGTAAGGGTTTTCTGGGACTTTAAAAGTCTCTCCTTAGTATTGTCCATCAATATCATATTGCTGGGCTTCTAAATTAGAGCACCCTCATTGAGCATCTAATTCACCTCTGAGTATGATAGTTGTGCTAATCTCAAGTAGTGACACAACACAAATGAGATAATTATTTACATTTACAATTTGTCTACTCTATGTCAGCTTTATTTTGTAAAGGTGCTTTTACTTTTAAGATGGTATAGTGCAGGGGTTCTCAACAACTTTTAGTGAAGGTCCACTTACCGGGGTCTATTGTCAGGTGAAGGTCTGAGCTGAACATCATTAGTAAAAATGTTGCGCTCCCTCAGTAGTATATAGACCCCTGCACGCTCCCCCAGTAGTATAAAGACCCCTGTACGCTTCCCCAGTAGTATATAGTCCCCCTGTGCGCTCCCCCAGTAGTGTATAGCCCCCCTGTGCACTCCCCCAGTAGTATATAGCAACCCTGTGTGCTCCACCAATAGTATATAGTCCCCCTGTGCGCTCCCCAGTAGTATATAGTCCCCCTGTGCGCTCCCCCAGTAGTATATAGCCCCCCTTGTGAGCTCCCCAGTAGTATATAGCCCCCGTGCGTCCCCCAGTAGTATGTACTCCCCCTGTGCGCTCCCTAAGTAGTATATAGACCCCCTCCTTGTTCTCCCTAGTAGTATATAGCCCCCCTGTGCGCTCCCCAGTAGTATATAGCCCCCCTGTGTGCTCCCCCAGTAGTATATAGTCCCCCTGTGGTCCTCCAGTAGTATATAGCAACCCTGCTGTGTACTCCCCCTCTCATATAGCATATAACATAAAAAAACAAACACTTCTCCTTTTCCCCTCTTGTGGCTGCACTGCAGCGGTCACAAGAGGCCAGTCTTCCTTTGTCCTGGCGTTGATGCTCCAGTGATGTCACTCGAGTGCCAAAACCAGAGACAGAACAGAGCAGCCTCTTGTGACCGCTGCGGCCACAAGAATGACTGATAGGGAGGGAGCCGATGGTTCCCTCTCTGTTAGTGCTGCTCCTGCATAGTAACTCTGATCGCTCGTTATGAGCGCTCATAGTTACTGTGCAGAGTGGAGCAGCACAGCTCAGTATACAAGTTTACTGAGCTGCAGCAGGGGTCTGGACAATTGGCCTCCGCCGTCCGCATTCGGACAGAATTTTACAAACAATGGTGACAATCAGGTACAGTACCAAGAATGATTATGACATATGGTAACAGGTGTGAAGATCACGTACACTAACAACAGGGACAAGCAGGTACACTAACAGGCGTGACGATTAAGTACACTAACAGGAGTGATGATTAAAGCGACTCTGTACCCACAGTCTTTCCCCCCAAACCGCTTGTACCTTTGGATAGCTGCTTATAATCCAAGATCTGTCCTGGGGTCCGTTTAGCAGGTGATGCAGTTATTGTCCTAAAAAACAACTTTTAAACTTGCAGCCCTGGGTCAAATTGTTGTGGCCTAGAGTGTCTATGGCCTAGGCTTGCAACGCCTCTTTGTCACTCCTCCCAGCCCTCTTCACACTAAGAAATGCCCCAGGCAGGATTTTTTTCTATTCATCATCGGTGTGAACACTGCACATGTGTCGGATCGTTAAGGCACCTGTGCAGTGTTTAGTCAGGTGATTAAAAGGAGAAATGCTGCCCAGGGGCGACACTCTAGGCCACACCAATTTGACACAGGGCTACAAGTTTAAAAGTTTTTTTTTTTTTTTAAGAACAATAACAGCATCACCTGCCGAACAGACCCCAGGACAGATCTTGGATTAAAAGCAGCTATCCGAAGGTGCAAGCGGTTTTGGGGGGAAGATTGTGGGTACAGAATTGCTTTAAGTACACTAACCGGAGTGACGATTAAGTCCACTAACAAGAGTGATGAATAAGTACACTAACAGGAGTGAAGATCAGATGCATCAACAGGGGACAAGGATAACTATCAGGTACAGAAACAATGGTTACTATAAGTAAAGTAATAGGGATTGGGAGACTATCAGGTACAGCAACAGGGGATAAGATAGATTATCAGGATTATCAACAGGGCAATAGGATGACTATTAGGTACTGCAAAAAGGTGGTTAGTGGCAAATATTAGGTAAAGCAATGGGGGTCAGGTGCAATGATTAGATACAGCAATAGGGGACAGGTGAAATGATCAGAGTTGGAGGGGAGTAAATCTGTGGGTTAATGGGGCTGTTATATAGTGGTGAACAATGTGGCCACTTCATTACCAGGCACATTTCTATATATTTTGTATTGAGTGCTTAGTATTACCCCTAGCTTAATCCCAGCTGTAGTAAGATTTAGCACCAGGTACTACAAAATGCATCATGCTGTGCCAGGTAAACAATGAGAAGCCCTCAGTGCTGAATGGAACATAGAGATGGATAGGGACCAGCGATGGATAAGCAAGTACTTTACAGCTTGCTGTTAAGGTTCCACTTCTGGGCTATATAGGTTCCACTGCAGTGTTTTATATTGAATGGGTTCAGCAACAGGCAGATTGTTGTCATTCTTCCTTTCCCTTATCAAACTATGCAGTAGTGCATTGAATAGAGGAGATAATAAAGGATAGTATGGTTGCAGTTATATTGCTGCATAATTCCCTAATGGAGAAGAGTATTCATTGATTTATGTAGCACTTTACTGTTAGGCTATGTTCCCACGCTGTATGAACAACGTCCATTGTTGAATGTTACCTCCGACCAGCTTTAATGATCATGTTAATGAATTCTGGCCATAGGTAGTGTTAAAATGGGGAACGGACGTTGTTTATACAGCATGGGTACATAGCCTTTGGCTATGTTCACACAACGTACTTTTTATGGAAAGAATGGCACCTGATCGAAATGTAAATGGTTGTATAGGAAAACTAGAGATAAAATGATGAAACATATGTCATTAATACTGGTAATAAGTGTTATTATAAACATAAATCATTTGTTTTGTTGCTTTCACAAATATCCCCAGCTGTAGTTAAAAACATTAGAGGGCAGTGTTGGCTAGCAGAAAATGACTATATACACCAAATCTAGGTTTTCATTCTATCCACTTTAATATTCTGTGTTTGACATAGATTGCATTAATTTAAAGGCCATCTCCTATTTTACATAATTTATAAATTGTTGATTCTTTAGCTTTTGTTTATTCACATATTGTAATGTGATTAACTCATGAGATGACCATATCATGCGGTGTGCAGCAGGCACACCAAGACATTCAGTCCTACATATTCATTTAAACTGTCCTGACCAACTTTTATTTGATTTGCCTGGCCCTCCCCTCAAAAGCAAACCATAACACCACATTCCTGGCTGCCCCCTATCCCCACACACTACCCATCCTGGCTGCCCCCCATCCCCACACACTCCCCATCCTGGCGGCCCCCCATCCCCACACACTACCCATCCTGACTGCCCCATCCCCAAACACACTATCCATCCTGGCTGACCCCCATCCCCACACACTACCTATCCTGACTGCCCCCCATCCCCACACACTACCCATCCTGACTGACCCCCATTACCAAACACACTCCCCATCTTGGCTGACCCCCAACCCCACACACTCCCCATCTTGGCTGCCCCCCATCCCCACACACTACCCATCCTGGCTGCCTTCCCCCATCCCCAAACACACTACCCATCCTGGCTGCCCCCCATCCTCACACACTACCCATCCTGACTGACCCCCATTACCAAACACACTCCCCATCCTGGCTGACCCCCATCCCCACACACTCCCCATCCTGGCTGACCCCCATCCCCACACACTCCCCATCCTGGCTGCCCCCCATCCCCACACACTACCCATCCTGGCTGCACCCCCAATCCCCAAACACACTACCCATCCTGGCTGACCCCCATCCCCACACACTATCCATCCTGACTGCCCCCATCCCCACACACTACCCTTCCTGGTTGCCCCCCCCACCCCCAAACACACTACCCATCCTGGCTTACCCCCATCCCCACACACTACCCATTCTGACTGCCCCCATCCCCAAACACACTACCCTTCCTGGCTGCCCCGATCACCACACACTAACCATCATGACTGCCCCCCATCCGCACACACTTCCCATCCTGACTTCCCCCCATCCCCAAACACACTATCTATCCTGTGGCTGACCCCGATCCCCACACACTACCCATCCTGACTGCCCCCCATCCCCACACACTACCCATCCTGGCTTACCCCCATCCCCAAAGACACTACCCATCTTGGCTTCACCCCATCCCCACATACTACCCATCCAGGCTTCCCCCCATCCCCACACAATACCCATCCTGGCTGACCCCCATCCCCACACACAATAAACAACCTGGCCCCCAGTGGTCCTCCAGGTCAACAGGATACCCGATGTCGCAATCGCAAATGTACGATGGCCAGGTGACGTCACTGGTGTGTGCGTCCGAGGCAGGGCCAGAGCGTGGCGCTGCTGCGGCTGGCCATGGCTCACATATCCAATAAACAAGTGTGGTATGTGGCACTGGTGGGTGGCAGAACATCCAATCAGGCGCCTGGTACATGGGTGAATGGACAATACATTTCACCTATGCGGCTGGGCCTGGGGCATTAGAGGGGCCCGATAGGCTAAGGCCCAGAGTGTGGAAGGCCCCTCTGTTGGTCTAGGCCCCTGTAGCTGAATCAGCAGCACAAGTAATATGTCCGCCACTGAATGGTAATGTCACAACTAAAGGTTCTTTTTAGTGTTGACAAGGTAGATGTGGAAAGACATAAAACCAAGGACACACCATTTTTCTTCCAATGGTAAAAGACCTTATTTGAATCTTATTATACTACCCAAGAGGTAGCAGACATAGTTCCTCCTTTTCAGTATCATCTGAGGGCTTTCAACGACACTCTAGGGACATTACCATCTACTATCCTGATTGTACCATGACAATGCTGGCTATCCGTCTCCCCCGATGTAACGAAGGTCTCTGCAACCGGGTACATGAACTTTAGCACGTCCTGGTTTGACGTGAAGACGGAGTCCCTTCAATGTAGCTCCTTCAACGGAGCCCCTTCAGAGATGTATGTGAAAATGCTATTCTTCATGAAACAGTAATGAACATGAACCCTTGTGACTTTGGTTATGATAACATTTAATTGTGTGATTTTAACTGGGTTCACACTACGTATATTTCAGTCAGTATTGTGGTCCTCATATTGAAACCAAAACCAGGAGTGGATTGAAAACACAGAAAGGCTCTGTTCACACAATGTTGAAATTGAGTGGATGGCCGCCATTTAATGGCAAATATTTGCTGTTATTTTAAAACAACGGCTGTTATATTGAAATAATGGCCGTTATTTACTGTTATATGGCGGCCATCCACTCAATTTCAACATTGTGTGAACAGATCCTTTCTGTGTTTTTAATCCACTCCTGGTTTTGGTTGCAATATGAGGACCACAATACTGACTGAAATATACGTAGTGTGAACCCAGCTTAATTTAACCTGTAAGCAATGCGACAAAGCACTCAATGGGTGTTGGGTTATCATGCTGTGTGGGTGAAGCAAAAACCTGGAAAATCTTTGAGTATTTTTTTTTTGGAGCTTGATAAATCGAGTGTTTAATATTACTTATATGAAAAATATTTAACCTTAACATACAGCTGCTATGGGTCTCATAGGGAGTCCATGTCCTGTCATAGAGTCCAAGCACAAAGAAATGCTATGTGCATCAGCAACTCTGTACCGGCACCTTGTGGCCGGGGTGTTGGCTTGTCCCTCGGGGCCGGTATTTAGAGGAAAAACGGCTTTTATCATTGTGGCATAGCGGGGCGGGCAGTCAAACTGATGGGGCCTAGAGAATCAGTGCTCTAGGCCTGTGGCGCCTCTCTCCTTGTCTCCATCCAGCCCAGAGGTGTGCTGAAAGTTAAAGGAGGTGGGGTGAGAGGCGCCGCAGGCCTAGGGCACTGAAGTCAATTTTCCTCTAAATACAAGCTGAATTTTTTCAAACAATCGTGCTAAACATTAATGGTACCATGTGCAGAGAAAAAAACTAAAAAATTAATGGCATGCAGTAAGATTAGGTGTATAAAGAGCCAGTCATTTGACATTTATCTAGCACAGCCACTTGAAATATGTGTCTACCTGCTGGAAAGAGAAAGATAGACATCTCTGAAACAAAAGGTTGTGCCTGTGGTGTAAATATCCCCTTGCATAACAATAGCCTTGCAATCACTAATGGGTGATGGATCAAATCAGGTTCCATCAGACTATAAGCAGTATCCACGACACAAAACAATATCCAGAGCGACTGCTGTCAGTATTCATATACTAGGCAATATGTGATCAACAACTCACAGGGAGGTCGGATACATTGGTTAGATGGGCAGTAAGGACAGAATCATTTGGCATCGTTTTCCTAATTAAAACAGAGCAAAAACGGGTAATTACTATGCATAAAAATTACAGTCACACACATAGTATAGCCAGCGTGAAATAAGGTTTCTTGCTACCTTTAATTGTAAGTGTTTTCCTGTTAGACGTAAATCATACACAATATAAGCTTTGACACGCTGGCTTGAAATACATTTAAATTACCTTTTACATTTTAATGATTTTGGAAACAGGGCTCCAGGCAATTATACCATGTCCCTGGACTACGAGGTACAATTTGACAGCCCAGTTATACATCAAATAGTCTCCTGCCTTGTTTGATGTCACTAAGTGTTGTATTCCATTGATATTAATATTCTATTAAACACAATTAATTTCAAACACAGGCCCATGAAATCAGATGTGTGCTTTCATATTATACTTTATTAGGTTAAGTGACAGTGAAGACCCAACATTTACCATGGATTATTCACAGATCTATTTGAAGTGCCATTGTGATCAAATAGCTGAACCGATACTGAACGTAGTATTAGTACTGTAGATTGTAGTGGTAAAAGATAAAATAGGAAGGCTGAAAGCAAAACCATAATCCAACAGAAGGAGTTACTAAAGGGAGTAAGAGCTCTGCTATACATAGGTATGCAAGAGGCATTGCTAGTGCCGTGGCCTGGGGTAGCTGTAAGGTTATGTTGCAGCTAGGTGGGATGGGGTACATTTGGGCACTTGTCACGGTGGCCAGGAGTGGTGTTGGAACCCACCCCAGACACACGGGCACTGCGCTTGAAAAAGATAGCCCAAGTGCATGGTCTAGGCGCATTGTAGGTGCAGGTGCAGCAACCCAAAAACACCACCTGTAATGGGACACTATACTACGACCTAAGATAATGTCCTCTGTGCTCCCATAAGGTTGTCCATACAGCAGTAATGATGTCCCTTCTGCTTCCATACAGAAACATTACCTCCATGTAGTAATAGTTGCTCCTGTGCCCCCATACAGCAGAAGTAATGCCCTCTCTATACAGTAAAAGAGAAACAGATTGCTGAACTCAGGGAGACCAGCCAAATGACAACACTTCTGGCTGCTAGTGAAAGCGCTCAATGCAGTGAAGTCCTAGGTGCATTGGCTAGTCCTGTGTTTTGAGACTCTTCAATGAGGCTCCACGGGCTCCTTTTTTGCATATACAGTAAAAGAGCTCTCTGTTCCCACATATAGTAAAACTTTCCCCCTTATAATAATAATGCCCCCTGTGCTCCTCCCTATAGTGATAATATTCCCTGTAGTAGGTATGCCCCATTATGACCAAACTGAAAAATAAACAAAAAATGAATACTGTAGTTACCTTGAACACAGAAAAAAAGACAAATTTGGTCAGCTCTCCTTGAACATCGTTCACACTAGGCAGGAGCACGTTGCTATGGTTGAAGTTGTAAGAATGTGAGAGTATAGGGAGTTTAGCTAAAAAGTAACTTTTATTTATTCCATAATAAAATAAAAGGTATACAGAAAATACAAAAATTCTATACAATATATATACAGTGTGCCTATAGCACTTCTCCAGGTCTTAACAATACCTAAGGACCAACGGTAGCTACAATGTGTTGCTATATCCTTATTGGTCAGTAAAGTAAGGAGGTAGTCCGTACCAGTCAAAGTCTGTTAAGGGAACCAGTTTAATCCCAAACATATCACAGCTTAGAATTCAGTACGTAGAAGTCGTGTCCAGGTCACTATCTGCTAGGGACAGCAGTCCCATAAACAACACAGTGTGTGCCTGTCACCTAAAGTACCGTCACCTACACCCTACGCGTTTCTGTCACTATTCTCCGTGACGTCATCAGGGGTCAGCGGTGCATAAGAACGAGGTACATGTAAATTAATGGTAAAAAAGTAAGTGAAGACGATCAGAGCCCTATAAAAAGTTCCAGCCGTGATGAGGGTAATGGAAACTGGGCATCTGAGAGATGGGAGGAGCATGAATTCCAGTGTACTCACTGTACCCACGCTGTGAGACCCCAATGCAGAGTGTCCTAGAGCGTCATTGGCTTGTGTTTGGACCTTAATAAAAAATAATAGTGTATATTGTAAATAACCATATATACATTGTGTGTCCATGTGTGATGAGACCCCGCTCTACTTACAAATCTGCAGGGTCATGATACGTGGAAGTGAGGAATAGCTGGGCTCCCAAGGTTGGCCTCCCTATGAGAAACAAATATACCTTACAAGATTGCATAAGGTGCAATAGTCCCAAATCAGGCTACATGACTAGGGAGACACTCACCCGTCTTCAATATGTCTCTGGAGATATCTACCAGTCCGGCTGCAGTGGCAGTCTAACCAGTGGGTTGCGTCTGCAGCCTATTTGTCGGCCGTGCAGGCGCCGCGCGTCTGACGTCACAGCACGTCCATCAGTACACTGGCAACAACATTAGATCGGGTTACCAGATTTTACATAGCCTCTCATCTTAGGAGCGCTCTCACAGCATTGTGAGGGATCGCCCTCACGCTTCAGCACCTGGACAGCGACACAGCCAAGCATCGGCGTACTGCACTCTAACCACGTCAGGACGCCACGCCCCCTGGGCGTGCGGGGGGATAGTCCAGATGTCTTGGCGCGCGCGCGCCACGTGCTGTGACGTCAGACGTGCGGCGCCTGCACGGCCGACAAATAGGCTGCAGACGCAACCCACTGGTTAGACTGCCACTGCAGCCGGACTGGTAGATATCTCCAGAGACATATTGAAGACGGGTGAGTGTCTCCCTAGTCATGTAGCCTGATTTGGGACTATTGCACCTTATGCAATCTTGTAAGGTATATTTGTTTCTCATAGGGAGGCCAACCTTGGGAGCCCAGCTATTCCTCACTTCCACGTATCATGACCCTGCAGATTTGTAAGTAGAGCGGGGTCTCATCACACATGGACACACAATGTATATATGGTTATTTACAATATACACTATTATTTTTTATTAAGGTCCAAACACAAGCCAATGACGCTCTAGGACACTCTGCATTGGGGTCTCACAGCGTGGGTACAGTGAGTACACTGGAATTCATGCTCCTCCCATCTCTCAGATGCCCAGTTTCCATTACCCTCATCACGGCTGGAACTTTTTATAGGGCTCTGATCGTCTTCACTTACTTTTTTACCATTAATTTACATGTACCTCGTTCTTATGCACCGCTGACCCCTGATGACGTCACGGAGAATAGTGACAGAAACGCGTAGGGTGTAGGTGACGGTACTTTAGGTGACAGGCACACACTGTGTTGTTTATGGGACTGCTGTCCCTAGCAGATAGTGACCTGGACACGACTTCTACGTACTGAATTCTAAGCTGTGATATGTTTGGGATTAAACTGGTTCCCTTAACAGACTTTGACTGGTACGGACTACCTCCTTACTTTACTGACCAATAAGGATATAGCAACACATTGTAGCTACCGTTGGTCCTTAGGTATTGTTAAGACCTGGAGAAGTGCTATAGGCACACTGTATATATATTGTATAGAATTTTTGTATTTTCTGTATACCTTTTATTTTATTATGGAATAAATAAAAGTTACTTTTTAGCTAAACTCCCTATACTCTCACATTCTTATAGTTAATAGCTTGGGATTGTTGTGACATACTTACGGCTGGTATACCCTAATTATACTATTCACACGATATGGTTGAAGTTGCAAACACACAAAAACACAGAAAATTGCAACAGCTCACCGCAATGGCAAGATACAGACCCACTACAGACATGAAAATAGTTAAAAGCAGCCCCGCCAACTGCTAAAAAAAATTTCCACAAAAATTATGAGGCTCTTGGTTACCACTTGAAAATGGTGTAAACTACCCCACCACGTTATGGTGGCCTCATACCGGGGCAGACCCTACACTGTACTATGGCCTCTCCATGGCATAAAATACGCCTATGCTCTGGACATGCAAGATCTGTCTTTTACCGGCAAAAGTAATTACACCACCTGGGTGGGACAGGTGGAGTGCACAACCAAGTAGAGGCAGCCACTCCTCCATCTGGAACACAGAAAAAAAGACAAATTTGGTCAGCTCTCCTAGAACACCATTCACACTAGGCAGGAGCATGTTGCTATGGCTGAAGTTGCAAACACACAAAAACACAGAAAATTGCAACAGCTCACTGCAATGGCAAGATACAAACCCACTACAGACATGAAAATAGTTAAAAGCAGCCCCCCAATTGCCCCCCCCAAAAAAACTTGGTTACCACTTGAAAATGGTGTAAACTACCCCTGTCGGGGCAGTCCTACACTGTACTATGGCCTCTTCATGGCATGAAAGCTGACTGGTTACCTTGAGTACAATTATGCAATTTAACTCTTTCACAACCATGGGTCATTGATTTTGCAGTGGCCCAGGGCTTTGGTCTACTGCCGGGTCAGCTGCTATGATGGTGTGGTAGCTGAGTGGGTCTAGGGTCACTTGGGCACTTGTCACAGTGGCCTGGAGTGGTATAAGCCCCACCCTGGACAGTTTGGCGCTCCACCTGCAGAGAAAGGTTTAACCCAAGTGTAGGTGCGGGTGCGCAAGAATAGGCCAGAGTCCTACTCTTGAAAGATAGAACAGTTTACTTGCAGAAACTTAGTGAAATACAGGTGTACTTGGCAAAATACAGTTTGTTATGTATTGCTTATAAGGGAAGGTTTTGCAGAAGAGAGAGGAGAGGATAGAGGGTGTCTGAAGGGCCTTGTCCAATTAGTAATATACTCTGCCTGGAACAGTTTGAACGGAAGAAGAAGATATAAAGAACACTTATACTCACTTATAGACTGTGTCTTACCTCCTTCTGCCCTACAGTAACTGGCTACTCATCCTGCAGAAAAGTACTAGCCTCAGGTCTAGTTATCTGGGCTAAGCAGACTTCCAAATCTTCCCGGTTGTCTTGCAATGTGGAGTGGGATACTGCACATTTTAGAGAGGTTCCTGGCGTGGAGAAGGTGATCCTTCTGCGGCTGCTATCTCCCTTTGTACTGTCTAGCACTGCATAGTTGCTGTGTCGTTCATACAGAGAATCTGTAGCTGGCTGGCTTGTGTCTCTGACAGAGGACCTGGCTTAAGTCAGGCCCTGGCTTAACTTTAGCAGACACTTGTTTCTTAGTTGCTTCCTCACACACTAACTCCAGACTGACTCCTCCCATCTGTGATTGGTGCGGGCTGTGTGTGCACAAAAGAGAGAAGACAGCGGATAGGATAAAGACTGGAGGGAAAACACCTGCACCTATAAGTGGACAAAACATCACATGTGACATAAAAACTGTTAACCCATAAGTCTCCTTCATCCGTGTTTCACATAAAACATAGAATACAGAGCAGCACCTAGTGGGGAAAACACTAACTACAGTGAATACCTTATCCCAATCTGTGTGTATCCAAGGGAGTTACCTTACTCAGGTGTAATAGAACTTAAGGGCCTGTACTTGGTCACTACAAATTCATCAATGCCCAGGATGTTCTTTTGACTTCACCTTATGGGATCATAATGATTTCATAAGCTGAAGTTCCTATCTCTTCCCCCTCTCCTCTGCCCCCTGTCGCAGTTAGAAGCTTGTAACAGCAGCAAGGGAGAGGGGGCAAAGCTCCTGGCCGCTCACTCAAGCCGGTCTTACCTCCCTCCCTTTCCCGCTAACCTCCATAGCCAGGACACTGGAGGCATAAGGGTTCCAGTTTCCATGGCTTCCATGGCTGAAGCCCTATAAATACTGCGGTAATGCTGACAGCAGTATCCATAGGGTTAATTGTCAGCACCAGAGCACGGCTCGGGTGCTTACAATTGCGGCTGGTCCCCGGCTATTACTGACTGCTGGGACCTGCAGCAGATGACACAGGCACAGCTTCTGTGCCTGTGTCATCCTCTATCGCGAATTAACGTTGCTGCAGCCTAGGGCATATGCTGCAGCGACGTTAAATTATTTTGCAGCGGTGGGAGGGGGTTAAATAAAACTTTTTATACACATTACATTACTTATCTTGTACTGATCTAGAGCTAAAGTGTATATTATAGTACAGATCAGTTCTGGTGGTTATTATTGAACAGGGTCAATGTGCTTGTCAGCAAGATGATTCTGTCATGTTTTTCTAGTCTCAGCTGGAATAATAATTAGTCGGTGTAATCTGATGGACTTTACAATTACTGTCGGGCTTGTATGTAGAAAATAATTACCACTCTCACTGTACACAGTAAATATAAGGCCAGAATCAACCTGGGTTAATATCTTGTTAAAGATATTTACTGGAGTGGGATTTATATAGCTGACGCAAATTAAATCATAGGCCTGAAATGCAGCAGCATATTAATTTACTTTACGCATTGATTAAAGAAACACTCTTTTATTATTATTGTTTGCTTATATAGTGCAGCATAGACTATTATTAGTAGAGGCTATTCTGTTTGCTTTATGTGTACCTATAATAGTTGATGGGGCATGCATGGGTTGTCTGCCATATTAATTCCTAATTTACCCCTAATAGACTTTCCTTATACCGTCTACATTTCCCATGATGCCTCTGGCTTTCCAGGATCAGGATCACTTGCTTTCACGTTATACAGTATATAAGTGCAGTAAGAGACAGATCAGTAACATAGGATGTCTGACCTCTAACTCACACAATAAAGTTCCATATGTGATACAGTTGCATTCTGTCTCCTTGTGAGAGGTCTAAGCTCTTAAAGTGTCACTGTTGTTATAAATTTCAAAATCTAAATAAAAAAGGGATGTGATATAAAGCAAGTTTGCAATTTATATTAATCTTTTTTTTTTCATCATGTGTTTAGTGTATTTAGTTTATTTGGAAAAAAAAGAAAAAGAAAGAGACTAAACACAGGAGGCTTCGGCAATCTCAGCACTCATAGAGAGAAGGCAGTCATGTAATTCATGGACACATTGACCTTGTACATAATCCTTTTAAAACTTTTCTACCCCTTTATAAAGTCAACACTTAACCAGCAGACTCGGTTGTCCCTTAGCAGAGCTCCGCTCCCCTTGCATACATTTCACCCCCCGAAGAAGGGGAAAGAAAAAGAGGAGAGAAAAAAAAACAAAAAAAAACAAAATTACAAGATTACAGAGATATACTTCTGTTCTTTATCCACCTGGTAATTCCATCCATTCAGGGTACCCTCTTTGGCCGAACCGCCCCATCTCTGGAGCCGTTCTGCCCAGCAGAACCCTTCCCACCAACCATTCCTTCCTGGAGCACAGGAAAGCCCACTCAGGTAGACCACCCGCACCATTTATCATGATAAATTATGGTCCCCCCGTCAGCTTCCATTCCAATCATCCCTCGACACCTCAGGTGTTATATATATAAATAAATAAGTTAAATAAAATAATAATTAAAACTTAAATAATAATAATAGTAAAGAATACTAAGTTAAAAAAATAACTAAATGAATAAAAATATATATAATAAATAAAAATTAATTAAATAAATATTTATAATTTTGCTACTGAGACTTAAAGAAAAGCAGAGACGGCCTTAAAAACAACCGAGGCGATCCCTCAAATCTTATAATCAGTCGTTTACCTTTACATCTCTCCCGATTGTGTCTAGACCCATGGCCCCACCTACAACCCATCCTTTCACCCATTATCAACATAGGGTTAACAAGCCACCCTGGTTCTTCCTTCTCCGGTTACAAATATAACATATATTCATTCATGGTCTCAGTTTAATAACATTTACTCCTTTCCTAGACCTAGACATGAATCTTTTACTTATTATCAGGTATAGTATGGAGTACGCAATTCTATATTAATTATACCCCACACCCTATCCCACCCCCTCCCCTCGGACACCAATGGCGGGAGAAAGGGGGAAAAAAAACAACAACATTCAAAACGTTGTTTATGGAAAATTATAAATAAAGTTTAAAAAAATAAAAATAAATTGATGGACACATTGAGCCATGACTCTCTGTACTGGCTGGGACTTCCAGCTTTAGTCTCTTTTTTTTTTTTTGCGGCACAACACATATACTGTTGATTTAGATTTTCAAACTTATAATGACAGTGACACTTTAAACTGGGCATTCAGAAAGAACTTTGATATGCCATACATGATTGATGAATGTACAATGGGATTATTAGTATAAATAATCATGGCAAGAACATGCCAGAGTAGCAGTTTTGTTTTTATTATTATTATTTTTGTAAAAAGAAGGGCAAATGATCAGCTGAATTTATGGATCATGTCATACACTGTTTTTAAAGCTGCCCATGAGTAAGTTGTTTTATATGGAAATCAAAACCTTCTGTAACATACGCATATTTCTTTGCTTAACCCCCTTCTGCTTCTGCACTGTAAATTAACATTGTTGCACTGTAAATTAACGTTAATTTACGATGCAGGATGACACAGGCACAGGAGCTGTGCCTGTGTCATCCGCAGCAGGTCCCAGCTGTCAGTGATACCCGGGGACCCGCCGCAACTGTAAGTACCAGAGCCGCACTCCGGTGCTGAGTTAACCCAGTAGATACTGCAGTCAGCATCTATAGGGCTTTGGACAGAGAATTCTGCCTCTACAGAGGGAGAGTTCTCGGTAACTATCGGGGCTCTGCGATGTGATTGCAGAGCCCCGATGGCAGCCATGGACACTGGAAGCCTCAGGCTTCCGGCGTCCTGGCTACAAAGGCCGGCGGGGAAGGGAGGGAAGGCTGGAGCGTGGCCCCTTCCTCTCTCTCCCATGCCGCTGTTACAGGTTTTTAGTGGCAGGAGACAGAGGAGAGAGGGCAGAGCTACAGACTTCAGCCTATGATCCCATAAGCTGAAGTCCCAAAACGACCAGGGCATTGAGGTATCAATGACCCATGGTCGTGAAAGAGGTATCCCAGAAAAAAACAACTTTTCCCCTATCCATATGGAGCCAACGGAAAGAGACGAGTACAGTGCTCTTCCGGCATACTTGGCTCTTTCTGTCACTCCAAAGGAATAAATAGAGCCACGGGTCACGTGCCAACCCGGGGCTCTATTCATCACACAAAAGCCGGGGGCCTGATATGGAGATTGGCAAGGGGTACAGAGATTGGACCCCCCCCCGCAATCTCCTACAATCTCCTACCCTGTGGATAGGGGAAAAGTTGATTTTTTCCTGGAATACCTTTATAGGACTAAGTTCACATACTGTGATATTGCGTCTATCTTCTTGGACGTTCAGCATTTTGACAGCAGAAAATGGGGGTCCTTTGATAATGATAGCAGCAAATAATGATCATGATTAGAGATGAGCGAACGGCATCCAGCTTTTCCAGGTTTTTTCTAGGAGTAGTGTCAGGGAGCGGAGCAACACTGAAAGGCCAGCGGCTTGATGAGCGGAGCGCAGATCAAAGAAGCAATTTGCTTGGAGCGATTTGTTCATCACTAATCATGTCCGAAAATGAACGTTGTGGGAACATAGCCTTATTCTGCGCAGTTCAACTTTTTATGTGGGTTGATAAAGTTACCTTGGCAGTATAAGCATAATAGTGAACTACTGAGCAAATAGATGACTTCCTAGACTTATTTTTTAGAGAAATACCAAAGTATTTAAAATGTACTATATATTTTTCATCCGACCTACACCCCGAAAAAGTATTTCTAATTTTTAACAGTCATTCAAAACTTGGCTGAGCTGGATTGGCCTCATTGACTCTTTGTGAATTAGTTTCCCACAGATAATATTGATGAAGAGCCTTTATAAGCCGCCAGCTTGTATTAGGAAATATTTAAACTGATGTCAATAAATGCATACATATTAAATGAAGCTGCCAGAGAAATATAAAAGCTTTATTCTGTTTTCCATCCAACTTTATTTCATTTCAGGATTAAAAAATGCTATTAGTTTTGCTTTTAAATTTATATTTCACTTCAGGATTAAAAATCAAGTCATTTAGATGAATACAAATAACATAAGATTTTCAGCGAAAAAGAGGCACATAATCCAAATAACAATGTTTATGACCCACAAGGTAAATTATAGAAGAATAATCTTATTGACTCTGAAGAAAAACTTTTACACTTTTCCCTTAAAGTAGAGATGGAAAAGTCTACTTTTTAAATGCCGCCATATTGCAGATTTTTAACCCAATGAGGGACATTTACTAAGGAGTCTAATAAGTGCAACTATTCTAATGGGGATTGGTGTGTATTTTTTTTCTAATTTCTTGTGACTGATTCATTAAAATGTAGCACTGCCATAGTAAATGCATCTAAATAAAAAGGCGCAACTATGAAAAAATTGCGCAGTTTTATTCACCTGGTTCTGACCAGACGTAAGCTTGCGCCTGTTCATGCAACTTTTTAAAAAGTTGCAAATGATAAATTAGGCGATATTCCCGGATTATGCGAACTTTTGGGTGAATACTTAAAACAGGCAGGTTAAAAAAAAGTCGCATCTAAAAATATTTACCTGTCGAATACTGGTTCATAAAAAGAACTTAGACCAAAAATGGGTGAAAAATCCAATTATTCACCAAAAATTTGGAGCAAACCCCTTGATAAATGTCCCCCAATATCTAAGTTAGCACCTATTGGAGGTGGCTTCTCTATCAAGTCAACAATTGACCTGTAAAAGAGCCTTTAAATATCACTGAGAACTATCAACCCAACCAGAGTCTCAATTAAAAGGAAGACGATCCATTTTAACACTACCCCCCTCATACCCACATCCAAGGCATTTTACCCTGCCAACCAGCACCCAACCATAAGAAACTGGTTTGACTGGTTACAAGGCTCAGCCAACCATCAACCTGCCGTTAGGAGCCTGCTATCCTGGTAAGCACTCGACACTGCCGGAGCGTGTGGCCAGCCTCCTGGAAGTGTTGATGGCGTCCCTGACAACCGACCTGGTTGGTTTCTGGGGTTGCACCAACGGTGGAAAAAATGCATTGCAAAAATGCTGTGTGAATACAGCACCATTCACACTTGGCAAGAGCAAGCTAAAATTATTATGTTAATTTGTTTTCCCTAAGACCCATTGGCATCACAACATATGGGGTAAATTCGCCCCTGCGAGCCCCTGGGACGAAGGAATATTTAATGAAAAATAACAATTAAATTTTAATCCCCTCCTCCATGAGGTATAAATAGGCTCCACCTCCCCCTAGACCTCAGTCTAATTATAAAGAAACATAAAACACAGGGAGGGAGTCTTGTGATGCCAATGGGTCTTAGGGAAAACAAATTAACATAATAATTTTAGCTTCCCTTACGTCCCATTGGCATCACAACATATGGGGAATTAGCAAACATTATCCCCAATGGGCGGGTTATTTATTACGTCCGCATTAAGAACAGATCTTGCAAAGGTTGTTCTTGACAAGAAAGAAGTATCCAGCCTGAAATATCTCACAAAGGTAGTCAAAGACGACCAGGTAGCTGCCTGGCATATGTCCTCAAGTGGCACAGCGGCACGCTCTGCCCAAGTGGAGGCCACAGCTCTAGTAGAGTGAGCCCTGGTAAATTCTGGTGGATCCAGATCAGCAGAGGAGTAACATAAGGCAATGGAGTCACAGATCCATCTGAATATTGAAGGTTTTGAAGCCTTTCTCCCCTTGTTCTTTCCTGTGAAAGGGATAAAGAAATTCTCGTCTTTACGAAAATCACCTACTCTATGTAGATAGATCTTGATAGCTCTGGATACGTCCAATAAAGAAAGATCCAAATCTTCTTTAGATGATCCAGTAGGAGAAAATACAGGCAATACTATTGGCTGGTTGATGTTGGCAAATGAAGCCACCATAGGCAGGAATCCTGGAAGGAACCCAAGGATAACCTTGTCTTGGGAAAAAAATCACGTATGGAGGTGCGGAGTCAAGGGCTTGAAGTTCTCCAACTCTCTTAGCAGAGGTAATGGCTAGTAAAAGAGAAACTTTCAATGTTAACTTGAAGTCTACTTCCTCCCAAGGCTTAAAGGGAGGAAGACACAGGCGTCTCAACACAAAGGATAAGTCCCATGTGTCTACCTGCTTTACCAGGTTAGGCCTAGTCTAGCCTTAACAAAATTCTTTACCTCCAAGATCTGAAAGAAACGTGAGTTTAGGTGTGCAGAGAGGGCTGCTATCTGCACCTTGATGGAACTAGGTTTTAATCCTTTATAGAAGCCTTCCTGTAAAAACTCCAATGACTGTGGAGTAGAAGGTTTAAGTCCATCAATACTCCTGCTTGCACACCAATCTTGAAAATCTTCCAAATACGTGCATAAGATTTATTTGTAGTGCTACTACGAGCGTGAGAAAGGGTATACTATACCTTCTCAGAAAAACTAGAGTCTAATACGGTCCTCTCAGTCTCCAAGCTGTCAAGCTGAGGCTGGAAAGATTCCTGCACAGATGTTGACCCTGGAATATTAGATCCGGATGCAGAGGTAACCTCCAAAATTCCCCTCTGCTCATATTCATGAGCAGGGTTAACCATGACCCCTTCGGCCAGAAGGGAGTTATTATTATTACTGACGACTGATCTAGACTGATCTTCATCAAACTCTGGGAATCATGGCTATGGGAGGAAAGATATACGCCAGCTGGTATGTCCATGGTATTGTCATTGAGTCCACTACCGTGGGATTGTCTGCCCTGTAAAGGGAACAGAAATTCCTCAGTTTGGCATTGCTTGCTGATGCCATGAGGTCTCTCTGAGGAAGCCCCCACCTCTGGGTTAACTGAATGAACACTCTCCTTGAGAGAGACCATTCCCCCGGTAATGTCAGGCCTCAACTCAGTCAATCCGCCAATATATTGTCGACACCCCTGATATAAATTCCAGAGAGTCTGGTTATTCTGGTTTCTGCCCAACAGAAAAATCTTCTCTACTTCCCTGAGGAGAGAAGGGGATCTGGTACCTCCCTGTTTAGGTACGCCACACAGGTCCTGTCGTTCATCCGGATTCTGACTGCTCTCTGTAAAATAGGAGGAGAAAAATGAAGAAGAGCTAGGTAAATCGCTCTGAGATCCCTCACATTGGAGGGCAGAGCGGATTCCTGTTGACTCCAAGATCCTGCAGTCGTGATGACTGTCAGATGAGCTCCCCAACCTGTTCCTGAAGCATCTGTCGTGATGGTTATCCAGTGTGGTTCTGAAAATAAAACTCCATGTTTGACTTGTCTCCACCACATTAGAGAATGTCTTGTTTGAGTCGATAGAACATGCATCGCATCCAAGTCCTTCAGTCCTCGGTTCCATACTGTTAGTGCTTCTCTCTGAAGAAATCTCATGTGCCATAACGCCCATGGCACCGCGTCCGCAGCTGAGGCAAGGATCCCTAGAAAGCGCATTTATGTTTTTATGGATACCTGACGAGAAGGAATTAGGAATTAAGTCTAATTTCTCTATGTTGATAAGCCAACCTAATTGTTGATGTTGAGTCATAATCAACCAATCGTCCAGGTAAGGGATAACTTTATCCCCTGTAAACGGAAGCGAACCATCATGGTGACACTACCTTTGTGAAAACAAAGGGTGCGGAGGTATTCCGGATGGAAGGACTTTGAATTGTAAGTGTCTTACCTTCCCCTGGATTTGGATGGCGAAGGCTCTCCTGTGAGCCTTCAGAATCGGTACATGAAGATATGCATCCGGTAGATCTATGGTGACCATAAAATCTCCCTCCTGGAGGATAGATTTTACCGATCTTATGTTCTCCATGTGGAATGTCTTCTTTACGATGCATCTGTTGAGATATCGCAAATCTATAATAAGCCTCCAATTTCCGGATGGCTTCAGCACTAGTAACACTGGGGAGTAAACTCCCTGACCGATCTCAGATAGAGGAACATCCTCTAGAGCCTCAATGGAAAGGAGGTAAAGAATTTCTGTCTCTAGGACTAAGTGTCTTTCTGGCTTAAGATTTCTTGACAGAAGAAATCTTGGAGGAGGAAGAGATGATAAATGAAGGACATAACCATTTTGAATAATATTTAACACCCAGTGATCTTTTCTTAATTCTTCCCAGGCAGGGAGAAACAAAGCCATCTTCTTAGGCTTCTAGAAACCTCAAAGAAGAAATGGAGACTGCCCCTTGGGCTGCCGCTGCCGTATATGATCTCTTGAGGGCTACCTCCACCCTTCTATCCATCGGATCCTTAAGATTGGATCTGTCCTCCGCAGGCAGCACAGTACATTTCGACAGTTTTGCTATGGCCGGGTCCACCTTTGGAGGCTCAATCCAGTCCTTAAGTCCTTACATTGTTCTTCCTTGAGAACATATAAAGTCTTAAACCTCTTGCTCAAACCCGGAGCCTTTTCCGGTTCCTTCCATTCCGCCAGTAACATAGACACTGAAGTCTTACCCACAGAAAAAGCCCTAGGCTTTTTTGAGGAGGACCAATCCTATCCTCTTCTATTTCCTCAGGGTGTATTTCAGCTTGCACAGCTTAGCAGAGCTTGTGAATTCTATCAGCTGTGAAAAACCCCCTGAATAATTCTTTCTCATCTTCAGAAGTAGAAGAGGTTTCAGAAGAAGATGATGACTTAACTTCATCAATCACAGTAAAACTGAAAATGACCATAATCCTACAGCCATAAAGTAATATACTCAAAGGCTGGGAGTAGAGAGAGAAATACTCCATTTGGTCTTTAACTTAGGACACGGGCGGCGATTCTCATTAGCCGCTAAAGTCTTTTGCACATAGTCCTTGACCCATACAACTACATCCTGAACATCAGGCTCCTCATAGGTTTAGGTCTGCATGAAGGACAGCGTACTTAGGCATTATAAATATTTTTAGCCATTCATAAATATTTTTATGAAAGAAAGGATGAATCTTATCTGGAAAAAAATGATCCTCCTACGGTATCCATAGCTGTCAGGTAGTGGAGTCTCACACTCGGCACATGAAGTGCTTCCTTAGAAGGTCTTTTGCCAGCAGCAGGACTGGTCTCCATTTCAGACATCTGCAAATAATCAATGTATTACAATACATATAAACCACTAGCCTGGCTAGAGTGATATCGGAAAGAGACACTAGGTGGCAGCAACACTTACTTTTAGGGTACAAACCCACTTGACGTATTTGCTGCGTGAATCAGTCTTAAAAATAAGCAGGCAAAACGCAGGTTGGCTTTATACAATTGTTCTGCGTTAAAATACGCAATTGCGTATTTTTGAAGCGTGAAGCTACATGCGTTTTTCGCACAGGTTGTTAACAACTGATGCTTTGCTAACAACAAGCTTCACGCTTCAAAAATACGCAATTGCGTATTTTAACGCAGAACAATCGTATAAAGCCAACCTGCGTTTTGCCTGCTTATTTTTAAGACTGATTCACGCAGCAAATACGTCAAGTGGGTTTGTACCCTCAAGTATATAGAAGAGAGATCACAGCACTTTGCACTCAGATGTTTTCTATAAGATCCAAATGAGCCACAGAAAATCCTTCCAGAGGAAGACAGCCAGACCTAGAGGTAGCAACAGCTTACCTTCTGCCTTAAACACACAGCTAATCCGGCATGCAGAGAGCGCGCGCCGCTGCCGGCCCCCGAAAGTGACATGACGCCGACGCCGCAGTGCTGAGACGCACGCAGCTCTGATGCGTTCCACAGTCGAACGCGACTGGAAGAAAAGCCAGCGGCTCGGGTGACACGCAGAGTGCGTTCCAAGATGCACTAGGTAAGAAAAACTTAAAAGCTAAGACCTGCAGAAGCAAATATCAGGATACTACCTGGACACCGGCTCCAGCGGCATTCCAGCAGTCATTACCTGGAGAGAAAACCTGAATGCAACAGGTTAACAAAGCATAAAAACGGAGGAGGGACAAAGTCCCCTAGGGCTAACAGCAACGAAGTAAAAAAAGACTGAGGTCTAGGGGGAGGTGGAGCCTATTTATACCTCATGGAGGAGGGGATTAAAATTTAATTGTTATTTTTCATTAAATATTCCTTCGTCCCAGGGGCTCGCAGGGGCGAATTTACCCCATATGTTGTGATGCCAATGGGACGTAAGGGAAGTTGCTATGGCTGAAATTACAAACACACAAAAATGCAAAAAGATGCAACAGCTCACCGCAAGGGCAAGATGCAGACCCAATACTGATATGAAAATTGCTAAAAGCAGCCACCTTATCATGGTGGGATTGTTACACTATTTGTAAATGGTATAACAAGAGCCTCATTATTTTTATGGAGATTTTCTTTGGCAGTCTGAGGGGGGGCCTCAGATTGCCAAAAAAATCTCCATAAAAATAATGAGGCTCTTGGTTACCATTTACAAATAGTGCAACAATCCCACCATGATAAGGTGGCCTCATGCCGGGGTGGACCTACACTGTACTTTAGCCTCTCCATGGCATACAATAAGCCTATGCTTTAAGCATGCAGGATCCATCTAATACTGTAAAAAATTATGACCACCTGGATGGAATGGGTGGAGTGCATGAGTAGAGGCAGCCACTCCCCCATCTGGAATACAAGCAAAAAAAAAAGACAGCTCTCAAATAGTGTAACAATCCCACCATGATAAGGTGGCCTCATGCCGGGGTGGACCTACACTCTACTTTAGCTTCTCCATGGCTAATAATAAGCCTATGCTTTGAGCATGCAGGAGCTATCTAATACTGGAAAAAATAACGACCACCTGGGTGGGATGGGTGGAGTGCATGAGTAGAGGCAGCCACTCCCCCATCTGGAATACAAGCAAAAAAAGGTCAGCTCTCTTAGAACATCATTCACATAATGGTGGCATAATGAGGCTTAAGTATTTCGTATGTAGGGTTTTCTATTGAGTTTTTTTTTAATTATCTGACTTATTTATGCCCGTAGAATATAAAAAATTCAATTAAATTTATTGAAAAAATAAAAAAAGGCCTGATAACCTGGCCCATGCAACCTTACCATTTTCTCTCTTTTCTCTCAGATAAAATAAACTTGCTGTTTCAAATTTGTTAACTCATTTACAGAGCGGTTTAGACACAGCAGACATTTATTTCACTTTATTTCCTTTGCCTGAGTGTGAAAGTAAACCTTGCTGGGAATTTAATTAGAAATATATACTGCCAATGAAAGAAGAAGCAATATGTCTTTCTTTTAGTAATCTCATCCAAACAGAAATCTTCATTGGCTGTTCTTGTAGCTTCTTTTCATTGAACTTTAATTTGTACATGTTTTTTTTTTATGTTCCCCATCACTTTTGAATAATATATGTACGGTACCTTTTTCATTAGTCATGTATTTACATTGTATTGCACCCGGGGCTGAATTTTCTTTTTATTTGAACATGATTTCATTGAATTAAGCCTGAGGGGTTACATCCTCAAAAGACGTGTTTCTATGCCTAGTGAATTTCAAACATTATATCATATCCATTCCATTTCTCTGAAGGAGCTTACTCAGGCTACTGACCCTTCTTAAAGGGGTATTCCACTCAAACATAACTTTTGATATTTTGCTCCCCATGGTGAGACTAACAATTCCTTCCATACTTGTTATTATCTATTCAGTCTCCTTCCCCCAGTTTCCAGATGCTGCTTTCTGCCGAAGACACAAAAGTCTGTTTGTGAGCTTTTCTCTCCATGTCCCCCTCTTCGCCCCTCCCTTCTGAGACAGCTGATGTAAACAAGTCTCTGAATGGCTGTATCTGCAACATTGTAGCTTCTTTGTAATGCTGGGAGGATTAAAAAAAAGGAAGTGGTTCAAAAAATGACTGCGCCACCGACATCCCCAGTCTGTTTATGTAAAAAAAACACAAAGCAATTCCATCCTCTATTGGTTTATGATACTACCACTTACTGTTAGGCTTACGTTAACATCTCAGAGTTCCACACTTGGGTACAGAATCATATATTATGGTCCTGCATACCTTCATGCAATCCCCGCTTGATATATACCAGCAATTTCTCTACTTTTGACTACCTCCCTCATGTCTTTAAAGGGTAGTTCACCAAAAAGTGTTTTTTTTTTTTTCAAATCAACTGGTGCCAGAAAGTGCCATTTGTAATTTACTTCTATTAAAAAACCCCAAGTCTCCCAGTACTTATCAGCTGCTGTATGTCTTGCAAGAATTGGTGTATTCTTTCCAGCCTGACACAGTTCTTTCTGCTGCCACCTCTGTCCCTAACTGTCCAGAGCAGTAGTAACTCCCAATAGAAAACCTCTCTTGCTCTCTAGACTGGAAAGAATACCACTTCCTGCAGAACATACAGCAGCTGATAAGTACTGGAAGACTTGATATTTTTTTAATAGAAGTAAATTACAAATCTCTGGCAGTTTCTGGCAGCAGTTGATTTTAAAGAAATTTTTTTGTGAACTACTCCTTTAAGGGCTTGACAACACAAGCTCACTACAAGTTTCTCCCTTTTCCCCAAACACCACCTAGGGCTGAATATATATCTTGTGCTGCTTTAGGCACGCGGAATGATGCGTTCTGAATATGAGTTCTGAATTAAATCTGAATTCTGTGGAAACCACACCTTCAGTTCTCAGCCAATAGCTGCCCGATGTTGCCTGGATTATCGGCACCATTGTGTGGCTATTGGGGAAAGAACTGGGGGAGTGGTTACCACAACGTTCGGATTGCATATGTAGAAACTTGACCTAACTACTGTAGAAACCAATTTTTATTATGTTTTATTTAATAAAATACATCCGGCACAATAAAATGTCTGCAAATGAGTCTGTAGCCTTTAAAGAACTATTGTGGAGCACATAAAAAAAGCGCATTAGCAACAGAGCTGAAAATTGTTTAAGATGAAAAAACTGAAGAGTTTTCCTGACTGGTATACTTTTGCTGGTAGAAGTGTGGGGTTAGTGAGAGGGCAGTATTCACAGCATGCTTCATTAGCCAGCTTCACTTATCTTCTCAGGCAATAAAAAGATGCTGTTGAGATGGCTGATGTCTTTCATACTGTAGTTGCGCGTAAACCAAGTCAAACTCCAAAAAACTAATCCGTAAAATCTAATTGCAAAGAGTAAATGAGGACAGAATGTTTTGTCCTGTGTGTTATTTTATAATTTAGTGCAGTTGATGTTAAGCTAGATGGTGTTTATATGACATTAAATAAATATATAAGTATATACTGGAGTGCTGTCTTCTAATTGTACATAGGGTGATTGTTTAAATTAACTGTATCCACCAACCCACCCCACCAAACTGTTAGTACCATCTGTTTGATGAGAGTAAATACTTTTTAAAATGCACCCGGTGCCTTGGTAAAAGCAAAAAATTATCTTTTTAAATCTGCAGTGCTGTGTCATACAGGTGTGGCCTAGAGTGTATGTGCCCCAGGTCTGTGACGCCTCTCTTTTCCTCTTCATCATTAGGAACAGCATAGGCAGAATTTCTAGTCATTGCACAGTGCACCTGGGCTGTAGCAATCCTGCCCGAGAGTGCTCCTAATGATGAGGAGGGTGCAGAGGAAGAAAGGAGAGGCGTTGCAGACCTGGAGCACAGACACTCTAGGCCACGCTAGTATGACACATCATTGCAGATTAAAAGATCCTTTTTTGTTCTACCCAAGGCATTGGGCACATTTTAAAAGATACAACTGGTAAGGATTTACTCATCATATAGATGGTACTAGCGGTTTAGTGGGGTGGGTTGGTGGATACATGGAGTCACTTTAAACCGGCTCCATGCAAAAATAATAGGATAGAAATTTTAAAATATGTTTATATAGTTATATAGTTGATATGGATGAAAATAAAACAAGAGTTCATCAAGTTCCATCTAGAATCCACAGGCGTCCAACCTGCCGCCCTACAGCTATTCCAAAAATTACGATTCCCATCATGCTTGGACAGCCAAAGCTTTGTAATAGCTGGAGGGCCACAAGGATGACACAATTGCTATAACTCTCCTGTTCTGATCCAGATTAAGGCAAAAAAATAAAATCCCTTCTGTGGAAGATGCCAATTGCCTCATAACAAGGGGGGGGGGAATTCCTTTCCAACACTAAATAGGGTAATCAGAATAAATCGCTTGATCAACTATCGCCAAAAATCTAGGACCGCTGGGAAGGAAAAAATAATATATAGTATTAATTACAAGTAGAGGTGAGCGAACCAAGCCACCCGAACCCAGATTCGTTCCGACCTTGGCAAAAAGTTCAGTTCTTTACCAAAGCAAACTTTCTGCAAAGTTTAGAGGGGTTTGGAAAGTTTGCGCTGCCAACATATTGAACATATTCTCACTATTCCGTGGTTCCCCGGTGTCTCTCTGGTCCCGTCTCAGCGTCCTTTGTGGTGAAGGCCTGCTCAGCCAATCACGGGCTGACTAGGACAGGGCAGCACCACGACCTGTGATTGGCTGAGCAGGCCTTAACCACAGAAGACTCCGGGACGAGACTGAAGAAGAGGGAGCACGGACATGTCAGTATAAGGAGCGGCCTTTAGAAACCTCACTAAAAAAAAAAAAAACTGCAGGGGTTTAGCTGTTTTCGTGTGGTTCGTTAAAATTCACTTCGGCACAAACCCAAACTTTACATTTAAGTTCTGCGAATCTGCCGAATCGAACTTTTGAAAGGTTTGCTCATCTCTAACTACAAGTATAGAACATAAAAAATATAAGACATAAAAAACTTGTATATGTTAAAAATTTAAATTATGTTAAAAATTGACAATGTGTGCACGGATAACACATTTTAATAATGTAACACTTTAATTTTACTGTATGTGTAAAGCCTAAAAGAGAATGTGTCACTGAGATTTCTTTACTTATTAGAGTCTCATCTTATTTTATTTAGACCTTCATCTTATTTCAAATAGCCAGGTCTTATCTAGCTATTTTTGTCAACTTTTACTGTAATTGTATTTTGGAAAGCGTTCAGTACAAACCAGTACAAACCAGTGGGTGTCAACTTATTATTAAATTTAATTAGGTAAAATATCACCAAAAATTCTTAAAAATATATCCATGGTTTTATAGTGTTTCTCAGTGTCTGGCTATGCTGTCAAACTCAGTTGTTATGGAAACAAATCTGGCTTCTTTTAGCTCCATCTGAGGTCATGACATAGCGCTAGACTCCCTCAGCTACAGTTTCTCTTCCATTATATAGCAAGGGACACCAATGACCCTCGTCAACTCCAAAATAGTACAAGTCCAGTTAGTAGGTCAGCACTTCCTTCAATTCTTATAACTGACAGTGTTCTCATCAGATAGATGCCAAATCGGGATTCCTGCAGGGCAGATGATCCATGCGCTGCATGCTGCAAATTTGGCATCTACTGTATCTGTTCATTATTGAACAAATGGAGTAAACTATTGAATAAAGGATCCACAGAACCACGATTAAGGGCCAGATGGCCTGAAATGTGTCTGTATTTTATTAAGTTTGAAAATAAAGCATTGATTGTTCTACAATTTTTATGGGGGTCACCACCATAACAGCGTGTGCATAAGGCCCTCCTTTATATGTAAGTAAGGGTGTATGGGGGTGCACTGGTTTGATGAGTCCATGATAGTGATGAGCGAATACTGTTCGATAGAATAGATATTCGATCGAATAGTGAGATATTCGAATATTCAATATTCGTACGAATATCCCGCGAATATTCGATAAATATTCGATAAGCGTTCAAATCCCCCAGCTTCCGGTTTCATCCTCCAAATGGTCAAATAGATGTTTTTCACTAATCGAATACTTGTTCCCATAGACCTTAATGGGATCGAATATTCGATCGAATATTCGAATATTCGTACGAATATCGAATATTCGAATATCTCACTATTCGCTCATCACTAGTCCATGAGTCCATCCTTCAAAATTTAAACCAGAGGGTACTGACCACGTCACATACACAATGACAGTTACAGATGGGTGTAGTTTGAGTGCCCCCTTGTCTACGACATCTATTGTTGTCAGAAATTATGAGAACTAAGTTGAGAGATGGGCCAGCTTTTAAGTAGGGATGAGCGAACCATAAGTCCGACGGCATCTTCGCTCAATTGCAATGCCTGGGATGCCTGTGATCCCGGGAGCGTAGTTGCGCTCCCGGGAATCTGCGGACAGGATCTTCCAGGGAATTCAAGATACATTTCCCTGGAAGATCCCGGCCGCAGATCCGGGAGCGCAACTATGCACCCGGGATCGCAGGCATCGCACTGGAGTGAGCGGCTTTCGGACTGAAAGTCCGAAAGTTCCACTCATCTCTACTTTTAAGGGGTGTAGGAGGATTTTTTTTTCTTTTTATTGTCTCTACAAATAAATTTACAGGAAACAGTGTTTCCTAACTTTTTTCCCATTTTAAATTGGACATTACCTAGGGGTGGGTGCCCAACATTGTCAGTCTATAAAAGTGCTGTAATTTGGGGACCTGGGAGTCTTAAATGCATCAATTGAGGCATTTAAGACTCCCAGACCCCCCCCCCCCCGGCTGTATCAGTACCATTTCTTAGGTGTCCTCATCACTTTTTCAGGGGTAACGGTCACCCTCCCATCTGCTGAATAAGGGAGAGAAAAAGAAGAAAGCGGGCACCGGCGCCTCGTGTGATACCTCAATACACCAAGGATAAGGATTATGTGAGAAGGTGCTCACCTGGATGCCACTTGGGCTTTGTGCATATCACCCCTCAACAGGGTACAAATCCGAATCCAGGGTCTTGTTTGGTGACAGTCCACTGTATAGGGGCCTACTACCTCTAGGGACTGCTAAGCTGACTGTACCAAAAACACAGGATACTCCCAAAATAATGGGGCCCGTGGAGAGAATAAGTGAATAAAATAAAAAGGAATTGAGGTACTCACGGTCAGTGAGTGCTATAATAAATATATTTTTCACTATATTAAATTCATTTATTTAAGCTTTCGGCCACTTCTCTATGTGGACAGCGCTGACCGTGAGTACCTCAATTCCTTTTTATTTTATTCACTTATTATCTGCCGAATAAGAAGCCCCTGTTAGTACTGGCTCATCTCTATTGCTGATTGTAATGCTGGGTAGTTATGTGCGTTAATTATTTTATTTTTAGCAATAATAATAATGAAATCAATGTAGTGATTAGAGTGTATTTATTAACATCATAAAAGCTGGACATTCTCTGGTGTTTACACTTATTGTATGTACAGAGCTCTAGCATACTATCCAAGATGTTGAAACATTACATCTTGCTGGCGGTAGTCCATGAGATGGTAGAAAAGACGTCATTCTGCAATACCTGGTAAAATATTTACTCTTTGGTAGCTATAATATATCTATAAGCTATAATATAATATATGTTTCTCCCAAAATAGGAAATCCTCCTAAAATAAAACACCCCCACTATCCTACCAACTAACCTAAAGAAAGATATCCCCCTGAAAATAAGGCACCCCCACCCTAAACTCAGGCACACCCCTGAAAGTAAGGCCGCAACCCCCCACTACTCATCTAATCCCCTCGTGGACCTTCACAGCCAGCGCTGTCCTGCTGCACTCCCTGCCACACACCCTGTCGTACTTCCCGCTGCATGCTCCGCTGCAAGCTCCGCCATACATCCCGCCGCATGCCCTGGATCATCTCCTATACCTTGGACGTTGATGAGTGAGCCGGGAGGGTGTGATGTGGAGAGCCAGGGGAAGAGACGGGTACTGAGCCGGGGTTTAGAGCCAGGGGGAAGAGCTGGTGGCTGAGGTGGGAGGAAGAGTCAAGGGGAGGCCGAGGGGAGAGAAATTAGTTGCCTCTAGCAACCAATCAGATTCCACCTTTCATTCCTCACAGACTCTTTGAAAAATTAAAGGTGGAATCTGATTGGTTGCTAAATCTCCCCCATTGGTTGCTAAATCTCGCCCATAGTACCTCTTTGGGAGCAAAAATATTTATACGCCACTGTCTTGTTTTTGGAGAAACACGGCATATACAGTATAGACGATTCAGTGCAATATACTGTAGAGACAATTCAGTGCAATTCATAGTGCTCAAGCCTGTTTATTTTGGTATACTGGTATAAACGATTCACATTCACTGCTGGTTACCAGTATAGACTTGCTTTTCTATGACGGTATTACCATACGTACAATGATTTAGCCTTTACCAATAGTTCACCCCAACTACTACTTCTGCAATAAACAGAACTAAGAGTGAGCCACAGAGGTCATAGATTTACAGTCCGTTATCTTTATGTGACATTTCTGTGACAGCCTGAGTTCAAGTATCTCTCTAATTTAAACTTAGACTTTGTTGTGAAAGTGTCATTTAGAAACTTACTTCTTGCAGCTCTGGAACCTGAGCTCTATAGTCCTTTAACTGACATGACACTGACAGCTCTGACAATTAGTGACCTTCTTCCTTTTTATATTATCAAATCTTAAGTCTGAACTACTTGCACCCTGCTTGATTTCCCACATCACTTGCTCACTTGTGATTCCGTCGAGACTTAGCCTTACTGAAGAATGTTCAGTGACAATTTTGAGATAAGCGCTGACTTGTTTTGACTTTTAAAGGAAAAGGATAAAAGTTTTATAATTAGGAAAATTTTAAATTTTAAATATATTTATACTGTGGACAGGGTACGTTGACCCGTTTGGCATTTGCTGAAGAATATTTAACTATCGACTTGGCAAACGGGATTCTACATTTAATAAAATTTGTTTAAACATTTTCTCCTTCTTTGTATATGTTAAGAATCTCATGAAATGTTGCTAATTATGAGTCCAGAAATGACATAATTGCCATAACAACTTTATGTATTTTACTTCCCCTTTGGGCTATGTTCGTACTACGTTTTTTCCTCTCTGTTTTTTTAACCCCCTCCCGCCACGCACTGTTAATTAATGTCGCTGCAGCCTATGCTCGATGCTGCAACGACATTAATGATCCAAGATGACACAGGCGCAGGAGCTGCGCCTGTGTCATCCGCGGCGGGTTCTGGCTATCAGTGATAGCCGACGACCCTTCGCAACTTTCAGCACCGGAGCTGCGCTCCAGTGCTGAGAGTTAACCCTATAGATTCCAAACGTAGAAAAGAGAGCTTGCACTCACCCAAAAAGTAGCTGCAAATCAATCCATTTGTTTTACAAAGAGAGACAATATGGATTAGCCGGCTCAATGCCGTGGGGCCTGCAGGTCTTAATGAAAGGAATGACTTCGGTCCCTTTCTTTAGTGCTGATGTGTTGTTTTTAACATATTTTTATAAACACATTTTTTGTACTTGTTGTTCACCTATTTAAGCACAACTCCTCCTAGCAGTGACATCCTCAGGCTGGAAGATGCGCGGTTAGCCACGGGAAACAGTCTGTAGCCATCAGGACGCCTCTGCTTTCACTTCCCCTCCCCACTCACGTCTGCCAAGACTGAATAAATGGATTGATTTGCAGCTACTTTTTGGGTGAGTGCAAGCACTCTTTTCTACGTTTGGAATATATTTACTTTGCTATAAGCTTTTTGCACCCCTATGCTGCCCTCCATCGCCTAGATTCCTCACGCACATGATCCTAGCTCATGGGTATACAGCTGACACTACATGGACTTTGGTGCTAACTCAGACCTGCTCCACAAGTTGTTAACCCTATAGATGCTGCGGTCAGCATGCCCGCAGCATCTATAGGGCTTTGGACAGAGAATTCTCCCTCTACAGAGTGATCGCAGAGCCCCGATAGTAGCCATGGAAACCGGAAGCCTCAGGCTTCCGGTTTCCTGGCTGCGAAAGCTGGCAGAGGTCGTGAGCTCTGCCCCGTCCCCTCACTCCCCTGCCGCTGTTACAAGATAATAACAGCAACAGGGGACAGAGGAGAGGGGGCAGAGATAGGGACATCAGCTTATGGGATCATTATGATCCCATAAGCTGATGTCCAAACACGACCTGGGCATTTAGGCATCAATGACCCCAGGTCGTGAAAGGGTTAAAGAAAAAGATTACCTCCTTCATTTTGAGTTTAAAAATTTTAAGTTCAAAATTAATCAT